>NC_089580.1:60028356-60686784 GCF_019320115.1 Miscanthus floridulus | reverse complement strand
TTGGTCCTAGTCTTGTATTTTCTGAGTTCGTATGAATTAGTTATGAATTTCTGAAGTTTCAATCATTTCTGAAAATGGGAAAAGGCTGAATTAATATCGTGCTGACACGTGTCACGCTCCTGTTGGTCCACGTGGCATGCTAACATCAGTATGACATCATCATCTTGGTTCTGGTACTGACAGGTGGGTCCAGAGCTGCCGATGTCAGCAGCTGATGTCATCATGACATCATCATGACATCACCTCGGCTGTGTTTGTCACTGACAGGTGGGACTCGCATGACGTCACCCACTAACAAGTGGGTCCAGCGGCTCTATGTTGCTGACTTGTGGGCTCGGTCAATGGTCAGCTCAGGCCGGGTCCAAACTAGGCCGGTTGGGCCTAGATTCGGGCTGGGCTTTGGCCCACCACGTGGCGCGCGCTGGTGCAGCCACGTCGTCTTACTAGGCCACTAACAGGCCGTGGTCCATGGGCGTAGGTGAGGCGCGGTTCATGGTGAACCCACCTGCGTTGGTCCATAGATCGTAGAGCTGGTCTATGAAGGACTTGGTCCACTTACTCCTTCCTAGGGTTTGGTTCACGTGCACCAAGTGCACGGACATGTGGCCGGCGAGGGGAAAATCCCCTTCTCTTCCCTGACGGGGCTCCCACCAGTGGTGAGGTCACCGACGAGCCCCTATGGCAGTGCTAGCGTCCGATTAGGGTAGGCAATAGCCTCCCCATGCCATGGCGACTATGATGGTGGGGTCTGGGTGACAGCTAGGGCTTTCTAGGGCTCTGGCCATGGTGAACGGTGGCTCGGCATGGCGGTGCTCATTGGCGAGGCATCTAGGGGCAATTCCAGGGGTCCTGGTGCCCCGTCTTCCTTCAGACAGTTAGCGAGGAGGCATAGTGTAACGTCGACAATGACCATAAGGCGTGGTGGAGTCCACACACGGTGGAGCTCCGCTCGAGGTCCGGTGCACATGACCAAGGCACTGTGGCTGGCTAACGGCTTCTTGGTCCACATGGCTATCATCCAGGTGTCACGGCGGTGCTCTACGGCCACTCCTAGTCCAGCGAGGCGGCCGGATGTGCATGCGGTGGCCATGCCATGGCGGCGGCGTTCCGCGGTAGAGTAGCTCCGGCGTGCCCCATGGTCAGGGTCTCTCCCATGCTCTCCTCATCACTAAATGGGTGCATCACGTGTTCATGGGCTTAGCGAAGCTCAGAGCGAGGTCAGTGTTGGGCGCAATGGCACGTAACCGCATCGTGGTGGCCTCATCGTAGGGTGTTGTGAGCGCGGCGAGCGCATGCCTTGCGATGGCGTTCCTGATGGGCTTGGAGAGGTCTCAGCCAAGGTGCTCACCGTGGTGTTCTTGGCGGTGTGGAGTGGTGGTGTGGTGTTGATGGTGTGGCCATGTAGTGGTGCGTGGTGCTGCACCGGCTCGCGGAAGAAGATGGTGGCGGCTTCCTCTACTCCGGCGGCGGCATCCTTCTCCGTGCCTCTCCTTCTCCTCTCGTCCCTTGGCTTAGTGTGCTAGTGCGAACCGCACAACGACAGTGAGGTGAATGGAGGGCTAAGGCTCGGGGTCCTCCTTTTATAGGTCGAGCTCCATGCTCATCCATGGTGGATGGTGGAATGGCTGGTGATGCGTCGAGTGCATCGGACAGCTCTCGCATGCGGGGGCAGTTGTGTGGGCGTGGCGCTAAGGTGGGGGACAGGGTCATGCAATGTGCGTGACCCTAGGCCCATGCTAGCTCCGTGGTCAGCTCCCGGTCGCATGGTGGAGGGAGCGTGGGGAAGACGATGATGCTGTAGCTGGGCGGCTGACAGAGGGGGCCCGTTTGTCAACTTGTCCTAATGTGGCGGCGTGCGGTGTGTGACGGCTGACGGGTGGGTCCAGCTCGTCAGCAGCTTGTGCGCGTGTGGGCAGTAGGGTGTTGCTGGGCCGGCTTCGTGGGCTGCGTGCATGAGTGGGAGGGCAGGCGGGCTCAGCCGGGCTAGCTCACAAGGCTGAGCAGGCCTGGGCTGCTGCTGCTCCCTCTTCTTTCCTTTCTCTTTTTCTTATTCTTTTTCTATTTTGTTTTCCTTTCTCTTTTATTTGTTGCCAATTTGGTTAGGGTTTGATTTATTTAGTTTCATGTACAAGTGTGCACCTTGATTAAGGGTGGAGCTTAGGGCTAGTTGGTGGGGCCCACATACTTATGTGGTACTTAGGTGATTAATTTATTGCATAATAAATTAATTATAAGTGGTCACTTTTATTTGCACAACAAAAGATCAATAAAAGGCAACTCACTTGTTTAGAATTAAAATGCATGCAAGAATGTATGTGTTAGGGATTTTAAACACACACATATACAACAAGTGACATGCTATGCTTATGAGTTTGTTTAGTTGAATTATGACTAATGCAACACTTAGGGTTAGCTTCTACAAATGTCACTCATCATCACATGGGGTTTTGAAGAAAAAAAAATTGTAGTTGGGATTTTTGGTGTGTGGATTTTTGGGTTGTTATAGTCCTACCCCCTTAACAGAATCTTGTCCCCGAGATTAAAGCGTAACGTACCCTTCGAAGAGATAAGGATATTGTAGCCGAAGGTCAGACTCTTTCTCCCATGTTGCTTCTTTCTCAGTGTGATTGCTCCATTGGATCTTGTACATAGGAATAGTTTTGCTTCGGGTCTCTTTGGTATCTCTACCCAGAATTCGGATAGGATGTTCTTTATACTCAAGAGTGTTCTGAATATCAAGTGTATCAGTCGGGATTACTTCATCGGGCACTCTCAAACACTTGCGTAGCTATGAGACATGGAATACGGGATGTACACCCACCAATTCCTTAGGTAGCTCAAGTTTGTAAGCGAGTTTTCCAATCCTCTTGCGGATCTTGTATGGCCCAACAATCTAGGGGCAAGCTTTCCTTTCACATGGAATCTGACAATTCCACGTAGCGGGGATACCTTGAGATAGACAAAATCTCCCACATTGTACTCAAGTTCTCTTCTTCTTTTGTCAGCATAGCTCTTGTATCGACTTTGAGCAATTCTCAAATTCTCCTTCACTTGAGCAATTCCTTCTTCATCATCTTGAATCTTAGCAGAGTCAAAGAACAATCTTTCTCCCAATTGGGACCACATCAAAGGTGTCTTACAAGGTCTGCCATACAGAGCTTCGAACGGCGACATCTTGATGCTGGCTTGGTAGCTGTTGTTGTAAGAGAACTCTGCATAGGGTAGGCATTTCTCCCAATCAGAGCCATAATTCAGTACACTAGCACGAAGCATGTCTTCTAAGATCTGATTCACTCGTTCAGTCTGTCCATCTATCTGTGGGTGATAAGCGGTACTAAAATCAAGTTTGGTTCCAATGGACTTGTGCAGGGCTTCCTAGAATGAGGACATAAACTGAGGACCACGATCAGATACAATACTAGAGGGAGCTCCATGCAGTCTGAGAATATGCTCAACATATAGATCTGCTAACTTTTCGGCATCGGTCTTGGTCTTAACTGGTACAAAGTGAGCAACCTTGGCCAAATGATCAACAATCACCCAAATGGAATCATTGCCTTTCTATGAACGGGGCAATCCAACTATGAAATCCATGGATATGCTCTCCCATTTCCACTTGGGAACTTCAAGAGGCTTTAACAATCCTACAGGCCTTTGATGTTCAGCCTTGACTCTATTTTAGGTGTCACATCATGCCACATGTCCCGCAATGTCTATCTTCATGCCTTTCCACCAAAAGTGTTTCTTCAAGTCTTGATACATCTTTGAACCTCCAGGGTGAATACAGTACTTAGAATCATGAGCTTCTGATAGAACTTCCTCTCGTAGTGCTAGATCAGAAGGGACACAGATTCTATCCTTGAACCAGATGGTTCCTTGTTCATCTTCATGGTGGTTGGTCTTGTAGCCTAGTTTCATCAGACCATGGAGATATTCGATCTCTTCACAATTTTTCTGAGCTTGATGAATGCGATCTGTGAGATCATACTATATGCGGAGCTCATTCAACAAGCCACATGGTAGCATCTCAAGTTGGAAATCATCAATCTCTTCCTTGAGTTTAGGTGGTACGAATTCTATGATCAGAGTGTGATAGTAACTCTTGCGATTGAGAGCATCTGCGACTACATTAGCTTTTCCTAGATGATAGTGAATTTCTAGGTCATAGTCCTTGATCAATTCTAGCCATTGGCATTGCCTCATATTCAGATCTTCCTGAGTGAAAAAGTACTTCAAGCTCTTGTAATCGGTATAGATATCACACTTGTTGCCTATCAAGTAGTGCCTCTAGATCTTCGAAGTATGTACAACTGCTGCTAACTCAAGATCATGAGTGGGGTAATGGTTCTTGTGTTCTTTCAGCTGTCGAGAAGCATAAGCTATCACTCTTCCACCTTGCATCAATACACAACCAAGTCCTTGACGGGATGCATCACAATAGACCACGAAATCTTTGCTGATATCAGGTAATGCTAGCACAGGAGTTGTGGTAAGCTTCTATTTCAATCCCCAGAAGCTTTGCTCGCACTCAGGCGTCCATTCAAACTCCTTAGTCTTCTTTAGAAGGTTTGTCAATGGACGGGCAATCTTAGAAAAGTTCTCGATGAATCGGCGGTAATATCCAGCCAATCCCAAGAAACTTCTGACTTCAGCCATGTTACAAGGTTGATCCCACTCTTTCACAGCTTCAATCTTGGTTGGGTCAACTGCGACACCTTCAGCTAATAGTACATGGCCTAGGAAGGCAACTTTCTGTAGCCAAAATTCGCATTTGCTGAACTTTGCATAGAGTTGATGTTGGGCTAATTTATCAAGCATAGTTCTTAGATGATGTTCATGTTCTTCAGTGGTGGGTGAATAGACAAGGATGTCATCAATGAATACTACCATGAACTTATCCAGTTTGTCCATGAAAACCTTATTCATCATGTTCATGAAGTAGGCAGGAGCATTCATGAGTCCAAAGGACACCATAGTAAACTCAAACTGCCCATACGTAGTCACAAAAGCTGTCTTTAGGGTGTCACTCTCTCGAATCTTCATCTGATGATAGCCAGATCTGAGATCAATCTTGGAGAAATACTTGGCACCTCTGAGCTGGTCAAGTAGATCATCAATTCTTGGCAGGGGGTACTTGTTTTTTATGGTGACTTCATTCAAGTTCTGGTAATCAATGCACATTCTCACCGAGCCATCCTTCTTCTTAACAAACAGAACAGGGGATCCCCAGGGTGAAGCACTAGGTCTGATATACCTCTTCAAGATGAGCTCATCAAGCTGTTTCTTGAGCTCGGCTAGTTTGTCAACTGACATGCGATATGGTCTCTTGGCAATGGGTCCTGTTCCCGGCAAAAGATCAATGATGAACTCTACATCATGGTCTGGTGGCATACCCAGTAATTCTTTAGGGAATACATCAGGATAGTCTCTGACCATGGGCACATCATGAACTATCTTCTCCTCTTTTTGTGATTCTGAACTAACTTTAAGGGCACATAGGATAGAAGTGGACTTTCTGGACTGGGGTTCACATCTAATAACTTGGCCTGATGGGTGGGTCACTTGAACGTATCTAGGTGAACATGATATGATACCTCGGTGAATGGTTAGCCAATCCACACCTAAGATGACATCTAGGTTCATCAAAGGTAACAGGGTTAGGTCGGCTTTAAAGATAAGACCCTCAATGGTAAGACTTACTTCCTTACAGATGTGGGTGCACTTTAGGTCTCCTAAAGGTGAGCTGGTGATGATAGGCTTTCCATGTGGGGTTACAAGTAGGTCATGCTCTCATGCAAACTTGGATGATATGTAAGAACAAGTTGCTCCAGAATCAAATAGAACTGATGCAGTATTGCCATTAACTAAAAACATACTATACACAACGTCAGGGGCAGCCCGTGCTTCCTCAGCATCCAGATGGTTGAGACATCCACGAGTAGCAGATCCCTTGAACTGAGACTTCTGAGCGGCTGAGTTCTGAGGGCACTCAGTGGCTTTGTGACCCGATTGGCCATAAGCGAAGGAGGTGAAAGGCGCACCGCATATAGGGGTTGGCGTAGGTGCCTTCCAGTTTCTAGTGCTTGGTGCAGAGCGGTTCTATGCTGGGCGTTCATTCGCTGAGCAGGGACGGTTGAAATGGTCCTGAGCATAATGATCCCAAGTGTAATGATCCTGAGCAGGGCAGGAGTATTTGGTGGTGTAGCCTCCACCACCCCTACTTGATCCAGGGTTGTCATCCCTGTTGTGGCAAGAGCGTTCCCTGGATGGTGCATCTCTACGTAACCTCTTGCGATCATGGCCTCAGGCTTACACTTCCTCTTCCTGTACTCCTCTCCAGCTTCAGTGCGGTCCTTCTTGATCTGGATGCAGCGATCCACCAGAGCACGTAGCGTGCTACTCTTAATACCGCCAAACTTTAGCTTGATGTGCGGGTTAAGTCCCTTGCGGTAATAGTACAACTTCTCCTTCTCAGAGTTCACAACATAGGAAGGTGCATAGTGTAGAAGGTTGGTGAAACAAGTAGTGTACTCAGTCACCCTATCCTTACCCATCTTGATGTTGTGGAACTCCTCAGCTTTGGCCTCCATGATACCCTTGGGAATGTGATACTCAGTGAATGCTTCGATGAACTCATCCCACAAGATGTTGACAGGGTCCTCATGGGAATCACTAAAACTGTCCCACTAGGCATGTGCTGCACCTATGAGCTGGTGTGTGGTAGCTCCAACACACTCATCGTCAGTGAAGGTGGTGAGGTCGAGCTTCTTTTCCACCTCCTTGAGCCAGTCATTGGCTACAAGCGGGTCAGGGTCGGTGCCATCAGAGGTAGGTGGCCTTAGCTTTAGAAATCCCTCCAGCTTCCTTTGGAAGTCATTCTGCTGGCCTCCCTGGCGATGGTTTGCTCCGTCTACAAGAGCTGCAAGAAGCTAGGTTTGTTGCGCCATCACCCCTACCAGGGTTGGTGGTGGTGGTGGCAGAATGTTCTCCTCATCAAGCGGCAGGGTATTCTCTAGGTTGAAGGGTATCCCTCCACGTCCACGGCCATGGCCACGGTTATTGCCACCACACCCCCCTGTTTGGTTCGACTGGTTCAGGGGTGGGCGTACGTCCATGGTTCATTAGGCGAGCAGATCGGTGGTTCGGCATCTACAACACATGCCATAAGTGCTTATAATTCAGTATGATTACATGATTTTGATGATTTAAAGAAAAACATTTATACTATCCAACACTCATTACAAAGAAGCAATAAGATCCATAAGATGCAATAAGATCCAAAACATTCATTACATGGGTTTTATTACATAGCATCATCTCCAGTAGCTACACTTGGAGACTTGCGAGAACCGTACTATGCATAGTGTCTCATATTACATCTCATAAGGGGTACATCATGGGGTACAACTTATGGAAGCCACTGACATGACTCATGACCACGCAGGGTCATCTACTCCAACTCGTACACCATAGCTGGGATACGGCTGTTCTCGATCTCGATCTCCTCGTTAGACTTGTGAAGTCGGGACACATACTTCAAGGCCTCAGTGAGCTCCTTAGTAGGCTTGGCTCCAAGTAGGGTAGGGCAGGCGTCTAGGTTGAGGCGAGTCAGGGCTAACTCAAACTCCTCTATCCTAGGCTTCGTCTTGCGGCAAATCTCCTTGGGTAGCTAATCCCACATACCCTTCATCTTCCTGAGGCACTTCTTGTCAGACTTCTGCCAAGCCTGCCAAGTCCTTTCACACTTGTCCTATAGGTACTCGTTCTACCTGAGTGCCTCGATCAGGTGACCCTGGTTGCGAATGGCCTTCTTCCTAAACTCCTCTAGCTCCTGAGTCATGGTCTTGTTCTTAGATTGGATTTTCAGCATATCTATCCCCTTGGACCTTTCTTTGTCTCCTCTATGGTTGAACTCAGCTTTCTTGTCGTCCAACTCTCTCTGCAACTCCAAGACCTTGCTGTTGAGGTAGCAGTTCCTATTGCCTAGGTTCACAGCTTTGTCCTGTAAGTCGGCGACCTCGGCTTTATGGACTTATTCATGACGATTGAGCTCATCTTGTAGCTTGGCAACTGTCTCAAGTAGACTAGCTCGCTCCTATGCTCCCTATGAGTCTCGCTCCTGGTACTCCCATAGAAGGGCCCGGTCCTGACGTCTCCTCTGCTCAAGCTGGGTCACGTACTTTTCCTGCTCTAGTAGGTGGATAGTTGAGATGCAAAGGCATCTGTCCTCCTCGACAAGGATAACTCTGCCGGCTATGAAACTCTGCTCACTAGGGGTAAGGCTGAGGTTGAGGGCCTGGGGAAGTAGACAGAACTCTGTCATCTTTAGGTGCTCGTAGTGGTCCCTCATCACTCTACGAAGTGCCTTGTGTGAGATAGCTCATAGTCCTTCCTCAACTGTGTCCTCTATAGTCAACTCAGTGAAAGCTGGGATAGAAGGTAAGGTAGTGCTAGCTGGGAACTCGACTGAGGTGACAACCGGTCCTTCGATTCCTCCTTCCTGAGCTAACTTCCTAGTGCAGGTGACCTTGACAAGCTCATTAGGGACTCCTAACATGATGAGAACTCGGCAGAGGGTCTGTGCAAAACCCCCGAGCTCATGTAGGTCGAAGGTAAGCTTGGCGTGGTCCAGAGGTAGCGGTCCTATAGGCGGCCATTCGACATTCATTGCCATCTGTATGTTTTAAGGAACAGGTGTTAGTAGGCCAATAAATAGATAAGCCTTGCATAAAAGTTAATGCAAGGTCGGTATATAACTGAAAGAAGGGCTGTTCATGTCCTATTCTATCATCCATTTCTGAGGGTTTCGTTCTAGGATCAAGTATGGCTCTAATACCAACTGAAGCGACCCGATTTCCGTGAAGGGAAATCCATAGAGTCGAAGTGTAATATGACCATTGTAGATCATATTACCCAAATTCCAGTCGAATACCACATCCATACAATGATAAAATCAGAGTACAATTAGTGCAGAATTACATAAATTATTACATCGCCGCATTGGTGGAACCAGAAGTAGCATTCATTCAGAATAGCTTGAATATGAGATCACCAAACTCGAGCGTAGGAATGAACCCCTCAACCGTCAAACTCCTCAAAACTATACTCCTCAGCAGAACCTATGTGCCAAAATTTATCAGTACGATTTGTACTGGCCACTCCCACCTTATGAGCATTGCTTTGTGGAAATTGGATGCAAGTTGGATATAATCAAAAGGAACCTATAAGGCTGGGGTTTCCTATGTTTTAGCATATCAAGTATATAATAATAGTTGGTCAAGTTTTAACACCATACCCACACACATTCCACCCCATTTTCGTCTAGAGCCATGTTTTGATCCTAGGATTAATATACCACCATCTCCATATCATCACCAAACCATCGCTCAGTCGATAGGCCAACTCCCTCTTGGCACTGTCTCATGGCCCGTAGCCCCTGGCTACAACCGACACTCTCTCACGGGGGAAGAAGAGAAGGACTCATCTCGCTATCTAGTTTAAGCGAAACCTAGGAAAGGTCCATAGCCAACATGTCGGCATATGTATCGATCGATCAACCATACACTCTGCAAAAGTTTTACATAACCACAAGATCCGCCTTCCTCGCTGACCGTCGTCAACTGGGCTGATTTTGACCGCTTGCTAGCCTAGGATAATGCCACTCTACCATTCAGCCCTAGTACACCCCAAGTCTAGTCTGGGGCGGCTGAAACTGTGAGTCATGAGCTGGGTCCACAAGGTCTCCATGAAGTCTTAGAAGGGTGTGGGGGAAATCCTCCACGCTCCGTACCTCCTTACACTGTCCGCTATCAACCTAGCAGTAGTGGCAATATCCTACCAAGTAGTTCGACCGTCCCGCACCATATAGGGTGAGTGGTACATAAGGCTTCCCAGTGAATCTGAGTACTAGTAAGTCCTTAGGGATGACTAAGCCAGAATGTCTTCATCAGGATTTCCATTTACCGTGCCACCACAGCACCTCCAACCCGGGCTCCTCCCATCACAGGTTCACACCTAGGGCCACCTCATATACCACTTACCCACCATAGGTATCCATTCCAGGGGTGCCTAGGTAGCACCTCATGGCAAGACTTTCCCCAGGCTCGTCATATACTCCAACTTGGTTGACACAACCCTTACCCTCCATGCACCCAAGTCACACATGCAGCACTCTTCCCATAGTCCAGATAACACCAGTTTCCACCATGCATCAATGTAGTACAAGCGTAGTAGAAGTAATAGGAAATGAAATATAGCAGCAACATGTGTCTAGCCTAATAGCAGGGTAAGTAGGGGTAAGGTTGTGTCAAGGTAAAGGCCATCAAGTAAGCATACTACCATGCAAGTCCTATCATAGTGTGAATAAAGTAAAACAATAGCAGTTCTATATGAGCCATGCGTAATAGGTGCTATGAGGTTAGGTGGGATGTGGCACCTTTAGAGTCGTCGTCTCCATACTCCTCATGATACTCTCGGTCCTCGTTTGTCTGGTTCTCCTCCGAGTCTGCAAACGATTGTATTATAGTCGCGTTAGCAACGTCACAAAAAGCAATAAAAATTCAAAAGAGCCAAATGCACTCAAACATGGGTTCATTGCGTAGAGCTCGATTTTAGTTGAATTTTGGTCCTGGTCTTGTATTTTTCTGAGTTCGTATGAATTAGTTATGAATTTCTGAAGTTTCAATCATTTCTGAAAATAGGAAAAGGCTGAATTAATATCGTGCTGACACATGTCACGCTCCTGTTGGTCTATGTGGCATGCTGACATCAGCATGATGTCAGCATGATGTCATCGTCTTGGTTCTGGTACTGGTAGGTGGGGTTCCACTGACGTCATCATGACGTCAGCATGACATCATCAACGTCATCAGCTTCTACCAGGTGGGACCCGCATGGCGGTGTCACTGACATGTGGCCCCGGTCAGTGGTCACCGTTTGACCGGTCAATGGTCAATATAGGCCGGGCCCAAACTAGGCCGGTTGGGCCTGGATACGGGCTGGGCTTTGCCTGCCATATGGCGCGCGCTGGTGCGGCCACGTCGTCATACTAGGCCACTATCGTGCCGTGGTCCACGGGCGCAGGTGAGGCGCGGTTCATGGTGAACCCGCCTATGTTGGTCCAAAGACTGCAGAGCTGGTCTATGAGGGACTTGGTCCACTTACTCCTTCCTAGGGTTTGGTTCACGTGCACGACGTGGTCGTGGTCGGAGCTCGGCAGAGCTGCTCGGGACGTGGTCGGCGTGGTCGTGGTCGGCGAGGTTGTGGTCGGAGCTGCTCGGGACATGGTCGGTGTGGTCATGGTCAGCGAGGTCATGGTTGGAGCTACTTGGCGAAGCTGCTCGGGACATGGTCGGCATGGTGAAAATCCCCATCTCTTCCCCGATGGGGCTCCAGCCGGCTGTGAGGTCACCGGCGAGCACCCGTGGCGGCGCTAGCATCCGATTAGGGTCAGCAATAGCTTTGCCAAGCCTTGGCAAGTGCATCGGTGGTGTCAAGGTGGCGGCTAGGCCTTCCTAGGATTCTGGCCATGGTGAACGGTGGCGTGGGTTTGTCGGTGTGCATGGACAGGGCTGCAGTGGTAGCGAGAGCCTAGTTGGAGGAGCGTGTGAGCTCCATGGTGCTTCTATGGCCACGGTGGGCATGTTGAAGGAGCTCCTAGTGCTCCTAGTGTCTCCGGCCATGGTGGTGGGGGCAAAACAGAGGCGGTGGCGCTCCGACGAGGTGCGGTGCGGCAATGTAGGGCTCCGATGGGCTCCTTCCTCGGCTAAGGTGGGCGTAGTGTGTCTCTCGTCATGGCGGAACCAGTCGGGTGTCAACATCATCTTTACCACGACGTAGAAGACACGGTGGTCTCACCATGGTTGTGCTTTTGGCCATGGTGAGCGTGCCTGTGCATGTGCGCTCCTACTCTGATGTACATCATCATGGCTAGATCCTCCTTTTGGCTGATGGCAGCGCGCATGGCGCGCCCTGGGTCTCG
The DNA here is from genome assembly GCF_019320115.1 of Miscanthus floridulus. Classification (NCBI taxonomy): domain Eukaryota; kingdom Viridiplantae; phylum Streptophyta; class Magnoliopsida; order Poales; family Poaceae; genus Miscanthus; species Miscanthus floridulus. The sequence continues at coordinate 60,674,804 of NC_089580.1, read as the reverse complement.
GCAAGCATGGCCATGGCGGTCTCCCTAGCTAACCAGTTGGGCTATGCCAGAGCTCGAAGCTTTAGCAAGGTTTTGATCATGGCGGTGCACGTTCCATTTGGCTAGGGAGATGGTCTCAGCAAGATGGCTCACCGTAGGGTTTGTGGCGATAGGATGGTGGTGCGGTGGCGAGGCGAGGCCATGATGAGGTGATGCTATGCTGTGCTGAGCAGCTACATCGCTGTAGCTGATCGGGGCGACGCTCCTGGCTCCGATGAGGTCCTCCCCACCACGGCTTCCTTCTCCTTCTTTCCTCTCCCTCCTCCCTCTCTCTCGGCTTGACACTGTGTGGTGCTGTGCCACCAGCAGTGGCGGCAAACGGGCTGAGGGTTAGGGCTCACGGATATTGGCTTATATAGCCGAGCTCCAAGGGCTCCAATAGCGGACAGCAATCGGGCGGTGGTGATGCGTGTGGCGCATCCGACGGCCCACGTGCGGTAGCGTAGGTGCGGCGCAAGGGGAAACAGGGTCACGTGGGAGAGGTTGGCATGGGGAAGAAGAAGACCCTATTGCTGTGCGGCTATCAGAGGGGGCCCATTTGTCAGCTTGTCCTGATGCGGCGGCGTGCAGTGCGTGATGGCTGGCGGGTGGGTCCGACTCATCAGCGGCTTGTGTGCGCGTGGGTGGTAGGGTGATGCTGGGCCAGCTTCGTGGGCTACGTGCGCGAGTGGGAGGGCAGGCGGGCTGGTTCGCAAGGCCGAGCAGGCCTGGGCTGCTACTGTTCCCTCTTCTTTCCTTTCTCTTTTATTTGTTGCCAGTTTGGTTAGGGTTTATCATAAATATTAAGTAAGTTAGTTAAACATCACATAAGGCAAGAGAATCCAAATCACAAGTGGGATTAAGGATGCATGCATGATTTATTTATTTAGGAATTTAATTACACATGTGGCATAAAACCAAACTTTGCTTATGATCTTAACCTAGTTGGGTCACATCCAATCCAAAACTAGGGTTGGGCTTCTACATATGTCACTCAACATCACATAGGGCTAACACAAAAATTTTTATAATTGTGATTTTTGGTCTGTGAATTCTTGGGTTGTTACACCCTTGGCCATGGTCACGGCTGACCTGCAACATCTGCTGCTGGAACAGCTACTGCTATAGCATGGGGCCATCTTTGACGAACCTCATGGGCTCCTTCCAGCGCGGCCCTATGACCACCGCATCCACCTCCTACCCGGGACCACGCCGGTGGCGGTGCGTCCTTACCGGTACCCGCAGCTGCAGAAGGACGAGTTGGAGCGGTAGTGTGCCGCCATGTTGGAGCAGGGTGTCATCTAGCCAAGTACATCCCCGTTCTCCATGCCAGTGCTGCTTGTCAAGAAGGTGGATGGGTCATGGTGCTTCTGCATCGACTATCGAGCGCTCAATGACAAAACATCCAAGGATAAATTTCCCATTCTGGTGGTTGATGAACTCCTCGACGAGCTTCATCGGGCGCGCTACTTCACCAAGCTCGACCTCCGGTCGGGCTACCACTAGGTGCGCATGCACCCAGCAGATGTCGAGAAGACCGCTTTTCGCACCCACCACAACCACTTTGAGTTCCTGGTGATGCTGTTTGGGTTGTCCAACGCCCTGACTACCTTCCAGGCGCTGATGAATGACGTCCTCCGGCCCTTTCTCTACAGGTTCATGCTGGTTTTCTTCAATGACATTCTAATCTACAGCACGTCATGGTCTGAGCATCTCCAGCATGTGGGCCTCATCTTCACCGCTTTGCGAGCTCATAGCCTCTACCTAAAGAGGTCGAAGTGCTCCTTTGGTCCCTCTCCATCACCTACCTCGACCACATCATCTCCACTGATGGTGTCACTATGGATAGCGACAAGGTGGCCGTGGTCGCCTCTTGGCCGATGCCTCGCTCCCCATGGGGTGTGCGTGGTTTCCTCGGGCTCACCAGCTACTATCGGAAGTTCATCCGTGACTTCGGCTCCATCGTGGCGCCACTCATGTGTCTCCTACGCAAGGAGGCATTAGTTTGGACAGTAGAGGATGCTAAGGCCTTTGCTGCCCTCAAGCAGGCTCTCTTGTCAGCCCCGGTTTTGTAGATGCCAAACTTCGCACGCCAGTTCCTGGTCGACTGCGACGCGTCGGGCGCGGGCTTCGGCATCGTGCTGCACCAAGGGTTGGGCCCCCTCGCTTTCTTCACTAGGCCCTTCGCTACACGTCATGTCAAACTGGTGGCCTATGAGTGTGAGCTAATTGGCTTGGTGCAAGCGGTGCGACATTAGAGGCCATACTTGTGGGGGTGTCACTTCCTCGTCCGCACCGACCACTACAGCTTGAAGTTCCTCCTGGACCAACGGCTTTCCACGGTTCCACAACACCAGTGGATTAGCAAGCTGTTCGGGTTCGACTTCATAGTGGAGTATCGTTTGGGCCGACTCAATTCGGTGGCCGATGCCCTGTCCCACCGTGACAAGGACACTACTGCAGTGTGCACCTTGTCGGGACTGTCCTTCACCCTCTTCAATGACATTAGGAAGGCCACCACCGATGACCTCGTGGCACGCAGCCTCCTGCAATAGCAGGACGACACCCACCTGGAGGCACCTTGGGGGACCATCGATGGCTTCCTCCTCCATGGCAAGTGCGTCTATGTTCCCGATCTAGGGGACCTGCACCACCATGTGGTGGCCCTAGCCCACACTACCGGGCATGAGGGTGTTCAGAAGACCCTGGTGCGACTACGTGGCGATTTCTACATCCCCGGTGACCGCAAGCTTGTGCAGGATTTCGTCCGCTCCTACGACGTGTGCCAACGCAACAAGACGCCGACCACTTAGCCGGCTAGCCTCCTCCAACCCCTGAACGTGCCATCACAGGTGTGGGCCGACATCTCTATGGACTTCATCGACGGCCTTCCCAAGGTGCATGGCAAGTCGGTGATCTTGACGGTGGTGGATTGATTCTCCAAATACGCACACTTCATCGCCCTCAGCCACCCCTACACCGCCGCCTCGGTCGCCCGTGCCTTCTTCAATGGAATTGTGCGGCTACACGGCTTCCCCAACTCCATCGTTAGCGATCGCGATCTGGTCTTCACCAGCCACTTGTGGTGTGACCTCTTTAAGCTTGCAGGTGTCAAGTTGCGTTTGAGCATGGCATTCCACCCTCAGACTGACGGCCAATCTGAGGTTGTCAATAAGGTGATTGTGATGTATCTTTGTTGTGTGACCGGCGATCGCCCATGCTCATGGGTCGACTGGCTTCCATGGGTGGAGTACTGCTACAACACATCATTCCACACGGTGCTCCAGGCGACGCTGTTTGAGGTGGTCTATGGCCGGCCTCTGCCACCCCTCCTTCCCCACCAAGAGGGGGCCACTGACACAGACGCCACGAACACCATGCTCTGGGACCGGGACGCCTTCTTGGTGGAGGTCCGGGAGCGCCTTCTTCAGGCGCAGCAGCATACCAAGCGCCGATATGATGAGCATCATCGTGCAGTGGACTTCAACGTCGGTGATTGGGTACTCCTTTGTCTGCTCCACTGACCCACCCACACTCTAGCAACGTTGGCAAAGGGCAAGCTGCGGCCACGATATGCTGGCCCTTTCCAGATTCTAGAACGTATTGGCTAGGTGGCCTACTGCCTGTAGCTACCAAAAGGTGCATGTCTCCATGACATTTTTCATGTTGGCTTGCTCAAGCAGTGGAGGGGTGATCTCCCCATGGTTACAGCAACCGTGCTGCCTGTTCAGGATGGGCGCCTGCTGCCGGCTCTAGAATGTGTTCTGCGTGCTCAGCTCCGCCGTGGTGATTGGAAGCTGTTGGTCAAATGGCACGGACTCCCCGATGATGATGCGACATGGGAACCGCTCGAGGACTTCAAAGCTCGTTACCTTGATGTCCGGCTCGAGGATGAGCTATTTGTTAGGGCGGGAAGAGATGTTATGATCGAGCTGCAGTATTCTAGGCGCAAGCCCATTAGTGGCTAAGAGAGCCCGTTAGCATATTTAGTTTTTATTTTCGCAATTCTATTCGTGGAAGTATAAATACTTGTAATCAGACACAATTAGATTTTTAAGCAAGAGTAATCATCTTACTCGGCTTCCTTAGGGAGCCGGGAGTTGCCCTAGCTGCCGCTGTCTCTTCCTTGCGCGTGAGAACACGGCGCCCCGACGCCGATCCTCCATCTTCAAGCCACGCCCAGCCTTCTCTCATCCATACAACCTGCGATCCAACAGAGGGAGAGCACCGGTCGGTACCATAAGTAGACTTCAACATCTTTCTTTTGGCTCTGGAATCACCTCAATACCTATTATAAATTGTGAGATACAACTGTTGTAAGTTGAGGTTTCTGTGCTGTCAGAATTCTGAAACAGTACTGCTTGTCGTCTGCATTTGACTAAGTAAACGTCAGAATCTGAAAAAGTGTTCTAAATGAAAGTTGTAGAGAATTTCATAAGCTTTCCAGAAAGGTAAAATATGCAATCAGATGATAAACAGAGAGTGAGATATGCTCGTTTTACTTCAATGCTATTGTCCAACTCACCGGAAAAGTTCAGAACAAATATCTTCTTGCATACCCTACATATATCTCTTGTCTTGATCTTGTGACACCTACTCTTGTTACACCAATATCTTTTAAGAGTTATATGCTTGGACATGTGAGACTTATATGATGCATCTACAGATGGTGAACACCAGAAGGAACAACCAGGGAGGCGAGGAACTGCCACCACCACCCCCAGTCACCATGGAGTAGCTGATGATGATGCAGACACAGTTGCTTCAGCAGATGGCCTAGAACATGTAGAACATGGGGCAAGGGAATGGGAATGCACCCCCTCATGCCATAGATAAGAGGGGAGAGTTCCTGAAAGGACACCCACCTATATTCAAGCACTCTGCCGACCCACTCCAAGCTGACGACTGGCTACATGCCATTGAGAGGCAACTAGAGATTGCCCAGTGTGATGATAAGGAGAAGTATTTATATGCTTCTGGACAGTTGCAAGGAGCTACACTGGATTGGTGGGACTCATTCCACTTCGGTCGTACCGAAGCTAATCCCATCGCTTGGGCTGAGTTCCGTAGTGCCTTTTGCACTCACCACGTGCCTGTAGGACTGATGAAGCTGAAGGAGTTCTTGGCTCTCAAGCAAGGGAGCATGACCATTGCTAAATATCGTGACAAGTTCATACAATTGTCACGGTATGCACCGACTGAGGTAGATGAGGACGGAAAGAGGCAGGAGCTGTTTATGGAGGGCTTAATGATGGTCTCCAGTACTAGCTGTTGTCTCATACCTTTGCTAACTTCCAGCAGCTGGTGGACAAGGCTTTAGTGATTGAGAACAAGTGCCGCCAGATGGAGGACAAAAAGAGGACGTTTTAGGGACAACAATCTGGGAGCAACTCTCGCTTCCATGCCAACCCTCAACAAGCTCAACCTCAGCAACACTATTAAGGCTAGACAGGTCTCAACCGCAACCAGCAACCCCAGCGTGCATAGCAGCAGCAGCAGTAGTTCAAGGCACCGGCTTAGTGCCAGCAGTAGCCCAATAATGTACTTGTAAGGAACAATGCCCCCAATGCTCCACAGAGGAATGGCGCACCAAAAGCGCCAAATGCAGTTAATGATAATAAATGCTTCAATTGTGGAGAGCTGGGACATTACTCCAACAGATGCCCCAAGAAGACGGCTAACTCGTAGCAGAATTATGTTTGGGGAAAGGTGAACCACGTGACTTCTGAAATAGCTCAGGAGGCACCAGATGTGGTCATCAGTACATTTCCGGTCAACTCAAACTCAGCTACAGTACTTTTTGATTCTGGTGCTTTGCATTCCTTCATAGCATATACATTCATAAAGAAGCATGGTATTCTAATAAGTGTTATGAAGAAACACATGTTAGTAAGCTCACCTAGAGGGGTATTGAAAGCAGAGTGGATATGCTTAGCTGCTACTCTCAGCATAAGGGGGGTAGAATTTCAAGCAAATCTTATAGTCATAAACTCCACCGGTATTGATGTCATCTTGGGTATGGATTGGTTAAGGTTCCAAAAATCAGTTATTAATTGTGGCAATAGTTCTGTGAATCTTACCACTTCATCTGGAGAGGAAGTTGTGTATGTGGCAACTCAGTCAGCAGTAGAAATCTACCAGGTTAGTCAGTTGGAGGGCACAACCTTAGAAGATATAAGGATAGTAAATAAATACCCAGATGTCTTCCCTAAGGAATTGCTAGGTATGCCACCTGAACAAGACATCGAGTTTATAATTGAACTTTTACCTAGAACTGCACCCATAGCTAAGAGACCCTATAGAATGGGAGTGAATGAATTAGCAGAACTTAAGAAACAATTAAGGGAATTATTAGATAAGGGTTATGTTCAACCTAGTTCTTCACCTTAGGGTGCACTAGTACTGTTTGTAGAAAAGAAGGATGGTACACATAGGATGTGCATAGATTACAGGTCACTTAATGAGGTCACAATTAAGAACAAGTACCCACTGCCTAGAATTGATGACCTACTTGACCAGTTGAAAGGGGCTTGTGTGTTTTTCAAGATCAACCTTCGATCTAGATACCATCAGTTGAGGATAAGACATACTAACATCCCCAAGACTGCTTTTGTGACCCGATATGGACTGTATGAGTTCACAGTCATGTCTTTTGGTCTGACAAATGCACCTGCTTACTTCATGTATCTGATGAACAAAGTGTTCATGGAGTACCTTAACAAGTTTGTCATCGTGTTCATTGATGACATATTAGTGTACTCTAAGAATGAAGAAGAACATGAAGGACATTTGAGATTGGTGTTGCAGAAGCTTAGAGAACATCAGCTTTATGCCAAGTTTAGTAAATGTGAGTTCTGGCTAAAAGAAGTATCTTTCCTTGGTCACATAATCTCTAATGGAGGAGTAGCTTAGAGATTGATGTTGCAGAAGCTTAGAGAACATTAGCTTTATGCCAAGTTTAGTAAATGTGAGTTCTGGCTAAAAGAAGTATCTTTCCTTGGTCACATAATCTCTAATGGAACAGTGCCGCGTCTGTGCCGTCGCAGCAAAGCGCTCAATAGCTTCGCCTACTCCTTGCGTGCCTAGCCATCCAACTGTGGTCACTTGATTTCACCGAGAATCGTCGCTAGCTGCCTTTCTTCCTCGTGGCCGGCAACCTCTCCGTCGTGATTGCGCCATCATGGCCAACGCTCTCCAGTGAGCCTTTGCTCTTGCTCAGTGCACCTCTAGCTCCACCTTGTTCCCAAGATGCTCTATGACCAGTTGATTGCTCATTTTGTCCATCATAGTCGCCTGAGCACCGCCATCGCTGAAGTTTGCTCTGTTGTGGCCGCTGTGAACATCGACTCGCATCACCGTTGCTTCTCCGGTCTCGCTCTTTGCTCCAACGTGTTCGTGGTGAGCTGCTAAACCTTCCTGTGCCTTTTGTTTACACTCTACCAGCCTTGTTTCACCGGTGTGGCATTGCCGAGCCGCCACGTCTGCCATGGCCGACGTCAAGCTCGTAACTCGCTATAATTGCTCAAGCTAGTGCCTTCAAGCGATGCGGGGTGGTGTGGGGAGTGTTTTGGTACTTTGGCCGTCGCCGTTGGTCTCACCGTCGGTGAATTTTCATCGGTCAGCGCCGTCACCGTCGTGGTCAAAGCGGGAGGTCGGGGATGACATGTGGGGTCACCCTGTCAGCGACTGTGTAGTTGAAAAATGAATTTTCTCCTTTTCTAAAATGTTTGAATAGTGTTGTAATTTGTTATTTTTGTGTAGATTTATTTAGAGCCCCAAAAATTATGAAATTTTTTGTGTGACCTCCTTGTGATGTATATTATTTAAGAAAAATATGAAATGTTGTTTTTCAGTAATTTTTGAATGTGATGAAAAGTGCTCAATTAATTAATAAATGGGTTTCCATGATTTTTATAGGCTTAATTAATTATCCAAAAATTATGAAAATTGTTTTGCCACTTAGTTATCATGTGATGAACATTTCCAAAAATTTTGAGCTCAATTGGAATAAGTTGATTTATTTCATAATTTTGAATTAAATAATTAATTCATAAAAGCAAATAGTAACCTTTAATGATTTAGGTTTTGTTTGAAATTTTAGATTGAGTGATGACCTTGAATCATTAATTGGTAATGATCCTGTGGGCTCAATTTGTAATGCAATATGTGGGTAGATTCAATCACCTGTCATAGTATGCATCTGAACATGTCAATACAGATGCCAAGAAAAAGAAATGATTCATGAGAGGATCGAATACCAAATTATAGACAATGATGACTGCATGTGCCAATGTTACTTATTATGAGGCAGTGAATATTGCAATTGCTTCTGAGGAAAAGTATCGGTAGCATAAGGAGATCAAGAAAAAGAAGAGTGTGCCATCTGTATCCTTTGGTGAAAATCAAAAGAGGCAAAAGATAATCTATCATCCAGTCAACCATTATCATCCTCCTTATCGTCCGGCACAGTTCCAAGCCAGGCAACAGTCAAATGTCTGTCCTGCTATAACCTACCTGAATTCCCAATAGACAAATGCTCCTAGTGGCAATGCTCCAACGTCCCAGGGTTATAATTATCCATGTTACAATTGTGGAAGGACCGGTCATTTCTTCAAGGAATGTCCGTATCCCAAGCAGGCTAATCAAAATTATCAGAAGGCCCCTACCAATCAACAACTGGGTCAAGCACAGAACAAGAACCACAATCAGAATGCTCAGAAGGGCAAAGATGAGCGGAAGACAGGACGGGTGTTCTATATTCAAGCTGGGAAAATTCTGGAAGGGGAGCCAGTGATGATGGGTATGTTTCCTATCGCCGATCACCCTGCTGTTATGCTTTTTGATTCTGGTGCATCTCATTCATTCATCAATAGAACCTTTGTCATAAAGCATGCAATTCCAATTGGGGAAACAAAGGAAAATTTCTTTATATAGTCGCCTGGGGGATGTCTGTGTACTAAGGAAATGTTATACTAGGTACCCATAAACCTGGGTGGGCATATTTTTTTCACTACCATGATTATTCTCAAGGATCAAGATATAGATGTGATCTTGGGAATGAATTGGATGTATCAGCATAAGGCTATTATAGATGCTTTGCATAGGACATTAAGGGTGAGTTTGTCTGATAGTAATTCTTAGCTTCTTATCAAACTTCCAACCTTAAGGAGATCAGTGGAAAGAGTTTGTGCAACTTTTGTCAAGGAGATTAGGGATATCCCGGTAGTTTGTGAGTTCCTAGATGTTTTTCCCGAGGATTTACCCAGTCTACCACCAGATAGGGATGTTCAGTTTAACATAGAGTTAAAGCCTGGAATAGCTCCAATCTCTTGGAGAGCTTATAGGATGCCTCCCAAGGAATTAGCCGAGTTGAAGACTCAGTTGCAAGAGTTGATTGAGAAAGGATTTATTCAACCTAGTTCATCACCTTGGGGATGCCCTGCAATTTTTGTGAAAAAGAAAGATGAGACCCTGAGGTTATGTGTTGACTATCATCCGTTGAATGAAGTGACCATTAAGAATAAGTATCCCTTACCTTGGATAGACTTGCTTTTTGATCAACTGGCCAGAGCCAAAGTTTTCTCCAAGATTGATTTAAGGTTAGGCTATCACCAAATCAGGATTAAGCCTGAAGATATTCCCAAAATGGCATTTACCACGAGATATGGATTATATGAATACTTGGTAATGTCTTTTGGTTTGACAAATGCCCCAGCTCATTTCATGTATCTGATGAATTTAGTGTTCATGCCTGAGCTAGACAAGTTTGTGGTGGTGTTTATTGATGATATCCTAGTTTATTCCAAGAACAAGAAGGAACACGCGGAACATCTCAAAATTGTCCTGACCCGCTTAAGAGAACATCAACTATATGCCAAATTCAGTAAGTGTGACTTCTGGCTTAAGGAAGTATAGTTTCTTAGACATGTCTTGTCAGCTAAAGGAGTTGTTGTTGATCCAAGCAAAGTTAAGGATGTGCTTGATTGGAAACCGCCAACCACTGTTCATTAGGTTTGGAGTTTTCTAGGAATGGCGAGGTATTACCATTTTTTTATTCTAGATTTCTTTAGAGTATCCAAGTCCATCACTTAGTTGTTGAAGAACCAAGCCAAGTTTGTCTGGTCATCTAAATGTGAAGAAGCTTTCTAGACTTTGAAGAGACTGTTAACCACTACACCAGTATTAGCCCAACCTGATATCGAGAAGTCATTTGACATTTATTGTGATGCTTCTGGTATTGGTATTGGATGTGTATTGATGCAAGAAGGCTGAGTCATTGCCTATGCTTCCAGACAACTTAAACAACATGAAGAGCACTATCCCACTCATGATTTAGAGTTAGCAGCAGTTGTTCATGCTCTGAAGATTTGGCGGCATTACTTGCTTGGTAATACGTGCCATATTTATACAGACCACAAGAGTTTAAAGTATATCTTTACTCAATCGGATTTGAACATGCGACAAAGAAGATGGTTAGAATTGATTAAAGATTATGACTTGGAAGTACATTACCATCCTAGTAAAGCAAATGTAGTTGCAGATGCCCTCAGTCAAAAAAGTCATTGCAATTGTCTGACAGTAAGAACAATGGGTTTGACTTTATGCCAAGAGATGGAAAAGTTGAGTATAGAGGTAATTCAACAAGGTAGTTTAACCAATATAACTATTGAAGCCACTATTCAAGATCAGATTATTGCTGCTCAAAAAGAAAACAAGGGTATAGCACATATCAAAGAAAGAATCAAGAATGGGAAAGCGGAATGCTTCAAAGTAGATGATGAAGGTGTGTTATGGTTCAAGAATCACTTAGTGGTACCCAAGGTTCCTGAGTTACGACAGTCAATTCTTGAAGAGGCACATGCTACTAGGCTATCTATTCATTCGGGAAGTAATAAGATGTACCATGACTTGAAACAAAGGTTTTGGTGGACCAAAATGAAGATAGAAATTGCCTGGTATATAGCCAAGTGTGATACTTGTCAAAAGGTGAAAGCTATACATTTGAGGTCAGCTGGAGAGTTACAGCCATTACCTATTCCAACTTGGAAGTGGGAGGATATTAGTATGGACTTTATTGTTGGTCTACCCAAGACATCAAAAGGTTTTGATTCAATATGGGTCATTGTAGATTGATTAACTAAGTCAGCACATTTTCTTCCAGTCAAGAGTATATATCCTACTATCTAGTATGCCAAGATGTATCTAGCAAGAATCATGAGTCTACATGGAGTACCAAAGACCATAGTGTTAGATAGGGGTACACAGTTTGTCTCTAGTTTTTGGAAACAATTGCATGCTTCGTTAGGTACCAAACTAATGTATAGTATAGCTTATCATCCACAAACCGATGGTTAGACTAAAAGGGTCAATCAAGTACTTGAAGATATGTTAAGATATTGTGTTCTTAACTATTCCAAGAAGTGGGATGAATGTTTGCCTTTGGTTGAGTTCTCATACAACAATAGTTATCAGGAGAGCATTAGAATGACTCCATTTGAAGCACTCTATGGTCATAGATGCAGAACATCACTGAGTTGGTCTGAGCCTGGGGAAAGAAGGTTCTTTGGAGTTGACCTTGTGAAAGAAATAGAAGACAAGGTTAGGCAAATACAAAGTAATTTGAAGATAGATCAGTCCTGACAAAAGAGTTATGCAGATAAACGACGTAGACCATTGGTGTTTAACAAGGGAGATTTTGTATATCTGAAGGTATCACCAATGAAGGGAGTTACCCATTTTGGTGTTAAAGGCAAGTTGGCACCTTGATATATTGGGCCATTTCAAATTTTAGAGAGGTATGGAAAAGTGGCATATCGCTTGAAGCTACCCGAACATCTTTCAGCCATGCATGATGTGTTCCATGTTTCTCAATTAAAGAAGTGTCTCTGAGTGCCTAATTAGAATGTTGAGGTTGAAGGAGTGGAACTTGAACCTGATTTGACCTATTCTGAATATCCTATCCGAGTTCTGGATCAGAAAGATTGTGTCACACGAAGAAGGGCAATCAAGTTTTACAAGATACAATGGAATCAACATTCCGAAGAAGAAGCTACTTGGGAATCCGAAGATTACTTGTTAGAAAAATCTCTAGAGTTTCTTGCGTTGATATAGAATAATGTTAGTCTGCTTTATTGATAAGAATCATGTTTGTAAAGGAACCTGAGCTGTTTTATGGACAAGTTTTGGATGTTTTTGGACTGACACATTTCCTTTTCCATTACTTACCCTATGGCTTTGAATCTCGGTACGAGATTTCTGTTAGGGGGAAGGATTGTAACACCTCGGGTGTTTAAATACTAAAACCTACCATGTCATCATATGCATTGCAAAGCATTTGGCATTTAGTTAAAACTTTTATATGCATACACTAAAACAAGTTTACCTTTATGTGGTATGTGTTGAATTGTATTGTTTGAATCAAGTTCAAAATTTGGTTGGATTTGAATTTTCAAGAAAACCCTGATTTTCAGTATTTAAATCCTACCCTAAAAGCTCATTTCAAAATCTAAGCACATTTTGGGGTTGAGCCTCAAAGAAAAAGTGTAGAGCTTGTCAAGTTATACAAAGTTTGTTTTTGGAGTTTTCAAAGTTGTTATGAAAAATTTGAAGTAATTTGAAAAGGCAAAATTCGTTAAATGTCCCCTATTTGAATTCAAAATTTTATTTCAAAATGTAGACCAAATTAGGGGGTGGTTATAAAAGCAAAGTTGTAGAACTTTGAATTTTGAGCAACTTTTATTTTTGGAGATTTTTGAGTTGTTATACAAATTTGGGAGTAATTTGGCTTTGAAAATGAATGGCAATTTTGTAAATAAGTGGAACAGTGCCATGGCGACCACCCCACCGCCGGCGTCCTTCTGCTCGGTTCCAGACGCGCCTGTGGCCGCTCTTTGAAATGACCCCGATTTCCACAAAGGGAAATCCACAGCGTCGAAGTGTAATAAGACCATTGTAGATCATATTACCCAAATTTCAGTCGAATATCACATCCATACAACGATATTATCATAGTATAAATAGTGCGGAATTACATAAATTATTACATCGCCGCATTGGCGGAATCAAAAGTAGCATTCATTCAGAACAGCTTGAAGATAAGATCACCAAACTCGAGCATAGGCACGAACCCCTTATCCATCAAACTCCTCGGAGCTATACTCCTCAGCAGAACCTGTGTGCCAAAATTTATCAGTACGATTTGTACTGGCCACTCCCAAACCTATGAGCATTGCTTTGTGGAAATTGGATGCAAGTTGTTTATAGTCAAAAGGAATCTATAAGGCTGGGGTTTCCTATGCATTTAGCATATCAAGTATATATAAAAGTATAGTCAAGTTTTAACACCATTCCCACACACATTCCACCCCATTCCCTTCCCAGAGCCAGGTTTCGATCCTAGGATTGATTCACCACCATCTCCACACCATTACCATACCATCGCTCAGTTGATAGGCCAACTCCCTCTTGGCACTGTCTCAAGGCCTGTAGCCCCTGGATACGACCGACACTCTCTCACGGGGGAAGAGGAGAAGGACTCATCTCACTATCTAGTTTAAGCGAAACCCAGGAAAGGTCCATAGCCAATAAGTCAGCATATGTATCGATCGATCAACCATACACTCTGCAGAGGTTTTACGTAACTACAAGATCTGCCTTCCTTGCCAACCATCATCAACTGGGCTGATTCTGGCCGCTTTCTAGCCTAGGATAATGCCACCCTACCATTTAGCCCTGGTACGCTCCAAGTCTAGTCTGGGGCGGCTAAAACTGTGAGTCATGAGCCAGGTCCACAAGGTCTCCATGAAGTCTCAGAAGGGTGTGAGGGAAATCCTCTGCACCCCATACCTCCTTACACTGTCCGCTATCAACCTAGCAGCAGTGGCAATATCCTACCATGTAGTCCAACCGTCCCGCACCATATAGGGCGAGTGGTATGTAAGGCTTCCTGATGAATCTGAGTACTAGTAAGTCCTTAGGGTTGACCAAGCCAGAATGTCTTCATTAGGGTTTCCATTTACCGTGCCACCATAGCACCTCCACCCCGGGCTCCTCCCATCACAGGTTCACACCCAGGGCCACCTCATATACCATTTACCCGCCATAGGTATCCATTCCTAGGGGTGCCCAGGTAGCACCCCATGGCAAGACTTGCCCCAGGCTCGTCATATACTCCAACTTGGTCGACACAACCCTCACCCTCCACACACCCAAGTCACACACACAGCACTCTTCCCATAGTCCAGATAACACCAGTTTCCACCACGCATGTAGTATAAGCATAGTAGAAGTATAAGTAATGAAATATATAGCAGTGAGCGTGTGTCTAGCCTAATAGCAGGGTATGTAGGGGTAAGGTTGCGTCAAGGTAAAGGCCTTCAAGTAAGCATACTACCATGCAATTCCTATCATAAAATGATTGTAGCAGTAAAAGTGAAGCAATAGCAGTTCTATATTAGCCTTGCGTAATATATGCTATGAGATTGGGTGGGATGTGGCACCTTTAGGGTAGTCGTCTCCATTCTCCTCATGGTGCTCACGATCCTCGTCTGTCTGGTTCTCCTTCGAGTCTGCATCCATCGCATCATAGTCGTGTTAGCGACGTCTATAGAATAGCACAAACAAGCAATGAAAATTCAAAAGAGCCAAATGCACTCAAACATGGGTTCATTGCATGGAGCATGATTTTAGATGAATTTTGGTCCTAGTTTCATATTTTTCTGAGGTCATATGAATTAGTTATTAATTTCTGAAGTTTAAATCATTTCTGAAAATGGAAAAGGCTGAATTAATCCTGGGCTGACATGTGTCACGCTGTGACTGGTCCATGTGGCATGCTGATGTTAGCATGACATCATCATCTCAGTTCTGGGCTGATAGGTGGGGTCCAGCTGACGTTAGCATGACGTCAGCAACGTCATCAGTTCTAACAGGTGGGTCCAGGGGCTCTTGGGTCACTAACATGTGGGTCCAGTCAAAGTCAACGTTAGTAAACGGTGAGTCAATGGTCAACGGTCAACGGTCAGAGTCACTGACATGTGGGGCCTGGGCTGCTGACATCAGCAGCTGATGTCATCGTGACGTCAACATGACGTCACCCCGGCTGTGTTGGCTTCTGACGTGTGGGTCCCGTGTGATGTCAGCATGATGTCATCATCTAACATGTGGGCCCATAGTGTCTGTGCCACTAACTTGTAGGGCCAGGTCAATGGTCAACATTGACCAGTCAACGGTCAACGTTGACCAGTCAACGGTCAACATGGGCCGGGTCTCAAACAGGCTTTGGTGGGCTCGGGTTGGGCCGGTCTAGGTCGGGCTGACCCGGACACGTGGCAGGCTATGATGCAGCCACGTCACAACCTTGGGCCTCCATTGGGCTACGGTCTATGGCTGTGGGTGTGAGCGTGGCTCACGGTGGACCAAGAGGCGCTGGTCTATGGACCTAAGGCAGGGTGCATGGTGGACCAAGCCTACCTCTCTTTCCTCGGGCACGGTCTATGAGCACCAGGTTCATGCGCGGGTGGCCAGTGAGGGGAGTTTCCACTGTTTCTCCCATGGCTGTGCTCTCGCTGGCGGCGTGCCTCATTGGTGAGCCATGCCGTAGGCGTTGGTGCCCAATTGAGGAGGGGAAAAGATCCCCCACACCATGGCGACTGCGATAGCGGGGTCAAAGTGGCGGCCAAAGCTCCCTAGGTCTCTAGCCACGACGAACGGCGGCTCGGCGTGGCGGTGCTCATCGGCGAGCCCCTCCGAGCGGCGCGGGTGTTCAACTAAGGTGGGCAACAGCTCGGCCTTACCTTGGCGGGTGCCCTGGTGAAGCTAGCAAGGTGGCTGGACGGCTCCAGTTGGCTGGCCGCGGTGGCGGTGCACGGTGGGACTTCAGTTGAGGTCTGGTGCTCATGGCCGGAGCGCTGTGGTCGGCTAATGGGGTTACGGTCTACATGGCTATCATCCAGACATCATGGTGATGCTCTTTAGCTATGTCCTAGCCCAGCGAGGCAGTCGGATGCATGTGCGGTGCCCGCACCATGGCGGCGGCGTCGTGAGCGCGGTGTGCGCAGGCTCTGCTTCGAGGTCCATGGGGCTAGGTGGAGGTCTCAGTGGTGAGAAGCTCACCGATGGTGCTGTGGAAGATGGGATGGCGGTGCAGTGGCGGGTCATAGCTGTGTAGCTCCAGAAGCAGTGCAGCGTGGCGTCATGGCATCATCTCCTGCTCTAGCAACACCAGCGGCGTCGCACGGCTTCTGCACTCCCCCCTTCTTCCTCTTCTCCCTCTGCTCTCTTGGCTTGGGTGCACCATGGACGGCCACCAAGGTGGCGGCAGGGCGATGGGACAAGCTCTAGGGCTCCCAGGGCCGAGGCTTTTATAGCCGAGCTCGGCCATGGAGCTCAGTGATCGGTGGCTGGAGATTGAGGGGGAATCGGAGGTGTGTGCATCTCATCCAACAGTGGCATGAGGTTGTGTGAGTGCGGCGCAAGGGGGAGCAAGGCCATGCCCTGGGGTGACCCCCTGGCCCGCTCCTGCCACCGCTGTTAGTCCTTGGTCGTGTGGGCGGTTGAGCGTGGCGTGGAGAAGATGAACAGGGGAAAGCTGACAGGTGGGGCTCGGCAGGCAGCGACTGTAGGCGAAGCGGAGGGCGCACGGGCATGCGCGGCGTGTTGGGCTAGCTCGTGGGCCACGTGCACGCGCGCTGGGGGAAATGGCGGGCGCGGTTGGGCTGGCTGGGCCACAAAGCCAAGCAGGCCTGGCTGCTGTGAGATTTCTTTCTTCTTTTTCTTTTTCCATTTTGTTTTTCTTCTTCTTTGTTTTGAATTCAAATTTGGTTTTGGAATTCGAATTAAAAATTGGTGCACCAAATTCATTGGAGTTTTAGATATGAGGCCCACAACATTCTTATATAAAAATTATGAATTTATTTAGCTATTTTGTATAACAAAAATAGGTGTGGTTTTGTTATACAAAAATAGAATTAGTTTTTCTCTTTAAACCTTTATTCTTTGGTTTGAGTATTAATTATTTTATGGTTTATTACTTTATTGGAGTTGTTAAGCATATTCATAACTCAAATGGAAATCCAAATCACATTTTGAATTAACAATGTATGCAATACTTTATTTGTTAGTATTTAAATAAACACAGTTAACTAATGACATGCCATGCTTATGTGTTGACTAGGGTTGGGGTTAGACCTAATGCATCTCTTAGGTTGGGTTTCTATACATGACACTCATCATCACATGGGAGTTCTAAGAAAAATTTTGTAGTTGGTATTTTTAGTGTATGGATTTTTGGGTTGTTACAATCCTACCCCCTTAACAAAATCTCATCCTCAAGATTAAAGCATAACATACTCTTCGAAAAGATAAGGATAGTGTAGCCGAAGGTCAGACTCTTTCTCCCATGTTGCTTCTCTCTCTGTGTGATTGCTCCATTGGATCTTGCACATAGGAATAGTCTTGCTTCGGGTCTCTTTGGTATCTCTACCCAGAATTCTGATAGGATGTTCGTTATACTCGAGTGTATCTTGAATGTCAAGTGTATCAGTTGGAACTACTTCATCGGGCACTTTCAAACACTTGCGTAGCTATGAGACATGGAATATGGGATGTACACCCATCAATTCTTTGGGTAGCTCGAGTTTGTAGGTGAGCTTTCCAATCCTCTTGCAAATCTTGTATGGGCCAACAAATCTAGGGGCAAGCTTTCCTTTCACATGGAATCTGATAGTTCCACATAGCAGGGATACCTTGAGATAGATGAAATCTCCCACATTGAACTCAAGTTCTCTTCTCCTTTTGTCAGCATAACTCTTGCATCGGCTTTGGGAAATTCTCAAATTCTCCTTCACTTGCGCAACTCCTTCTTCTGCATCTTGGATCTTAGCGGAGTCAAAGAACGATCTTTCTCCTAGTTGGGACCACATCAAAGGTGTCTTACAAGGTCTGCCATACAGAGCTTCAAATGGTGACATCTTGATACTGGCTTGGTAGCTATTGTTGTAAGAGAACTCTGCATAGGGTAGGCATTTCTCCCAATCAGAGCCATAATTCAGTACACTAGCGCGAAGCATGTCTTCTAAGATCTGATTTACTCGCTCTATCTGTCCATCTATCTATGGGTGATAAGCGGTACTGAAATTGAGTTTGGTTCCAATGGACTTGTGCAGAGCTTCCTAGAATTGGGACACAAACTAAGTACCACGATCAGATACAATACTAGAAGGAGCTCCATGCAGTCTGAGAATATGCTCAGCATATAGATCTGCTAATTTTTCTACATTGGTCTTGGCCTTTACTGGTACAAAATGATCAATCTTGGTTAGATGATCAACAATCATCCAGATGGAATCATTGCCTTTCTATGAACGGGGCAATCCAACTATGAAATCCATAGATATGCTCTCCCACTTCCACTCAGGAACGTCAAGAGGCTTTAGCAAACTTGTAGGCCTTTGATGTTCAACCTTGACTCTATTACAGGTGTCACAACGTGCCACATGTCCTGCAATGTCTGTCTTCATGCCCTTCCACCAGAAGTGTTTCTTCAAGTCTTGGTACATCTTTGAACCTCCAGGGTGAATACAGTACTTGGAATCGTGAGCTTCTGATAGAATTTCCTCTCGTAGTACTGGGTCAGATGGAACACGGATTCTATTCTTGAACCAGATGGTTCCTTGCTCATCCTCTTAGTGGTTGGTCTTGTAGCCTAGTTTCATCAGACCACGGAGATATTTGATCTCTTCGCAACTTTCCTGAGCTTGATGGATGCGATCTATGAGATCATACTATATGCGGAGCTCATTCAACAAGCCATGCGGTAGTATCTCTAGTTGGAAATCATCAATCTCTTCCTTGAGCTCAGGTGGTATGGATTCAGTGATCAAGGTGTGATAGTAACTCTTATGACTAAGAGCATCTACGACTACATTAGCTTTTCCTAGATGATAGTGAATTTCTAGGTCATAATCCTTGATCAACTCTAGCCATCGGCGTTGCCTCATATTTAGATCTTCCTGAGTGAAAAAGTACTTCAAGCTCTTGTGATCCGTATAGATATCACACTTGTTGCCTATCAAGTAGTGTCTCTAGATCTTCAAGACATGCACAACTGCTGCTAACTCAAGATCATGGGTTGGGTAACGGTTCTCGTGTTCTTTCAACTGTCGGGACGCATATGCTATCACTCTTCCATCTTGCATCAGTACACAACCAAGTCCTTAACGGGATGCATCACAATAGACCATGAAATCTTTGCTGATATCAGGCAATGCTAGCACAGGAGTTGTGGTAAGCTTCTGTTTCAATTCCTAGAAGCTTTGTTCACACTCGGACATCCATTCAAACTCCTTAGTCTTCTTTAGAAGGTTGGTCATTAGACGGGCTATCTTGGAGAAGTTCTCGATGAATCAGCGATAATATCCGGCCAATCCCAAGAAACTTCTGACTTCTGTCACATTGCGGGGTTGATCTCATTCTTTCATAGCTTCAATCTTAGCTGGGTCAACAGCAACACCTTCAGCTATTAGTACATGGCCTAGGAAGGCAACTTTGTGTAGCCAAAACTTGCATTTGCCGAACTTTGCGTAGAGCTGATGTTGGGCCAATTTCTCAAGCACGGTTCTCGGATGATGTTCATGTTCTTCAGCGGTGGTTGAATAGACAAGGATGTCATCAATGAATACCACCACAAACTTATCCAGTTCATCCATGAAAACCTTATTCATCATGTTCATGAAGTATGCAGGAGCATTCGTGAGTCCAAAGGACACCACGGTGAACTCAAACTACCCATACCTAGTCATGAAAGCTATCTTCGGAATGTCACTCTCTCGAATCTTCATCTGATGATAGCCGGATCTGAGATCAATCTTGGAGAAATACTTGGCACCTCGAAACTGATCAAGTAGATCATCAATTCTCGGCAGAGGGTACTTGTTCTTGATGGTGATTGCGTTCAAGTTCTAGTAATCAATGCACATTCTCATTGAGCCATCCTTCTTCTTAACAAACAGAACAGGGGATCCCCAAGGTGAAGCACTGGGTCTGATATATCCCTTTGAGATGAGCTCATCAAGCTATTTCTTGAGCTCGGCCAGTTCATCAACTGACATGCGATAGGGTCTCTTGGCAATGGGTCCTGTTCCTGGCAAGAGATCAATGATGAACTCTACATCACGGTCTAGTGGCATACCCGGTAATTCTTCAGGGAATACATCAGGATAGTCTTTGACCATAGGCACATCATGAATTGTCTTCTCCTCTTTCTATGATTCTGAACTAGCTTTAAGGGCACATAGGATAGAGGTGGACTTTCTAGACTGGGGTTCACATCTAATGACTTGGCCTGATGGGTGGGTCACTTGGACATATCTAGGTGAACATGATATGATACCTCGGTGAAGGGTTAGCCAATCCATGCCTAAGATGACATCTAGGTTTGTGGAAGGTAGCAGGGTTAGGTCAGCTTTAAAGATAAGACCCTCAATGGTAAGACTCACTCCCTTACAGATGTGGGTGCATTTTAGGTCTCCTAAAGGTGAACTGGTGATGATAGGCTTTTCATGTGGGGTTATAGGCAGGTTATGTTCTTGTGCAAACTTGGATGATATGTAAGAACAAGTTGCTCTAGAGTCAAATAGAACTGATGTAGTATTGCCATTAACTAAAAACATACCGTACACAACATCAGGGGCAGCCTGTGCTTCCTCAGCATCCAGATGGTTGAGACGTCCACGAGTAGCAGATCCCTTGAACTAAGACTTCTGAGCAGCTGAGTTCTGAGGGCACTCAGCAGCTTTGTGACCTAGTTGGCCACAAGCAAAGCAGGTGAAAGGCGTACTGACTGTAGGGGTTGGCGCAGGTGCCTTCCAGTTTCTAGTGCTTAGTGCAGGGCGGTTCTGTGCTGGGCGTTCATTCACTGAACGGGGACGGTTGAAACAGTCCTAAGTGTTGTGGTCCTATGCATAACAGTCTTGGGTGTAACGATCCTGAGCAGGGCAGGAGTATTTGGTGGTGTAGCCTCCACTACCCTACTCGATCCAGGGTTGTCATCCCTGTTGTGGTGAGAGCATTCCCTAGAGGATGCATCTCTGCGGAACCTCTTGCGATCACGTCCACGGAAGGACTCCTCAGGCTTACGCTTCCTCTCCCTCTACTCTTCTCTGGCTTCAGCGTGATCTTTCTTGATCTAGATGCAGCGATCCACCAGAGCACGCAATGTGTTACTCTCAATACCGCCAAACTTCAGCTTGATGTGCGGGTTAAGTCCCTTGCGGTAATAGTACAACTTCTCCTTCTCAGAGTTCACAACATAGGAAGGTGCATAGCGTAGAAGGTTGGTGAAACAAGTAGTGTACTCAGTCACCCTGTCCTTTCCCATCTTGATGTTGCGGAACTCCTCCGCTTTAGCCTCCATGACACCCTTGGGAATGTGATACTCAGTGAATGCTTCAGCAAACTCATCCCACGAGATGTTGGCAGGGTCTTCATGGGAGTCACTAAAACTATCCCACCAGGCGCGTGCTGCACCTGTGAGCTGGTGTGCAGCTGCTCCAACACACTCATCATCGGTGAAAGTAGTGAGGTCTAGCTTCTTCTCCATCTCCTTGAGCCAGTCATCGACTGCAAGTGGGTTAGGGTTGGTGCCATCATAGGTAGGTGGCCTTAGCTTCAGGAATCCTTCTAGCTTCCTTTGGAAGTCATTCTGCTAACCTCCCTAGCAATGGTTTGCTCCTTCAACAAGAGCTGCAAGAAGCTGGGTCTATTGTGCCATCACTTCTACCAGGTTCGGTGGTGGTGGTGGTGGAATGTTCTCCTCAGGCGGCGGGGTATTCTCCAGGTGGAAGGGTATCCCTCCACATCGATGGCCACGGCCATGGCCATGGTTGTTGCCACCACGCCCCCATTTGGTTCGACTGGTTCGGGGATGGGCGCATGTCCATAGTTCTTTAGGCGATTAGATCGGCGGTTTGGCATCTACAACATGGATCATAGAGATTTTTAGTGTTTGTGCCATAAGTGCTTATAATTCAATATGATTACATGATTTCGACGATTTAAAGAAAACATTTATTCTATCCAACACTCATCACAAAGAAGCAATAAGGTCCATAAAATGCATTAAGATCCAAAACATTCATCACATGGGTTTTATTACATAGCATCATCTCCAGTAGCTACACTTGAAGACGTGCAAGAATCATACTACGCATAATGTATAATACATCTCATAAGGGTACATCATGGGGTACAACTTACGGAAGCTACTGACATGACTCATGACCACATAGGGTCATCCTACTCTAACTCATACACCACTGCTGGGATATGACTATTCTCGATCTCAATCTCCTCATCAGACTTGTAAAGTCAGGACACGTACTTCAAGGCCTTGGCGAGCTCCTCAGTAGGCTTGGCTCCAGGTAGAGTAGGGCAGGCATCTAGGTTAAGGCAAGTCAGGGCTAGCTCAAACTCCTCTATCCTAGGCTTCGTCTTGCTATGAATCTCCTTGGGCAGCTGATCCCACATACCCTTCATCTCCCTAAGGCGCTTCCTGTCAGACTTCTGCCAAGCCTACCATGTCCTCTCACACTTGTCCTATAGGTACTCGGTCTGCCTAAGTGCCTCAATCAGGTGACCCTGGTTGTGAACGGCCTTCTTCCTGAACTCCTCTAGCTCTTGAGTCATGGTCTTGTTCCGAGATTGGATCTTCAACATATCAACCCCCTTGGATCTCTCTCTCTATCTCCTCTGTGGTTGAACTCGGCCTTCTTGTCATCCAACTCTCTCTGCAACTCCGAGACCTTGCTATCAAGGTAGCAGTTCCTGTTGCCTAGGTCAGCGGCTTTGTCCTATAAGTCTGCGACCTCGGTTCTGTGGACTTCTTCATGACGGTTGAGTTTGTCCTGTAGCTTGGCAACTGTCTCCAGTAGGCTAGCTCGCTCCTGTGCTCCCTATGAGTCTCGCTCCTGGTATTCCCACTGAAGGGCCTAGTCCTGATGTCTCCTCTGCTCTAGCTGGGTCATGTCCCTATCCTGCTCCAGTAGGTGGATAGCTGAGACATGAAGGCATCTATCCTCCTCAGCAAAGATAACTCTGCCGGCTACGAAGCTCTACTCACTAGGGGTAAGGCTAAGGTCAAGGGCCTGGGGAAGTAGATGGAACTCTATCGTCTTCAGGTGCTCATAGTGGTCCCTCATCACTCTGCGAAGTGCCTTGTGTGAGATAGCTCACAGTCCCTCCTCGACTATGTCCTCTATAGTCAACTCAGTAAAAGATGAGACAGAAGGTAAGGTAGTGCTAGCTGGAAACTCGACTAAGGCGACAATCGGTCCTTCAATTCCTCCTTCCTGAGCTAGCTTCCTGGTGCAGGTGACCTTGACAAGCTCATCGGGGACACCTAATGTGACGAGAACTCAGCAGAGGGTCTGTGCAAAACCCCCGAGCTCACGTAGGTCGAAGGTAAGCTTGGCATGGTCCATAGGTAGCGGTCCTAGAGGCGGCCAGTCGACGTTCGTTGCCATCTGCATGTTTTAAGGAATCAGGTGTTAGCAGGTCAATAATAGATAAGCCTTGCATAAAAGTAAATGCAGGGTCGGTATATAACCGAAAGAAGGGTTGTTCATGTCCTATCCTATCGTCCATTTCTAAGGGTTTCGTCCTATGGTCAAGTCTGGCTCTAATACCAACTGAAACGACCTCGATTTCCATGAAGGGAAATCCACAGCGTCGAAGTGTAATAAGACCATTGTAGATCATATTACCTAAATTCCAGTCAAATATCACATCCATACAACAATATTATCAGAGTATAAATAGTGCAGAATTACATAAATTATTACATCGCCGCATTGGGGGAATCAAAAGTAGCATTCATTTAGAACAACTTGAAGATAAGATCGCCAAACTCGAGCGTAGGCACGAACCCCTTATCCGTCAAACTCCTCGGAGCTATACTCCTCAGCAGAACCTGTGTGCCAAAATTTATCAGTACGATTTGTACTGGCCACTCCCAACCCTATGAGCATTGTTTTGTTGAAATTGGATGCAAGTTGTATATAGTCAAAAGGAACCTATAAGGCTGGGGTTTCCTATGCATTTAGCATATCAAGTATATATAAAAGTATAGTCAAGTTTTAACACCATTCCCACACACATTCCACCCCATTCCCTTCCCAGAGCTAGGTTTTGATCTTGGGATCGATTCACCACCATCTCCACACCATTACCATACCATCACTCAGTTGACTGGACAACTCCCTCTTGGCACTGTCTCAAGGCCCATAGCCCCTAGCTACGACCGACACTCTCTCACAGGGGAAGAGGAGAAGGGCTCATCTCACTATCTAGTTTAAGCAAAACCTAGGAAAGGTCCATAGCCAACAAGTCAGCACATGTATCGATCGATCAACCATACACTCTGCAGAGGTTTTACATAACCATAAGATCTGCTTTCCTCGCTGACTGTCATCAACTGGGCTGATTCTGGCCGCTTGCTAGCCTAGGATAATGCCAGCCTACCATTTAGCCCTGGTACACCCCAAGTCTAGTCTGGGGCGGCTAAAACTGTGAGTCATAAGCTGGGTCCACAAGGTCTCCATGAAGTCTCGGAAGGGTGTGGGGGAAATCCTCCATGCCCCGTACCTCCTTACACTATCTGCTATCAACCTAGCAGTAGTGGCAACATCCTACCAAGTAGTCCGACCGTCCCACACCATATAGGGCGAGTGGTACGTAAGGCTTCCCGGTGAATCTGATTACTAGTAAGTCCTTAGGGTTGACCAATCTAGAATGTCTTCATTAGGGTTTCCATTTACCGTGCCACCATAGCACCTCCACCCTAGGCTCCTCCCATCATAGGTTCACACCCAGGGCCACCTCATATACCATTTACCCACCATAGGTATCCATTCCTAGGGGTGCCCAGGTAGCACCCCATGGCAAGACTTGCCCCAGGCTCATCATATACTCCAACTTGGTCGACACAACCCTCACCCTCCACATACCCAAGTCACACACGCAGCACTCTCCCTATAGTCCAGATAACACCTGTTTCCACCACGCATGTAGTATAAGCATAGTAGAAGTATAAGTAATGAAATATATAGTAGTGAGCGTGTGTCTAGCCTAATAGCAGGGTATGCAGTGGTAAGGTTGCATCAAGGTAAAGGCCTTCAAGTAAGCATACTACCATGCAATTCCTATCATAAAATGATTGTAGCAGTAAAAGTGAAGCAATAGCAGTTCTATATTAGCCATGCATAATAGGTGCTATGAGATTGGGTGGGATGTGGCACCTTCTGTGTAGTCGTCTCCGTTCTCCTCATGGTACTCATGATCCTTGTCTGTCTAGTTCTCCTCCGAGTCTGCATCGATCGCATCATAGTTGCGTTAGCGACGTCTATAGAATAGCACAAAGAAGCAATGAAAATTCAAAAGAGCCAAATGCACTCAAACATGGGTTCATTGTGTGGAGCTTGATTTTAGATGAATTTTGGTCCTGGTTTTGTATTTTTCTGAGGTCATATGAATTAGTTATGAATTTCCAAAGTTTAAATCATTTCTGAAAATGGAAAAGGCTGAATTAATCCTGGGCTGACACGTGTCACGCTATGACTGGTCCACATGGCATGCTGATGTTAGCATGACGTCATCATCTCGGTTCTAGGCTGATAGGTGGGGTCCAGCTGACGTCAGCATGACGTCAGCAACGTCATCAGTTCTGACAGGTGGGTCCAAGGGCTCTTGGGTCACTGACATGTGGGTCCGGTCAAAGTCAACGTCAGTCAATGGTGAGTCAACGGTCAATGGTCAGAGTCACTAACATGTAGGGCCTGGGCTGCTGACGTCAGCAGCTGATGTCATTGTGACGTCAGCATGACGTCACCCGGCTGTGTTGGCTTCTTACGTGCGGGTCCCATGTGACATCAGCATGACGTCATCATCTGACATGTGGGCCCATAGTGTTTGTGCCACTGACTTGTGGGGCTAGGTCAATGGTCAACATTGACCGGTCAATGATCAACATGGGCCGGGTCTCAAACAGGCTTTGGTGGGCTCGGGTTGGGCCGGTCTGGGCCGGGCTGACCCCGACACATGGCAGGCTATGATGCAGCCACGTCACAACCTTGGGCCTCCACTGGGCTACGGTCTATGGCTATGGGTGTGAGCATGGCTCATGGTGGACCAAGAGGCGCTGGTCTATGGACATATGGTAGGGTGCATGGTGGATCAAGCCTACCTCTCTTTCCTTAGGCATGGTCTATGAGCACCGGGTTCATGCGCGGGTGGCTGGCAAGGGGAGTTTCCCCTATTTCTCCCACGGTTGTGGTCCTGCCGGCGGCGTGCCTTGTCGGCGAGCCTTGCCGTAGGTGCTGGTGCCCAATTGAGGAGGGGAAAAGCTCCCCCACGCCATGGCGACTACGACGATGGGGTCAAAGCGGTGGCCAAAGCTCCCTAGGTCTCTAGCCACGACGAACGGCGGCTCGACGTGGTGGTGCTCATCGGCGAGCCCCTCCCAGTGGCGTGGGTGTTCAACTAAGGTGGGCAATAGCTCGGCCTTACCTTGGCGGGTGCCCTAGTGAAGCTAGCAAGGTGACTGGACGGCTCTAGTTGGCTGGCCATGGTGGCGGTGCATGGCGGGACTCCGGCCGAGGTCTGGTGCTCGTGGCCGGAGTGCTATGGTCGGCTAACGGGGTTACGGTCTACACGGCTATTGTCCAGACATCACGGTGATGCTCTACAGCTACGTCCTAGCCTAGCGAGGTGGCCAGATGCATGTGCGGTGGCCGCGCCATGGCAGTGACGTCATGAGCGCAGTGTGCGTAGGCTCTGCTTCGATGTCCGTGGGGCTAGGAGGAGGTCTCAGCGGCGAGAAGCTCACCGACAGTGTTGTGGAAGATGGGATGGCGGTGTAGTGGTGGGTCGTAGCCGTGTAGCTCCGAAAGCTGTGCAGCGTGGCATCGTGGTGTCGTCTCCTGCTCTGGCGACACTGGCGGCGTCGCATGGCTTCTACACTCCCCCCTTATTCCTCTTCTCCCTCTGCTCTCTTGGCTCGAGTGCGCTGTGGACGGCCACCAAGGTGGCGGTGGGGCGATGGGACAAGCTCTACGGCTCCCGGGGTCGAGGCTTTTATAGCCGAGCTCGGCCATGGAGCTCGGTGATCGGCGACTGGAGATTGAGGGGGAATCGGAGGCGTGTGCATCTCATCCAATGGTGGCGTGAGGTTGCATGAGCGCGACGCAAGGGGGAGCAAGGCCATGCCCTAGGCGTGACCCCCTGGCCCGCTCCTGCCACCGCTATCAATCCTTGGTCGCATGGGCGGTTGAGCGTGGCGTGGAGAAGATGAATAGGGGAAAGCTGACAGGTGGGGCTCGGCAGGCAGCGACTGCAGGCGAAGCGGAGGGCGCGCGGGCGTGCGCGGCATGCTGGGCCGGCTCATGGGCCGTGTGCGTGCGCATTGGGGGAAATGGCGGGCGTGGTTGGGCTGGCTGGGCCGTGAAGCCGAGCAGGCCTGGCTACTGTGAGGTTTCTTTCTTCTTTTTCTTTTTCCATTTTGTTTTTCTTCTTCTTTGTTTTGAATTCAAATTTGGTTTTGGAATTCAAATTAAAAATTAGTGCACCAAATTCATTGGAGTTTTAGATATGAGGCCCACAACATTCTTATATAAATATTAGGAATTTATTTAGCTATTTTGTATAACAAAAATAGGTGTGGTTTTGTTAAAAAAAATAGAATTAGTTTTTCTCTTTAAACCTTTATTCTTTGGTTTGAGTATTAATTATTTTATGGTTTATTACTTTATTGGAGTTGTTAAGCATATTCATAACTCAAATGGAAATCCAAATCACATTTTGAATTAACAATGTATGCAATACTTTATTTTTTAGTATTTAAATAAACACAGTTAACTAATGACATGCCATGCTTATGTGTTGACTTGGGTTGGGGTTAGACCTAATGCATCTCTTAGGTTGGGTTTCTATACATGACACTCATCATCACATGGGAGTTCTAAGAAAAATTTTGTAGTTGGTATTTTTAGTGTATGGATTTTTGGGTTGTTACAGTCTTGGCTTTGCGCTGGCATGGAGAAGGCCACTATGTGTCGTCTCCTTGATCCCTTGGCCACTCTATAAAGCTCAGACGCCGTCGCCGTTCTTCCTTTCTTTGCTCTGCCTTTCCCGACGTCGCCGATCATCTCCGTCGAGCCCTCACCGTCGAACCAGCGTCTATGCCATCGTAGCAAAGCGCTCAATAGCTTCACCTACTCCTTGCGCACCTAGCCATCCAACTATGGTCACTTGATTTTGTCGGGAATCATCGCTAGCTACCTTTCTTCCTCGCGGCCAGCAACCTCTCCGTCGTGCTTGCGCCGTCGTGGCCAGTGCTCTCTTATGCGCCTTTGGTCTTGCTCAGTGCACCTCTAGCTCTACCTTATTCCCGAGATTCTCTATGACTGGTTGATTGCTCATTTTGTCCATCACAGTCGCCTGAGCACCACCGTCGCCGAAGTTTGCTCCGCCGTGGCCGCTGTGAACGACGACCCGCGTCACCATTGCTTCTCCAGTCTCGCTCTTTGCTCCAACGTGTTCGTGGTGAGCTGCTAAACCTTCCCGTGCCTTTTGTTTACACTCTACCAGCCTTGTTTCGCCGGTGTGGCATCAACGAGCCACCGTGTCCGCAATGGCCGATGTCAAGCTCGTAACTCGCTATAATTGCTCAAGCTAGTGCCTTCAAGCGATGCGGGGTGGTGTGGGGAGTGTTTTGGTACTTTGGCTGTCGCCGTTGGTCTCACCGTCGGTGAGTTTTTGTCGGTCAGCGTCATCGCCGTCGCCGTCGTGGTCAAAGCGGGAGGTCGGGGATGACATGTGGGGTCACCCTGTCAGCGACTGTGTAGTTGAAAAATGAATTTTCTCCTTTTCTGAAATGTTTAAATAGTGTTGTAATTTGTTATTTTTGTGTAGATTTATTTAGAACTCCAAAAATTATGAAAATTTTTGTGTGACCTCTCGGTGACATATATTATTTAGGAAAAATATGAAATGTTGTTTTTCAATACTTTTTGAATGTGATGAAAATTGCTCAATTAATTAATAAATGGGTTTCCATTATTTTTGTAGGCTTAATTAATTATCCAAAAATTATGAAAATTGTTTTGCCACTTAGTTATCATGTGATGAACATTTACAAAAATTTTGAGCTCAATTGTAATAAGTTGATTTATTTCATAATTTTGAATTAAATAATTAATTCATAAAAGCAAATAGTAACCTTTAATGATTTAGGTTTTGTTTGAAATTTTGGATTGAGTGATGACCTTGAATAATGAATTGGTAATGATCCTTGGCAATTGATGTATGTGTTACGAAAAAGGTTTAGTGCGGTTGACTTGCAACTGTACCGTGAAGGAAAGTTGTATTCGAATTGTTAATTTTGCATCCATCATCAAGCATCATGTTTTGTATCCCACATCATATTAAACATGGCATTGTTACTACGTGTAGTGAACGAAGGTGAACACATGGTAGTTAATCAAGTTGCGGTGGAGGTTAATCCGTCTATTGAGGTCAGATCGGATAATTGTGGAACGTCGTAGGAACCTAACTTTTCCGTCAACGAAGGCAAGCCCCGGATGCATTTAACCCTACCTTATGTTTTACAAATTTTATCGCTTTTGCTTTTCTATACTACATTAAGTGATTAGGAGTCAAGTGGAAACCTAATTGGTGCATCACCAACCTTGTTTTTCCATATCTACCTTGATTACCTATTTTATTCGTAAATGTTTAGTTATGCTTAGTCATGCTTAGTCGGGTACCTGTCACCTAAGAATTTTAAATGGATCTTTGGTTACTTATGTTATCATGAGATATGAGCATGGAAGTAATAAATCTAGACCGTATAGACTCAGTGTGTGAGAGCCACAAGACATGGAGGTCTTGTGAGCGGCTTCTTTCCGCCTGTGTCGATTAAGGTCCGTCCATTGTTGAATTGCATGAGATGAGACTTTGTAGTACTAACCACATACTCCGGTAAGCCTTAACTCGGCTATTCTATTACGAGAATGGCTACTCGCACACTAGGAGTGGAGAGATGGCGGGAATAGCGTGTACCCACGTGGCAATGGGCTGGATTGGTGGAGTACTGTATTCTCAGGTGGCGCGGACCTGTTCTTGTTTTAGAAGATCCAAGGGTAGGTTGATATATGTAAGTCGGGGACCTGCATATGTCGTGTGGTCTAGAATCCCCAGCTGGGTTTATAATCGGTTTGAATCATTGTTGCACCTCGGTTATGGAGACTCAACTCACTGTTCATCATCGTAGTTAATAACTAAAATTTGAGTAAGGTTTGAGAAAGAGTTTGTTATGAAGTTCATGATCTCATTACGGGTCACGGCAGATTCATATATTGTTCTTATGAAGTTTAAATGTTGAAATACTAAAATTTTGTAAAGAGCTTTTACACAAAAGAACTTTGAGTATTGCTAAAGCCATACCTTGAACCTCTGAGCCTGCATTCCTGAGTCTTCTCAGTTTTTATTTCTGTTAAGTCTTGTTGAGTACTTTTGTACTCAGGGTTCATTGACCCTTGTTGCAGGTGAGCCTCATGAGCAGGTCTATTTTGGACCTTGCTACATGACTGTTGTTCCTGTCGAAGACGATAAGTGAATGTGTGATCCTTGGGCAGGATGCTTATTTTGTGTGTTATGTTTATGTTAATTATGCCACTCCACTACTACTATGGTTTGTAATAATTATCAAACTTAGTTTGTAAGGTTTGAAACAACTAATTTGTAAATTAAGTTATCATAAGACTTCCGCTATTTTACCCGGATGTATATATTTGAATAAATGTCATAATACTGCAATGACTCTGTAATGTGATCCTACTCGGAAATCATGGATGATTCGGGGTTCCCTGAGGACACCCAACAGACTTCTTAAGTTACCAGGAACATATGCATAGTTGTCAAAGGTCGTTGGACAGTGACAAGTGCATGTGGGTCCTATAATTTAGGAGGTTCTGCCATAGGACCATACAACCTCGAGTGTCACATGGCTCTGACTTTAACCTATTAACTAGATTGTACTAGCTCATCTATAGCTCTAGTAAGGGGTAAGAGGGTATCTTTGCTTTTTCTGTTAGGGTGTGCACCGTGCTGCGATGCCCACGTGTGCCATTCCTTTGTAGCTATGACCTATTAGTGCAACTAGCTAAGGGTTTCATAGTGAAACTCTGCCACACTTCCTGGGAAGAGGTGTAGTGGGTCTCACGAACCCCGGCATTGGGAATCATGGCTCGGTGGGTAAAGTTGTACAATTTCTACAGAAATAATTAACCTGTGATAATAGCTGTGCTCACGGATATGAGAGGTCTGGATCCTTCGAGATTAGTGGTTACTGTGGATAATGGATGGTTGGGAATTGAGATAAACATGACTATACTTTGATATCACTTGGGAGTTGGGACTGTTCATTAAAGTAGTGAATCAGGATGCTAAAATTTGATCAACTAAAATTGCGAACCGCAGTCAAACAGTGTCAAGCCTTTTTGAGCCTCATAGATCCCTTTGATATACTTGCTAAGCATGGTGAGCTTACACTTGCTTTACATCCAATGAAAATCCTAGATGGGTAATAGATAATGGATACGAAGAGTTTTCGGAGGATTCCAGGACTACTAGGGAGACGTTCACTAGTTGGAGTCCGTGTGGCAGTTGGGCTAGTTATTCCACTGTGATTGTAATAATATTGCCATCAAGAAAACTTTGTATTAACTTTATGATGAGATATGTGATGTAATAAGTACTTTACTTTGATACTATTGCAATTTGTGATATATGTGTGTTAGGACATCCTAGGCACGCATATATGAGTACTTGGTTTTGCTATGCAAAATTGGGTGCAACAAATTGTGATTGACTTGAGTACCCTACCTTATCTACACATGTAGTTATGAAGGAGCAGTGCGTAGACATTGAGCGAGGCAGAGCCTAGCCCCGAGGCATCGAGCGTGTGAAAGCTCTAGTTTGGTTTTGGTGAATTGATGAAACCCAAAGTGCTAACCTAGTTTATCAAGTGATCATGAGATAGGTAGCACACTCCAAGTGGTGAAGCAAATGAAGATCATAGCATGATAAAGATGATGGCATGGTGATGATCAGGTGCTTCGACTTGGAAAGAAGAAAGAGAAAAACAAAAAGCTCAAGGCAAAGGTATAATTTGTAGGAGCTATTTTGTTTTGGTGATCAAGACACTTAGAGAGTGTGATCACATTTAGGTTTGATAGCTATACTATTAAGAGGGGTGAAACTCATATCGGAATGCGGTTATCAAAGTGCCACTAGATGCTCTAACTCATTGCATATGCATTTAGGATCTAGTGGAGTGCTAACACCCTTGAAAATATTTGTGAAAATACGCTAACACATGTGCATAAGGTGATATACTTGGTGATGTTGGCACATTTACAAAGGAGGTGGTGTTTGCAGGGTTGAGATGGGTTTGGGTCCCTACAAATTCTTGTGGTTAGCACATTGGAGCAAGGGTGAAAAAGTTAGAAGTGAAAACGTGTTGATCGCAAAGACGCTGGCGTCGATCAACTGACCGGACGCTGGGTCTGAAAACACCGGACGCTAGACCTGAGATGCACCGGACGCTGGTTTCTGTGTTCGGTCAAACTGACATGGCGACATAGTGACTAGGGTTTAGCACCGGACGCTGGTCTGTGTCCGGTCAAGGTGGACCGGACGTGTTCGATCAAAGAAAACCGGATTTGGACCCTTACTATAAACGATCGGACGCTGGTGGTTCAGCGTCCGGTCAGTTTTAACCGGAGCGTCCGGTCAGCTTCATAGCCATTGGAATTTGACGAACAGCGTTTGAAGCTGATGATATGTGGCGTCCATCTGTGGACCGGACGCTGAGTCCAGGGTCCGGTCAAGTGGACCGGAGCATCCGGTCAGAGCGCAGAGTACCCAGTGAAGGGGTACAATGGCTCTATTTCGTGGGGGCTTCTATTTAAGCCCCATGGCCGGCTGTGGCTCATATCTTTGGCCATTTTCATTGACATAGCAACCTTGTGAGCTAAGCCAAAGTCCTCCCACTCATCTACATCATTGATTCATCATCATAGTGAGATTGGGAGTGATCCAAGTGCATTGCTTGAGTGATTGCATCTAGAGGCACTTGGTGTTCGTGTTTCACTGTGGATTTCGCTTGTTACTCTTGGTGGTTGCCGCCACCTAGACGGCTTGGAGCAGTGAGGATTGTTGAGTGGAGGTGGTGATTGTCTCCGGCTCCGATCGTGGTGATTGTGAGGGGTTCTTGACCTTTCCTCGGCGGAGCACCAAAAGGTACTCTAGTGGATTGCTTATGGCTTGTGTGATCCTCATCTTGTGTTGGTTGTGTGGCACCCTATTGAGGGTTTGGCGTGTGAAGCCAATTAGTGCGTGAACCTCCAAGTGAGTGAATCGCCACAACGAGGACTAGCTTGCCGGCAAGCAAGTGAACCTCGCTAAAAATCATTGTGTTCATCATTGATTCTGAGGTGATTGGTCTTCATTGTTATTCATCTTTGTGATTGGTTGGTACTTCATCTACACGATGGTATAACTATCCTAATCACTCTCTTTACTTTACTGCAAACTAGTTGACAAGCTCTTTAGTGTAGCTAGTTGTGAGAGCTTGCTTGCTTGGTTGGTGTGGCTCTTTAGTTAGTCTTTGAGAGCACACTAAGATAGGATAGTGTCTTTGCTATTGTGTGAATAGACACTATCTAAACTAGAATTGTGGTAGGTGGCTTGCATTTTAAGTAGGCTAGCGCAACACTCGCTTCTGTAACACCCTCGGTGTTAAGCATGCACTTAACCTTGACATTTCATGATCACAATCATCATTGAGCATTCATGATCATGAGCATCAGTCATGCCTTTATGAGCTTATATCATATGAAACATGTGAAACAGGACTATGAAACAATTGTAACATTTCATATGTTTTTCATTATTTCAGTACATACCTTGCTTGATTCTTGTGTGACCAATGTATGGTGTGGCTAAAAATCCTTTTAAGTAACTTATTTACACTTAGAATATCATTTGGGACATTGTTCATGTTGATCACTTTGACTAATTAGCTTCCCAAGTCATGGTTTGACCCATTTTGACCCCCTAACACTTTGGTTTGACTATTTAAAAAGTGTAGCTTAGGATGTTTGCATGTCTGTGAAACCTAAAACAAAGTTATAGCAAATTTTATAAGGAACAAACTTTGTTTAGAAGCCAAGTCATGAAAATGTGCACAACATGTTCAAAAAGGACCCACAAGTCAGAATTTAAAGTTGATGCAACACTTGAAAATTTTGCTAAGTCCTAAATGCAATTTCAGTTTGAATGGGCCAACTTTGGCTTGATATAACTCTTGATCCATGGAGATCTGGCTGTTGATTTCTAAATCAAAGTTGAAGCCCTAATATAGCTCTACAACTTTCATGTTCATTGTTTCCTCTAACTCGTCACGGTTTAGGAGCTAATCGGTGTTAAACTTGCCCTGACAGTCGACACCTTTGAGCTCTGAAACGAAAAGTTCAGACATCTACAGTGTTCACCGTTTCAGAAATCAGCCAACGCGTGGTGACACCCATCGCCGGCCGTCTGATCACGCGGCCACGCGCCGCGAATGCCCTGGCAAGGCCAGCCACGACAGGCACACTCAGCCACGCCTGCCCGACCTGTTCGCAGCCCAATTTTTCATTTTGTCGCCTCCACCGCAAGCAGCGACCGAGCTCAGCACCCGCCATTGCTGCTGAGCGAGCTTCACCGTCGCCGAGCTCGCGAACCACCGCAAAAACATGAACTCCGTCTTCACCATAGCTCTACTGTGTCCTCCTCTACCTTCTCCACCTCCTCGCTGCGCCATTCGTGCTTTGGTAAGGTCACAGTGACCATTTCCGCCATCACCACCATGGGCGTGTCCTCGCCGGAGATGAGGCTGCCGTGGACGGGGTAGCTAGGAAGCATCCCGTCCCCGTTTCTTTGTCGTGTTAGCACCGTGGCAACTTCTGGTAGCTCACACCATGCTCAGTTGAGCCGGCCATGGGTTGCCGTCATCGGTAGCTCGCACTAGAGCTCTGCCGTGCTGCCATCACCGGCGATGTGCCACCTCCGCTAGGTCGTAGGTCGCGCCACTAGCACAATAGATTCCCCGCATCACGTAGATCACGTAGGTGTCCTCGACGTCGCCGGAGGAGTCACCGTCGGTGAGTTCCACCATCACCGCACCATCGAAGCTGCCTCCTCTGTTTTCGTCTCACTGACGGGTGGGGTCGGCTGACACCCGGGACCCACATGGCAGTGGCTATTTGAGTCAGAAGCTAGTTCAAAAAATTCCAGTTTGAATGCTGATTTGTGATTTTTGTAACTCCAAATTGGTAGATCCAAATTTAGTACTTCCAATTTTGTTAGACTCACAGTTAGGTCTAGTATTTAAGAAAAATATGTCTTGAGCACTTTATGTAGAGATTTTGGATGAATTAAATAGGAACTTGAAAAGTGTTTTTGAATGCATGCAAGCTTGTTTAAATCATATCTTGAGTTTCTATGATCCAAAAATTGTGAAATTTTGTGGGTAAGCTAGTATTGCTTAGTAGGAGCTCTGGTTAAAATTTGAGAGACATTGCATGTGTAGTGTTTGAGTTATAGATTTTTCTTTCATCACTGATTGATACTTGGGTGAATTTTTAAAAATTATATAGGAATCCATTGACCATGAAATTTTGTGGGAAGTATCCTAGTACCTTAAGGATGCTAGGAAAAATATGAAATCTGTTGCTTGACACTTTTCACTAAGGTTTCCTAATTATTTCATTTTAAGCCATTATGCCTTATCATTTTTGTGTGAGATGTTATACTTACTCAAATGGTGTGAAATTTTTATGGTAGTCTACTTAGAACATGTAGTACCTACTGTAATTTTTGTAGATTTAATGGTAGAGTTTTCATATATGTTTACCATTTCCCCTGATTAATTAAATAAATTAAGAAAAGCATTAAAAGAAATGATTTGGTGGTGAACACCTTACTTTCTGGTATTGTTTTGATATGTGTGATGAGTTAGTAAAGTTGGTCTTGTCCAATTATATGTTTGAAACATAAGTTAATAATTATTTTCTCACGTTATGTGATCCTGGGCAGCAAAGCATAGATTTAATATTTTGGCTATGATAGATTGTGATTCGGCTTTTAGTGATTAAATAAGAGTTGTAGGCAATTTTATAAGCTTTCCAGAAAGTTTAACATCAAAGCATTTGGATAAGTATAACTTCAGTTATGATGTAAACATGTAACTGCTATATGTAGTTTAGACATGGCATTGTGTGAAATTGGTAAGTAGATGGAGAAGAGATATGCACCTACTCAATTAGTAGGGAGTTAGCATTGTTATCATTTTGCTACTTAACATCATTGTCATAGCATGTACCTCCTGTTATCACATCCTTCGTGATCCATCTTATGCATTCATGGTACTTATTTATGCATATGCATGCAATAGGTGCAACCGAGGGGATCGCACTTGTGGAACTCGACGCCGAGCCGCAGGAGGAGAATCTGGAAGTTCAGCACCTGGAGGTTTCCAGAGAAGGAGAGCCTGAAGCTGATCACCTTCCCGAGTGCCCCGATCACCAGCCTTCGACATTTGTGAAAGGCAAGCCCCAGAGCATTATAAGTCTCCCTATTTTATTAATGTCACTTAAAGTTATTCGTATTGCTGCATTACGTGACAGGAGTTGTTTGTAAACACTTGCTACATACTACCATTCCTTGACCAGATATATCTACCATGGATCCTATTTAAGTCCAGGAATGTTTATCATGCTTAGCTCTGCTTAGACCGGTAGAAGTCGGGTGATTCCCTGTCACCTGCGAGCTATAGGTGATAACTTAATCATGGTTGGCTATATTGTGCTATCGTGGAACATAACCTGGTATTGTTGAACAAATGGAGACTGGGTGGAGTCTTATATGTGGTATTGTAGTGACTCCACCTGTGTCGTTTATGGACCGGACGTTGGAGGTCATCTTGTCATGTTGAACGCAGCCTCTCACATAGTTGGTTGGATAAGTCGTTCCGACCGTGAAGCCAAGTAGCTCATCTCAAGCCGGGACCATGAGCAGTTCAAGTGCGCACTCTGGATGGTAGTAAGGATGTGCGGAGAGCCATTGGCGTAAGCCTAAGGGCGGGTTAGAGTCCCGATCACCCTTGGTAGAGTGGTTCTCTGATTGTGCGGCGCTGGTCGTACCCACGAATTTGGTTCCTGATTTGTACCAAAGGTGACCTAAGGCTATCTTCGCGAGGCATGCCTGGGTGTGTGTTAGGAATATTTCCCCAGCTGGGTAGGAATCGATTCGAATCGCTGTCTCTCCCGGATAGTGAGAACTTGACTTGAGTTCCTTTCATCGTAGTAAGTTATGGAAAGGATGAAAATGATGGTTATGAGATTATGCAAGAACTCAACTGGATATGGTTATTATTGTGATGAATTAATGGTATCAACATGTTTGGCATGGGATAGTTGCTAATCTAGTATGAGACAGGATTAATAACTAGTGATTTCCAATTAAAGAGATGTTGGATAACTTATGCTTTTCTGCAAATAATGTCTACTAGCCCTACTTATAAATCCTTGCATACTCCTTGGTGTCTTAGCATATTCGTCGGACGGGTAAGTCTCGCTGAGTACCTTCTCGTACTCAGGGTTTTATTCCCTTTGTTGCAGATAACGTTATGTTTCATGGCTACTGCAAGAACTCTCTTGCTCCTGCTGTGGATGAGGACTAGGACCATGGGCAATGGTCATTCTATATTTCATCTCACCTTTGTGCTTTTGGTTGGAGATGACTATGACACTAGCTTTGTATTAAACTCCGTGTGATGTTTATGTTAAACTACTTTGCTTCTGCTACTTTCAAACTTGGTTTGTAATAATTATTCGAACTCTGATGTATGAGACATATTTGTGAACTATGATATAACATGTGACTGGTTGTGTTGAATCTCTACGATCTTGGTTTGTATGTTGGTTGTTTGAGATCTTTCGTGATTTCGTGGGACTATCGGATTTATATGGGCTCAAGTACGATGGTTCGATTACTTCGGTGATTGCTATTGTACTTGTGCTCTTATAAATTGGACGGTTCTGTGACAGATGGTATCAGAGCAAGGATTCAACAGTAAAACTTGTCATATGTGTATTTAAAAACAAAGGTTTTGTGTTATAAAAACCTAAAGTGTGCCCGTGGTCATCTCCTTTATGCCCAGTTAAGGACTTTTAGGTGGCTATTTAAGTACTAACATGGGGGGTTATTACTTTTATCGTCCATATGGCGTGCTATTGTATGGATGCCATTCACTTGAATGGTAATGTATGGATCAAATGCCTCTACGCTAAGGTAAGAAGGTAAGTTGATGAGTGGCATGACCGCAAGACGTGAGCGTGCGGTCGGGGAGAGCTAGTTTTGATACGACTGTATATGCATGCTTGCATGTGTGTATGGTGCGTATTTAATTATGGGTATAAATTGTCATCGGGTAGCTTTGGTACAGAAGTATATGTATGGGTATACATATATGGAAGTATTTAGTTGCAATTTAGATCCTGCATTTACATTCGGTACTTATATCTGTTGGGTTGGGCTGAAATGAATTTTCTGCAGGTACACTAACAACGCACCGTGTAGATCGACTAGTTACCGCTATTTGAGAGAACATATGTATGCCACCGCGTATGTCGTTAGGAATTATTCTTTTCTAAGTTTGTGAGGACATACGGAATGAGCATACCTCATGGTGCATTATTCATTCATGTTCCTGCATTGTTCGCCCTTAAATGATCTATCGTTAAGTAAACCATTTCTTTTGCACGTGTCTCCCTTAAGTGGTAACTAAAGATGAAGAGGTGAAGCCTTGTGAGGATGACCATGGTGATGGTGTGCCCGACATCGATAGCGACCACCCCGAGGAGTAGTTTAGCTATAGTAGTGCGAGCACACTAAGTGATCTTTTGGTGATGTTATGTTGTGGAATTGAATTATTGTGCCTCTGTGTTATTGTATGAATTTATGATTCTCTCCAGTAATTATAGTATGGCATAATTTTTGCAATTCTTCTGCAATCTTTGGGCATCCTCCAATAATCACTTGTTGTTGCAACTTCATAGATGACGCGCACTCGTAGGGGAATTTTTGGTGATGATGCGGGTGGTAATGATGGCCGTGGCAATGGCCATGAGGATCTTCGCCCACCACCGCCTCCTACCCTAGCTGAGATGATGACTCAGCTAATGGAAACTCAACGTGCTATGGGTAAAGTGTTGTACGGTCTCGCGTAGAATGCTGGACAAGGACGTGGAAGAGATCAGCATCAGGGACCTAAACCTAACTAGTTCAGTACTTTTAAGGACTTTCTCGACACCAAGCCTCCTGTCTTTAAGGAAGCAGAAGAACCACTACAGTCAGATGAGTGGTTGAATACAATTGAACAGAAGTTCCATCTCTTAAGGCTCACTGAACACTTGAAGACCGAGTATGCATCGCACTAGTTGCATGGACCAACGGGCATATGGTGGAGTCATCATTGATCCACTTTGCCTGGAGATGCTCAAATTACATGGAATCAGTTCAAGGTTACATTTAGGGGGCATTATATTCCCCTAGGTCTGATGAGCATGAAGCATACGGAATTCATGAGGCTGACACAGGGAACTAAGGGTTTGACAGAGTATCTGCATGCCTTTAACAATTTGTCAAGGTATGCTATAGAGTTTGTGGATACAGATGCAAAGAAAATTGCTAGTTTCAAGCGGGGCCTTAGTACGAAGCTGATGAAGACGCTCGCTAACAACAAATGTGCTACCTTCAATGAGTTTGTTAGTGATGCACTAACCCAAGAGAACTAGAACAACATCTATACAGCGTCCAAGAATTGCAAGCGAGCTTTTGAAGCAGGAGTATCTCAGTCCCAAGCTCCTACCAATGCAAGACCCCAGTTCCGCCCTCTAGCTCCAAAGTTTAGACCACCCCAGAAGAAGGCACAGCCAAGTCAGAACCAGCAAGTATACCGCAAGGCTTATTCTATTGCTCTACCTAAGGGTAGCACTGGATAGAGTAGCTCCAATGTTCCACCTAATGGTATGCCATGTTGGAACTGCAACAAGACTGGCCATTGGTCAAGAAATTGTCCATATCCCAGGAAGAACAACAACCAGAAGCAGAACAATTCCAGTGGACATCTGGGACATGTGCACTATACCACCATGGAAGAAATTCCCTCTGGTGAAGTGGTCACGACTGGTATGTTTCTCGTGAATCATCATCCTACAATTGTTTTATTTGATTCTAGAGCTTCGCATTCTTTCATGAGTCCAATATTTGCATCCAATAATGACTAGAAAATAGTTGTAGTAGAAAAGGGTGGTTATTGCATAAGTGTTGCTGGGAGCAACATTTCTACCAACCAAATAGTTAGAGGTGTACGCATCCAAATAAGTGAACGGGAGTATACTGCCAACCTAGTGATATTACCGGGATTAGGTATTGATGTGATCTTGGGGATGAATTGGATGAAGAACCATGGTGTTCTTATTGATACCTCGACTAGAACTGTTATGTTGAGGGAACCCAAGAGTACTGAGGGTTTTCTTGTACCCCTACCTTGGGAGTTTGATCTCCATAATGTGGCCAATGCTATCCAGCCTATGGCCCTTGCTGATATTCTGGTAGTATGTGAATTTCTAGATGTCTTTCCTGAGGAATTGCTAGGGTTACCACCGGACAGAGAAATAGAGTTCAAGATAGAATTGTTGCCTGGTACCGCACCTATTTCCCGAAGACCTTATAGAATGCCTCCTAATGAGTTAGCAGAATTGAAGATTCAATTGCATGAACTTTTAGAGAAGGGTCTCATTCACCCCAGTTCATCACCTTGGGGTTGTCCCGCCATATTCATGAAAAAGAAGGACAAGTCTTTGCGAATGTGTGTGGACTATTGACCACTCAATGCTATTACTATCAAGAACAAGTATCCTTTGCCTCGCATTGATATCTTGTTTGATCAATTGTCGAAAGCAAAAGTGTTCTCTAAGATTGATTTGAGGTCAGGTTATCACCAAATCAAGATTAGGCCCGAAGACGTACCTAAGACTGCTTTTTCCACTAGGTATGGCCTTTATGAGTATTTAGTCATGTCCTTTGGATTGACCAATGCTCCTGCCTACTTTATGTATTTGATGAACTCGGTGTTCATGCCTAAACTTGACAAGTTTGTGGTTGTGTTCATCGATGATATCTTGATTTATTCTGAGACGGTAGAAGAACATGAAGAGCACTTGAGAGTGGTATTGTCAAGACTAAGAGAGCATAAGTTGTATGCAAAGTTTAGTAAATGTGAGTTTTGGTTGAAGAAGGTACCTTTCCTAGGTCACGTTTTATCAGAAAATGGAATCTCTGTAGACCCATCCAAAGTACAAGAAGTGATGGATTGGAAAGCCCCAACCTTAGTTCATGAAGTCGAAAGTTTTCTTGGTTTAGCTAGATATTATCATCGGTTTATCCCAGATTTCTCTAAGATATCCAAGCCTATGCCAGGTTACTTCAGAAGGATGAGAAGTTTGTTTGGACACCAGAGTGTGAAGCGGCTTTTCACACATTGCGGACGTTGCTGACTACTGCTCCTGTGTTGGCATAGCCTGATATTGAGAAGTCGTTTGATGTATTTTGTGATGCCTCAGGAACCGGTTTAGGGTGTGTTCTGATGTAGGAAGGCCGAGTCATTCCTTATGCCTCACGCCAATTGAGAAAGCATGAAGTCAACTATCCAACACATGATTTAGAGCATGCTGCAGTTGTCCATGCTTTGAAGATTTGGAGACATTACTTGCTTGGTAATGTTTGCCATATCTACACTGATCACAAGAGCCTGAAGTACATTTTCACTCAACCTAAGTTGAACATGAGGCAACGAAGATGGCTAGAATTGATCAAGGACTACAACCTAGAAGTGCATTATCATCCGGGTAAAGCCAATGTAGATGTTGATGCCTTAAGTTGGAAGTATCATGGTAATTCTTTGTTGGAAGATGGTTTCAATTTATTGCATCCGACGGTCCTACACAATATCACAGTTAGTTGTTCTATAGAGTCAAGGATCATTGAGCTGCAAAAGACCGATGTTGGTATATTCCACATCAAGAGAAAAATGAAAGAAGAAGAAAGTAAACATTTTCGGTTAGATGAGAATGATGTTCTATGGTTTAAAGATCGGCTTGTAGTGCCTAAAGATAGGGAGTTGAGGAACCAAATCCTAGAGGAAGCTCAT
This sequence comes from Miscanthus floridulus, assembly GCF_019320115.1. Taxonomy (NCBI): domain Eukaryota; kingdom Viridiplantae; phylum Streptophyta; class Magnoliopsida; order Poales; family Poaceae; genus Miscanthus; species Miscanthus floridulus. The sequence goes on along the minus strand of NC_089580.1, from coordinate 60,632,416 downwards.
TCGTCCAAGCTATCCATTCACCCGGGTAGCAGTAAGATGTATCAAGATTTGAAGACTAGATTTTGGTGGACAAAAATGAAGAAAGAAATTGTGGCATATGTGGCAAGATGTGATAATTGTTGCCGAGTGAAGGCCATTCATATGAAACCAGCAGGTTTACTTCAGCCATTGTCTATTCCAAGTTGGAAATGGGATGACATTAGTATGGATTTCATTGTTGGACTTCCAAAGACCCAAAAAGGTCATGATTCAATATGGGTAATTGTTGACCGTCTCACCAAGTCTGCACATTTTATTCCTGTTAATGTCTAGTATTGACCTCATCAATATACAAAGCTATACATGGAACAAATTATCAGATTGCATGGTGTACCTAAGAGTATTGTATCAGATCGAGGGTCCCAATTTGTTAATCATTTTTGGGAACATCTGCATAAGTACTTGGGTACCACATTGATTCATAGCTCTGCTTATCACCCCTAGACCATAGGTCAAACTGAATGTGTGAATCAGATACTGGAAGATATGTTGAGAGCATGTGTGATTTCTTCCAAGGGTTCATGGGAGGACTGGTTACCTTTAGTGGAATTCTCCTACAATAATAGTTATCAAGAGAGTATTAAGATGGCTCTATTTGAAGCTTTATATGGTCGCAAATGTAGGACCCCTCTAAATTGGATTGAGCCTGGTGAAAGAAGATATTATGGAATTGACTTTGTCAAAGAAGCTAAAGAACGAGTTCAAATCATTCAGCAACATATAGAAGCCGCTCAATCAAGACAAAAGAGTTATGCAGATAAGAGGAGAAGTCCTATTATATTCCAAGTCAGAGATTATGTGTATCTGAAGGTATCCCCAATGAGGAGAGTGCAAAGATTTGGAGTGAAACGAAAACTTGCTCCTAGGTATGTTGGACCATACAAGATCACTGCACAAAAAGGGCCGGTAGCCTACCAACTCTAGTTACCTCCAGAAATGAAAGCAATATTCGGTGTTTTTCATGTCTCCCAACTCAAGAAATGTCTTCGTGTGCCCGAAGAAGTAATTGAACCTACTAGTATCATGATTCAGTCGGATTTGACTTATGAAGAGAGACCTATTAAAGTGCTTGAAGCAATGGAAAGAGTGACCCATAGCAAAGTCACCAAGTTCTACAAGGTGGTTTGGAATAATCATAGTGAACAAGACGCTACGTGGGAACGTGAGGATTATCTTCGAGAGGTTTATCCTAGTTTCTACGAAGAATGGTAGGTCGTGCAATCTTGGGATGAGATTTCTTTAAGGGGGGAAGGGCTGTAACACCCTCGGTGTTAAGCATGCACTTAACCTTGACATTTCATGATCACAATCATCATTGAGCATTCATGATCATGAGCATCAGTCATGCCTTTATGAGCTTATATCATATGAAACATGTGAAACAGGACTATGAAACAATTGTAACATTTCATGTGTTTTTCATTGTTTCAGTACATACCTTGCTTGATTCTTGTGTGACCAATGTATGGTGTGGCTAAAAATCCTTTTAAGTAACTTAGTTACACTTAGAATATCATTTGGGACATTGTTCATGTTGATCACTTTGACTAATTAGGTTCCCAAGTCATGGTTTGACCCATTTTGACCCCCTAACACTTTGGTTTGACTGTTTAAAAAGTGTAGCTTAGGATGTTTGCATGTCTGTGAAACCTAAAACAAATTTGTAGCAAATTTTATAAGGAACAAACTTTGTTTAGAAGCCAAGTCATGAAAATGTGCACAACATGTTCAAAAAGGACCCACAAGTCAGAATTTAAAGTTGATGCAACACTTGAAAATTTTGCTAAGTCCTAAATGCAATTTCAGTTTGAATGGGCCAACTTTGGCTTGATATAACTCTTGATCCAAGGAGATCTGGCTATTGATTTCTAAATCAAAGTTGAAGCCCTAATATAGCTCTACAACTTTCATGTTCATTGTTTCCTCTAACTCATCATGGTTTAGGAGCTAATCGGTGTTAAACTTGCCCTGTCAGTCGACACCTTTGAGCTCTGAAACGAAAAGTTCAGACATCTACAGTGTTCACCGTTTTAGAAATCAGCCGACACATGGTGACACCCGTCGCCGGCCGTCTGACTACGCGGCCACGCACCGCGGAAGCCCTGGCAAGGCCAGCCACGATGGGCACACTCACCCACGCCTGCCCGACCTGTTCGTAGCCCAATTTTTCATTTCATCGCCTCCACCGCAAGCAGCGACCGAGCTCAGCGCCCGCCATTGCTGCCGGGCAAGCTTCGCCATCGCCGAGCTCGCGAACCACCACAAAAACGTGAACTCCGTCTTCACCATAGCTCCGCCGTGTCCTCCTCTACCTTCTCCACCTCCTCGTTGTGCCATTCATGCTTTGGTAAGGTCACAGTGACCATTTCCGCCGTCACCGCCATGGGCATGTCCTCGACGGAGATGAGGCCACCGTGGCTGGGGTAGCTAGGAAGCGTCCCGTCCCTGTTTCTTTGTCGTGTTAGCACCGTGGCGACTTCTGGTAGCTCACACCATGCTCGGTTGAGCCGGCCATGGGTTGCCGTCACCGGTAGCTCGCACCGGAGCTCTGCCGTGCCGCCATCACCGGTGACGTGCCACCTCCGCTAGGTCGTAGGTCGCGCCACTAGCACCAATTGATTCCCCGCATCACGTAGATCACATAGGTGTCCTCGGCGTCGCCGGAGGAGTCACCGTCGGCGAGTTCCACCGTCGCCGTGCCATCGAAGCCGCCTCCTCTATTTTTGTCTCGCTGACGGGTGGGGTCGGCTGACACCTGGGACCCACACGGCAGTGGCTGTTTGAGTCAGAAGCTAGTTCAAAAAATTCCAGTTTGAATGCTGATTTGTGATTTTTGTAACTCCAAATTGGTAGATCCAAATTTAGTACTTCCAATTTTGTTAGACTCAGAGTTAGGTCTAGTATTTAAGAAAAATATGTCTTGAGCACTTTATGTAGAGATTTTGGATGAATTAAATAGGAACTTGAAAAGTGTTTTTGAATGCATGCAAACTTGTTTAAATCATATCTTGAGTTTCTGTGATCCAAAAATTGTGAAATTTTGTGGGTAAGCTAGTATTGCTTAGTAGGAGCTCTGGTTAAAATTTGAGAGACATTGCATGTGTAGTTTTTGAGTTATAGATTTTTCTTTCATCACTAATTAATACTTGGGTGAATTTTTATAAATTATATAAGAATCCATTGACCATGAAATTTTGTGGGAAGTATCCTAGTACCTTAAGGATGCTAGGAAAAATATGAAATATGTTGCTTAACACTTTTCACTAAGGTTTCCTAATTATTTCATTTTAAGCCATTATGCCTTATCATTTTTGTGTGAGATGTTATACTTACTCAAATGGTGTGAAATTTTTATGGTAGTCTACTTAGAACATGTAGTACCTACTGTAATTTTTGTAGATTTAATGGTAGAGTTTTCATATATGTTTACCATTTCCCCTGATTAATTAAATAAATTAAGAAAAGCATTAAAAGAAATGATTTGGTGGTGAACACCTTACTTTCTGGTATTGTTTTGATATGTGTGATGAGTTAGTAAAGTTGGTCTTGTCCAATTATATGTTTGAAACATAAGTTAATAATTATTTTCTCACGTTATGTGATCCTGGGCAGCAAAGCATAGATTTACTATTTTGGCTATGATAGATTGTGATTCGGCTTTTAGTGATTAAATAAGAGTTGTAGGCAATTTTATAAGCTTTCCAGAAAGTTTAATATCAAAGCATTTGGATAAGTATAACCTCAGTTATGATGTAAACATGTAACTGCCGTATGTAGTTTAGACATGGCATTGTGTGAAATTGGTAAGTAGATGGAGAAGAGATATGCACCTACTCAATTAGTAGGGAGTTAGCATTGTTATCATTTTTCTACTTAACATCATTGTCATAGAATGTACCTCCTATTATCACATCCTCCGTGATCCATCTTATGCATTCATGGTACTTATTTATGCATATGCATGCAATAGGTGCAACCGAGGGGATCGCACTTGTGGAACTCGACGCCAAGCCGCAGGAGGAGAATCAGGAAGTTCAGCACCTGGAGGTTTCCGGAGAAGGAGAGCCTAAAGCCGATCACCTTCCCGAGTGCCCCGATCACCAGCCTTCGACATTTGTGAAAGGCAAGCCCCGGAGCATTATAAGTCTCCCTATTTTATTAATGTCACTTAAAGTTATTCGTATTGCTGCATTACGTGACAGGAGTTGTTTGTAAACACTTGCTGCATACTACCATTCCTTGACCAGATATATCTACCATGGATCCTATTTAAGTCCAGGAACGTTTATCATGCTTAGCTCTGCTTAGACCGGTAGAAGTCGGGTGATTCCCTGTCACCTGCGAGCTATAGGTGATAACTTAATCACGGTTGGCTATATTGTGCTATCGTGGAATATAACCTGGTATTGTTGAACAAATGGAGACTGGGTGGAGTCTTATATGTGGTATTGTAGTGACTCCACCTGTGTCATTTAAGGACCGGACGTTGGAGGTCATCTTGTCATGTTGAACGCAGCCTCTCACATAGTTGGTTGGATAAGTCGTTCCGACCGCGAAGCCGAGTAGCTCATCTCAGGCCAGGACCACGAGCAGTTCAAGTGGGCACTCTGGATGGTAGTAAGGATGTGCAGAGAGCCATTGGCGTAAGCCCAAGGGCGGGTTAGAGTCCCGATCACCCTTGGCAGAGTGGTTCTCTGATTGTGCGGCGCTGGTCGTACCCGCGAATTTGGTTCCTGATTTGTACCAAAGGTGACCTAAGGCTACCTTCGTGAGGCATGCCTGGGTGTGTGTTAGGAATATTTCCCCAGCTGGGTAGGAATCGATTCGAATCGCCGTCTCTCTCGGATAGTGAGAACTTGACTTGAGTTCCTTTCATCGTAGTAAGTTATGGAAAGGATGAAAATGATGGTTATGAGATTATGCAAGAACTCAACTGGATATGGTTATTATTGTGATGAATTAATGGAATCAACATGTTTGTCATAGGATAGTTGCTAATCTAGTATGAGATAGGATTAATAACTAGTGATTTCCAATTAAAGAGATGTTGGATAACTTATGTTTTTCTGCAAATAATGTCTACCAGCCCTACTTATAAAGCCTTGCAGACTCCTTGGTGTCTTAGCATATTAGTCGGACGGGTAAGTCTCACTGAGTACCTTCCCGTACTCAGGGTTTTATTCCCTTTGTTGCAGATAATGTTATGTTTCATGGCTACTGCAAGAACTGTCTTGCTCCTGCTGTGGATGAGGACTAGGACCATGGGCAATGGTCATTCTATATTTCATCTCACCTTTGTGCTTTTGGTTGGAGATGACTATGACACTGGCTTTGTATTAAACTACGTGTGATGTTTATGTTAAACTACTTTGCTTCCGCTACTTTCAAACTTTGTTTGTAATAATTATTCGAACTCTGATGTATGAGACATATTTGTGAACTGTGATATAACATGTGACTGGTTGTGTTGAATCTCTACGATCTTGGTTTGTATGTTGGTTGTTTGAGATCTTTCGTGATTTCGTGGGACTACCGGATTTATATGGGCTCAAGTACGATGGTTCGATTACTTCGGTGATTGCTATTGTACTTGTGCTCTTATAAATTGGACGGTTCTGTGACAGATGGTATCAGAGCAAGGATTCAACAGTAAAACTTGTCATATGTGTATTTAAAAATAAAGGTTTTGTGTTATAAAAACCTAAAGTGTGCCCGTGGTCATCTCCTTTATGCCCAGTTAAGGACTTTTAGGTGGCTATTTAAGTACTAACATGGGGGGTTATTACTTTCGTCATCCATACGGTGTGCTATTGTATGGATGCCATTCACTTGAATGGTAATGTATGGATCAAATGCCTCTACGCTAAGGTAAGAAGGTATGTTGATGAGTGGCATGACCGCAAGACGTGAGCGTGCAGTCGGGGAGAGCTAGTTTTGATACGACTGTATATGCATGCTTGCATGTGTGTATGGTGCGTATTTAATTATGGGTATAAATTGTCATCGGGTAGCTTTGGTATAGAAGTATATGTATGGGTATACATATATGGAAGTATTTAGTTGCAATTTAGATCCTGCATTTACATTTGGTACTTATATCTATTGGGTTGGGCTGAAATGAATTTTCTGCAGGTACACTAACAACGCACCATGTAGATCGACTAGTTACCGCTATTTGAGAGAACGTATGTATGCCACCGTGTATGTCGTTAGGAATTATTCTTTTCTAAGTTTGTGAGGACGTACGGAATGAGCATACCTCATGGTGCATTATTCATTCATGTTCCTACATTGTTCCCCCTTAAATGATCTATCATTAAGTAAACCGTTTCTTTTGCACGTGTCTCCCTTAAGTGGTAACTAAAGATGAAGAGGTGAATCCTTGTGAGGATGACCATGGTGATGGTGTGCCCGACATCGATAGCGACCACCCTGAGGAGTAGTTTAGCTATAGTAGTGCGAGCACACTAAGCGATCTTTTGGTGATGTTATGTTGTGGATTTGAATTATTGTGCCTCTGTGTTATTGTATGAATTTATGATTCTCTCCAGTAATTACAGTATGTCATAATTTTTGCAATTCTTCTGCAATCTTTGGGCATCCTCCAATAATCACTTGTTGTTGCAACTTCGTAGATGACACGCACTCGTAGGGGAATTTTTGGTGATGATGCAGGTGGTAACGATGGCCATGGCAATGGCCATGAGGATCTTCCCCCCCCCCCCACCGCCTCCTACCCCAGCTGAGATGATGGCTCAGCTAATGGAAACTCAACATGCTATGGGTGAAGTGTTGTACAGTCTCACGCAGAATGCTGGACAAGGACGTGGAAGAGATCAGCATCAGGGACCTGAACCTAACTAGTTCAGTACTTTTAAGGACTTTCTTGACACCAAGCCTCCTGTCTTTAAGGAAGCAGAAGAACCACTGCAGTCAGATGAGTGGTTGAATACAATTGAACAGAAGTTCTGTCTCTTAAGGCTCACTGAACACTTGAAGACCGAGTATGCATCGCACCAGTTGCATGGACCAGCGGGCATATGGTGGAGTCATCATCGATCCACTTTGCCTGGAGATGCTCAAATTACATGGAATCAGTTCAAGTTTGCATTTAGGGGGCATTATATTCCCCTAGGTTTGATGAGCATGAAGCATATGGAATTCATGAGGCTGACATAGGGAACTAAGGGTTTGACAGAGTATCTGCATGCCTTTAACAATTTGTCAAGGTATGCTATAGAGTTTGTGGATACAGATGCAAAGAAAATTGCTAGTTTCAAGTGGGGCCTTAGTCCAAAGCTGATGAAGACGCTCGCTAACAACAAATGTGCTACCTTCAATGAGTTTGTTAGTGATGCACTAACCCAAGAGAACTAGAACAACATCTATACAGCGTCCAAGAATCGCAAGCGAGCTTTTGAAGCAGGAGTATCTCAGTCCCAAGCTCCTACCAATGCAAGACCCCAGTTTCGCCCTCCAGCTCCAAAGTTTAGACCACCCCAAAAGAAGGCACAACCAAGTTAGAACCAGCAAGTATACCGCAAGGCTTATTCTATTGCTCTACCTAAGGGTAGCACTGGACAGAGTAGGTCCAATGTTCCACCTAATGGTATGCCATGTTGGAACTGCAACAAGACTGGCCATTGGTCAAGAAATTGTCCATATCCTAGGAAGAACAACAACCAGAAGCAGAACAATTCCAGTGGACGTCAGGGACATGTGCACTATACCACCATGGAAGAGATTCCCTCTGGTGAAGTGGTCACGACTGGTATGTTTCTCGTGAATCATCATCCTGCAGTTGTTTTATTTGATTCTAGAGCTTTGCATTCTTTCATGAGTCCAATATTTGCATCCAAGTATGACCAAAAAATAGTTGTAGTAGAAAAGGGTGGTTATTGCATAAGTGCTGCTAGGAGCAACATTTCTACCAACCAAATAGTTAGAGGTGTACGCATCCAAATAAGTGAACGGGAGTATACTACCAACCTAGTGATATTACCAGGATTGGGTATTGATGTGATCTTGGGGATGAATTGGATGAAGAACCATGGTGTTCTTATTGATACCTCGACTAGAACTATTATGTTGAGGGATCCCAAGAGTAATGAGGCTTTTCTTGTACCCCTTCCTCAGGAGTTTGATCTCCATAATGTGGCCAATGCTATCCAGCCTATGGCCCTTGCTGATATTCCAGTAGTATATGAATTTCCGGATGTCTTTCCTGAGGAATTACCAGGGTTACCACCGGACAGAGAAATAGAGTTCAAGATAGAATTGTTGGCTAGTACCACACCTATTTCCCGAAGACCTTATAGAATGCCTCCCAATGAGTTAGCAAAATTGAAGATTCAATTGCATGAACTTTTAGAGAAGGGTCTCATTTGCCCTAGTTCATCACCTTGGGGTTGTCCCGCCATATTCGTGAAAAGGAAGGACAAGTCTTTGCGAATGTGTGTGGACTATCGACCACTCAATGCTGTTACTATCAAGAACAAGTATCCTTTGCCTCGCATTGATATCTTGTTTGATCAATTGTCGAAAGCAAAAGTGTTCTCTAAGATTGATTTGAGGTCAGGTTATCACCAAATCAAGATTAGGCCTGAAGACGTACCTAAGACTGCTTTTTCCACTAGGTATGGCCTTTATGAGTATTTAGTCATGTCCTTTGGATTGACCAATGCTCCTGCCTACTTTATGTATTTGATGAACTCGGTGTTCATGCCTGAACTTGACAAGTTTGTGGTTGTGTTCATCGATGATATCTTGATTTATTCTGAGATGGCAGAAGAACATGAAGAGCACTTGAGAGTGGTATTGTCAAGACTAAGAGAGCATAAGTTGTATGCAAAGTTTAGTAAATGTGAGTTTTGGTTGAAGAAGGTACCTTTCCTAGGTCACGTTTTATCAGAAAATGGAATCTCTGTAGACCCATCCAAAGTACAAGAAGTGATGGATTGGAAAGCCCCAACCTTAGTTCATGAAGTCTAAAGTTTTCTTGGTTTAGCTAGATATTATCATCGGTTTATCCCAGATTTCTCTAAGATATCCAAGCCTATGCCAGGTTACTTCAGAAGGATGAGAAGTTTGTTTGGACACCAGAGTGTGAAGCGGCTTTTCACACATTGCAGACGTTGCTGACTACTGCTCCTGTGTTGGCATAGCCTGATATTGAGAAGCCGTTTGATGTATTTTGTGATGCCTCAGGAACCGGTTTAGGGTGTGTTCTGATGTAGGAAGGCCGAGTCATTCCTTATGCCTCACGCCAATTGAGAAAGCATGAAGTCAACTATCCAACACATGATTTAGAGCATGCTGCAGTTGTCCATGCTTTGAAGATTTGGAGACATTACTTGCTTGGTAATGTTTGCCATATCTACACTGATCACAAGAGCCTGAAGTACATTTTCACTCAACCTGAGTTGAACATGAGGCAATGAAGATGGCTAGAATTGATCAAGGACTACAACCTAGAAGTGCATTATCATCCGGGTAAAGCCAATGCCTTAAGTCGGAAGTATCATGGTAATTCTTTGTTGGATGATGGTTTCAATTTATTGCATCCGGTGGTCCCACACAATATCACTGTTTGTTGTTCTATAGAGTCAAGGATCATTGAGCTGCAAAAGACCGATGTTGGTATATTCCACATCAAGAGAAAAATGATAGAAGAAGAAAGTAAACATTTTCGGTTAGATGAGAATGATGTTCTATGGTTTAAAGATCGGCTTGTAGTGCCTAAAGATAGGGAGTTGAGGAACCAAATCCTAGAGGAAGCTCATTCGTCCAAGCTATCCATTCACCCGGGTAGCAGTAAGATGTATCAAGATTTGAAGACTAGATTTTGGTGGACAAAAATGAAGAAAGAAATTGCGGCATATGTGGCAAGATGTGATAATTGTTGCCGAGTGAAGGCCATTCATATGAAACCAGCAGGTTTACTTCAGCCACTGTCTATTCCAAGTTGGAAATGGGATGACATTAGTATGGATTTCATTGTTGGACTTCCAAAGACCCAAAAAGGTCATGATTCAATATGGGTAATTGTTGACAGTCTCACCAAGTCTGCACATTTTATTCCTGTTAATGTCTAGTATTGACCTCATCAATATACAAAGCTATACATGGAACAAATTGTCAGATTGCATGGTGTACCTAAGAGTATTGTATCAGATCGAGGGTCCCAATTTGTTAATCATTTTTGGGAACATCTGCATAAGTACTTGGGTACCACATTGATTCGCAGCTCTGCTTATCACCCCCAGACCACAGGTCAAACTGAACGTGTGAATCAGATACTGGAAGATATGTTGAGAGCATGTGTGATTTCTTCCAAGGGTTCATGGGAGGACTGGTTACCTTTAGTGGAATTCTCCTACAATAATAGTTATCAAGAGAGTATTAAGATGGCTCCATTTGAAGCTTTATATGGTCGCAAATGGAGGACCCCTCTAAATTGGATTGAGCCTAGTGAAAGAAGATATTATGGAATTGACTTTGTCAAAGAAGCTGAAGAACGAGTTCAAATCATTCAGCAACATATAGAAGCTGCTCAATCAAGACAAAAGAGTTATGCAGATAAGAGGATAAGTCCTATTATATTCCAAGTCAGAGATTATGTGTATCTGAAGGTATCCCCAATGAGGAGAGTGCAAAGATTTGGAGTGAAACGAAAACTTGCTCCTAGGTATGTTGGACCATACAAGATCACTACACAAAAAGGGCCAATAGCCTACCAACTCCAGTTACCTCCAGAAATGAAAGCAATATTCAGTGTTTTTCATGTCTCCCAACTCAAGAAATGTCTTCATGTGCCCAAAGAAGTAATTGAACCTACTAGTATCAAGATTCAGTCGGATTTGACTTATGAAGAGAGACCTATTAAAGTGCTTGAAGCAATGGAAAGAGTGACCCATAGCAAAGTCACCAAGTTCTACAAGGTGGTTTGGAATAATCATAGTGAACAAGACGCTACGTGGGAACGTGAGGATTATCTTCAAGAGGTTTATCCTAGTTCCTACGAAGAATGGTAGGTCGTGCAATCTTGGGACGAGATTTCTTTAAGGGAGGAAGGGCTGTAACACCCTCGGTGTTAAGCATGCACTTAACCTTGACATTTCATGATCACAATCATCATTGAGCATTCATGATCATGAGCATCAGTCATGCCTTTATGAGCTTATATCATATGAAACATGTGAAACAGGACTATGAAACAATTGTAACATTTCATGTGTTTTTCATTATTTCAGTACATACCTTGCTTGATTCTTGTGTGACCAATGTATGGTGTGGCTAAAAATCCTTTTAAGTAACTTAGTTACACTTAGAATATCATTTGGGACATTGTTCATGTTGATCACTTTGACTAATTAGGTTCCCAAGTCATGGTTTGACCCATTTTGACCCCTAACACTTTGGTTTGACTGTTTAAAAAGTGTAGCTTAGGATGTTTGCATGTCTGTGAAACCTAAAACAAAGTTGTAGCAAATTTTATAAGGAACAAACTTTGTTTAGAAGCCAAGTCATGAAAATGTGCACAACATGTTCAAAAAGGACCCACAAGTTAGAATTTAAAGTTGATGCAACACTTGAAAATTTTGCTAAGTCCCAAATGCAATTTCAGTTTGAATGGGCCAACTTTGGCTTGATATAACTCTTGATCCATGGAGATCTAGCTATTGATTTCTAAATCAAAGTTGAAGCCCTAATATAGCTCTACAACTTTCATGTTCATTGTTTCCTCTAACTCGTCACGGTTTAGGAGCTAATCGGTGTTAAACTTGCCCTGTCAGTCGACACCTTTGAGCTCTGAAATGAAAAGTTTAGACATCTATAGTGTTCACCATTTTAGAAATCAGCCGACGCGTGGTGACACCTGTCGCCGGCCGTCTGACCATGCGGCCATGCACCGCGGATGCCCTGGCAAGGCCAGCCACGACGGGCACACTCACCCGCGCCTGCCCGACCTATTCGCAGCCCAATTTTTCATTTCATCGCCTCCACCACAAGCAACGATCGAGCTCAGCGCCCGCCATTACTGCCGAGCAAGCTTCGCCATCGCCGAGCTCGCGAACCACCGCAAAAATGCGAATTCTGTCTTCACCATAGCTCCACCATGTCCTCCTCTACCTTCTCCACCTCCTCGCTGCGCCATTCGTGCTGTGGTAAGGTCACAGTGACCATTTCCGCCATCACCGCCATGGGCGTGTCCTCGCTGGAGATGAGGCCACCGTGGCCGGGGTAGCTAGGAAGCGTCTCGTCCCTGTTTCTTTGTCGTGTTAGCACCGTGGCGACTTTTGGTAGCTCACACCATGCTCGGTTGAGCCGGCCATGGGTTGCCGTCGCCGGTAGCTCGCACTAGAGCTCTGCCGTGCCGCCATCACCGGTGATGTGCCACCTCCGCTAGGTCGTAGGTCGTGCCACTAGCACCAATAGATTCCCCGCATCACGTAGATCGCAAAGGTGTCCTCGACGTCGCCGAAGGAGTCACCGTCGGCGAGTTCCACCGTCGCCGCGCCGTCGAAGCCGCCTCCTCTGTTTTCGTCTCACTGACGGGTGGGGTCGGCTGACACCCGGGACCCACACGGCAGTGGCTGTTTGAGTCAGAAGCTAGTTCAAAAAATTCCAGTTTGAATGCTGATTTGTGATTTTTGTAACTCCAAATTGGTAGATCCAAATTTAGTACTTCCAATTTTGTTAGACTCACAGTTAGGTCTAGTATTTAAGAAAAATATGTCTTGAGCACTTTATGTAGAGATTTTGGATGAATTAAATAGGAACTTGAAAAGTGTTTTTGAATGCATGCAAACTTGTTTAAATCATATCTTGAGTTTCTGTGATCCAACAATTGTGAAATTTTGTGGGTAAGCTAGTATTGCTTAGTACGAGCTCTGGTTAAAATTTGAGAGACATTGCATGTATAGTTTTTGAGTTATAGATTTTTCTTTCATCACTGATTGATACTTGGGTGAATTTTTATAAATTATATAGGAATCCATTGACCATGAAATTTTGTGGGAAGTATCCTAGTACCTTAAGGATGCTAGGAAAAATATGAAATATGTTGCTTGACACTTTTCACTAAGGTTTCCTAATTATTTCATTTTAAGCCATTATGCCTTATCATTTTTGTGTGAGATGTTATACTTACTCAAATGGTGTGAAATTTTTATGGTAGTCTACTTAGAACATGTAGTACCTACTGTAATTTTTGTAGATTGAATGGTAGAGTTTTCATATATGTTTACCATTTCCCCTGATTAATTAAATAAATTAAGAAAAGCATTAAAAGAAATGATTTGGTGGTGAACACCTTACTTTCTGGTATTGTTTTGATATGTGTGATGAGTTAGTAAAGTTGGTCTTGTCCAATTATATGTTTGAAACATAAGTTAATAATTATTTTCTCACGTTATGTGATCCTGGGCAGCAAAGCATAGATTTACTATTTTGGCTATGATAGATTGTGATTCGGCTTTTAGTGATTAAATAAGAGTTGTAGGCAATTTTATAAGCTTTCCAGAAAGTTTAACATCAAAGCATTTGGATAAGTATAACTTCAGTTATGATGTAAACATGTAACTGTCGTATGTAGTTTAGACATGGCATTGTGTGAAATTGGTAAGTAGATGGAGAAGAGATATGCACCTACTCAATTAGTAGGGAGTTAGCATTGTTATCATTTTTCTACTTAACATCATTGTCATAGAATGTACCTCCTGTTATCACATCCTCCGTGATCCATCTTATGCATTCATGGTACTTATTTATGCATATGCATGCAATAGGTGCAACCGAGGGGATCGCACTTGTGGAACTCGACGCCGAGCCGCAGGAGGAGAATCAGGAAGTTCAGCACCTGGAGGTTTCTGAAGAAGGAGAGCCTGAAGCCGATCACCTTCCCGAGTGCCCCGATCACCAGGCTTCGACATTTGTGAAAGGCAAGCCCCGGAGCATTATAAGTCTCCCTATTTTATTAATGTCACTTAAAGTTATTCGTATTGCTGCATTACGTGACAGGAGTTGTTTGTAAACACTTGCTGCATACTACCATTCCTTGACCAGATATATCTACCATGGATCCTATTTAAGTCCAGGAATGTTTATCATGCTTAGCTCTGCTTAGACCGGTAGAAGTCGGGTGATTCCCTGTCACCTGCGAGCTATAGGTGATAACTTAATCACGGTTGGCTATATTGTGCTATTGTGGAACATAACCTGGTATTGTTGAACAAATGGAGACTGGGTGGAGTCTTATATGTGGTATTGTAGTGACTCCACCTATGTCATTTAAGGACCGGACGTTGGAGGTCATCTTGTCATGTTGAACGCAGCCTCTCACATAGCTGGTTGGATAAGTCGTTCCGACCGCGAAGCCGAGTAGCTCATCTCAGGCCGGGACCACGAGCAGTTCAAGTGCGCACTCTGGATGGTAGTAAGGATGTGCAGAGAGCCATTGGCATAAGCCCAAGGGCGGGTTAGAGTCCCGATCACCCTTGGCAGAGTGGTTCTCTGATTGTGTGGCGCTGGTCGTACCCACGAATTTGGTTCCTGATTTGTACCAAAGGTGACCTAAGGCTACCTTCACGAGGCATGCCTGGGTGTGTGTTAGGAATATTTCCCCAGCTGGGTAGGAATCGATTTGAATCGTCGTCTCTCCCGGATAGTGAGAACTTGACTTGAGTTCCTTTCATCGTAGTAAGTTATGGAAAGGATGAAAATGATGGTTATGAGATTATGCAAGAACTCAACTGGATATGGTTATTATTGTGATGAATTAATGGTATCAACATGTTTGGCATAGGATAGTTGCTAATCTAGTATGAGACAGGATTAATAACTAGTGATTTCCAATTAAAGAGATGTTGGATAACTTATGCTTTTCTGCAAATAATGTCTACCAGCCCTACTTATAAAGCCTTGCATACTCCTTGGTGTCTTAGCATATTAGTTAGATGGGTAAGTCTCGCTGAGTACCTTCTTGTACTCAGGGTTTTATTCCCTTTGTTGCAGATAACGTTATGTTTCATGGCTACTGCAAGAACTATCTTGCTCCTGCTGTGGATGAGGACTAGGACCATGGGCAATGGTCATTCTATATTTCATCTCACCTTTGTGCTTTTGGTTGGAGATGACTATGACACTGGCTTTGTATTAAACTACGTGTGATGTTTATGTTAAACTACTTTGCTTCCGCTACTTTCAAACTTGGTTTGTAATAATTATTTGAACTCTGATGTATGAGACATATTTGTGAACTGTGATGTAACATGTGACTGGTTGTGTTGAATCTCTACGATCTTGGTTTGTATGTTGGTTGTTTGAGATCTTTCACGATTTCATGGGACTACCGGGTTTATATGGGCTCAAGTACGACGGTTCAATTACTTCGGTGATTGCTATTGTACTTGTGCTCTTATAAATTGGACGGTTCTATGATAGCTTCGCCTCATAATTGTATAACCACTTTCTTAAGTGTTGTTGTAGAAATTTTATTAGGCTATTCACCCCCCCTCTAGCCATTAGGACCTTTCAGCGTGACAGAGCTAGCCCCTAGAATTTGGGCAAGGTGAAGCCAACCCCCTGACATCGGGTGAGGAGGAGCTAGCCCCTGGATGTTGGGCAAGACAGAGCTAGCCCCTGGACGATGGCCGAGGTAGAGCCAGCCCCCGGGGGTCGGGTGAGGCGGAGTTTGCCCTTAGACATTGGGTGAGGCAAAGCCAGCCCTCGGGAGTTAGCTTGAGGTAGGGCCCATTGTCTCGGTGGACGGACAAGGAGTGACCTGGCATGTGGTGTACTCATGCTCTCGATCACATGGGTGAATCAATGTTTGACGGTCATTAGCTCCTCCTCTTTGGGTACCCTAATATTAGTCCCCGATAGTAGTCCTTGAGCCGATGGGCGATTCAAGTAGAATCATCTAGGGGATGTTTTGACTTACCAGTGGGTTCGTGCGAGCACACCCGGTGGGTGTAGCCCTTGAGCCTACGGAGGAGTACAATACTCCTTCAGAGGTTTTTTTGACTTGCCAGCGGGTGCGTGTGAGTGTACCCGGTGGGTGTAGCCCCTGAGCCTACAGAGGAGTAGGATACTCCTTTAGAGGTTTTTTTGAAAGGGAGGACGCTATGGGCCTTGGCTTTCTCTTGTCACCCATGGCGTGCCCTAGGGATGGTGATTCCCCTTTTGTTGAGGTCAGACCCTTCACGGGTGTGGTCATGAGTTTTGATGGTTGTTTAGCTAGATAGTTCGATTGGGGTCCCAGCATCCCATCATGGGGATTCAGCTAGGGTAAGCTTTACTGAGACTCAATCATGGGCCGATATGCCTGTGGCGCTCATGTGCTTATGCGCTAGCCATTTGTAGGGCCTAGCTCTTTCCACCCTTTGTAGGGGTGTTTGGAGCGGCTGTTGGACCCATTGATGGGCCAACCATTAGACTCCTAGGCCTAAACGGGCCATAGATGTGCTTTTGATCTATATTCCTTTTACTCGTAACAAGTCCCGGTCCGCCCGGGGAGGCGTAACATCCGACAATTTTCCCACAAGAAAGGATAGGGATTGCATGCACATATCCCAAGGTGTCACGCTGAAGTAGATCATGGTAGGTGCGGAGATCTAGGCGACTGGTTTCCTTGCATCCATCGCCCCTATAAAACCAAAGGGTTTGCCCCCAGGGTTTCGTACTTTGCCTCCTTGCCTTCGCATCTACAACCTCCACCGCCAATCGCCTAAGCCCCCCACATTCATGTCTTTGCCACCGCAAGTTCGAATCCTCCCACCCCCATCTTCCAATGGAGCCATGGTGCTGCTCTGACATCACCCTCCAGTGCATGGAAGGCCTTGTCTACCGTAGTCTTCTCTGCATGTGGACCGTTGTTGAGGAGTGGCGGCTGCCCAGCAAGGAGGATGTGTTGTCATCGCCTGATGGCTATGTCATGTCCTTTGCTCACTTCCATGAGTGGGGATTCACCACTCCCACCCACAAGTTTGTTTGGGGGTTGCTACACTACTACAAGGTAGAGCTGTAGCACCTTAATCCCAATGAAATCCAGCACATTGCGGCGTTCGTCACCCTATGTGAGGGATTCCTGGGGATTAGTCCCCACTTTAACCTATGGCGGTACTTCTTTGCCATCACCCTCCTGAAGAAGCAGGAGAAGAAGCAAGAGTTGAACAAGCCGATGGGATGTGCTGGCATCTAGCTCTGAAACAACAGGGTCAGCGAGTACCCATCGATGCATCTGTTGACCTCCAACAAGGGGTGGCATTCATATTGGTTCTACATCAAGAATGACGCAGCCGCCCCCTTGCCAGAGTTTATCGAGCGCCTCATCGAAGAGGTCTCGGACTCATGGAGGAAGTGGGGAGTCCTGGAGAAAGACAAGAAGAGGATCTAGGACCATCTCACCACCATTCGAATCCAAAAGGAGAGGGGCATGAAGGGGTTGGGGATCATCGGCGCCTACCACAAGAGAAGGGTGGTACCACTGATGAGGCGTGTGCTTCCCCTATACACGATGGCACCCGAGGCATCATTTGTTGGGACGGCGCTAGTCGAGGGAGCACTCTCCCCTTATTAAGTAGCACAACACATCAAGGAGGCAATGGAGCCTCCATAGGATGACGCCGATGCTCTCCTCGAGTTCATGTATCCGGTGCCGGGGCACCCTCCGATGTGGCTAGAGTCGGGATACATCATCTTCATAATTTTCTTTTCCTCATGCCTCCTTTTTGACTGAACTCCCGACCCCTTGATGCTGATATTAAGATAGGAGGACCAGTCAAGGAAACTCATCCTCATGGACCACCTGGCTCCACTGCCGATGGACCCATCTGTGATGGTGGCCAACTATGCCGAGGCCAAGTGGTAGAGGAAGGCGAAGGAGGATGAGAGGAGGAAGAAGCAGTAGAAGCTACAGGCATGGGAGCGAGGGGAGGACACAAATAGTGTCAATGACGATGACAAGGTAGTTGTTGACACCGAGTGGGATCACCTAGAGAGTGAAGATATGCTGATAGGTATCCACTCATCCTTGTAGGGACCCTTCACATGATTTAGAACTCACAGCAGTTGTACACACATTAAAGATATGGAGACATTATTTGTTGGGCAATATATGTCATATATATACTGACCACAAAAGTCTCAAGTATATCTTTACCCAACTAGAGCTGAACATGAGATAGCAAAGATGGTTAGAATTGATTAAGGACTATAATTTGGAAGTACATTACCATCCTAGGAAAGCCAATGTTGTAGCCGATGCACTCAGTCGGAAATCTCATTGCCACACTGAGGAAGCATTGTTGGAAGATGGCTTCAATTTGTTACATCCTGTTGTACTGCACAATATCACTATCAGTTGTTCACTTGAGAGCAAAATCATAGAGCTGCAGCAAACGGATGTAGGTATAAGCCACATCAAGAGAAAGATGCAAGAGCAAGAAACCAAGCATTTTAGATTGGACAAAAGGGGTGTACTATGGTTTGAGGACCAACTTGTGGTACCGAAAGACCATGAGCTTAGAAATCAAATTCTAGAGGAAGCTCATTCATCCAAATTGTCTATCCATCCGGGTAGTAGTAAGATGTACCAAGATTTGAAAACCCATTTTTGGTGGACTAAGATGAAGAAAGAGATCGCAGCCTATGTTGCTAGGTGCGATAACTGTAGCAAAGTAAAAGCTATTCATATGAAATCTGCCGGATTACTCTAGCCATTGCCTATTCCAGGTTGGAAATGGGAAGAAATCAGTATGGACTTTATCATAGGCCTTCCAATGACACAACAAGGTCATGATTCAATATGGGTCATCATAGATCGTCTCACCAAGTCAGCACATTTTATACCTTGAACGTAAGGTATCATGTGGGGAAATAAGCTGAGCTATATATTTCTCAGATTGTGAGACTACATAGAGTACCTAGAACCATAATCTTAGATCAAGGACCATAGTTCATAGCTCATTTCTGGGAACACTTGCACTAGGCTTTGGGAACTAAGCTAATCAGAAGTTCGGCGTACCATCCGCAAACTTTAGGATAGACAGAGCGAGTGAACCAAATCTTAGAAGATTTGCTAAGAGCTTGTGTTATATCTTCCAAGGGTTCATGGGAGAAATGGTTACCTTTAGCTGAGTTCTCCTACAACAACAGTTATCAAGCAAGCATCAAGATGGCTCTGTTTGAAGCCTTGTACGGCAGAAAATGTAGAACTCCGTTGAATTGGATTGAGCCCAGTGAGAGGAGATACTTTGGTATTGACTTTGTTAATGAAGCTGAAGAGCAAGTGCGTGTTATCCAACACATATGAAGGCAGCTCAATTGAGACAAAAGAGTTATGTTGATAAAAGAAGAAGACCACTGACTTTTGAAGTAGGTGACTATGTATACTTGAAAGAATCACCCATGAAAGGGGTGAAGAGATTTGGAATGAAAAAGAAGCTTGCGCCTAGATATGTAGGACCATACAAGATTTTGGAACGGAAAGGAAATGTTGCTTATAAGTTACAACTTCCACTAGAGATGAGTGCAATATCCAAAGTCTTCCATGTTTCTTAGTTGAAGAAATGCCTTCGTGTACCTAAAGAAGCTATTGCACCCACCAACATAAAGCTTCAATCAGATTTGACCTATGAAGAAAAGCCAATCGAAGTATTAGAAGAGATGGAAAGAGTAACATGGAGTAAGATCATTAAGTTCTATAAGGTGGTGTGGAACAATCACAACGAACAAGATGCTACGTGGGAACGAGAGGATTATTTACGAGAGGTTTACCCCGCCTTTTTCCAAGAATAGTAGGTCCTGCAAATCTCAGGATGAGATTTTTATAAGGGGGAGGGGCTGTAACACCCTAGGTGTTAGCCTTGCATAATTTGACTTGCATAGCATGAGCATGAGCATCAAGCATTCATATTTAAGCTTTTACATTTGAAACATGTGATTGAAACATATGAAACATGCTTGTTATTTTATGTTTCTTTGTATATATGCATATGATCATGAGTGAATACATGTAAATGATGAATGTGAGTCACTAAAACATATTAGCTACACTTATGATGACTAGTGGAACAATGTTCATGAAGATCACATTGTCTAATCAAGTACTTAAGTGATGCTGTGTGGAACTGAGAAGCTCTATGTGTAACCAATTCATGAAAGGATTGTGTGACCTTACAAAAAGCTTAAACATGTTTAGAGTATCATTATGAACAACTTTGGTATTCATGGTTAGGGGTAATTTGGTCACTAAGCCATAGTTTAAGTGTATACCATCATTTGAATGTAGCATGTTTGACCAAGTTTGAACCATGTGATAGAGACCTTGCATGGATGTGGTCACTAAAGCAAAGTTGTAGTATTTGAGTAGAGCAACAACTTTTATTTTTGGGTCATAGACTAGTTTAGCTCCTAACATGCTTGAATTGGACTCACAAAAATAATCAATTCACTGTTTTTAAGCACTTAGAAAAATTTTACAAGTGTTTGCGCTGACAGTTCTGACATGCTCACCTTTGAGCTGATTTTTCTCTTCAACCTTTGAGAATTGGGTCTTGATCATTCAAGAAGATTTGTAGGTGGTATGTAGGTCTACCACTTTGGTTTAGATCGTAGGCGCTAATTCTTCATGGTTTCGAACATCAAGCTTCATGAATTACCGCTGTCAGGCTTGGGTTCGGCGCTGATGACTGAATCGATTCAACCTTCAGTGGCCAACCGACGCCAGTGTTTGGCCACCATGTGGAGCCACTAGCAAAGCCGTGCATTGCCGACGCCCTACCCAGTGCAGCCACGCTAGGCCAGAGCACACCCTTATCAGCCCCATCGCTCGCCCATTACGCCCGCACTCCCATTTTGCCTTGCACTGCCTCCTCCTTCACCGGCCGAAGCACCACAGCAGCCACCGCAGCACTGAGCTTCTGCCGTCGCCATTCTCGGCACTGGCTAGCTCCACCTCGCCCATTCACCACCGCAACCACTCCACCATCACCCCCGAGACTCGCCGCGCCCGCTCGTGCTCACTGACTGCGCCCGGTAAGCCATCGTACCACGCACAACCTCGCTGGTGCTCTGCCGCCGAGCCTCGTCATAGTGGCTAGGACGCCTCCGTCCACCATTCCCGGTGTTAGCCTGTGCGCTAGGTTCGCTAGGGTTAGTAGATGCTTGTTCGAGCTTTTATCTTGAGTGGTTGTGGTCACCACCGGCGTAGCACCATCGACCCGCACCGCTGAGCCGCCATGGCTGCCGCCGTCGTCCTTTGCGTCGCAGATCAGTCCACCTAGCTATCCTAGCGTGTGCGCCAAGTCGAGGGGTTCATAGTAGTCGAGGTTCCATTGCTGGAGGGGTCGCTGTCGGTGAACACCGGTCGACCCACGTCGAACAGTGCCGCCTCCCTTGTTTTCGGTCGCTGACGCGTGGGTCCGTCTTACCGGTGGACCCTGTCTGTCAATAACTCAGTTCAGAAAAAGCTAGTCCATTTATTCATGTTTTTGTGTGCAACTTTGAAAATTGATAAGTTGAGCTATAGAGATCCAAAATTTGTGAACCAAATTTTGTAGTGTTCCTTAGGAAGTGTAGTATTTATGAAAAATATGATATTAGCATTTGTAGTAGAGTTTCTAGAAGATTTAAAATGAAACTTGAAATGTGTTTTTAAATGTATGTAAACTTGTTTAATTTATATATAGAGTTCCTATGCTCCAAAAAATATGACATTTTTGTGGTGAGCTGTTCTTGACAAGTATAAGCTCTGGTAAAAATTTGAGGGTTAGTGCATGTATGGATGGGTAGTTATAGATTTTCCTTTTCTAATTAGGTGATCCTTGTATGAATTTTTATAAATTATTTATGAATCCAATATTCATGAAATTTGTTGGAGGTTGTCCTAGTACCATATGGATGCTAAGAAAAATATAAAATCTATTGCTTGACACTTTTCACTAGGGTTTTCTATTTATGCTATTTTAAGCCTTTATGCCTTGTCATTTTTATGTAGGGTGTTTTACTTGCTAAAATGGAATGAAACTTTTACAGTAGTCTATTGGTAGCACTAGTAAGCTACTGTAAATTTTTGAGAATTTATGATGCACCTTTGTATATGTTTATTATTTACCCTAATTATTTAATTAAATTAAGAAAGGCAATTAAATAATTAGATTATGATTAAGCATAATGTTTTCTATGGTTCTTATGTTGCATAGTAACTGTTGATATCAGTGGTAAGGCTTAGAAGCCACTGATTGTACACAAATGACTAATTATCGCTTTATCATTCAAATACAAGACTGCATGTATAGTTTTGATCGCGTGGATGATTTCATATAGATAATGGTCTCTACTGTAAAACTTGTTAATAAGAAAGTTGTAGATAGCCGGTGTTAAATTTTCACAGTCATTTGACTTAGGGTTTTCGAGTTCGAGCTGTTGCAAGTTTGCTGTCCGAAAGGTTTACTTTCTGGATAGATTTGATTGAATGATTTGTTTGCCCAATTTAACTCCTGAATCACAGTGAGAGTATTAAAGGAAAGTTGTAGATAATTTTATAAGCTTTCCAGAAAGTCCAAGATCACCACATTTGGATAAGTAGAACTTCAGTTATGAGTAAAACAAGTAGCTGTTATTTTGTGATATAGTAAATGCATTGTTGAAGTAGTTGGTTAAACAAGCAAGAAGAGATATGCACATACTCAGTAAATGTGATGCACTTGTTATTTCTTTAACACCATGATGTTAAGAATACATACAAGGATGCATTCATCATGTGTCATCATACTATACTTGTCAGCATATATGCATTCGCAATATCTCATGTCATACTCATGCATCTAGGATCGACGGAGGAGATAACGTTGCTGGAGTTCGATGAAGGAGAGGAAGGGGACCAACATCGATTCCCAACTGGTTGAAATCGATTTGAATTGCCATCTCTCCTAAATAGTGAGAAACTTGGCTAGCCCCAACATCGTAGTAATTGTACTATGGAATATGGTGATTCAAATGAACATGGAATTACAATGCATGCTATGGTTACTATTGTATGCTCTTAAAATGATATACCACTTGTTTGGCATAGGATAGTTGCTAATTTAGAGATGGATAGTCATAATTAACTTGATAACAGAATTATAATTGTATAACTGAGTTAATCGCTTTTTATGCAAAATGTTGTCAAGCTACATCCACTTATACAACCTTGCATGATCCTTGGAGTCATTTTATTTCTAGTTTATGATAGGTAAGTCTAGCTAAGTACCTTCTAGTACTCAGGGTTTATTTCCCATTATTGCAGATGGCACTGTGTATCATGGTTATTGTAAGAATTGCTTCTATCCCGCTGTGGATGAGGAGTAAGCCTTGGGCAGGCTTCTTTATTAATCCCTCTACATGCTTTTATGGACTATGAACGTATGTTGGCACTATATCAAACTATTTTGGCAAATGCTACTTTCAAACATAATTTGCTTCTGCTTTTATCCATTAAACTTGGTTTGTAATAACTTTGTTTCATACTCTGATGATGGAAAGGTATCTATGAACTTTATGTAATATGTGACATGTATGTTGAATCATGTACGATCTTGGTTGTTGTAAATCATTTATTGAGACCCATCGTGGTACTCGATGGACTACCAGGTTTATATGGATTCAAGTATGACAGTGTGACCGCTTGCGGGCTGCCATTGTACTTGTGCTCTTATAAATTGGTCGGTTCTGTGATAGTGACGTTGTCATTCCCACTAGCGGGGTATTCACTTAATCTTGTTTTTTGCCCTCTTCTTTCTTTATGTATTTTTATGTTCTGACCATCATCTTTTTTTCCAGTCCCTTATCGCTCGCAGCCAGGAGAAATCCCGATTCCTTCATGAGCAAAATGAAAGCTAGGACCACCTTGTCAAAGAGGCCCGGATGCGCGCGGATGTGTCCGCCTAGCTTGCTGTCACCCAATAGAGGGTGGCCGAGCTGACTCCCTTGGCCGAGGAGGTGCCCAGTCTTTAGCTGTGGGAGGCCAAGGCCCAGTGACATAAGGAGGAAACAGAGAAGGCATTCCAGGACCTGTCGATGAGGGTATAGCAAGATGAGGAGGAGGCCGCTAGAGTCAAGAAGGAGCAGGATGAGCTACTTTAGAGGGATGTTGTAGCCTACCAGTGGATCCTCGACCTCCTAGCCGAGGCTAAGAGGGAGCAGGACCTAAAGTTAGTAGTCGAGGAGAAGCTCATAGCCTTAGAGCGAAGGGTGAGCTAGGATGTTGAGGTGATTGCTCAGCTATGCAAGGAGCGAGACGAGCTGCTCTAGACTATGGGGAGGCTCCACTCAGAGTGTGGCATGGCCCGCGAGGAGCGTGACCAGGCCATCTAAGAGCATGATGAGACACAGCAGAGGATCAACTCCCTCCAAGCTGAGCTTAGAACCATGATGACCTGGAGGCTAGAGGCCGAGAGCATTTCTATTAGGCTACCCATTGTAACAGAACTGACCAATTATACGAAATTAAGTAAGAAAATCATCCACCAGAGCAGACGATTGAACAAACTTAAGCCCATATAACCCGATAGTCCGTGAAATCATGAAGGATTTCAAACCAACTCGTGTCCCAGCCATGATCGTAATAAGTTTAGCGGTCACCATCACAAATTACATAAAAGTTCGCATCACAGATACATCAGAGTTTAAACATAGTTATTACAAACCAGTTCGAATAAAAGTAGCGGAAGTCATTTGTTCAAACCACACACACACTCACGCGGAGTTTAAATATAGTGCCAGCGAATGATCATCTCCAACAAAAGCATCAGATGAGACATAAGGAATGACCATGCCCATGGTCCTAAGCATCACCCATCGTAGGATAAAGGCAGTTGATACAGTAGCCATAATACATCTGCCCATCTGCAACAAGTGGGAATAAAACCCTGAGTACGAGAAGGTACTCAGCTAGACTTACCCAACATAACCAAAAATAAATGACACCAAGGATTATGAAGGGCTTTATAGTAGGGTAGCTGACTCATTTGCAAAAAGAAGCATTTTTAGCATTTCGAGAACCTTTACAAAAGCATTTTTGCCAAGTTAATTATTATTAACCTGTCGACTAGATTTGCACCTATACTAGAGTAAACATGTGATTAAGCAGATAATGATAACCAACGATCATTAAATAACTTCCATACTGTCATATTCATTAAAACTGTCCAAGTGTTCCATAAACATTTACTACGATGAAGTAACTCAAGTCAAGTGCTCACTATCCAGGAGCGATGGCGATTCGAATCGATTCCTAACCAGCTGGTGATTTATTCCTTACACAAACCTCACTCACCCGCTAAAGTGAGATATTGATCACCGAGTCAACTTTCCAGGTATCTCGAGTTTGCCAGGAACCACATGTACCCGGGGGCCGACCGACTGCACTTTGGTCTTATCATCTCGCCCCCGTGTCCTACCACACCTGCTCCGGCATAGTGCGCTGCGGGCAATCTACTCGGCCCGAAAAATCTCCCAGCTTCGCGGTCGGAAGGTACTTTATCCGGCCAGCTAAATGTAAGGCATGCGTTCAACATGACTCGAGGCCCAACAACGGTCGGTCCTTAATCGACACAGACGAAAACACTACAGTCCAAAACTCTGCAAGTCTCCGTCCGGTCTCAACTTCAGTTAACACTTAGTTATACCTTGACTTTATAGTCATCCAAGCAGATCTAGGTAACCACCTATAGCTCGCAGGTGACAGGAAATCACCCGACTTCTACCGGTCTAAGCCGGCTAAGCATTGACTCGACTGCGGATACCAGGGTAACAAGGATATAGTATAACAAAGGTAAACAAGGTATAATGCAGCAACGGTTGCAAACAACTCCAGAACATAATGCATCAATTAAAGTAAAGCATTTAATTAAATAATTGCAAATCAGGAGAAAAATGCTCCGGGGCTTGCCTCTCTCGAAGGAGCTTGGACGGTGATCGGGGCACTCCGGAAGCTCCTCAACGTCCTCCTCGTCGGCTTCTAGCACTTCCTGCTGCTGCACCTCGAGCTGCTCCTTGGGCTCCTCGAGTATGACAACTGGATTCTCGGTTTGCGATCCTGTATGATGCAATGCGCGTAAGTGATTGTGCAAACGGTGCATCGAAGATGATGAATGCAATGGATATGTCGAAATGCAAGGTAGTCAACATCATCCAAGAAACTATACTACAAGCACATGTCATCTACTGCATTCTCTTCTACTTCTAATATGTTAAGTCAGCATATCTTATGAAATGCTTCAAAGATACACCAAAGCTTTACTAATTTCTTAATTATACTTAAAGCAACACTTGCTTAAACCCTAATTAATAATAGGTTTGAATAGCAACATATATTTTTGATGCTTCTAAAAATCTGAGAAAATTACAGTAGCATAATACTATCCTAAACAGACTACCATAAAAATTTCATGGCATTTGGATATGTAAACTATCCTACACAAAAATGACAAGCTATAGCATAAAAATGAGCATGAAATTACTTTGTACTATGAAAAGTGTCAAACAACAGAATTAATATTTTTCCTAGGTTCTTCATAGCATATAATGACTGTCCAAAAATTATCACATGCATGTTTTATACAAAGTTTGCTCTCTAGCAAAAATAACAAAAATCAGCCATTAAAGGCACTTGAACTACACCTCCAAAGTTTTCCACAGCACATGCATGAAACATATTTTTCCTAGGAAGTACATGACATAAGAAGATTAACAAACTTGGAGATCACATTTTTCTAAAGCCTATAGATTTTTCTACACATTTTTCAAGTTATCAGCAATATACACGATTAAATAAAATCCTACAGAAAAGTATCCCAAAAATGACATGCAATAATTTTCCCAAGTAGATCTGATGATAAGGAACCTAGCAAAATTTGTTTCAACAAATTTGGAGCAAGTTTGAGCACCCAAACATTTTTCAAACCATTTCAGATTTCAAATAATAAAGAATAAGTGAAAACAATTCATTTAAACAATGCTGGGCCGGCCCGTGGGAAATAGCTGGCCCATGGCCACAGCACAGCCCAAGCCTGGCTCGAGGCTCGGCCCACGGCCAACCTAGCCCAGCAACGGCCGAGCGAAGGGGACACGCCTACGCCGGCGGCCAGGCACCACGGCGGCGCGGCGTACCCTCGGGCGGGCGCTTCCCGGCCATGGCAAACCACGGGAAGGCGCGCACAAGGGTCGCGGTGGCAGAGCGGTGCTGATGCGCGAGAGAAGGAAGACCGAGGTGGAGCGGTTCACCGGCGCGGGCACGAGCTCCGACGAGCTTGGCCACGGCCGAGCGGGGAAGAAAACGGCCACCACGGCCTCTCACCTCGTCTACGGCAGCCACACATTGGCGCAACTGAAAGGGCTTGACGAGGCGGAGCTGCCGGCGGGAGGAATCGGGGAATGAGGCGCGGGAGGAGGAGCAAATCGCCGGCGGAGCGACTGCGGCGCTCGGTGGCGAAGCTCACTGCGCGCGGAAGGAGCTGCTGCGGCTGGCTGAGTGCGGAATGCTGCGCTCGGATAGCCTGAATGCGGAGCTATGGTGGCGTGATATCGGCACGGTGCGCGTGCTTGCGGGGGCCACGGGACGCCACCCGGCCGGTGTCACCGGCATGCGCTCGCCACGCGGCGCGGCGTGCCTAACGCGGTCGGGCGCGGCGCGCGGAAGGAGAAGACAGCGCGCGGGTGGACTGGGCCACGGCAAGCAAGCTGGGCCGAGGCGAAGGCGGGTGAGCGGGCGCGGTGGCAGGCCGGGCCGGCTTCGGCTGGCGGGCCAGAAACGAGGCGGCTGCCTGCGACTGAGAAAAGCCCTTTTCCATTTTTATTTTTCAAGAATTTTTTTTCAATTACCAGTTTTCAAATATCACTTTGAGCAAGAAAATGACATCTTTTGAAAATGTCCCAAAAATGAAAGTTGCTTAGAATTTAATTCTCTACAACTTTGCTTTTATGACCAAAGCTAAATTCTTTCTAGATTTTGAATTATCAAATCAAAGTCAATGTTTGACTCCAAACCCTAATTTTGGGAATTTATTTTTGAAGCCAAATTTTGAATTAATTTGAATACAAACATTGCTCCAAAAATTGAACTAAACATTGCTAGATGATTTACAATAGTAGCCAACCATGTTTTACTAATCTAGCAAGAAATTCGGGCAAACACAATTCTAAACAAGTATATGCAACATTCATGTTTCACGAGCATGTTTCATATGTTTTGAAACAGTGTTTCAGTTGTTATTTACATGATTAGGCATGTATGATTAATATGCTTTATGATGCATGCTATGCATGATTTGCAGTGCCTAAATGTAGGCATAACACCGGGGTGTTACAGCCCTCCCCCCTTATAAAAATCTCGTCCCGAAATTTGGGTTACGAACCATTTGTTATAAAATTCTTCATAAGCTTTTTGTAGATACTCTCCTGTTTCCCAAGTTGCATCTCCCTCATCATGATGATCCCACTATATCTTGTATGTTTTCACCACACTATTCCGAGTAGCACGTTCCTTCGTGTCTAACACCCGGACTGGCTGTTCATGATACACCAAATCTGATTTGAGTTGAATACCTCGAGGTTCTATTCTTTCCTCTGGAACACGCAAACATTTCTTGAGATGTGATACATGGAAAACTGGGAAAACAGCACTCATTGTCTTAGGTAACTCTAACTTGTAGGCTACCGGACCTCTTTGTTCCAAGATCTTGTAGGGTCCTACGAATCTCGCGGCAAGCTTTCTTCGGATTCTAAACCTTTTCTTCTTCATTGGCGTGACTTTCAGATAAACATAGTCACCAACTTCAAACGCAAGGGGTCTCCTTCTTTTGTCTGCATAGCTTTTCTGACGTGATTGGGCCGCTTTCATATTCTGCTGAATAATATGAACTTTCTTCTCGGCTTCTTCTACAAAGTCAATGCCATAATACCTTCTATCACCAGGCTTGACCCAATTTAATGGTGTTCTACATTTTCTGTCATATAAAGCTTCGAATGGGGCCATCTTGATGCTTTCTTGATAACTATTATTATAAGAAAACTCAGCTAACGGTAACCATGACTCCCATGATCCCTTAGAAGACAATACACAGGCTCTTAACATATCCTCCAAAATAGCATTCACTCATTCAGTCTGACCATCTGTCTGAGGATGATAAGCGGTACTGCGAATCAAACTAGTTCCCAAGCCTTTGTGTAAATGTTCCCAAAAGTGGGCCATGAACTGTGAGCCTCTATCAGATACTATGGTCTTTGGTATACCATGCAACCTCACAATTTCTGCGATATACTTCTCGGCATATTGAGGTGGTCGATAATCTGTTTTGACAGGCAAGAAATGAGCGGTCTTGGTAAGATGGTCCATAATTACCCAAATTGAATCATGTCCTTTTTGAGTAGTGGGCAAACCCATGATAAAATCCATACTTATATCGTCCCACTTCCAACTAGGGACTGATAAGGGTTGCAACATACCGGTAGGTTTCATGTGAATTGCTTTCACTCGACAACATGTGTCACATCTGACAACATATGCTATAATTTCTTTCTTCATTTTGGTCCACCAATAGCGAGATCTTAGTTCTTGATACATCTTACTACTTCCGGGATGGATAGATAGCTTAGAAAGGTGAGCTTCATCCATGAGTTTATTCCTAAGCTCTCGATCCTTGGGAACCACAAGATGGTTGTCAAACCACAACACGCCCTGTTCATCCACTTTAAAGTGTTGAGACGGCTTTTCTTTTATTTTTTCTTTGATATGGAATATTCCCTTGTCGGTTTTCTGGCCTTCTATTATCTTACTCTCAAAAGAGCAACTAATCTGAATACTATGTAACACAGCAGGATGCATTAGATCGAACCCATCTTCAAGTAATGGCTGCACATTCAAGTAATGTGACTTCCTGCTCAAAGCATCTGCCACTACATTGGCTTTTCCAGGATGATATTGCACATTCAAGTTGTAATCCTTGATCAATTCCAACCATCTGCGCTGTCTCATGTTTAACTCTGGTTGGGTAAAGATATACTTAAGACTCTTGTGATCCGTGAAAATATTGCACACATTACCAAGTAGATAATGTCTCCAAATTTTTAGGGCGTGCACAACTGCAGCAAGTTCAAGATCATGTGTTGGATAGTTGACCTCGTGTTTTCTCAATTGACGTGATGCATAAGCTATGACTCTCCTTTCTTGCATAAGAACACAACCCAATCTAGTCTTCGATGCGTCGCAAAACACATCAAATGGTTTCTCGATATCTGGTTGTGCTAGAACAGGAGCAGTGGTCAACAGTTTCCGCAAAGTGTGGAAAGCTGCTTCACACTCCTCTGTCCACACAAACTTGTGATCCTTCTATAGGAGGCTTGTCATCGGTTTGGCGATCTTCGAGAAATCTGGTATAAAGCGACGGTAATAACCGGCTAGTCCCAAGAAACTTCTAATCTCAGGAACTGTGGTCGGTGCTTTCCAATTCATAACTTCTTGCACCTTACTTGGATCGACTAAAACTCCATTCTCTGATAGAATGTGACCAAGGAAAGGAACTTCCTTCAACCAGAATTCGCATTTGCTAAACTTAGCATACAATTGATGATCTCTAAGTCTGGTCAAGACAGTTCTCAGATGCTCTTCATGATCTTTCTCGTTCTTGGAGTACACCAGAATGTCATCGATGAACACCACCACAAACTTATCCAATTCTGGCATGAAAACTGTATTCATCAAAAACATAAAGTATGCAGGAGCATTTGTCAAGCCAAAAGACATGACAAGATACTCATACAACCCGTATCTGGTGGAAAATGCAGTTTTCGGTATATCCTGTGGCCTAATCTTGATATGATGATACCGGATCTCAAATCTATTTTTGAGAACACCTTGGCCTTGGATAATTGGTCAAACAGAACATCAATATGTGGCAAGGGATATTTATTCTTGATGGTCACAGCATTGAGTGGCCTATAATCTACGCACATTCTCAACGTGCCCTCTTTCTTCTTCTTCACAAACAAAGCGGGACATCCCCATTTAGACTTCCTTGGCCGAATAAACCCCTTTTTTGATAAATCTTCTAATTGCTTCTTCAGCTCAGCTAACTCATCTGGAGGCATCCGATAGGGCCTCCTTGAAATCGGAGCTGTTTCGGGGACTAGCTCGATTCCAAACTCAATCTCCCTATCTGGCGGAAGACCAGGTAGCTCATCCGGGAATACATCCAGAAATTCACACACTACCGGAATCTGATGAATAGGAATGACTACCGTAGCACATGTAACACTTATCAGATCTGTTCTCTGAGGCAATGGTACTTGGAAAGTACCCTCACCCAGGGGATCCTTAAGGGTAAGTACTCGACTTCCAGTATCTATGACTGCTCCCCAATCCTTCATCCAATTCATCCCTATAATGACATCCAAGACTAACCCAGGCATAACTATCAAGTTCACTCGGAACTTCCTGCTACCTAATTCAAGGGTTGCCCCTCGAACCATCTGGTTGGTTAAAACATCAGCCCCTGCTGAACTTATATGGTACCCATAACCCAATTCTATGCATAGTTGTCCATGTTTCTGTGCAAATGCTTGACTCATAAAAGAATGCGATGATCCAGAATCAAATAGAACAACTGCAGGGTTTTTGTTGACAGGAAACTTACCAGCAGTGACGGGCTCTCTCTCTGGAATTTCATCCACTATCGTACTATGCACTCTAGCATTATAAGTCTGCTGCTTCTTCTTGGGTGGGTACGGACAAAACCTCGAGAAATGGCCGGGTTGATCACAGTTATAGCAGGGTCCTCTTACTGTCCCGGCAGATCCCACAGCTCCCTTGGAACTGCCTTGTACCACAGTTGCGGCTGCTTTGTTGGGCTGTACTGCCATCTTGTACGGCTTTTGAGGTCCACAGAAATTCTGACTTCTTGGCTGAGGTGGCCTGAATCTAGCGCCAGGTGCCGATGGGCGATATGGAGGACGACCTCCCATAGGTGCTCTAGCTTGAGACGGCCCACCTTCAAAGGCTCTCTTGCGTGTCTTGGCTACGGTGCTGGCGTTGTTATTCTTCTCCTGCTTCAGACAGTCGCTGATGAAGTCATTGAATCTGACACGGTTGTTGGTACCAACATGCTTCATCATTTTTGGATTAAGACCCCTCTTAAAACTGGCTATTCTTTTAGCATCTGTGTCAACCATGTCGGGAGCATAGCGACACAAGTTGTTGAAGGCATGCAGGTATTGCGTCACGGTCTTGGTGCCCTGGTTCAACGCCAGAAACTCTCCCAAGTTCATTTCGGTCAGCCCAGGTGGAATATAGACTCCATGGAAGGCCTCAGCAAACTCTCTCCAAGAAATCTGAGCATTTGGAGGGAAGGTGGTGCGATGGTGCTTCCACCACATTCCCACTGGTCCTTGCAATTGAAGTGCAGCATACTCCGTTTTTAGAACCTCAGTCATCCTCAACACACGGAATTTATCTTCCATCGTGTTGATCCATTCCTCAGCATCGAGTGGCTCTGTTGCTTCCTTGAATACTGGCAGCCTGGTGTCCATGAAATCTTTGAAGCTACTGTATTGGTTCACTCCCATGCCACCACCTTGATTGTTACCACGTTGCACGTTGTTGGCGATTGTACGCAGAAAATCCTCCATGTTCTTCTGGGATTGTTCCGCGTTGCGCTGACTCCCGAGCAGCTGTGCGAGGAACATCTCGGGGGTAAACAGGGGAGGAGGTGGCAAATGCGGTTCATGGGGAGGTTCATTGTTGTTGTCGTGGTTTCCACCACCACCACCAGTCCCCGCACCGTTAGCACCGGGCTCAGCGGCCTCATACGTGGTTCGGCGAGTGTTTGTCATCTGCATATTTCAGCAACAATTAACGATTGAGTGAAGCTGTAATAATTGCGAGTGAAGGAAAAATTATGCCGGACTGAATTTACTGGAGAGAATAAATTCATGCAATAAAATAGAGGCACAACAATTGCATCCCAATTAAAACAACAGCACTTAATCGAATTACTTCAACGGCAAACATCGCGTCCATACAACCAAATTTGCCAGTATACATACACTAGACTTTTTATGCGTTCAGATATCGCATTCGAGAATCAAGTTCCAACCACATACCAAGTCTCATATGTTCGAAACAACATATGATAGATTACATGCCAACAAAAGAAAGGTCATCGCGACAAGACCTAGATACTAGCGCAAGGCAACTAGCCTACTCCTCGGGGCCATCGTCGGGATCGGAGACGTCACCATCGCCTCCAGGTGAAACTATAGGCTCGTCCTAGTTGTCGTCGTCGATGTCCATGCCAGCGGCGTTCGGTGGAGCATATGGGCCAACCCCATTGTAGAGCACGTGAATCTCCTCATGCAGGTTGCCGTTATATTCTTCTAGCTCATCGACTCTCTGCAGCAGAAGGTTTCTTGCATTCTAGGCTTCATTCCTCTCCTGAACCAACTGTCCAATCATGTGGTCTACATTGTTGTTGGCTTGGGTCAATGTATGCACTCGCTGCATAGCTCTATCACCTCTCTCAATCGCCTGATCTCGCTGTAAGTTCATATCAGCCAACTGCTCCTGCAAGCTAGCTATAGCTCGTGCCTGTCTCTTCTTCTGCTTCTTCCCTTTTAGCTTATCCTCACTACGCAAGCCAGTCAAAGTCCAGTAGGTACTCTCGAGACCTTCATACGTGCTGATGGCGGCGAACATAGCACTCATTGCCTGGTTGTCGCTAGCCTGTCCTTCAGCTGGACCTCTGACTAACGCACTTCCTTGAGGCTGAACCCAAATGGCATCACGAGGATCATCCCTAGGAAAAGTACCAGCCAGAGCTGCTGCAAGCTCACTAGGAAATTGGCTCATAATGTCCCTGATGACATGGAAGGCTGCTCCCTCTACACCCTCAGCTGGAGTGCAACCCTCAAACTCCAAATGCCAACCATCCCAATCTGGAGCATCACCGAGAGCAGGAACCGTGATCTCCACCACTGCAAGTCCATCCTCTGCTAACTGGCTCTCATTCCATGAGTACACTGGCTCTTGACCCTCTGGGTACCCCACATCATGGAGCACTCTCTAAAGCAAGGTCGGCATGCCAAACTCGCTCAAGAAGGTGTTCGTGGTGCGGTGCTCCCTCAGGGCCAATGGACGTCGAGGTGCTCTTCCTCCGGTGGACTTACGGGCGGTCTGCTTCGTGCGGGCCATCTGTAGCAAAAGTTCTCTTATTACCTCGGGGAAACATATTTTTGGTGATACAACTTTTATCAAAATGAGATAATCAATTTATAAGGGGAGGAATGCATGAGATGAATGAGATGCACAAGTAACATGATGTATGTACATGTCGTACATTCTCACAAACTTAGGAAATAAATAATTTCTAACGATGAATTCGGTGGCATACAACGATCTCTCAATACGTAGCTAATACGTTCTACACGAGAGCGTTGTTATGTTCCTGCAGAAGATTCATTTCAGCCCAATTCCCAATGAATGCATAAAAGCAGTAATGTTTTATCTACACGCTCTACACGAATCTCCAGATACGTGTACAACGGTAGTAACTACCCGAACCATCGTCCTATTGACGGCATCGCCTCCATAGATGGAAGACCCATACATGAGATACCTTTGTAAAACATGCGTAGAACATGTAATTACTCCAGCATCATAAAAGCATTCACCCTAGATCGGCGGTGTATCCGATCATGCTCTCACATCTCACACTTACCGATGCGTAGAGGCAATTGATCCATACATTACCACTCAAACAAGTGGCACTCATACAATAGCACGCCGTATGAGCGACGAAAGGGAAATATGATGCAAGAACCCCAGTCAGTACTTAATTAAGCCACCTAAAGTCCTTAACTGGGCATAAAGGATATGATCACTGGCACACTTTATAGTTTTAAAATCACGTTTTCCAAATGCCTTTTTGTTTTAAATACACTTGTGAACAGTAACACGCTAAACCATGCTCTGATACCAGCTATAACAGAACCGACCAATTATACGAAATTAAGTAAGAAAATCATCCACCAGAGCAGACAATTGAACAAACTTAAGCCCGTATAACCCGGTAGTCCGTGAAATCACGAAGGATTTCAAACCAACTCATGTCCCAGCCATGATCGTAATAAGTTTAGCGGTCACCATCACAAATTACATAAAAGTTCACATCACAGATACATCAGAGTTTAAACATAGTTATTACAAACTAGTTCGAATAAAAGTAGCGGAAGTCATTTGTTCAAACCACACACACACTCACGCGGAGTTTAAATATAGTGCCAGCGACTAATCATCTCCAACAAAAGCATTAGATGAGACGTAAGGAATGACCATGCCCATGGTCCTAAGCATCACCCATCGCAAGATAAAGGCAGTTGATACAGTAGCCATAATACATCTGCCCATCTGCAACAAGTGGGAATAAAACCCTGAGTATGAGAAGGTACTCAGCTAGACTTACCCGACATAACCAAAAATAAATGACGCCAAGGATTATGAAGGGCTTTATAGTAGGGTAGCTGACTCATTTGCAAAAAGAAGCATTTTTAGCATTTCGAGAACCTTTACAAAAGCATTTTTGCCAAGTTAATTATTATTAACCTGTCGACTAGATTTGCACCTATACTAGAGTAAACATGTGATTAAGCAGATAATGATAACCAACGATCATTAAATAACTTCCATACTGTCATATTCATTAAAACTGTCCAAGTGTTCCATAAACATTTACTACGATGAAGTAACTCAAGTCAAGTGCTCACTATCCAGGAGCGATGGCGATTCGAATCGATTCCTAACCAGCTGGTGATTTATTCCTTACACAAACCTCACTCACCCGCTAAAGTGAGATATTGATCACCGAGTCAACTTTCCAGGTATCTCGAGTTTGCCAGGAACCACATGTACCCAGGGGCCGACCGACTGCACTTTGGTCTTATCATCTCGCCCCCGTGTCCTACCACACCTGCTCCGGCACAGTGCGCTACGGGCAATCTACTCGGCCCGAAAAATCTCCCAGCTTCACGGTCGGAAGGTACTTTATCCGGCCAGCTAAATGTAAGGCATGCGTTCAACATGACTCGAGGCCCAACAACGGTCGGGCCTTAATCGACACAGACGGAAACACTACAGTCCAAAACTCTGCAAGTCTCCGTTCGGTCTCAACTTCAGTTAACACTTAGTTATACCATGACTTTATAGTCATCCAAGCAGATCCAGGTAACCACCTATAGCTCGCAGGTGACAGGAAATCACCCGACTTCTACTGGTCTAAGCCAGCTAAGCATTGACTCGACTGTGGATACCTGGGTAACAAGGATATAGTATAACAAAGGTAAACAAGGTATAATGCAGCAACGGTTGCAAACAACTCCTGAACGTAATGCATCAATTAAAGTAAAGCATTTAATTAAATAATTGCAAATCGGGAGAAAAATGCTCCGGGGCTTGCCTCTCTCGAAGGAGCTCGGACGGTGATCGGGGCACTCCGGAAGTTCCTCAACGTCCTCCTCGTCGGCTTCTGGCACTTCCTGCTGCTGCACCTCGAGCTGCTCCTCGGGCTCCTCGGGTATGACAACTAGATTCTCGGTTTGTGATCCTGTATGATGCAATGCACGTAAGTGATTATGCAAACGGTGCATCGAAGAAGATGAATGCAATGGATATGTCGAAATGCAAGGTAGTCAACATCATCCAAGAAACTATACTACAAGCACATGTCATCTACTGCATTCTCTTCTACTTCTAATATGTTAAGTCAACATATCTTATGAAATGCTTCAAAGATACACCAAAGCTTTACTAATTTCTTAATTATACTTAAAGCAACACATGCTTAAACCCTAATTAATAATAGGTTTGAATAGCAACATATATTTCTGATGCTCCTAAAAATCTGAGAAAATTACAGTAGCATAATACTATCCTTAGCAGACTACCATAAAAATTTCATGGCATTTGGATAAGTAAACTATCCTACACAAAAATGACAAGCTATAGCATAAAAATGAGCATGAAATTACTTTGTACTATGAAAAGTGTCAAACAACAGAATTAATATTTTTCCTAGGTTCTTCATAGCATATAATGACTGTCCAAAAATTATCACATGCATGTTTTATACAAAGTTTGCTCTCTAGCAAAAATAACAAAAATCAGCCATTAAAGGCACTTGAACTACACCTCCAAAGTTTTCCACAGCACATGCATGAAACATATTTTTCCTAGGAAGTACATGACATAAGAAGATTAACAAACTTGGAGATCACATTTTTCTGAAGCCTATAGATTTTTCTACACATTTTTCAAGTTATCAGCAATATACACGATTAAATAAAATCCTACAGAAAAGTATCCCAAAAATGACATGCAATAATTTTCCCAAGTAGATCTGATGATAAGGAACCTAGCAAAATTTGTTTCAACAAATTTGGAGCAAGTTTGAGCACCCAAACATTTTTCAAACCATTTCAGATTTCAAATAATAAAGAATAAGTGAAAACAATTCATTTAAACAATGCTGGGCCGGCCCGTGGGAAACAGCTGGCCCATGGCCACAGCGTAGCCCAAGCCTGGCTCGAGGCTCGGCCCATGGCCAACCTGGCCCAGCAACGGCCGAGCGAAGGGGACACGCCTACATCGGCGGCCAGGCACCACGGCGGCGCGGCGTACCCTCGGGCGGGCGCTTCCCGGCCACGGCAAACCACGGGAAGGCGTGCACAAGGGTCACGGGGGCAGAGCGGTGCTGATGCGTGAGAGAAGGAAGACCGAGGTGGAGCGGTTCACCGGTGCGGGCACGAGCTCCGACGAGCTTGGCCACGGCCGAGCGGGGAAGAAAACGGCCACCACGGCCTCTCACCTCATCTACGGCAGCCACACACGGGCGCAACTGAAAGGGCTTGACGAGGCGGAGCTGCCGGCGGGAGGAATCGGGGAATGAGGCGCGGGAGGAGGAGCAAATCGCCGGCGGAGCGACTGCGGCGCTCGGTGGCGAAGCTCACTACGCGCGGAAGGAGCTGCTGCGGCTGGCTGAGTGCGGAATGCTGCGCTCGGACAGCCTGAATGCGGAGCTACGGTGGCATGATATCGGCGCGGCACGCGTGCTTGCGGGGGCCACGGGACGCCACCCGGCCGGCGTCACCGGCATGCGCTCGCCACGCGGCGCGGCGTGCCTGACGCGGTCGGGCGCGGCGCGCGGAAGGAGAAGACAGCGCGTGGGTGGACTGGGCCACGGCAAGCAAGCTGGGCCGAGACGAAGGCAGGTGAGCGGGCGGCGGGCGCGGAGGCAGGCCGGGCCGGCTTCGGCTGGCGGGCCAGAAACGAGGCGGCAGCCCGCGACTGAGAAAAGCCCTTTTCCATTTTTATTTTTCAAGAATTTTTTTTTCAATTACCAGTTTTCAAATATCACTTTGAGCAAGAAAATGACATCTTTTGAAAATGTCCCAAAAATGAAAGTTGCTTAGAATTTAATTCTCTACAACTTTGCTTTTATGACCAAAGCTAAATTCTTTCTAGATTTTGAATTATCAAATCAAAGTCAATGTTTGACTCCAAACCCTAATTTTGGGAATTTATTTTTGAAGCCAAATTTTGAATTAATTTGAATACAAACATTGCTCCAAAAATTGAACTAAACATTGCTAGATGATTTACAATAGTAGCCAACCATGTTTTACTAATCTAGTAAGAAATTTGGGCAAACACAATTCTAAACAAGTATATGCAACATTCATATTTCACGAGCATGTTTCATATGTTTCGAAATAGTGTTTTAGTTGTTATTTACATGATTAGGCATGTATGATTAATATGCTTTATGATGCATGCTATGCATGATTTGCAGTGCCTAAATGTAGGCATAACACCGGGGTGTTACACCCATGGAGCTCGCCGAGGTGCAGAGGAGCCTTTAGGCGGAGAGCGACGAGCAGGATCTCCTACACGCTGCCCTTAGAGTTGTCTATGATGACCTAGAGGTGGTGCGGTCTAAGGGCACCAGCTCGCTTGTGGCCCGTGTTGTAGGTATAATGGCGTGGGTGCGCTAGCTCGAAAGGGAAGCTCTTTGTGCTAGGATCACCCAAGCTTTTGTGATTGCTCATTCGCATTACGTGGACAACATTGACTTGGAGATGATGAGCCTTGGTTTCGCACCTAGCTACAAAGCCTCTGAGCTGGACGAGATAGAGACGACGGTGGCTCCTCTTACATAGGACGTAGCAGATAGAGTTGAAGACATAGTTCTCCCCCTCCAAGGGGCTAGTTAGTCAAATAGATCAGATGAAAACTTATTGTAATCTATGAACAAGTGTCGATCCTTATGTATCAAAAACAATTTCATCATTTTGTTTTATTTGATTGAATTTGTTTCCTTCCCTTTTTGTATGTGAAAAGAGAAGGCTCACGTATTTTGACCCTTCTGTTCGTTAAGATAGTAGGGCCCGAGGTGTAAGAGGAGAACTTCGATCATGATGGTGAGCAAAGGCTCCGTAGCCGCCAAGGCGTAGGTTTTTTGTAGTCCAACTAGACATGATCAATTATTTGTTTCTACAAACCTTGCCACTAGGCTCAGTGTGAAGAGGTCTAACATGGTGTCTATTTCAGAAAAGGTGTACTTATACCTTTATCAGCCCTTGAGTGAGATCCGACCCTTTACCGTTGCTGGGGTCGGATGTCACTGAAAATCGAGAAGATAATGAAACTTAGTAAGAGAAAGCATCTCTTGTATTCATACATACACCCTCCCTAGGATCTTAGCTATTGTTCTATGACCATGCGTTCGGTCTCCTCGCAAGTCCAACTTTCCTTGAGCCCCCATGCATAGAGGGGATTCGGTCGAGGGTCAGCTCATTTTTGTGACTGTTGCCCCGTCCAAAGTTTCTGCAACTAGAGGGATTGAGTTAACGTCACTTGCCTCGATGGCTTGAGTGACATGCAAGGCGAGCTTGCTAATGGGCATGTTCGAACGAAATCCAGTTCTGTCGCTCGTGATGGGGTCGGGAAAGCCATCATGTGGCATTCTATTCCTCCTTAACCCGCCTTCCAACAGATTCCCCCCAATAGAGATTCTATGGGCTCGGTTGGAGGTTTAGATCGAACGAGAATGTTGAGATGACCTTGTCTGCTTCTAGGTGGGATGGGCAAAGGCCATTGGGGCTCATCTATGTTTTTCCCCCTGGCTTTTGTTTGACGCGAGGTGGCCTTGGGCTCTTCATGAACCAGCCTTTGAACCTCGATCTCTCGATCTAGGATTGGGTGGCTCAAGCCCTGAGCCCCATGGTGTTTGGTAG
The DNA here is from genome assembly GCF_019320115.1 of Miscanthus floridulus. Lineage (NCBI taxonomy): Eukaryota > Viridiplantae > Streptophyta > Magnoliopsida > Poales > Poaceae > Miscanthus > Miscanthus floridulus. Next base: position 60,592,054 of record NC_089580.1, on the reverse strand, counting down.
GGGTTGGCCATGTTTCATGCATCACCCCGTCCTTGGTTTCCGCAACTAGAGGGGCTGAGCTAACGGCACTTGCCTTGATGGCTCGAGTGTCATGCTCAGTGAGCATGCTAACGGGCATGTTTGAGTGGAATCTAGGTCCGTCATCCACTGATGGGGTCGGCAGAGCCCTCCTATGGCATTCCACTACTTCTTAACCCACCTCCCGATAGATGCTCGAGCTGTTCGATAGGCTCGGGTGGCCATTGGCCTCTCCTTGATAGAGATTCTATGGGCTTGACTCAAGGTTAGAATCGAACGAGAAAGGTCAAGATGTCCCTGTCCGCTTCTAAGCGAGGTCGGGCAATGCCGCTGGGGCTGATCTTGGTTTTTCTCCCCTAGCTCTATTTGACATGAGGCGGCCTCAAGCCCTTTGCAGGCCAGATTTCGAACCTTGGTCGGTTGCTGCTCATATCGAATGAGATGACTACCGCTTCGTGATGTGACACGAAGCGTTGTGATGCAGCAATCGCATATGCGACGCTTGGATGTGCGAGATGAATGTATGAATGATAGAATGAATGATCATATAAAGGAATAGCGAGGGTCGGTAATGTTACCTCGATGGCATGAGTGATGGGTTTTGGGAGTTCTTACCAGATATGTTCATGTGGGGTTCAGGTCCGACATTCATGATGGAGCTAGTGTAACCTGCACGAGCCTCCCATTCTTCTGTATCTATCATTCAGTAGCAGCCTGAGCCATTCGATCGACTTGGGTGACCCGATAGCCTCTCCTTGATGGAGATTCCATAGGTAGCCCCTCCATACCCTTCCCAAGAAGGTGGAGGTTAAGGTTTGGAGTATGAAGACAAAGACTCTGATCATGCTGGTGGGTAAAAATGTTGTAGCCACTAGGATGTAGGGTCCTAGCGGTCTGACCAGGTTTACTCAAAGTTTTGCACCCGCATACCATGTCTCCAGTTTTTAAATGTAATGAGGGGTCAGGCAAAGAGAAATGTCTAGTGAATAGACACTCCTGCCAGCCCCTGAGCGATGTCCGATCCCATGTTGTTGCTGGGGTTAGAGGCTCGGTATCAAAATTAATACATAAAGTAACTAAGTAAGGGTGTTTATCTCTTGGCAGCGGTTATGAGCCATTTGATCGACTTGGGCACTGGTTTTACCTTGATGGTAAGAGTGATGGATTTGGGAAGCCTTCACTAGATAAGAGCGGGATCCTATTTGCATCCTACCCATTCCTTAGCCATGACCAAGCCATCTGATCAACTCATGTTACCTGTTGAGACAAGTCCTTCCTGCGAAAATAGAGAATGAGGACATCCTGCACAAGAATTTAATTTGGTAGATAAGCCAAGTGGAGAAAACTTGTCACAAATGGACAAGCTCTTGAATTTTGGTGTAGCAAACGGTCTCTTAGCTGTTCTCCCCTTTTTGTATAAAGAGTTAGTGCATTCCGACCCTTTTTGTTTGTTAAGGTCATAAAAGCTCAGAGTGTGGGTGAGCCAATTTTGATTGCGCTGGTGAGCAAAGACACCGTAGTCGCAGGGGCGTAGGTATCCCATAGTCCGACCAGTTTATACTCAGAGCTTGTTCCCGTAAACCTAGCTCCTAAGTCCTAACGTAAAAAGAGGGGAAGGCATAGAAAATGTTTGCCGAATAGATACGCTCATATCAGCCCCTAAGTGAGATTTGACCCCTTGCTATTGCTGGGGTCAGATGTCACTGAAAATAGGGGAGTTGGATAACAAAACTGATAAGACAAAGCATGTGTTTGTTAAGGGTAAAAGTGACATAGCTGCTCGATGTTCTAGGCATTGGTGAAGATTTCACCATTGATGTTCTTGAGCTTGTAGGCACCTAGATGGAGCACCTTCACAACTACATATGGTCCCTCCCATGGTGGGGAGAGCTTCTGGTATTCCTTGTTGCTCTGTACGAGGTAGAGGACTAGGTCCCCGATGTTGAAGGCTCGGGGCCGCACTCATCATCTGTGGTACTATCGCATTGCCTATTTGTACTTGGCTGAGCAGAGGAGGGCGACATCGTGCACTTTGTCTTGCTAGTCCATGGTGTCCACATGGGATGCCTTAGCTCCCTATTCATCATATGCCCTAATCCTTGGTGCTCCATAGTCGAGGTCGGTTGGGAGGATGGCCTTGGAACCGTAGACCATGAAGAAGGGCGTGTAGTCGGTGGCTCGATTGGGGGCTGTCCTTAGGCTCCAGAGTACCGAAGGAAGCTCAGCAACCTAGTGTCATAGAACCGACCAATTTATAAGAGCCCATATAAACCCAGTAGTCAAAAACAATCGCCGAAATAATCAAATTCTCACACTTGAGCCCATATAAACCCAGTAGTCAACTGAAATCTCGAAGGATTTCAAACCAACTTGCATACAACCAAGATCACAGTCATTCAACATAACATATCGTATGTTTCAACATTTCACAGACGTTTGCAAATAGATTACATCACCTCAAAGTCATCGTTATTACAAAACAAGTCTTGTAAAGTACGCGGAAGCAAATATTTTAACTTACACACCCGAGTTCAAATACAAATATTGGTTCACTGATCACAACCCGCAAAAGCATTCAGATAAGAGAAATAGAGATCATGCCCATGATCTAGTCTTCATCACCCGCCGGGTGGAGACAATACTTACAGAATCCCTGATATAGAAGGTCATCTACAACAAGAGGGAATAAACCCTGAGTATGAGAATGTACTCAGCAAGACTTACCTGTCGAAAACCAAAACAAATGACACCAAGGATTATGCATAGCTTAATTTAGTAGATCTGGCTGACACTTTCTTTTTTGCGGAAAAGCATAAGTAATAATGATCAACTCATAACCTAAACTAGCAGTGACTTTTAGCCATTAGCCGGTCCTCTATATTAGCACCTGTACTAAGCAATCATTTTATTAAGATGCAAACATTAATAACCATATCAGGTATAAATCATGGCAACATTAACATCATCATCCATTTAACCATATCGTTAAATTAATTGAATCTACATTGCCGCTGCTCAGTCAAGTTCTCACTATCTGGGAGAGACGGCGATTCGAATCGATTCCTATCCAGCTGGAGGGGTATTCCTAACACAAACCCTGCTTCCCCCATTAGGGTCACAAACGAGTCACCTTTGGTACAACTCAGGAGAAAAATAAAAGAAAAGACGCGGGTCTGGGCTGCCCTGCATTCTCAGAGAACCACTCTACCAGGAACTGTAGGATTTTAAGCACCTAACTCCCCTTGGACTTATGCCAATGGTTCTCTGCACATCCTTACTTCCTCTAAAATGCATCCAACCCCCACGGATACCGTCCTGAGTTGAGCTACTCGGCTTCGCGGTCGGAACGGCTTATCCGGCTAGCTAAGTGCTAGGCTGCGTTCAACATGACATGAGGACGTACAGCGTATCGGTCCTTAAACAACACAGACGGAGTCACTATGTTCAAACCTACACAAGACTCCGCCCGGCCTTAATTCATTATTCACATGGTTCTTTTCCACGATAGCAAATATAGCCAACCATGATCCACCTCATCCTAAAGCTCGCAGGTGACAGGAAATCACCTGACTTCTACCGCACTAAGCATGGCTAAGCATTTAACCCGTTCCTGAACTTAAATAGGATTCCAGTGCGATATCTGGACAAGGATGGATATGTAATGCAACAATTGGTTCCAACCAATTCCTATACTTAATGCATCATCAATGAATAAAAGATACTCAATGTATTTGTAAAAACATGGGAGGCTTAATATGCTCCAGGGCTTGCCTTTTAGGAAAGAGGAATGACGATGGTCAGGGCACTCGGGCAACTCCTCCTCGGCGGCTGCTTCGTCGGCTTCCTGCACCTCGGGCTCCTCCTCCTGGTTGGCTCCCTCGAACTCCAGCAGTCCGCATATTCCACTTAAGCTCTATTCAAATCACTTCAACTTACCAAGTTTATACAACCTAATGTATAATTGCTCATCTTTAGTTAAGGACCTAGCACCTGCACCTAAGCATGTTCTCAAGTTAGGCTAGCTCCTAAACAATCAACAAGAACATTGCAACAAGCATACACTCAAGCATTTGTATCTCATCAAAATGGAGACTATATAGTGGTACAGTAAACTGGCCATAACTGGAGATTTAGAACTCCAAATGACATGCAACAAGATAATTTGGAATGCTTATGAAATTGTATACAATTCATTTTCAGACCTCGAAGCATGATTCCAAACTTTACCAGGTCGAAATCTTTAATCAACAGATATCTATCTTAACAAGACAGAGAACCGGCAAAGCTGTGATCCAACTTTAAACGACTGTAACTCCTAAACTACTTGGCCAAATGCCACCAAATTTTGACAGGAGCTAGATACATCAGTTATCTACAACTTTTGTATTCACCACATTCACATCAAACCAAATTATCATGGGGAACTTTATAAAGTCCCCAGATCTGTCCAGAGGGACATAATGCCAACAAAATAATTATTAACTTATGATGTAAACACATAATTGGACCAAACTAACTCTACTCACTTATTACACATATCACAAGAACACCAGAAAGTAAGGTGTTCATTACCAAATCATTTCTTTTAATACCTTTCTTAATTTATTTAATTAATTAGGGGAAATCGTAAACATGTATGAAAACTACACCATTAAATCTACAAAAATTACAGTAGGTACTACATGCTCTAAGTAGACCACTATAAAAATTTCACACCATTTGAGCAAGTATAACAGCATACACAAAAATGATAAGACATAATGGCTTAAAATGACATAATTAGGAAACCTTAGTGAAAAGTGTCAAGCAATAGATTTCATATTTTTCCTAGCATCCTTAGAGTACTAGGATACTCCCCACAAAGTTTCATGGTCATAGGATTCCTAGATAATTTACAAAAATTCACACAAGTATTAATCAATGCTAAAAGGAAAATTTATAACTCAAAAACCATACATGCAATGACTCTCAAATATTTACCAGTGCTTCTGCTAAGAAAGAATAGCTTACCCACAAAATTTCATAATTTTTGGATCATAGAAACTCAAGATATAATTAAAACAAGTTTGCATGCATTTAAAAACACATTTCAAGTTCCTATTTTATTCATCCAAAATTTCCACTTCAAGTGCTCATGTCATATTTTTCTTAAATACTAGACTTCACTATGATTCTACCAAAATTTGAATCACACCATTTGGATCCACCAATTTGGAGATACAAAATTCACAACACAGCATACAAATTGGAATTAATTGAACTAGCTTTTGAATATGTAGTCACTGATGCGTGGGACCCGCGTGTCAGCCGGGCCCGCTGGTCAGCGACACCAGAATAGGGGAGGCGGCTTGCGACGGCGTGGCGGTGGTCTAGCTCGCCGATGGCGAGGATTCTGGCGACGCCAAGGGCACCTACATAACCTACGTGATGAGACGCATCGGATGATGCTACTGGCAAGGCCTAAAGCTAACCGGAGGTAGCTCGTCGCCGGTGAAGGCAGCACGGCGGAGTTCCAGCGTGAGGTGATGAGGACAGCGAGCCCCTGCTACCTCTTCTGAGCTTGGTATGAGCTCCACGAGGTCACTACGTAGCTAACCAAGTAGAGAAAGGAGGACAAGAAGGTCTCGGTGGTGGTTGGCCGCGATGAGCTCCGCTCCGGCGAGGTGCGGCCATGGAGACGGCGGCGGAAAAATGGCCAATGGCCCTCACCTAGGGCTCGGATGGCGCGGCTAGAAGGTCGACGAGGTAGAGGACACGGCAGAGCTATGGTCAAGCTGGAGGTCACGTTTTTGCGGCAACGAGCGAGCTAGGCGACGGCGGACCTTGCTCGGCAATGGCGGAGCGGCGCTGCGCTATTGCTGCGAGCGGGGAAGGCGAAGGAAAACACGAAATGGAATGGCGAGCAGGTTGGGCAGACGGGCGCGGGTTCAAGTCGTGGCCAGTAGCACCAGGACAGCCGTGGCCTGCACGGTCAGGCGGTCGGCAACGAGTGGCACCTCACGGCGGTGAAACGCTGAAACCGGTCAGTGCACTGTAGCTGCGTTTCAGAGTTCCAATCAAGCCTGACAGTGCATCTTCATTGTGTTGAAATGACTAAGCCATTGATCATTAGCGAAAACCATGTACATGAAAGTTGTAGCCCTACCTTTCATCTTCAACTTCTATTAAAGGATCATAGTCTAATTCACCACGAATCAGGAGTTACATCAAGCCAAAATCGGCTCAAACAAACTGAAATTGCAACTAAGACTTAGAAACTTTTCCAAGTGTTGAATCAGCCCTCAACACTGACTTGTAGGACCTTTTTGAGCATGTTGTGCACATTTTCATGACTTGGCTTCTAAACAAAGTTTGTTCCTTATAAAATTTGCTACAACTTTACTTTAGGTTGCTCAGACATGCAAATAATCTAAGCTACACTTTTTTAACAGTCAAACAAAAGAGTTTAGGAGTCAAAACAAGTCAAACCACTATTTGAAATCATAATTAGGCAACATGATCAACATGAACAATGTCCTAAATGACATTCTAAGTGTAACTAAGTTACTTAAGAGAATTATTAGCCACACCACACATTTGTCACACAAGAATCAAACATTGTATATACTAAAACAAGGGAAAACCAATGAAATGTTACATTTGTTTCATAGTCATGTTTCACATGTTTCATGATCTTCTTGCATAGTACTAACTAACTATGTTTCACTAAAGTGAGTTGCACATGTTGCACTTGAGTGTTGCACACTTTTCATTTCATAAAAATAACACACATGAAATATAACAATATGTTGTAATGTTTCAAAAACATGTTTCATGCAATATAAGCTCATGAATGGATGAATGATGCTCATGTTCATGAAATGCAAGTGCAAATGTGGAAGTCAAACACCTGGGGTGTTATAGCCCTCCCCCTTATAAAAATCTCATCCTGGGATTTGACAAGCATACCATTGTTGATAGAATTCCTTATAACCGTCCCTCAAATAATCTTCTCTATCCCACATTGCATCACATTCACTACCCTGATTACTCCACATAACTTTGTAAAACTTGACCACCCAACTCTGAGTCACTCACTCACGAGTGTCAATCACTTGGACTGGCTTTTCTTCAAAGGTCAAATCTGATTTTAACTCGATATCCCCCAATGGAACTCTCTCTTCAGGGACACGAAGACATTTCTTCAATTGGGATACATGAAAGACATTGAAGATAGCACTCATCTCAGGAGGTAATTGGATCTTGTATGCTACCTTACCACATTGTCTAATGATTTCAAACGGACCAACATATCTCGGCGCAAGCTTTCACTTCACACCAAAGCATTGGAGACTCTTCATGGGTGAGACTTTCAAATAAACGAAGTCTCCAACCTTGAACTCAATAGGTTTTCTACGTTGATCAGCATAACTTTTCTGCCTAGCTTGAGCTGAAGCCATATGGGTTTGGATAGTATGGACTTGTTCTTCGGCTTCTAGAACAAAATCAATTCCATAATACCTCCTTTCACCGGCTTCTACCCAATTCAACGGGGTTCTACACTTTCGGCCATACAAAGCTTCAAACGGTGCCATCTTGATACTCTCTTGATAACTATTATTGTACGAGAATTCAGCTAGGGGCAACCATTTTTCCCATGAACCCTTAGCCGAGATGACACAAGCTCTCAACATATCTTCTAAGATTTGATTCACTTGTTCAGTTTGCCCATTGGTTTGCGGATGGTAGGCCAAACTTCTTACTAACTTAGTTCCTAATAATCTGTGCAGGTGCTCCCAAAAGTGAGCAATGAACTCTGGTCCTCTATTCAAGACAATAGTACGAGGTATCCCATGAGGTCGGACTATCTGATTAAAATGCAACTCCACATAGTTAGTTGGACGGAAATCTATGCGGACAGGAATGAAGTGTGCAGACTTGGTCAGATAGTCTACAATCACCCAAATGGAGTTAAAATTTCTCGGAGTAGTAGGGAGTCCAACTATAAAATCCATACTTATCTCCTCCCATTTCCAACTTGGAATAGAGAGTGGCTGAAGTAATCCAGCTTTCATGTGCACAGCTTTGACTTGACAACAAGTGTCATACCTAGCCACATAAGCGGCTATCTCTTTCTTCATTTTGGTCCACCAAAAGCGAGGCTTCAAATCATGATACATTTTGCTACTACCAGGATGAATAGATAATTTAGAGGAATGGGCTTCGGATATGATTTGATTTCTAAGTTCTCTATCCTTTGGAACCACCAACCTATCCTTGAACCACAACACGCCATTCTCATCTATGCGAAAATGTTTGGTTTCTTGCTCTTTCATCTTACGCTTGATGTGGAACACACCTGCATCTGTCTTCTGTAGCTCGATAATTTGACTCTGTAGAGTACAACTGACAGTGATGTTGTAAATGACTACAGGATGAAGGAGTTTTGACAAATGGACATCACTCTCAATCAATGAGTGGCAATGAGATTTCCTGCTTAAGGCATCCGCTACGATGTTTGCCTTGCTAGGGTGATAGTGCACTTGGAGGTTATAATCCTTGATTAACTCGAGCCATCTTCTCTGACGCATATTCAACTCTAGTTGAGTGAAGATGTACTTGAGACTTTTATGATCAGTGTTGATGTTGCACACATTGCCGAGCAAATAATGTCTCCAGGCCTTCAAAGCATGAACAACTACAGCGAGTTCCAAGTCATGCATTGGATAATTCACTTCATGCTTCCGAAGTTAGCGAGAGGTATAAGCAATGACTCTACCCTCTTGTATAAGAACACCTCCTAAACCTATACCTGATGCATCACAGAACACATCAAAAGGTTTCTCGATATCCGGTTGTGCCAAAATCGGAGCCGAAGTTAGAAGAGTTTGCAGGGTGTGGAAAGCCGTATCACACTCGGGAGTCCAGACAAACTTCATGTCTTTTTGCAGCAACCGAGTCATAGGCTTGGCTATTTTAGAGAAATCCAGGATGAAGCGATGATAATAGCCAGCCAACCCTAGAAAACTCTGAACCTCGTGCACCGAGATTGGAGCCTTCTAGTTCAACACTTCTTGCACCTTGGTGGGATCAACCATAATTCCACCATCGGACAACACGTGTCCAAGAAAAGGTACCTCACGAAGCCAAAATTCACACTTGCTGAACTTTGCATAAAGCTGGTGTTCCTGCAATCTAGTGAGAACCACCCGCAAATGTTCAACTTGATCTTCTTCATTCTCCGAATAAACCATGATATCATCTATAAATACCACCACAAATTTATCCAACTCGGGCATAAACACTGAATTCATCAGATACATAAAATATGCGGGGGCGTTGGTCAATCCAAAAGACATAACAAGGTACTCATACAGACCATATCTTGTAGAGAATGCAGTTTTTGGAACATCCTTAGGTTGAATTTTGATTTGATGATAACCAGATCTCAAATCAATCTTGGAAAAGACTTTTGCTTTAGACAACTGATCAAATAAGATATCTATGCATGGCAGAGGGTACTTATTCTTGATTATAACTACATTCAAGGGCCTATAATCTACACACATGTGTAGGGATTGATCCTTCTTCTTCATAAAGATAGCTGGGCACCCCCACAGAGATGAACTAGGACGGATAAGGCCTTTCTTTAGAAGTTCATTCAACTGGGTCTTAAGTTTGGCTAGTTCATTAGGAGGCATCCTATATGGCCTTCTAGAGATGGGTGCTGTACTAGGTAGCAACTCTATCTTGAACTCTGCTTCTCGATTCAGGGGCAATCCAGGTAAATCATCAGCAAAAACATCCGGAAAGTCACACACGATAGGGATATCTGCCATAGACTTTGCTTGCACTGCATTAGTTGTGCAAGAAAGATTGATGTCCCTAGGTAGCTGTACTAGAAAACCCTCCTGATTACCAGGATCTCTGAGCATGACTTCTCTAGTCGATGTATCAATAAGCACTCCATGACTACTCATCCAGTTCATTCCCAATATCACATCGATACCCAGCCCTGGCAAAACTACCAGATCAACCTGATAATTTCGCCCCTCTATCTCAATTTGTACGTCCCCAACTACCAGCTTGGTTGGGATAGTACCACTAGCAGCTCTAATACAATAACCCTCTCCCTCAACAGTGTATGTTTTCTGTATAAACTTGGATGCAAATGCTAGACTAATAAAAGAATGCGAAGCACTCGAATCAAATAGTACAACTATGGGGTGTTGATCAACCAAAAACTTACCAGCAGTTACCACCTCTCCTGAAGGAATATTAGTAATATTAGTGTGGTTCACCTACCCCTGATGGCCACCTTGGTAGTTATTCTTCTTGGGGTAAGGACACTTCCTTGCCCAGTGACCGGTCTTGTTCAATTCTAGCACGGCATGTTACTTGGCAGCACATTGGAACTGCCTTGACTGGTAGTGCCCTTGGGAAGAGCAACTGTAAATGCCTTGTGAAACCTAGTCTTGTCGGGATTTTTCTTCTGCGGTGGGTGGAATTTAGCAGCTAATGCGGGAGGGAGGAATGGAGCCCTCTGTGCAACGGGAGCCTTGGATTGTGAGGCACCCGCCTCATAGGCCCTCTTACAACTTTTTGAAGCAGCATACACAACATTGTTGTTCTCTTGCGATAAAGCATCACTCATAAACTCATTAAAATGAGCACACTTGCAATTTCCCATGGTCTTCATCAATTTGGGGCTAAGTCCCCGCTTGAAACTAGCAATCTTTTTGGCATCGATGTCCACAAACTCGGTAGCATACCTTGCAAGGTTGTTGAAAGCCTGCAGGTATTCATTCAAGCTCTTGTTCCCCTGGGTCAGCTTCATGAACTCTGTATGCTTGATTGCCATGAGACCAGGAGGAATGTAATTTCCCCTGAAAGCAGACTTGAACTGATCCCAAGTGATTTGGGCATTAGCGGGCATAGTGGACTGATAATGACTCCACCAAATACTAGCCGACCCATGCAGTTGGTGAGATGCATACTCAGTCTTTAGCACCTCAGTCAAGTGGAGTAGATGGAACTTCTGCTCAAGAGTATTCAACCACTCATTAGCTTGTAGGGGCTCCTCAGCCTCCTTGAAGATCGGGGGTTTCGTGTTAAGGAAATCCTTGCAGTCACTGTATTGATTTGGTTCTGGTCCTTAGCGTGCACCACGACCATCCCGATTTGCAATTGTGTGGAGAGCCTCAGCCATAGTGCGCTGTCCTTCTGCAAGAATTGCCATCAATTCCATTGGTGTGGGTGGTGGTGGTAGTGGAAGGTCATCATCATCACCAGCTGCACCAGTGGAACGAGTACGAGGCATCTGCAACCATACGCAACCAGTAGTTATTGGTGATGTTAGCATATTGGAGATGAATAATGTAATTGCGCCAAACTGAATTTACTAGAGAGAATGAAAACTTCATACAATAAACAGAGGCAATAATTCATTCTCCAATCACCACATCATCAATTAGATTACTAGCACCATATGCAGTGCATTCCAACATGACAAGTTTTAAACTTAACCATCACGATACACATCCTGAAAGGAGTGAATTAAAGTACATTACATGCCAAGTTCGAATTAAAAAGGTACATCCAACATCAATCATCGTACTTAAGTCCATTACATCAATGACTACAAAAGCTTAAACTAGGGAGACTTGCTAGCGAACTACTTGTCGAAGTGATCGCTGTCCACATCGAAGACACCTTGGACTTCTTCTGGGTCTTCCTCTTCTTCTTCATCTATAGGCTCAGCTGCATTGTCATCCATCTGCACATCCTCTTCTTCCTCATCGGCCTCAATCACTTGAGGACCACCCACATTAGGATACCTTGGTATGGGGTGTGGAATAGGAAACAGACGGTTGTTCAGTTGATGGTGTTCCACCTGGAGCTCTTCAAGCTGTTCTTGGAGTGCTTGCTCCCTTTGAAAGGCGTTGTGGTTAGCCAAAATCCAACCCCGATGTCTTTCTTCTGCTAACTCTAAAGCTGCATCTCTATGACGGGTCACCCAATCCAACTCTTGTGCCACCTCATCTCTCTCTCTATAGTGAGGTTCATTAGCTGGTTATGAAGCTCATCTCTCTCACGTGCTGTTTGACACCACTGTTGTAGGCGATAATTTGCAATACCATGAATCTCATCTACTTCTTGCTGAGCTCTCCCACATGCATTCGCCCTATGGTGATATTTGCGGGCACGCAACCTAAACTTGTGCTGGGCTACCATTGCCTTACCAGCTTCATCTAGCACACTAGAAAGGGTGTTTTGCCTGACTCGACAAAGCTTCAAGACTACCATCATAGCACTCATTCCAGCATTGTCGCTCTATACACGTTCACCACGGCCTCGAACCAAGGCCTGACCAACGTCCTGAGTCCACTCAGCCTCAGTAGGAGCCACTCGGGGAATGGATGAAGCTTGTCCACCCACTAACTTATCCTCAAAGCTCTGTGCTATATCCATCAGCACATCAAGGGTAGCAACTTGAGCGGCTTCCCATGGACTTTGTCCATCAGTCTCAATGCTCCACCCATGCCACAACGGTCTTATGGGGTTTTGCGGCACTATAAAGGTCACAACATACCATGGTACATCCCCCAATGGTACCAGTAGAAAGTATGGGTGTGGCCATCTATATCAAAAAGGGATGCAACTCATGTGAGAGGATTGTTTTGCTGAGAGATTGCACTTAATACTTGGGATAAGCAATTATAAGGGAGGGAGTAATGCAATACAAATGCCATGAGTGAATATGATGCATGCTCATTCCGTACGTCCTCACAAACCTAAGAAAAATCATGTTTTAGCGGAATATACGGTGGCATACATATGTTCTCTCAATTAGCGGTAACTAGTCGATCTACATGGTGCGTTGTTAATGTACCTGCAGAAAACTTCATTGCAGCCCAACCCAACAAGATATAATGTTAATAACACAAGTAGTAACTAAGATACTCTCCATATATACATCCCTAGATATATATACTTCGGTATCCAAACTACCCGACAGATGTACCCACAATTAAGTACCTTCATATATACATGCATACAACATGTAAATACTCTAGTAACCACAACTAACTCTCCCCTAGACCGACGGTTGGACGGTCATGCTCTCACAACTCACACTTACCTTAGCGTAGAGGCAATTGATCCATACATTACCATTCAAGTGAATGGCACCCATGCAATATCACGCCGCAAGGACGATGAAATAGAAACAATCAATTTCCCCCAAGTTAGTAATTATATATAAGCCACCTAGAAGTCCTTAAGTGGGCTATAAGGGATGTGATCACCAGTACACCATAAAAATTTTGATTTTTGAACACTTATATATAACTATAAGTTGGAAAACTGTTTTCACAACAAAAGCTTTTGTTTTAAATAGCCGTAAGACATGTTTAATGTTGAATCTAGCTCTAATGCCAGCTGTCATAGAACCGACCAATTTATAAGAGCACAAGTACAAAAACAATCGCCGAAACGATCAAATTCTCGCACTTGCCCATATAAACCCGGTAGTCAACTGAAATCTCAAAGGATTTCAAACCAACTTGCATACAACCAAGATCATAGTAATTCAACATAACATATCATACGTTACAACATTTCATAGATGTTTGCAAATAGATTATATCACCTTAGAGTCATTGTTATTACAAAACAAGTCTTGTAAAGTACGCGGAAGCAAATAGTTTAACTTACACACCTGAGTTCAAATACAAATACTGGTTCGCTAATCATAACCCGCAAAAGCATTCAGATAAGAGAAACAGAGATCATGCCCATGATCTAGTCTTCATCACCCACCGAGTGGAGATAATACTTACAGAATCCCTGATATAGAAGGTCATCTGCAACAAGAGGGAATAAACCCTGAGTACGAGAATGTACTCAATGAGACTTACCCGTCGAAAACCAAAACAAATGACACCAAGGATTATGCATAGCTTAATTTAGTAGATCTGGCTGACACTTTCTTTTTTGCGGAAAAGCGTAAGTAATAATGATCAACTCATGGCATGAACTAGCAGCGACTTTTAGCTATTAGCCGGTCCTCTATATTAGCACCTGTACTAAGCAATCATTTTATTAAGATGCAAACATTAATAACCATATCAGGTATAAATCATGGTAACATTAACATCATCATCCATTTAACCATATCGTTAAATTAATTGAATCTACGTTGCCGCTGCTCAGTCAAGTTCTCACTATCCGGGAGAGACGGTGATTCGAATCGATTCCTATCCAGCTGGAGGGGTATTCCTAACACAAACCCTACTTCCCCCGTCAGGGTCGCAAATGAGTCACCTTTGGTACAACTCAAGAGAAAAATAAAAGAAAAGACGTGGGTCCGGGCCACCCTGCATTCTCAGAGAACCACTCTGCCAAGAAGTGTAGGATTTTAAGCACCTGACTCCCCTTGGACTTATGCCAATGGTTCTCCGCATATCCTTACTTCCTCCAAAATGCATCCAACCCCCATGGATCCCGGCCTAAGTTGAGATACTCGGCTTCGCGGTCGGAATGACTTATCTGGCTAGCTAAGTGCTAGGCTACGTTCAACATGACATGAGGACGTACAACGTATCGGTCCTTAAACGACGCAGACGGAGTCACTATGTTCAAACCTACACAAGACTCCGCCTGGCCTTAATTCATTATTCACATGGTTCTTTTCCATGATAGCAAATATAGCCAACCGTGATCCACCTCATCCTAAAGCTCGTAGGTGACAGGAAATCACCTGACTTCTACCGCACTAAGCATGGCTAAGCATTTAACCTGTTCTAGAACTTAAATAGGATTCTAGTGCGATATCTGGACAAGGATGGATATATAATGCAACAATTGGTTCCAACCAATTCCTATACTTAATGCATAATCAATGAATAAAAGATACTCAATGTATTTGTAAAAACATGGGATGCTTAATATGCTCCAGGGCTTGCCTTTCAGGAAAGAGGAAGGACGGTGGTCAGGGCACTCGGGCAACTCCTCCTCGGCGGCTGCTTCGTCGGCTTCCTGCACCTCGGGCTCCTCCTCTTGGTTGGCTCCCTCGAACTCCAGCAGCGTCACTCCCTCCAGCACACCTATTGCATGTATGCGCACGATAAATATCATGGATGCACATGGACAAAGTTAGGGATGCTCGGGGAATGCACATGCTCACTGCAGTCCGCATATTCCACTTAAGCTCTATTCAAATCACTTTAACTTACCAAGTTTATACAACCTAATGTATAATTGCTCATCTTCAGTTAAGGACCTAGCACCTGCACCTAAGCATGTTCTCAAGTTAGGCTAGCTCCAAAACAATCAACAAGAACATTGCAACAAGCATACACTCAAGCATTTGTATCTCAGCAAAATGGAGA
This sequence comes from Miscanthus floridulus, assembly GCF_019320115.1. Lineage (NCBI taxonomy): Eukaryota > Viridiplantae > Streptophyta > Magnoliopsida > Poales > Poaceae > Miscanthus > Miscanthus floridulus. The sequence continues at coordinate 60,576,665 of NC_089580.1, read as the reverse complement.
CTATATAGTGGTACAGTAAACTGGCCATAACTGGAGATTTAGAACTCCAAATGACATGCAACAAGACAATTTGGAAAGCTTATGAAATTGTCTACAATTAATTTTCAGACCTCGAAGCATGATTCCAACCTTTACCAGGTCGAACTCTTTAATCAACAGATATCTGTCTTAACAAGACAGCGAACCGGCAAAGCTGTGATCCAACTTTAAATGACTGTAACTCCTAAACTACTTGGCCAAATGCCACCAAATTTTTACAAGAGCTAGATACATCAGTTATCTACAACTTTTGTATTCACCACATTCACATCAAACCAAATTATCATGAGGAACTTTATAAAGTCCCCAGATCTGTCCAGAGGGACATAATGCCAACAAAATAATTATTAACTTATGATGTAAACACATAATTGGACAAAACTAACTCTACTCCCTTATTACACATATCACAAGAACACCAGAAAGTAAGGTGTTCATTACCAAATCATTTCTTTTAATACCTTTCTTAATTTATTTAATTAATTAGGGGAAATGGTAAACATGTATGAAAACTATACCATTAAATCTACAAAAATTACAGTAGGTACTACATACTCTAAGTAGACCACTATAAAAATTTCACACCATTTGAGCAAGTATAACAGCCTACACAAAAATGATAAGATATAATGGCTTAAAATAACATAATTAGGAAACCTTAGTGAAAAGTGTCAAGCAACAGATTTCATATTTTTCCTAGCATCCTTAGAGTACTAGGATACTCCCCACAAAGTTTCATGGTCATAGGATTCCTAGATAATTTACAAAAATTCACACAAGTATTAATCAATGATAAAAGGAAAATTTATAACTCAAAAACCATACATGCAATGACTCTCAAATTCTTACCAGAGCTTCTACTAAGCAAGAATAGCTTACCCACAAAATTTCATAATTTTTGGATCAAAGAAACTCAAGATATAATTTAAACAAGTTTGCATGCATTTAAAAACACATTTCAAGTTCCTATTTTATTCATCCAAAATTTCCACTTCAAGTGCTCATGTCATATTTTTCTTAAATACTAGACTTCACTGTGATTCTACTAAAATTTGAATCACACTATTTGGATACACCAATTTGGAGATACAAAATTCACAAAACAACATACAGACTGGAATTAATTGAACTGGCTTTTGAATATGTAGTCACTGACGCGTGGGACCCGCGTGTCAGCGGGGCCCGCTGGTCAGCGACACCAGAACAGGGGAGGTGGCTTACGATGGCGTGGCGGTGGTCTAGCTCATCGACGGTGAGGATTCTGGCGACACTAAGGGCACCTACATGACCTACGTGACGAGACGCGTCAGATGCTACCGGCAAGGCCTAAAGCTAACCGGAGGTAGCTCATCGCTGGTGAAGGCGGCACGGCGGAGTTCCGGTGCGAGGTGACGACAACGGCGAGCCCCTGCTGCCTCTTCCGAGCTTGGTATGACCTCCACAAGGTCACTATAGAGCTGACCAAGCAGAGAAAGGAGGACGAGAAGGTCTCGGTGGTGGTTGGCCACGGTGAGCTCCGCTCCGGCGAGGTGCGGCCATGGAGACGACGGTGGAAAAATGGCCAATGGCCCTCACCTAGGGCTCGGATGGTGCAGCTAGAAGGTCGACGAGGTAGAGGAGGACACGACGGAGCTGTGGTCAAGCTGGAGGTCATGTTTTTGCAGCGGCGAGCGAGCTAGGTGACGGCGGAGCTTGCTCGGCAATGGCGGAGCGGCGCTGCGCTGTTGCTGCAAGCTAGGAAGGCGAAGGAAAACGTGAAATGGAATGGCGAGCAGGTCGGGCAGACAGGCGTGGGTTCAAGTCATGGCCAGCAGCGCCAGGACAGCCACGGCGCATGGCCTGCATGGTTAGGCGGCCGGCGACAAGTGGCGCCATGCGGCGGTGAAATGCTGAAACCGGTCATTGCACTATAGCTACGTTTTAGAGTTCCAATCAAGCCTGACAGTGCATCTTCATCGTGTTGAAACGACTAAGCCATTGATCATTAGTGAAAACCATGTACATGAAAGTTGTAGCCCTACCTTTCATCTTCAACTTCTATTAAAGGATCATAGTCTAATTCACCATGAATCAGGAGTTACATCAAGCCAAAGCCGTCTCAAACAAACTGAAATTGCAACTAAGACTTAGTAACTTTTCCAAGTGTTGAATCAGCCCTCAACACTGACTTGTGGGACCTTTTTGAGCATGTTGTGCACATTTTCATGACTTGGCTTCTAAACAAAGTTTGTTCCTTATAAAATTTTCTACAACTTTGCTTTAGGTTGCTCAGACATGCAAACATTCTAAGCTAGACTTTTTAAATAGTCAAACAAAAGAGTTCAAAAGTCAAAACAAGTCAAACCACTATTTGAAATCATAATTAGGCAACATGATCAACATGAACAATGTCCCAAATGACATTCTAAGTGTAACTAAGTTACTTAAGAGAATTATTAGCCACACCACACATTGGTCACACAAGAATCAAGCATTGTATATACTAAAACAAGGGAAAACCAATGAAATGTTACATTTGTTTCATAGTCATGTTTCACATGTTTCATGATCTTGCTGCATAGTACTAACTAACTATGTTTCACTAAAGTGAGTTGCACATGTTGCACTTGAGTGTTGCACACTTTTCATTTCATAAAAACAACACACATGAAATATAACAATATGTTGCAATGTTTCGAAAACATATTTCATGCAATATAAGCTCATGAATGGATGAATGATGCTCATGTTCATGAAATGCAAGTGCAAATGTGGAAGCCAAACACCTAGGGTGTTACACCCAACATGCACCAAACTTGTTCAATCAGTTAAAGATCCTAGGCTTGAGGCCTTGTAGGACCATGCCGTTTGTGTGCTCGACCTACCCATTCATTCAGGGATGCGCGATGGCGGCCCAATTGACTCGGATGTGGTTTCCATGCACGTAGCCCATGAAGCTAGCCTAGCATCGCCGCCCACATGCGCACAACCGCTAACAAGCTAAGCCCGCTCGTCAGTCATCACGCGTAGCATGCAACCACATCGCGCCAAGCACCTGATGACCCGACCCCGCTTGTCAGCATAGTAGCATCTCCTTCCTTCCCACGCCAACCTCTCCCACACGACTGGGGCCGACCAGCATGGCAGGTGTGGGCCTAGGGTCACGCAAATCACATGACCTTGTTCCCCCTTGCGCCGCACCTACGCAACCGCACAAGAGCCATCGGATGCGCCGCACATATCACCACCGCCTGATCGCCATTTGCCATTGGAGCCCTTGGAGCTCGACTATAAAAGCCAACGACCATGAGCCCTAACCCTCTGCCCATTCACTGCCGCCGCTGGTGGCACAGCACCACACAGCGTCAAGCCAAGAGAGAGGGAGGAGGGAGAAGCAAGGAGGAGAAGGAAGCTGTGGCTAGGAGGACCTCACCAGAGCCAAGAGTGCCGCCCCAATCAGCTACAATGACGTAGCTGCTCGGCATGGCACTGCATCGCCTCATCACGGCCTCGCCTCACCACTGCACTGCCATCCTACCGCCATGAACCCTACGGTGAGCCATCTTGCTGAGACCACCTCCCTAGCCAAATGGAACATGCACCGCTAGGATCGACACCTTGCTGAAGCTTCGAGATCCAGCCTAACCCAATTGGTTAGCTAGGGAGACCACCATGACCATGCTGCCGAGACCCAAGACACACCGTGCGCACTGCCATCAGCCAAAAGGAGGACCCCAGCCATGACGTTGTACATCGAAGCAGGAGCACACATGCATGGACACGCTCACCATGGCCGAGAGCACAACCATGGTGAGACCACCGTGTCTTCTATGTTGCGGTAAAGGCAACATTGACACCCGACTAGCTCCGCCATGTCGAGAGACACACTGCGCTCACCTTAGCCAAGGAAGAAGCCCACCGGAGCCCTATGTTGCCGCACCGTGCCTTGTCGGAGCGCCACCGCCTCTGCTTTGCCCCATCACCATGATCGAAGCCACTAGGAGTACCAGGAGCTCCTCCAACATGCTCACCATGGCCATAGAAGCACCATGGAGCTCACACGCTCCTCCAACTAGGCTCTCGCTACCACTATAGCCCTGCCCATGATGAACCCACGCCGTCGTTCATCGTGGTCAGGACCCTATGAAGCCCCAGTCACCACCTTGACCCCACCGCTGCACTCACCGAGGCATGGGGAAACTATTGCCTACCCTAATCAGATGCTAGCGCCACCGTGGGAGCTCGTTGGTGACCTTACCGCCGGTGGGAGCCCCATCGGGGAAGAGAAGGGGATTTTCCCATCACCGAGCTTCGACCACGACCTCGCCGACCATGTCCCGAGTAGCTCCGCCATGTAGCTCCGACCACGACCACACCGACCACGTCCCAAGCAGCTCCGCCGAGCTCCGACCACGACCACGTCGTGCACATGAACCAAACCCTGGGAAGGAGTAAGTGGACCAAGTCTTTCATAGACTGGCTCTGTGGTCTATGGACCAACACAGGCGGGTTCACCATGAACCATGCCTCACCCGCACCTATGGATCATGGCCCGTTAGTGGCCTAGTAGGACGACATGGCTGCACCAGCGCGCGCCATGTGGCAGGTCAAAGCCCAGCCCATATCCAGGCCCAACCAACCCAGTCGAGGCCCCGCCTGTATTGGCCATTGACTGGTCAACACTAACCATTGACTGGGGCCACCTGTCAGTGATTGTGATCTGTTGATCGTTGACTCACCCGATTGGCTTGACGATGACTTAGATCGGACCCACAAGTCAGCGACACAGAGCCACTGGACCCACTTGTCATTGAGTGACGTCATGCTAATGTCATGATGACATCATGCGGGACCCCACCTGTTAGTACCAGAACTGAGACAATGATGTCATGCTGATGTCAGCATGCCACGTGGACCAGTCATAGTGTGACACGTGTTAGCCCTGAATTAATCAGCCTTTTTCCCATTTTTAGAGATGATTTAAACTTCGGAAATTCATAACTAATTGATACGACCTTAGAAAAATACAAAACCAGGACCAAAATTCATCTAAAATCGAACTTTACACAATGAACCCTTGTTTGAGTGCATTTGGCTCTTTTGAATTTTCATTGCTTCATTGTGCTATTCTATAGACGTCGCTAACGTGACTATAATGTGATCGTTTGCAGACTCGGAGGAGAACCAGACGGACAAGGGCCGAGAGTACCGTGAGGAGTATGGAGATGACTACACTGAAGGTGCCACATCCCACCCAATCTCGTAGCACCTATTTACGCATGGCTAATGTAGAACTGCTATTGCTTTACTTTACTGTTATAATAATACTATGATAAGACTTGCATGGTAGTATGCTTACTTGATGGCCTTTACCTTGACACAACCTTACCCCTGCATACCCTGCTATTAGGCTAGACACACGCTTACTGCTATATTTCATTGCTTATACCTCTACTACGCTTATACTACATTAATGTGTGGTGGAAACTGGTGTTATCTAGACTATGGGGAGAGTGCTGCATGTGTGACTTGGGTGTGTGGAGGGTGAGGGTTGTGTCGACCAAGTTAGAGTATATGACAAGCCTGGGGTGAGTCTTGCCATGTGGTGCTACCTGGGCACTTGGATATGGAATACCTGTGGCGGGTAAATGGTAATTGGAGGTGTCCTTGGGTGTGAACCTCAGAGAGGTGGAGCCCGGGGTAGAGGTGCTATGGTGGCACATAAAATGGAAACCTTGATGAAGACATTCTGGCTTGGCCAATCCCTAAGGACTTACTAGTACTCAGACTCACTGGGAATCCTTTACATCTCACTCACCCTATATGGTGCGGGATGGTCGGACTACTTGGTAGAACAATGCCACTACTGCTAGGCGAATGTGTGCAAGGAGGTACGGGGCAAACGGTTTCCCCCACACCCTTCCGAGACTTTAGGAGGCCTTGTGGACCTGGCTCTTTACATCCGAAGGGCCCCGGCTCTGTCTATGACTCATAGTATCAGCCATCCCAGACTAGACTTGGGATGTTCCAGGGCTGAGAGGTAGGGTGGCATCGTTCTAGGCTAGCAAGCGGCTAGAATCTGCCTAGACGGGGCACCATCGAGGATGGCTATCTTGTGGGTATGTAAAACCTCTACAGAGTGTTTGGTTGATTGATTGATACATATGCTGACTTGTCGACTATGGACCTTTCCTGGGTTTCGCTTAAACTAGATAGAGAGATGAGTCCTTCTCTTCTTCCCCCATGAGAGAGTGTCAGATGTAGCCAAGGGCTATGGGCCTTGAGATAATGCTGAGAGGGAGTTGGCCTGTCGATTGAGCGATGGTATGGTGATGGTGTGGATGGTGGTATATCGATCCCAGGATCGAAACCTGGCTCTAGAAAGGGAATGGGGTGGAATGTGTGTGGGAATGGTGTTAAAACTTGACCAACTATTATTATATACTTGACATACTAATACATAGGAAACCCCAGCCTTATAGGTGCCTTTTGATTACATCCAACTTGCATCCAATTTCCACAAAGCAATGCTCATAGGGTGGGAGTGGCCAGTACAAATCGTACTGATAAATTTTGGCACACAGGTTCTGCTGAGGAGTATAGCTCCGAGGAGTTTGATGGTTGAGGGGTTCGTGCCTACGCTCGAGTTTGGCGATCTTATTTTCAAGCTATTCTGAATGAATGCTACTTTTGATTCCGCCAATGCGGCGATGTAATAAATTATGTAATTCTGCACTATTTGTACTCTAATATTATCGTTGTATGGATATGGTACTCGACTGGGAATTTGGGTAATACGATCTACAACGGTCTTATTACACTTTGACTCTGTGGATTTCCCTTTGCGAAGATCAGGCCATTTCAGTTGGTATCAGAGCCATACTTGACCATAGGACGAAACCCTTAGAAATAGATGATAGAATAGGACATGAACAGTCCTTCTTTTGGTTATATATTGACCCTGCATTTACTTTTATGCAAGGCTTATCTATTATTGACCAGCTAACACTTGTTCCTTAAAACATGCAGATGGCAACGAACATCGACTGACTGCCTCTAGGACCGCTACCTCTAGACCACACCAAGCTTACCTTCGACCTACATGAGCTTAGGGGTTTTGCACAGACCCTCTGCCAAGTTCTCGTCATGTTAGGAGTCCCCAATGAGCTTGTCAAGGTCACCTGCACTGGGAAGCCTGCTCAGGAAGGAGGAATCGAAGGACCGATCATCACCTCAGTCGAGTTCCCAGCTAGCACTACCATACCTTCTGTCCCAGCTTTCACCGAGTTGACTATAGAGGACATAGTCGAGGAGGGACTACAAGCTATCTCACACAAGGCACTTCACAAAGTGATGAGGGGCCACTACGAGCACCTAAAGATGATAGAGTTCCATCTACTTCCCTAGGCCCTCGACCTCAGCCTTACCTCTAGTGAGCAGAGTTTCGTAGCCGGTAGAGTTATCCTTGCCGAGGAGGACAGATGCCTTCATGTCTCGGCTATCCACCTACTGGAGCAGGATAGGTATGTGACCCAGCTGGAGCAGAGGAGACATCAGGACCAAGGCCTTCTATGGGAGTACCAGGAGCGAGACTCACAGGGAGCACAGGAGTGAGCTAGTCTACTTGAGACAGTTGCCAAACTATAGGATGAGCTCAACCGTCATGAAGAAGTCCACAGAACTGAGGTTGTAGACTTACAGGACAAAGCCGCCAACCTAGGTAATAGGAACTGCTACCTCGACAGCAAGGTCTTGGAGTTGTAGAGAGAGTTGGACAACAAGAACGTCGAGTTCAACTGCAAAGGAGATAGAGAGAGGTCCAAGGGGATTGATATGCTAAAAATCCAATCTTGGAACAAGACCATGACTTAGGATCTAGAGGAGTTTATGAAGAAGGCCATTCGCAACTAGGGTCACCTGATTGAGGCACTTAGGCAGAATGAGTACCTACAAGACAAGTGTGAGAGGACATGCCAGGCTTGGCAGAAGTCTGATAAGAAGCGCCTCAAGGAGATGAAGGGTATGTGGGATTAGCTACCCAAGGAGGTTCATAATAAGATGAAGCCTAGGATAGAGGAGTTTGAGTTAGCCCTGACTCACCTCAACCTAAACGCCTACCCTACCCTACCTAGAGCCAAGCCTACTGAGGAGCTCACCGAGGCCTTGAAGTACGTATCCTGACTTCACAAGTCTGACGAGGAGATCAAGATCGAGAACAGTCGTATCCCAACTGCGGTGTACGAGTTAGAGTAGATGACCCTATGTGGTCATGAGTCATGTCAGTGGCTTCCATAAGTTGTACCCCTTATGAGATGTAATATGAGACACTATGCGTAGTACGATTCTTGCAAGTCTCCAAGTGTAGCTACTGGAGATGATGCTATGTAATAAAACCCATGTAATGAATGTTTTGGATCTTATTGCATCTTATGGATCTTATTGCTTCTTTGTAATGAGTGTTGGATAGTATAAATGTTTTTTTTAAATCATCAAAATTAGGTAATGATACTAAATTATAAGCACTTATGGCACAAGCACAAAATTCCTATGATCCATGTTGCAGATGTCGAACCACTGATCTGATCGCCTAATGAACCGTGGATGTGCGCCCACCCCCGAACCAGTCGAACCAAATGGGAGGCGTGGTGGCAACAACCATGGCCGTGGCCATGGCTATGGACGTGGAGGGATACCCTTCAACCTAGAGAATACCCCACTACCTAAGGAGAACATTCCGCCACCACCACCACTGAACCAGGTAGAAGTAATGGCACAACAGACTCAACTTCTTGCAGCTCTTGTTAATGGAGCAAACCATCGCTAGGGAGGTCAGCAGAATGACTTCCAAAGGAAGCTGGAAGGATTTCTTAAGCTAAGGCCACCTACCTATGATGGCACTGATCTTGACCCGCTTGTGGCCAATGACTAGCTCAAGGAGATAGAGAAGAAGCTTGACCTCACCACTTTCATAGATGATGAGTGTGTTGGAGCTGCCACACACTAGCTCACAGGTGCAACACGCGCTTGGTGGGACAGTTTCAGTGATTCCCATGAGGACCCTACCAACATCTCATGGGATGAGTTCGCTGAAGCATTCACTGAGTATCACATTCCCAAGGGTATCATGGAGGCTAAAGCTGAGGAGTTCCACAACATCAAGATTGGAAAGGATAGGGTGACTGAGTACACTACTCATTTCACCAACCTTCTGCGCTATGCACCTTCCTATGTTGTGAACTCTGAGAAGGAGAAGCTATACTATTACCGCAAGGGACTTAACCCGCACATCAAGCTAAAGTTTGGTGGTATTGAGAGTAGCACGTTGCGTGCGCTGGTGGATCGCTGCATCCAGATTGAGAAGAACCATGCTGAAGCTAGAGAGGAGTATAGGGAGAGGAAGTGTAAGCCTAAGGAGTCCTTCCGTGGACGTGATTGCAAGAGGTTCCACAGAGATGCACCACCCAGGGAACGCTCTCGCTAGAATAAGGATGACAACCCTAGATCGAGTAGGGGTAGTGGAGGCTACATCGCCAAATACTCCCACCCTACTCAGGATCATTACGCCCAGGACCGTTACGCTCAGGACCGTTTCAACCGTTCCCGCTCTGTGAATGAATGCCCAACATAGAACCGCTCTGCACCTAGCACTAGAAACTAGAAGGCACCCGTGCCAACCCCTATAGGTGGTACACCTTTCACCTATTTCGCTTGTGGCCAGCCAGGTCACACAGCCACTGAGTGCCCATAGAACTCAGCCGCTCAGAAGTCTCAGTCCAAGGGATCTGCTACTCATGGACATCTCAACCATCTAGACGCCAAGGAAGCATAGGCTGCCCCTAATGTGGTGTATGGTATGTTTTTAGTTAACGGTAATACTACATCAGTTCTATTTAACTCTGGAGCAACTTGTTCTTACATATCATCCAAATTTGCACGAGAGCATGACCTGCCTATAACCCCACGTGAAAAGCCTATCATCACCAGTTCACCTTTAGGAGACCTAAAGTGCACGCACATCTGTAAGGGAGTGAGTTTTTCCATTGAGGGTCTTACCTTTAAAGCCGACCTAACCCTGTTACCTTCCACAAACCTAGATGTCATCTTAGGCATGGATTGGCTAACCATTCACCGAGGTATTATATCATGTTCACCTAGATACGTCCAAGTGACCCACCCATTAGGCCAAGTTATTAGATGTGAACCCCAGTCCGGAAAGTCCACTTCCATCCTATGTGCCCTTAAAGCGAGTTTAGAATCACAGAAGGAGGAGAAGATAGTTCATGATATGCCTGTGGTCAGAGATTATCCCGATGTATTCCCTAAAGAATTACCGGGTATGCCACTAGACCATGATGTAGAGTTCATCATTGATCTTTTGTCAGGAACAGGACCCATTACCAAGAGACCCTATCGCATGTTAGTTGATGAACTAGCTGAGCTCAAGAAATAGCTTGACGAGCTCATCTCGAAGGGATATATCAGACCCAGTGCTTCACCCTAGGGATCCCCTATTCTGTTTGTTAAGAAGAAGGATGGCTCAATGAGAATGTGCATTGATTACCAGAACTTGAACGTAGTCACCATCAAGAACAAGTACCCCCTGCCAAGAATCGATGATTTGCTTGATCAGCTTCAAGGTGCCAAGTATTTCTCCAAGATTGATCTTAGATCTGGCTATCATCAGATGAAGATTTGAGAGAGTGACATCCCGCAGACAGCTTTTGTGACTAGGTATGGGCAGTTTGAGTTCACCGTGGTGTCCTTTGGACTCACGAATGCTCCCACATACTTCATGAACATGATGAATAAGGTTTTCATGAATGAACTAGATAAGTTCGTGGTAGTATTCATTGATGACATACTTGTTTATTCACCCACCGCCAAAGAACATGAACATCATCTAAGAACCATGCTTGAGAAATTAGCACAATATCAGCTCTACGCAAAGTTTAGCAAATGCAAATTTTGGCTATAGGAAGTTGCCTTCTTAGGCCATGTACTATCAGCTGAAGGTGTCGTAGTTGACCCGACCAAGATTGAAGCTGTGAAAGAATGGGATCAACCCCATAATGTGAAAGAAGTCAGAAGTTTCTTAGGATTGGCTGGATATTATCGCCGATTCATTGAGAACTTCTCCAAGATAGCCTGTCCAATGACCAACCTTCTGAAGAAGACTAAGGAGTTTGAATGGACGCCCACGTGTGAACAAAGCTTCCAGGAATTGAAACAGAAGCTTACCACAACTCCTGTGCTAGCATTGCCTGATATCAGCAAAGATTTTGTGGTCTATTGTGATGCATCCCGTCAAGGACTTGGTTGTGTACTGATGCAAGATGGAAGAGTGATAGCATATGCGTCTCGATAGTTGAAAGAACACAAGAACCATTACCCTACTCATGATCTTGAGTTAGCAGCAGTTGTGCATGCCTTGAAGATCTAGAGACACTACTTGATAGGCAATAAGTGTGATAGCTATACCGATCACAAGAGCTTGAAGTACTTTTTCACTCAGGAAGATCTAAATATGAGGCAACGCCGATGGCTAGAGTTGATCAAGGACTATGACCTGGAAATTCACTATCATCTAGGAAAAGCTAATGTAGTCACAGATGCTCTTAGTCACAAGAGTTACTGTCACACTTTGATCACTGAATCCGTACCACCGGAGCTCAAGGAAGAGATTGATGATTTCCAACTTGAGATACTACCGCATGGCTTGTTAAATGAGCTCCGCATATAGTATGATCTCATAGATCATATCCATCAAGCTCAGAAAAATTGTGAAGAGATCGAATATCTCCGTGGTCTGATGAAACTAGGCTATAAGACCAACCACTAGGAAGATGAACAAGGAACCATCTGGTTCAAGAATAGAATCTGTGTTCCATCTGACCCAGCACTACGGGAGGAAATTTTATCTGAAGCCCATGATTCTAAGTACTATATCCACCCTGAAGGTTCAAAGATGTATCTAGACTTGAAGAAACACTTTTGGTGGAAAGGCATGAAGATAGACATTACGGGACATGTGGCATGATGTGACACCTGCAATAGAGTCAAGGCTAAACATCAAAGGCATGTAGGTTTGCTAAAGCCCCTTGACATTCTAGAGTGGAAATGGGAGAGCATATCCATGAATTTCATAGTTGGATTGCCCCGATCACAGAAAGGCAATGATTCCATCTGGGTGATTGTTGATTGTTTGACCAAGATTGCTCACTTTGTACCAGTTAAGACCAAGACTGATGCCAAAAAATTAGCAGATCTATATGTTGAGCATATTCTCAGACTGCATGGAGCTCCCTCTAGTATTGTATCTGATCGTGGTCCTCAGTTTGTGTCTCGATTCTAGGAAGCTCTACACAAGTCCATTGGAACCAAACTTGATTTTAGTACCACGTATCACCCATAGATAGATGGACAGACAGAACAAGTAAATCGGATCTTAGAAGACATGCTTCGCACTAGTATACTAAATTATGGCTCTGATTGGGAGAAATGCCTACCCTATGCAGAGTTCTCTTACAACAACAGCTACCAAGCCAGCATCAAGATGTCTCCATTTGAAGCTCTATATGGCAGACCTTGTAAGACACCTTTGATGTGGTCTCAACCAGGTGAAAAGATCATTCTTTGATTCTGCTAAGATCTAAGATGCAGAAGGAGTTGCTCAAGTGAAGGAGAATTTGAGGATTGCTCAAAGTCGATACAAGAGCTATGCTGACAAAAGAAGAAGAGAACTTGAGTTCAATGTGGGAGACTTCGTCTATCTCAAGGTATCCCCGCTACGTGGAACTGTCATATTTCATGTGAAGGGAAAGCTAGCCCCTAGATTTGTTGGCCCATACAAGATTTGTAAGAGGATTGGAAAACTTGCTTACAAACTTGAGCTACCTAAAGAATTGGCGGGTGTACATCCCGTGTTTCATATATCCCAGCTACGCAAGTGTTTGAGAGTGCCCGATGAAGTAGTTCCAACTGATACACTTGACATTCAAGATACACTTGAGTATAAAGAACATCCTATCAGAATTCTAGGTAGAGATAACAAAGAGACCAGAAGCAAAACTATTCCTATGTGCAAGATCCAATTGAGCAATCACACTGAGAGAGAAGAAACATGGGAGAAAGAGTCTGACCTCCGGCTACAATATCCTTATCTCTTCGGAGGGTACGATCCGCTTTAATCTTGGGGACGAGATTCTGTTAAGGGGGTAGGACTGTAACAACCCAAAAAAAATCTACACACCAAAAATCACAACAACAAAATTTTTGTTTAACCCTATGTGATGTTGAGTGACACATGTAGAAGCCCAACCCTAGTTTTGGATTGGATGTAACCCAACTAGGTTAAGATCATAAGCATAGTTTGGTTTTATGCCACATGTGTAATTAAATTCCTAAATAAATAAATCTTGCATGCATCCTTAGACCCACTTGTGATTTGGATTCTTTTGCCTTATGTGATGTTTAACTAACTTACTTAATATTTATGATAAACCCTAACCAAATTGGCAACAAATAAAAGAGGAAGGAAAGAAGAGGGAGCAGCAGCAGCCCAGGCCTGCTCGGGCTTGCGAACTGGCCCAGCTAGCTCAGTCGAGCCTCGCTTGCCCTTCCATGCGCATAGCCCATGAAGCCAACCCAGCATCGCCACCCGCACGTGCACATCCGCTGACAAGCTGAGCTCGCTCGTCAGTCATCATGCGCAGCACACAACCACATCGCGCCAAGCGCCTAATGACCTGACCATGCTTGTCAGCATAGTAGCATCTTCTTCCTCCCCATGCCAACCTCTCCCACGCGACTGGGAGCCGACCAGCGTGGCAGGCGTGGGCCTAGGGTCATGCAAATCGCATGACCTTGTTCCCCCTTGCGCGCCGTGCCTACGCAACCGCATGAGAGCCATTGGATGCACCGCACGTATCACCACCGCCCGATCGCCGTTCACCATTGGAGCCCTTAGAGCTTGGCTATAAAAGCCAACGACCATGAGCCCTAACCCTTAGCCCATTCGCCACCGCCGCTGGTGGCACAGCACCACACAGTGTCAAGCCGAGAGAGAGGGAGGAGGGAGAAGCAAGGAGGAGAAGGAAGCCGCGGCTAGGAGGACCTTACCAAAGCTAGGAGCGCCGCCCCGATCAGCTACAGTGACGTAGCTGCTCGGCACGGCACTGCATCACCTCATCATGGCCTCGCCTCGCCACCGCACCGCCATCCTACTACCACAAACCCTACGGTGAGCCATCTTGCTAAGACCACCTCCCTAGCCAAATAGAATGTGCACCGCTAGGATCGAAACCTTGCTGAAGCTTCGAGCTCCGGCCTAGCCCAACTGGTTCGCTAGGGAGACTGCCATGACCATGCTACCGAGACCCAGGACGCGCCGTGCGTGCTGCCATCAGCCAAAAGGAGGACCCCAGCCATGATGTTGTACATCAAAGCAGGAGCGCACATGCACAGACACGCTCACCATGGCCAAGAGCACAACCATGGTGAGGCCACTATGTCTTCTACATTGCGGTAAAGGCAACATTGACACCTGACTGGCTCCACCATGTCGAGAGACACACTGCGCTCACCTTAGCCGAGGAAGAAGCCCACCGGAGCCCTACGTTGCCGCACCGCACCTTGTCAGAGCACCAACGCCTCTGCTTTGCCCCCATCACCATGACCGGAGCCACTAGGGTACCAGGAGCTCCTCCAACACGCTCACCGTGGCTATAGAAGCACCATGGAGCTCACACGCTCCTCCAACTGGGCTCTCGCTACCACTGCAGCCCTGTCCATTATGAACCCACGCCACCGTTCACCGTGGCTAGGACCCTATGAAGCCCTAGCCGCCACCTTGACCCCACCGCTGCACTCATCGAGGCATGGGGAAACTATTGCCTACCCTAATCGGACGCTAGCACTGCTGTGGGAGCTTGTTGGTGACCTCACCGCCGACGGGAGCCCCGTCAGGGAAGAGAAGGGGATTTTCCCATCACCGAGCTCCGACCATGACCTCGCCGACCATGACCACGCCGACCACGTCCTGAGTAGCTCTGCCGAGCAGCTTCGACCATGACCACGCCGACCACATCCTGAGCAGCTCCGCCGAGCTCCGACTACGACCACGTTGTGCACATGAACCAAACCCTAGGAAGGAGTAAGTGGACCAAGTCTTTCATAGACCGGCTCTGCGGTCTATGGACCAACACAGGTGGGTTCACCATGAACCGCGCCTCACCTGCGCCCGTGGATCATGGCCCATGAGTGGCCTAGTAGGACGACATGGCTGCACCAGTGCGCGCCATGTGGCAGGCCAAATCCCAGCCCATATCTAGGCCCAACCAGCCCAGTCGAGGCCTGGCCTGTATTGGCCATTGATTGGTCAACACTGACCATTGACTGGTGCCACCTATTAGTGACTATGATCTATTGATCGTTGACTCACCTAATTGGCTTGACGATGACTTAGACCAGACCCACAAGTCAACGACACAGAGCCACTAGACCCACTTGTCATTGAGTGACGTCATGCTGATGTCATGATGACATCATGCGGGACCCCACCTGTCAGTACCAGAACCGAGATGATGATGTCATGCTGACGTCAGCATGCCACATGGACCAGTCATAGTGTGACACGTGTCAGCCCTGAATTAATTAGCCTTTTTCCCATTTTCAGAGATGATTTAAACTTCAAAAATTCATAACTAATTCATACAACCTCAGAAAAATATGAAACTAGGACCAAAATTCATCTAAAATCGAACTTTACACAATGAACCCTTGTTTGAGTGCATTTGGCTCTTTTGAATTTTCATTGCTTCATTGTGCTATTCTATAGACGTCGCTAACGCGACTATAATGCGGTCGTTTGCAGACTCGGAGGAGAACCAGACAGACGAGGGCCGAGAGTACCATGAGGAGTATGGAGATGACTACACTAAAGGTGCCACATCCCACCCAATCTTGTAGCACCTATTTACGCATGGCTAATGTAGAACTGCTATTGCTTTACTTTACTGTTATAATCATACTATGATAGGACTTGCATGGTAGTATGCTTACTTGATGGCCTTTATCTTGACACAACCTTACCCCTACATACCCTGCTATTAGGCTAGACACATGCTTACTGCTATATTTCATTGCTTATACCTCTACTACGCTTATACTACATTAATGCGTGGTGGAAACTGGTGTTATCTGGACTATGGGGAGAGTGCTACGTGTGTGACTTGGGTGTGTGGAGAGTGAGGGTTGTGTCGACCAAGTTAGAGTATACGACAAGCCTAGGGTGAGTCTTGACATGTGGTGCTACCTGGGAACTTGGATATGGAATACCTATGGTGGGTAAATGGTAATTGGAGGTGTCCTTGGGTGTGAACCTCAGAGAGGTGGAACCTAGGGTAGAGGTGCTGTGGTGGCACATAAAATGGAAACCCTGATGAAGACATTCTGGCTTGGTCAATCCCTAAGGACTTACTAGTACTCAGACTCACCGGGAATCCTTTACATCCCACTCGCCCTATATGGTGTGGGACGGTCAGACTACTCGGTAGAACAATGCCACTACTGCTAGGTGAACATGTGCAAGGAGGTACGGGGCACGCGGTTTCCCCCACACCCTTCCAAGACTTTAGGAGGTCTTGTGGACCTGGCTCTTGACATTCGAAGAGCCCCGACTCTGTCTACGACTCATAGTATCGGCCACCCTAGACTAGACTTGGGATGTTCCAGGGCTGAGAGGTAGGGTGGCATCGTTCTAGGCTAGCAAGTGGCCAGAATCTACCTAGACAGGGCACCATCGAGGATGGCTATCTTATGGGTATGTAAAACCTCTATAGAGTGTTTGGTTGATCGATCGATACATATGCCGACTTGTCGGCTATGGACCTTTCCTAGGTTTCGCTTAAACTAGATAGAGAGATGAGTCCTTCTCTTCTTCCCCCGTGGGAGAGTGTCGAATGTAGCCAGGGGCTATGGGCCTTGAGACAGTGCCGAGAGGGAGTTGGCCTGTTGACTGAGTGATGGTATGGTGATGGTGTGGATGGTGGTATATCGATCCCAGGATCAAAACCTGGCTCTAGAAAGGGAATGGGGTGGAATGTGTGTGGGAATGGTGTTAAAACTTGACCAACTATTATTATATACTTGACATACTAATACATAGGAAACCCCAGCCTTATAGGTGCCTTTTGATTACATCCAACTTGCATCCAATTTCCACAAAGCAATGCTCATAGGGTGGGAGTGGCCAGTACAAATCATACTGATAAATTTTGGCGCATAGGTTCTACTGAGGAGTATAGCTCTGAGGAGTTTGACGGTTGAGGGGTTCATGCCTACGCTCGAGTTTGGCGATCTTATTTTCAAGCTATTCTGAATGAATGCTACTTTTCATTCCGCCAATGCGGTGATGTAATAAATTATGTAATTCTGCACTATTTGTACTCTGATATTATCATTGTATGGATATGGTACTCGACAAGGAATTTGGGTAATATGATCTACAATGGTCTTATTACACTTTGACTCTGTGGATTTCCCTTTGCGAAGATCAGGCCATTTCAGTAGCGATGCTACTCTGGACAATGCCTGAGCCCTCTACCTCGGAGGGGCGATGGGTCCACGGCAAGCTCCGAGACCTCCTCGAGACTGCCATGGTACAGCAGGCTGAAAGTTTGGCCTATCGATGGCATAGAGGCACCTCGGAACTACCCACAGCACTATCTCGGTAGGATAGAGAGTGCTCGGTTCATCTCAAGCCTGCTCGGTCACTGATAGCCAACAAGGCCCCCTCGGTGCATGACTACCTCAGCGACCAACGCGAGGCGCAAGGCGACCATGATGTGGTCAGTAGGCGACGGCGCCACAACAATGATGGGCCTACCCGAGGCTACCACCTGCATCGAGGTAGTCGCTACGATAGTGGGGAGGACCGCAGTCCTCCTCCCAGGCCACCTGGCCCTCAAGTCTTCAACAAGGCCATCCGCGGCGCTCACTTCCTGGCTCGGTTTCAGCAACCAGCCAACCTCTCAAAGTATAGCAGCGAGACCAACCCCGAGCTATGGCTGGCCGATTTCCACCTGGCTTGTCAGCTAGGTGGCACGAACAATGACCTGCTCATCATCCACAATCTCCCCTTGTTCCTATCAGACTCGGCGCGAGCCTAGCTCGAATACCTCCCTCCCTCGCAGATCAACAACTGGCATGACTTGGTAAAGGTCTTTGTCGGGAATTTCTAGGGGATGTACGTGCGCCCCAGGAACTCCTGGGACCTCAAGAGTTGTCACCAAAGGCCGGACGAGTCTCTCCGAGACTTCATCTGACGCTTTTCCAAGCAATGCACCGAGTTGCCCTGCATTGGTGACTCAGAAATTGTCCAAGCATTCCTCTTCGGCACCTCCTGTCGAGACCTGGTCTGAGAGTTAGGCCGGAATGTATCGACCACAACGGCCGCGCTCCTCGACATCGCCACCAACTTTGCCTTGGGCGAAGAGGCCGTCGGGGCCATCTTCCCCGACAACGACACCAAGGGGAAGCGGAGGGCCTCGGCCCCCACCTCCCCAGGAAAAAGAAAAAGGGTCACCAAGGGAAGCAAGAGGTCCTCGAGGCTAGTCTAGTCATGACCGCTGATCGCAAGAATCCTTGAGGCCCCACCAGAGGCCCTGGGCTCTTCGATGACATGCTTAAGAAGCCCTGCCCTTACCACCAGGGCCTAGTGAAGCACACCCTCGAAGTGTGCACCATGCTCTGGTGTTACTATGCCAAGCTCAGGCTCCCCAACAACGATGCCAAGAAGAAGGATGCCGATGATAGGGACAACGATAAGGACGACGGGTTCCCCGAGGTGCATAACACCTTCATGATCTTTGGTGGGCCTTCAGCATGCCTCATGATGCGTCAGCAAAAGAAGGAGCATTGGGAGGTCTTCTTAGTTAAGGTGGCCACTCCCTGGTATCTCGACTGGTCTTGGGAGGTGATCACCTTTGATCAGGATGACCACCCCGATTATGTCCCAAACCTCGGGCAGTACCCACTCGTCTTCGACCCGATCATCGGTAACACCCAGCTCACCAAGGTGTTGATGGACGGAGGCAGTGGTCTCAACATCCTCTATGCCAACACCCTGGTGCTCCTAGAACTCAACCAGTCATGGCTCTGAGGCAATGCTGTGCCCTTCCACGGCATCATGCTAGGGAAACGCACGCGACCCCTCGGGCGCATCGACTTGCCCGTCTACTTCGGCACTCCCTCCAACTACCACAAGGAGGTCCTCACCTTCGAGGTGGTTGGGTTCAAGGGGACCTATCACGCCATCCTGGGGTGCCCATGCTACGCTAAGTTCATGGCGGTCCCCAACTACACCTACTCAAGCTCAAGATGCCAGACCCCAATGGCATCATCACTGTCGAGTCCATGTACAAGCATGCATACGACCGCGATGTCGAATGCATTGAGTATGCCGAGGCTCTCATGGAGGCCGGGACCCTCATCGTCAACCTTGACTAACTTGGGAGGATAAGCACCACCCTCGATAGTAAATGGGAAGTCGTGCTCGTCGACTTTCTCCATGCGAATGCCAATGTATTCATGTGGAGTCCCTCAAACATGCTAGGCATACCGAGGGAGGTCACCGAGCACGCCTTGGACATCCGAGCTGGCTCCAGACCGGTGAAGCAACGCCTGCACCGATTCGACGAGGAAAAGCACAGGGCCATCGATGAGGAGGTGCAGAAGCTTTTGGTGGCCAGATTCATCAAGGAAGTGTCCCACCTAGAGTGGTTAGCTAATCCCGTATTAGTTAAGAAGAAAAATGGGAAGTGGAGGATGTGTGTAGACTACACCGGTTTGAATAAAGCATGTCCAAAAGTTCCATTCCCATTACCTTGAATTGACCAAATCATCGACTCCACCACGGGATGCGAAACCCTATCTTTCCTTGATGCATATCCCGGTTACCATCAAATCAAGATGAAAGAATCCAACCAGCTCGCGACTTCTTTCATCACCCCATTTGACATGTACTACTATGTGACTATGCCGTTCGGCCTTAGAAATGCAGGGGCCACATACTAGTGGTGTATGACCTAGGTCTTTGGTGAGCACATTGGGTGAACCATCGAGGCCTACGTGGATGACATCATGGTCAAGTCTAGGAAGGCCAGTGATCTCATCGATGACTTGGAGATAGCCTTCAAATGCCTCAGAGAGAAGGGCATCAAGCTCAACCCCGAGAAGTGTGTCTTTGGGGTCCCCCGAGGTATGCTCTTGGGATTCATAGTCTCAAAGCACGGCATCGAGGCCAACCCAGAGAAGGTCTTGGCCGTGACCAACATGGGAACAATCCGAGACCTCAAGGGAGTGCAGAGGGTTATGGGATGCCTTGCGGCCCTAAGTCGCTTCATCTCGCGCCTTAGCGAAAAAGGCTTGCCTCTGTACCGCCTCTTGAGAAAATCCGAATGCTTTTCTTGGACCCCCAAGGCCAAAGAAGCCCTCACCAAGCTCAAGGCACTGCTCACCAATCCTCCCGTCCTGGTGCCACCAACCAAGGGCGAGGCCCTCTTACTCTACGTCGCTGCAATGACCCAAGTGGTCAGTGTGGCCATAGTGGCCGAGAGGCAGGAAGAGGGGCACGCTCTACCCATCCAATGACCTATTTACTTTATTAGTGAGGTGCTCTCCGAGACTAAAACATGCTACCCCACATCTAGAAACTGATCTATGCTGTAATCTTGGCTAGACGCAAGCTGCATCACTACTTTGAGTCCCACCCAGTGACCATGGTGTCATCTTTCCCTCTGGGAGAGATAATCTAGAACCGAGAGGCCTTGGGTAGGATTGCTAAGTGGGCTGTCGAACTTATGGGGGAAGCCCTGTCTTTTGCACCTCGGAAAGCAATTGAATCCTAGGTCTTAGCTATGGGGGTATTAACCCCTCTACCCTTACAGCTAGGTTTGGGCTGACCCGGACCAGGGGGTCTGACCCACTAGAAGACAACGCGGGGCCCAGCTGATCTGCTCGGAGTCCCGCACAAGGAATCAAGGCAGACTTGGAGATCAAGCAAGATCTTGGTTGGTTAGAATAGGAATCCTTATTCGGCCACCTATGGCAATTGTAACTAGTTGGGATTAGTTTCTAGATCTGTAACCCTGCCCCCCCAGACTATATAAGGTGGGCAGGAGACCCCTCTCAAAAATTATCTCATTTACACACAGTAATACAATTAGATGTAGGACGTAGGTATTACACCTTCACGGCGGTCGAACCTGGATAAAACCTCATGTCTATCTTGCATCACCATCTCGTTCGTAGCTTGCGCACCTGTCTACCGATAATCTACTACCTTGAGCATACCCCTAGGTAGACTGCCGACCATATTTTGTCGATAGTGGCATGCCAGGTAGGGGGTGTGCATACTGCTCCCCAAACGAACAAGATGGTCATCATCCCTGGTTCCATGGCTATGTCGAACGGCCTCACATTCACCATCGGCCAGATCACCTGGACCACTAGCTCCGACAACTTCATCACCATGACCATGGAGGAGGCGCAGATCCAATCTACGTCAACCACTACTTCACCAGCATCAGCTATAGCTCCAACCATGTTGGATCTGGCTCTAGCCACACCAGCATCGTCTTCAGCCACGCCAATAACCCGTCATTTGCTTCCTCGCTATAAAGGGAGGCAGATTGGCAACACCGACCTGCTCGACTCCATCGATCAAGTCGGCACCAAGCTTGCTGAAACCCTAGCTCTGGTAGATTCGATTCAAAATCAACCTACCAAGCAGGTAACCACTACCCACAATAGATCTACCCGACCAGCTTGGGCCAATCGTCCTGCATGACTCAGTATGGATCTCGTGGTCATGTCTACTACTGAAGGGCGCTCCGTTTGTCGCCGACCAGCCCCCATAATGGGTCTCCGGCTCTTCAAGTGCGAAGCCTTGATGGAGAATTACCAGGCTCAGCCCTATGGCCTGCAAAACACTGCTTCCAACTACGCATACAATATACAATGCTGCTTGGATCTGTGTTTTATACATCGACTTCATCCAAAGCCACGCAACTTCATCAACATGGTTCGGATTGAGGAGTATCAAGAAGGATCGGTCCACATAGTTCAAGAGGGCGGTTCAAGCTCCCCATCCAGCATCGCATCTATTGGCTCCATCCACACTGAGCTTTAGCATCATGACAATGAAGAAGTTGAATACGATCTGGATATCCCAGACCACTCCCCGAGGTTCCCATGATTTCCATCCTTCCCACCAAGGTGAGGAGACTTGATAAATGTCATTAGTAATGATGAACCACCGATAGTTGGCGAAACAGAACAAGAAAGGCTAGCACACGAAGCATGCAATATTGACCAATTTAATCATAGACAAGCCAAAGCCGAGGCAGAAGAGGAGGCACGACACATAAGGTTCTAGCCACGTGATAGGGTAGGGGAAAAGTAGGTCTTTAGGACTCCAAGCGCTAATGTAGCTATTGCTATGGCGATAATACAATGACTACCCAATACCCCGGAAATCTAGGCAATTCATGATGATGTACAAGCCTACCTGACGGCTGCTATAGCCCAGACCATAGAGATTGCAAACCAAGCCCAGGCTCTGTCCGTCTCAGTTGAAACAAGCCATAGTCGCCAGTACTCAAGTCACCCATAGCCACCCAACCAACATGGCTCGCGCAACAACGACCCACCAGACAACCATCAAGGTGGAAACGGTGGTCATGATAGTGGTCAAGACGACAACCGCCGCTACTACCGAGGCGACAACCGCCGCAACAACCGGGATGATAATCGATGAGACAACCACGACAATCGCCATGATAACCGCGGTCGTGGGGTCAACTAGGGTGGCAATTGGGATCACCATGATGGCAATAACGATCTCCGCCATTCCCTCAGAGAACACAATCTGCGTGATCGCATTAACCAAAGAGCCAATGATTGTGCATCCCACGAAAGCTATCATTGTATGGAATATGATACTACCCATGGCCCTCTGGGTTTGAAGCAATTTACTCATCACCTTTGCCAAGTCATGTGGCCAAAAAACTTTAAGATCGAAAAACTCTAGAAGTATGACGGCAAGGAGAACCCCGAGTTATGGGTCATGCTCTATGAAACCGCGTGTAGATCAGCCATGGCTGACGAGCATGTCATGTCTAATTACTTCCCAGTCGCCATCGGCCATGTAGGCCACCAATGGCTAGTTAGCTTGCCGGCAAACTACTTTGATTCTTGGCAAGAGCTCAAGTAAGCATTCATCGACAACTTCATTGCTACTTGCGAACAACCCGGCAACAAATATGATCTGCAGCGGATTCAAGATCGCAAAGATGAGCCACTGCACGAGTACGTCCAATGCTTCTTGGAGATGCGCATCAAGGTCCCATCAATCTCCGACAATGAGGCAATCGAAGCTTTCATCATTGGTCTTTGCTTCCATGATGCCCTAAGGGACAAGCTCCTCTACAAAAGACCTAAATTGGTCATAGCGCTCCTAGCTACTGCTAAAAATATGCGGACACCGATGATGCTAAAAAGATAATCATCGAAGAAGTAGCAAGGGTTCCACGCTCCGACCACCCCCCACACCGCGATGACTACCGCGACAACCGTGGTTGGAATGACAATTTTGATCACCGTAACTAGCACAACGATTTTCGTGACCACCATGACCAGCATAATCAGCGGCGTAATCACCGTGGTGATTACAGGGGCAAGCGTGCTCGAGAAGATGACGGCAAAGTCAACATCGTTAAAAAAGGTGGCAGACTTTGCAACTACGAAGAAGACTATGCCAAAGCATTGAAAGGACCGTGCCAGCTCCATCCCAAGTCAAACCATACTATGGAGAATTGCCGTGTTCTCAAATCCATCTACACACGCCAACAGGCTCCGGATAAATCTGACAAGCCTAACGATGTAGGGGAGCAACGTAACGAGGACAACGATGATGAAGACGCAAATCCTTGTCACAAGTACGTCAAGCAAATTGACCGCGTCCACACCATCATTGGGGGCAGAGTGTCCATTGAGACCAAACAAGAGTGCAAGCTACTCGCCCGCGCTTGACTAAACATGGCCAATGTCGACAACCTCATCATCGATCCACAGCTCCCTCCTTGGTCTCACCACGAGATCTCCTTCAGCAGAAAGTACCAATGGGCTGCAATACCTAAGTCAGGGTGTTTTCCTCTGGTTCTTGATCCTTGTATCAATAAGGTTTAGTTCGATAGAGTGCTGATTGACAGCGGCAGTTCCATCGATATACTATTCAAGAATAGTTTGCTAGCCCTGAAGATAACCTAGGCTGATCTCAAGCCATACGAGGCACAGTTCTAGGGTGTTCTCCCCAGATAGAGCTCCGCACCTCTCACGCAAATCACGCTACCTATGCAATTTGGTACCCCAGACCACTTCCGCACCGACTACGACAACTTCGTGGTCGCCGACTTTGAAGGCACCTACCATGCTATCCTTGGCCGACCAACGCTCACCAAGTTCATGGCCATACCTCACTACAGGTATTTGGTGCTCAAGATGCCTACTGAGAAGAGGGTTCTAACTCTTAGGGGCAACATATATGCAGCTTACACCTGCGAGGATGACAGCTTCAAAATAGCAGAGGCTCATGACCTCTCTATTCGCATGGCCGAGACCACGCTCGACGCCAATCAAACCCTAGCCGACCACCTAGAGATCCCAGAGCTCAAGGCCCCACGCAAGAACATCAAGTCTAAAGAGCACAAAGAGATCCAGCTGGTCGATAGTGATCCTAGCAAAATGGCCCTTATTGGGGCCAACCTGGATCCTAAATAGGAAGACACACTTGTTAGGTTCTTGAGGAGCAACGTGAGTGTGTTCACATGGAAACCCGCTAACATGCCTAGTGTACCTCAGAACTTGATCGAGCACTCCTTAAATGTCGATGGTAAGGCCAAACCCATCAAGCAGAAGCTACGACTGTAACACCCCAGGTGTTTGTCACCAATTAAGCAATGGGTTTAAGCTCAACCATGGCATGTTAAGTAGTGATGGAGATGTTAGGTTAAACATATAAAAATGAGTCACCACTTAAACTTGGACCATGCACCATTGCTTACATGCTGCCCTTTCTAAAAGAGTATGCTTGGGAAATGCTGGATGTACATGTTTCATGTGTCTCGCATCAATATCCATCTATATTGATCCATGGAAAAGTTTCGTGAAGTTTAGAATCAAGAAGTCACATGAAATGACAAGTTATGTCCTTGCTTGAATTGTTTTATAAAGTGAATGGAATTCTAGATCACCAACCAAACCTTGTAACCTTTCCCAAATGACTCTAATTGAACTCTACAACAAAAGTTATGAAGGGTTCGTATTGAGCGGAGGACAAGAAAATACCTCCATTGGTCTAAAACTTGGATTTAAGCTTTACCATGATGCTACTTTGACCTATGTTGACCAATCACTTACAGTGCTTGCATGGAGTTGCACCTTAAATAAAAGTTGAGGTTTGAGTAGAGTAGAACAAACTTTGTTTTTGGACCAAGAGCTAGATCAACTTGGAACTAAGGCGAATCGAGGCTCAAACGTTGAATCAGCAGCTGTTTTTGGTACTTGGAATTTTTCTAAGTCTGGAATTCATCGTCGACTCATCGTCGACATTGGCATTCCGCGTTCTCCAAATTTGATTAAGCAACTCAACTTGACCCCAAAATAAAGGTTGGAGCTAAGTTCATGGAGAAGAGCATATAAAAAGATGGCACTCGTTGGACTTTGTTTTGACCATCAATTTTGGACTTTTGTTAATTGCTGTCAATGCGCTGACACTATCACTTTGGGGCATAATTACTCGCTGATCTAGAGCTCTAATGACCTTGGTGTCTTAATGAAAAATGTAGAGCGGGCCGAGTACAGAAAACTTCATTTTAGGCCCATGGACCAATTCGGATCCAAGCCAGCCCAAAACGGCGTCCCACCTTCCCCACTCCGGCGCATGCCACCTGTTCACTAAATTGCCTCTATGGGCGACGTGTGTCCATGAGCGTGGCAGCCATGCGTGAGCTCATCATCGCCATCGCCGACGCGTGCACCCGCGCCCCTGCTTCTTCAAACCAAGCGCTCAAGCTTCTCCACTCTCCCTCACTCGCTCTTCCTCGCTCTCTGGCGATGCGTGTGCGCTCCTAGACGCCGCAGCCGAGCTCACCGTCGCCGTCGTTCCCTAGCTTCCGAGCCCCCTCATGACCAACCATGTTAACCAACAGCTTCACCTATTCCTCCTCTACCCGGCACACCCCTCCCCGGCCTCTCCTCGCTGCCGTAGCGCATGGCCGCCGGTGCCGTGGCCACCATGGGCGCCTATGCGCGTGGCTAGGAGGCCACGGGCAGGCTCTGGCTGAGCCGAAGCCACCTTCGGGTGCGTACAGGTGCCTCGGACCTCGTCGGCCCATCCCCCGCCGCCGACGAGCCTCCTTCGGCCGGCAACAGCAAATCCGGCCGACCAGGGGCCTCGGGCTCAAATTTGACAAAATGGAAGGGTCTAACTGCGAAGTCTGTGACTCAAATGAATAGTGCCGATAAGGACCTATTTGCAGTAAATTTGCTGAATCTTTGGAAATTCATAGTAATTCATAGGAAATTCGTAAAATAGCAAATGAGGACTTTTTGGAATCCTTGTGAAATTCTATATGCATTAGATCTATAATATGGCATGTTTAAGTTTCAATATTTTGCGGTAAAAATAGATTTGTGCAGTAAGGTTGTAATGCTAGTTGAATTTGTTATTTTCCATAACTGCATATCTAGGGCTCTAAATGAAGTGAAATTTTTGTGGCATGCTACTCATGTGATAGTTGATGTGTGGTAAAAATTTCATGAGTATTGGATGAAGTATGAGTGAGTTATTGGTTTATCTCACTCTCACATGATTTCTTGCAATAGCAAATTGTCTTTTTCGTAGAGGCAGCTATACTTATGCAAATGGTATGAAATTTGTACAGTAGAATATTGAGAGGATATGTGAGCTACTGTAATTTTTGTAGAATTTATTGTGCATTTTGGTATATGTTCATAAATACACCTTGATGTCTAAATAAATTAAGAAATGCTTTAAGAAAATTTATTTAGAGGTGAGCACCATGCTTTTTGGTGTTCTTTAGTCATGTGTGAAATGTTGGTAAAGTTGGTTTTGCCCAATTATGAATTTGCAACATAAGTTAATAATTATTTTCTTGCTAATGTGGTTTATGGACAGATCTAGGAACTTAGCAAAGTTCTTTATGACAATTTGCTTTGTTGCGAAACTTGTTTATACAAAAGTTGTAGATAATTTATGTATCTAGCTGCTGTTAAAATTTGGTATCATTTGGCCAAGTAGTGTTTGAGTTACAATTGTTTAAAGTTATAATACAGGATTTGTTGCTCTCTGTTTTGTATGAACCAGTTTCTGTAAAGGTATAATTTCAACCTACTTAACTTAGGAATCATGCTGTGATGGTTATAGATGAAATGTGTATAATTTCATAATCTTTCCAAACTGTCTTCTTGCAAGTCATTTGGATTTGTGTAACTCCAGTTATAGCTAAATCTTGTAGCTGCTGTTTGCATGTCCAGAAATTGGCAGATTCCAATTATAGTGTTTGCTTGTATATTGTTAAGTGTGACTTATGCCTTGAATTATGACTGAGTTAGAGCACCTGAGATCTTGGGAAACTTGTGTCATGCTTGGTGTTGTCGTCTTCTTTGCCATCTTAGCATGATAGATTGTGTGATGTTTAAGTTAAGCATCGCAAAGTACTTAAGTGTGTTAGTGTAAACTATGCTTGTCTTGCTTGCTATTTTGTAATGCGTCTCATGGTACTATTCTTTATATTTATGCACTTGTATATTGTGGCAGAACCTCCTAAGGAATCGGGCCCACATGCACCTATCCTTGTCTTAACAGACCTCGGATAGCTTTCATGAGTTCCCAACAACTCAACAGGTCTGTCGGGTGTCCTCGGGAAACCCGAATCATCCACGATTCTCTTTTCAAACAGGATCCCAATCATAGACATTGCAGATTACAACAGTTTATTCAAATATATACATCAGAGTAAAGATAGCGGAAGTCTTAAGGTAACATATGTTACAAACCAGTTATTTTCAAACTTACAATACCATAAGTGTTATACAACCATAGTAGCGGGATAATATTACATTAACTTTATTTATCAAACAAAGTAGTGCCTTGTCCAAAGGCCATTCATCACTCCTCATCGTCATTGACTTCAAACACAGTCATGCAGCAGGGACCAAAACAAGTTTGCGCATGCGACTCACCTGCAACAAGGGTTAACAAACCCTGAGTACAAAGGTACTAAACAAGACTAACCCGACGTAATGGGGTGTAAGACTTTAGAGATGTAGGTGCTTGGGACAAGGTAAGGATGTAGCAAAATTCAAAGTCCTTTGCCAAAAGCTTACTATATTTATCCTATTCTCAAATTTTACCCCTAAGTCCTTTTAGTTCATTATCTCAACTAAATATACATTTCCCATATTCCATTCCTTCTCATTCCATTCTTTTTCTCATATTTTAGTAATTCACCAGTCCTGCATTACTTCTGTAATGAATCGAGTCTCCATATCCATGGAGCACTGGCAATTCGAATTGATTCAAGTCCTAGCTGGGGATAACTTATCACACGACATATGTAGAACTTAATCTTGCATATATCAACCTCGCTACCAGATCCTCCTATACTAAGCCATCTCCACGCCACCTGAGAGCACAGCACACCTCAAATCCGGCCACATTCCAGCCACGAGGGTACACGCTACTCCCACCATCTCTCCACTCCCAGTGCATGGGCATTCGTCTTAGTATCGAATTAGCCGAAGTAGGCTTACCGGAGTATGTGACTAGTACTACAAAGTGTCTCATTCAGAAGATCCACAATGAGTGGCCTTTAAGCGACATAGTCGGCAACATTACCCAACATTCAAGATAAGTCACCCGACTAGTCTCTAGTTCATTCAACTTTCTTTCTTTCTTTCTTTGGCTAGTATGCCATCTTTGATTGTATCAAAACTTTTACTTTGAAAGCCTACTATAAAGCATACTAAGCATTCTACGCCTTTGTAAATAAAAACATCTTCAAGGATGGTAAACAAGTAACAGGGTAGGTAATGCATCAAGTAGGTAACATTTGAATTAAACAACTTAATGCAATAAGTAACATAGGTGATAAACTTTTCAAAGTAAACAAGGTAATGGCTTAATGCTTAAACCGCGGCTTGCATTTGTTGATGATCTCAGGTTCCGGATCAGTACCACAATTATCGAATCCCGTGACAACCGGGGATTCTTCCAGAACTTGCTCAACTAGAATCGTTTCATTCTCGGGTTCTACACAAAATGATAACATATTCTTTAACATGATGATAATGTAAACATGATGCTTTCACGGTACATGAAATGTAAAAACACCCGCAAATGATTTTATTTCACAGTACAGTTGCAAGCCAACAAAACCAACTTGCAATCCTACCATCAAGAACCACACATGTGACTTGACCAAGTGGATCTTGAAACCCTACTAGTACCAAAACATGACCAAAACAAGATCCAACACTAATCAAACACTTAGGGTTTGTCTTTATTTATTTCTGAATTAATCTGGAATTAAGCCCAAAAATGAACTTGTTCCAAATGACCTGAAAATTTTATGTAAGCTTCCTCATGACAAATTAGTGTACCAAAACAAATTTCATAATTTTTGGAATTATACAGTGGCCTACAAAAATCATGGAAATTGCATTTTTCAATTAATGGACTGAATATTTGAACATTAAAAATTTATTCAAATTTCAAGTTTCAAATTTTTAAATCATACTAGAACATGTATAGAAGCTACACACAAAATTTCAGAATTTTTGGAGCTATCATGAATTTCCTACAAATTCCCAAAGTTTTAGCACTATTCACAAATTCAGAAAATAAAAATTTTCACTGTTCTTCTTCCTCACTCGCACTAACAGGCAGACCCCACCCGTCAGTGACTCAAACATGTCACGACGGCGCTGCCCTCACTGACCAGCTGCAAAATGCGCCGACGGTGACGCTCCGGCGAAGCCGACCTCACCAAAATGATCTACACCCTACTACGAACCCATCCCCATCCTTGGAATGGCCGAAGGTACACCGGAGAAGACCCCACCCCGGCCATGGCGGCTCGAGCACGTTGGCTCACGGCGTAACCTCGGCAAGACTGTGGTAGAGTCAAAAGCGAAGTGAACTTCATGTTCAGTGGCTCACCACGGTCACGTCGGTGGGCTTGGTGAAGGCGGAGGTGGTCTAGAATGGCCTGGCCACGTCGAGGCGATGGTGGCGGAGCTCCGGCCGGGCTCGGGGAAGAAGCAGTTGCGCCAGGTGACTCAGGCCAACCCAAGTGGCGTAGATAAGCCGCAGAGAGGCGCAAGGCTGAGGCGATCACATAGGCGTAGCTAGGCACGACGGATGCTGCTCGACGGAGGCTACGGCGAGCGGCGGAGCAAGCTGGTGGTGGAGCAGAGCAGAAGGGGAAAAACGGGAATGACGACGGCGGCGGCTACTATTTATAGCTGGGAAGGTGTTGCCCGGCGTCGACAGCGCATGCCCGCACTCGCCACAGCACCGGCTGCGTGTCAATGTGTGAAGAAACGGCAAAATCCGATCGGCGGTGACCTCCGCGTGGCGCCGGCGGCAAGCAGAGAGGTGGAGGTTGATTTTTGAAATAATTACAGAACTGCCACTGCGTCCATTTTTCAAATTACTCACAAATTTTCTAAAGAAGTTGAAAATCTCCAAAAATGAAAGTTGTTCAATTTTTCAAACTCTACAACTTTGCTTCTAGAAATATTTTCAAATTCTGCCTCCATTTTGAAATTTGAATTTGGGGTGCATTTGAGCATTTGAATAATTTCAAAATTACTCCAAATTTTATATGTAAACTTGAAAAACTTTGAATACCAAAGTTGATCTACATAAAATAATCTCCAACTTTGCCTTTTGCCTCAACCCCAAATTCCACATGAATTTTGAATTAGTAAAAAGGGGCAAAAAGGACTTTTATAAATTGAATTTGAATTCAAATTTGATTTGTCTTCCTTTTACTTAAATTTTGATTTTTGACCAGTAACATGGCCCATTAGGGTTATTTGAGTCAAATCACACATGGCCTCACATGATCACATGAAATTTGACCCTTGTGGTCATGATCTTTATTTAGGGTTTTTGAAACACATCACATGAAATAACAACATTATGAAATAAACCTTATTGAGTAAATGCATTCAAAACTTTATACTATATGAATGCTTTGCAATGCACATGATGACATGTCAATTTTTTAGTGCTAGGTCAAAACACCAGAGGTGTTACAACCCTTCCCCCTTAAAGAAATCTCGTCCTGAGATTTAAAACTTAAGGCTAAGTAATGGAAAAGGAAATGTGTCAAGCTAACACATCATAACTTTATTCAAAAGGCTAGTGAGGGGGTTTTCCATTCGCTTAACAACAAGACAAGTTACAATATAGACAAGGTATTGCAACTAGATAGAAGCAAAGAAGTCAGGAAAGTTCTCTTCTAAGTAATCCTCGGACTCCCAAGTAGCTTCATCTTCAGTGTGTTGATTCCATTGTACTTTGTAGAACTTGATTGTACGCCTTCAAGTGACTCGATCTTTCTGATCTAAGACTCTAATGGGGTACTCGGCATAAGTCAAATTAGGTTCCAGTTCTACATCACCAAAGTCGATCTCTTGGTCAGGTACTTGAAGGCACTTCTTTAACTGAGATACATGGAAGATATCATGCACCGCTGACATGTGATCTGGTAGCTTGACGCGATAGGCGACTGGTCCACATCATTGTTGGATCTGAAAAGGACCGACATAACGGGGCGCCAACTTTCCCCGAATCCCAAAACGATGAACTCCTTTCATCGGTGATACCTTGAGGTAGACATAATCTCCCACTTTGAATTCTAGCGGTCGTCTCCTCTTATCAGCATAGCTTTTCTGTCGGGATTGAGCTATCTTCATATTAGCTTGTATGAGTTTAACTTTCTCTTCAGCTTCCTTGACCACATCTGGTCCAAAGAACCAACATTCTCCAGCTTCTGACCAATTTAAAGGTGTTTGGCACCTATGGCCATATAGTGCTTCGAATGGTGCCATCTTAATACTCTCTTGATGGCTATTGTTATACGAGAATTCAGCTAAGGCAAGGCATTCATCCCATTTAGCACCAAAGGAAAGGACACATGCTCTTAACATATCTTCAAGAATTTGATTTACCCTTTCAGTCTATCCATCTGTTTGCAGATGATAAGCAGAACTATGGATAAGTTTAGTTCCTAAAGACTCATGTAGACTTTTCCAAAACTTGGATATGAACAATGACCCTTTGTCAGAGACAATGGTCTTGGGTGCCCCATGCAGACTGAAAATTCTATCAAGATAAAGCTTGGCATATTATTCCGCTCGATATTTATCTTTGACTGGTAAGAAATGAGCTATCTTGGTTAGACGATCAACAATAACCCATATTGAATTGTAGCCTGCAGATGTCCTAGGTAATCCCATGATGAAGTCCATACAGATATCTTCCCACTTCTAAGATGGAACTAGCAACGAATGCAATGGACCTGCAGTCTTCATATGAACTGCTTTGACTCTCTGACAAATATCACACTTGGCCACATATTGAGCTATTTCTATTTTCATTTTGGTCCACCAATATCTCTTTCTCAAATCATGATACATTTTGTTGCTACCTGGATGAATGGAGTATCTTGTAGAATGAGCTTCATCAAGAATCTGCTTTCGCAACTCTGGATTTTTGGGTATTACCAACCTATCCTTGAACCATATGACATCTGATTCATCAATCTTGAAACATGTTGGTTTTCCAGATCTGACTTTATCCTTAATATGGGCTATGCCCTTACTTTTCTGTTGAGCAGCAATGATCTGATCTTTGATAGTGGAC
Source organism: Miscanthus floridulus (assembly GCF_019320115.1). Taxonomy (NCBI): domain Eukaryota; kingdom Viridiplantae; phylum Streptophyta; class Magnoliopsida; order Poales; family Poaceae; genus Miscanthus; species Miscanthus floridulus. The sequence continues at coordinate 60,543,631 of NC_089580.1, read as the reverse complement.
TCAACTACAATATTGGACAGGGAACCTTGTTCTATGATTTGTAAATTCAGATGCTCCATCTCTTGACACAATATTCGCTGCATCGGTTCTACAATTAGGCAATGACAATGACTCTTGTGGCTCAGGGCATCGGCAACCACATTAGCCTTGCTTAGATGATAGTGCACTTCTAAATCATAATCTTTAATAAGTTCCAACCATCTTCTTTGCCTCATATTCAGCTCTGACTGGGTGAAGATGTATTTCAAACTTTTGTGATCCGTATAGATATGACATATATTGCCCAATAAATAATGTCGCCAAATCTTAAGTGAATGGACAACAGCAGCTAATTCAAGATCATGGGTGGGATAATGTTCTTCATGCTTCTTGAGTTGTCTGGAAGCATATGCTATGACTCTGCCTTCTTGCATAAGAACACAGCCGATACCAATTCTAGATGCATCACAATAGATATCAAATGACCTCTCAATATCAGGTTGTGCTAATACTGGTGCAGTTGTCAACAACTTCTTCAATGCCTAAAAGGCCTCTTTACATTTTGTTGACCATACAAACTTAGTTTGATTTTTCAACAATCCAATAATTGGCTTCGCAATTCTAGAGAAGTCAGGGATGAACCGATGATAATACCCTGCCAACCCCAGAAAACTACGAACTTGATGAACAGTTGTAGGTGCTTTCCAATTAAGGACTTCTTCTACCTTGCTCGGATCAACAGCTATACCTTTAGTAGATAGCACATGACCCAGAAATTGTACTTCCTCTAACCAAAATGCACATTTGCTGAATTTGGCATATAGTTGGTGATCTCTTAATCTTTGTAGAACAATACGGAGATGTTCCACATGTTCCTCTTTGCTCTTAGAATAGATAAGAATGTCGTCTATGAACACCACAACAAACTTGTCCAACTCAGGCATGAAAACTGAGTTCATCAGGTACATGAAATGAGCCAGGGCATTGGTTAGCCCAAAAGACATGACTAGATACTCATATAGTCCATATCGGGTAGTAAACGCTGTCTTCGGCACATCTTCATGTCTGATCTTAATCTGGTGGTAGCCTAATCTTAAGTCTATCTTCGAGAATACCTTGGCTCCTACCAGTTGATCAAAAAGCAAATCAATTCGGGGTAAGGGGTATTTGTTCTTGATGGTGACTTCATTTAATGGCTGATAGTCAACACATAACCTTAAGGTTTGGTCCTTCTTCTTCACGAAGATTGCAGGGCATCCCCAAGGTGATGAACTGGGTTGAATGAAACCCTTGTCTAACAACTCTTGTAGTTGCATTTTTAATTTTGCTAGTTCCTTGGGTGGCATCCTATATGCTCTTCTGGACACAGGTGCTGTCCCTGGTTTCAGATCAATTCTGAACTCTATGTCTCGGTCTGGTGGCAGACCAGGTAGATCATTAGGAAAGACATCCATAAACTCACATACCACTGAAATTTTCTCGACTCCTTCAACAATAGTTGCACAGACTGTTTCCACTATACTCTTAGGAAAAGGAAGTTGGATGAGAAGTTGGGTTTTACTGTCGGGTACATTTACCCTTATGGTTCTACGCAGGACATCTATGATAGCCCCATGTTGAGTTAACCAGTTCATACCAAGGATCACATCTATATCTTGATCCTTTAATATCAGCATATTGGTAGGGAACTCATAACCTCCCAAATCAATAGGTACATGCTGAACTACCTCCCTTGTACAGATTTGTCCCCAGGCGACTGTATATGATAGGGTTCTTTTGTTTCCCCAATAGCTATCCCATGCTTCACAATAAATGTATGATTGATGAATGTATGGGATGCACCAGAATCAAATAAGGTAATTGCAGGATGCTTAGCAATGGGAAACATACCCATCATAACTAGTTCTCCTTCTGGAATAGATTCCACTTGAGTATAGAATACCCTTCTAGTTTTCTTCTTAGCCTGACCCTTCTGATTGTTCTGAGCATTGCCCTTGTACTGATTCTGAGCTTGATTAACAGGGGCTTTGGGTGCATCAGGATTGTTCTTCCTAGGATATGGACATTCTCGGGAAAAATGTCCAGGTTTACCACAATTATAGCATGGAAAATTGTGATTTTGGGGAGTAGCATTGCGGTTTGCATTATTTGTCTTGTTCTGCTACTGCGGTGCTTGATGAGTATAAGGCATATTAGTTGTAGGGCAAATGAAGATCTGTTGCCTGCTTTGGCCTTGTTGTGGGCGGAATGGTGCACGGCCATGATTTTGAGGATGGTATACGATCTTCTGACGCTTTCCACTCGACGATCCAGAAGCAAATATTTTCTTCTTCTTTGCCTCCTTGTGACGGCGGTAATTCTCCTCTGAAGCGATAGCAATGTTGATTGTCTCGTGGTAAGTTGCGTTACCACAAGTTGCCATCATGGTCTGAAGTTTAGTGTTCAGGCCTCTAAGAAAATGATTCTTTTTCTTCCTGTCAGTATTCACATACTCAATAGCATACTGCGACAGGTGGTTAAAATGCCCAACATAATGCATCACTGGGTGCTCCCCTTGCTTAAGAGCCAAAAACTCTTCTAACTTCATGGTCATCACACTGTCTGGAATATAGTGTGCCCTAAAGGCATCCTTGAACTTCCTCTAGTTGACTTGGTGACCAGCGGGCTGTACTGCTACCAAATTTGCCCACCAGGCACCAGCAGCTCCTCGGAGTTGCTGTGCCACAAACCTTGGTTTTTGAACCTCAATATAGTGGATCAGCTCGAACTTTTGCTCTATTGTCCTAAGCCAATCATCAGCTTCTAAAGGTTTGTCTACCTTAGAGAACATAGGCGGACGTGTGTCAGTAAAATCCACATAAGTTGACTCGTCATTTCCATTACGACGGCCACGATGAGGGTATGGTGCCTGCTGGTTCTGCGCCAACTCCGTTAACAGCCTGGCATTCTCTGCCATTGCGTTGATGAGTGTGGCTATGGCATCTGCCATAGTCGAGGGCATTAGTGGAGGATTTGGGCACTCATCATCGTCATGCGAGCCACTAGCACCAGTTCGGGTGATAGGACGAGGCATCTGTTAGAGAAACACATTTACTTACATTATTCTTTATTGAAAGCTTTTAAAAGGTTTCATACTACAAAGGGTTCTTATTTATATTACATGTCTTGTATCCCATAAGACAACCCTGGTTTTCTAGGAAAGCAGTAAAGGAACTACTACTACTCCAAGCTTTCAATCTTCGGCATCCGTGCCCATATCGGACGAAACCTCATCTTCATCTGAGAAGTACACTAACTCCTCAGGATCCTCCTCCTCTTCTTCATTCTCGACTTCTCCTGGATCTACAATCATTTCTTCATCTGTAACTTCACCATCCCCATGAGGAGGATGTAGTTGAGCATATAGCATGTGGACATTCTCATGCAGAATGGCATTGTCCATCTCTAGGTCCTCTACATAGAACTCCAACTCATTGATGCGTTCATTGGCCGCATCCTCTTGTGTCTAGGCTTCATTCCGCAGCTCCATGGTCATGGTGATGCCCCTTTGCATTTCTGCCAGCTCTTCTTGGTCTTTGGCATGAGCTCGACGAAGAGTGTTGAGCTCCTTGTTAAGGTTCCCGACGTTGGTGGGGTTGCTCGAAGATCCTTCCTCTCCTAGGTTCTTGGAACTTCCTTCACCAAGCTCGTGATTTCTTGGTGCCAATTGGTGATGAGGGACTCCACAAGGTCCGGTGGACTTGCGTGCGGTTTTCTTGGTCTTTGCCATAGCCTGTAGAATTTAGGGTAGGACTATAAGAATAGCTTGAGGATAACGGAGGTTAGCAAGAATGGGATTGACATTACTTACCCAACCACTATTAAGGGGAATTATAATGCAAGGTGCTCAAGCATGATGCATGAATCGATCTTATGAATCTAAGTACAAAAGATTAATATAATCATAAGTACTAGATTTTTAATACATAGGACAAACCTAATCATATTATCCACCACAAACTTTTCAAATAAGTCAGGATTGAGTCTAGATCAAAGGTAAGAAGAAAGAAATTTAAACTTTAAAATATCAAGTTTACTTTCTTGGATCCAAATCATTTTGAAGGTTTTTTCAAAGTAACCTACAATGATCTTAGATGGGAACCTCTCTGATACCAGCTGTGGCAGAACCTCCTAAGGAATCGGGCCCACATGCACCTATCGTTGTCTTAATAGACCTTGGATAGCGTTCATGAGTTCCCAACAACTCAACAGGTCTGTCGGGTGTCCTTGGGAAACCCAAATCATCCATGATTCTCTTTTCAAACAGGATCCCAATCACAGACATTGCAGATTACAACAGTTTATTCATATATATACATCAGAGTAAAGATAGCGAAAGTCTTAAGGTAACATAGGTTACAAACCAGTTGTTTTCAAACTTACAATACCATAAGTGTTATACAACCATAGTAGCGGGATAATATTACATTAACTTTATTTATCAAACAAAGTAGTGCCTTATCCAAAGGCCATTCATCACTCCTCATCGTCATTGACTTCAAACACAGTCATGTAGCAGGGACCAAAACAAGCCTGCGCATGCGACTCACCTACAACAAGGGTTAACAAACCCTGAGTACAAAGGTACTCAACAAGACTAACCCGACGTAACGGGGTGTAAGACTTTAGAGATGTAGGTGCTTGGGACAAGGTAAGGATGTAGCAAAATTCAAAGTCCTTTGCCAAAAGCTTACTATATTTATCCTATTCTCAAATTTTACCCCTAAGTCCTTTTAGTTCATTATCTCAACTAAATATACATTTCCCATATTCCATTCCTTCTCATTCCATTCTTTTTCTCATATTTTAGTAATTCACCAGTCCTGCATTGCTTCTATAATGAATCGAGTCTCCATATCCGTGGAGCACCAGCAATTCGAATTGATTCAAGTCCCAGCTGGGGATTCCTTATCACACGACATATGTAGAACTTAATCTTGCATATATCAACCTCGCTACCAGATCCTCCTGTACTAAGCCGTCTCCACGCCACCCGAGAGCACAGCACACCTCAAATCTGGCCACATTCTAGCCACGAGGGTACACGCTACTCCCGCCATCTCTCCACTCCTAGTGCGTGGGCATTCATCTTAGTATTGGATTAGCCAAAGTAGGCTTACTGGAGTATGTGACTAGTACTACAAAGTGTCTCGTTCAGAAGATCCACAATGAGTGGCCTTTAAGCGACATAGTCGGCAACATTACCCAACATTCAAGATAAGTCACCCGACTAGTCTCTAGTTCATTCAACTTTCTTTCTTTCTTTGGCCAGTATGCCATCTTTGATTGTATCAAAACTTTTACTTTGAAAGCCTACTATAAAGCATACTAAGCATTATATGCCTTTGTAAATAAAAACATCTTCAAGGATGGTAAACAAGTAACAAGGTAGGTAATGCATCAAGTAGGTAACATTTGAATTAAACAACTTAATGCAATAAGTAACATAGGTGATAAACTTTTCAAAGTAAACAAGGTAATGGCTTAATGCTTAAACCGGGGCTTGCCTTCGTTGACGATCTTAGGTTCCGGATCAGTACCACAATTATCGAATCCCGTGACAACCCGGGATTCTTCCATAACTTGCTCAACTAGAATCGTTTTGTTCTCGAGTTCTACACAAAATGATAACATATGCTTTAACATGATGATAATGTAAACATGATGCTTTCACGGTACATGAAATGTAAAAACACCCGCAAATGATTTTATTTCACGGTACAGTTGCAAGCCAACAAAACCAACTTGCAATCCTACCATCAAGAACCACATATGTGACTTGACCAAGTGGATCTTGAAACCCTACTAGTCACAAAACATGACCAAAACAAGATCCAACACTAATCAAACACTTAGGGTTTGTCTTTATTTATTTTTGAATTAATCTGGAATTAAGCCCAAAAATGAACTTGTTCCAAATGACCTGAAAATTTTATGTAAGCTTCCTCATGACAAATTAGTGTACTAAAACAAATTTCTTAATTTTTGGAATAATACAGTGACCTACAAAAATCATGGAAATTACATTTTTCAATTAATGGATGGAATATTTGAACATTAAAAATTTATTCTAATTTCAAGTTTCAAATTTTTAAATCATACTAGAGCATGTACAGAAGCTACACACAAAATTTCAGAATTTTTGGAGCTATCATGAATTTCCTACAAATTCCCAAAGTTTCAGCACTATTCACAAATTCAGAAAATAAAAATTTTCACTGTTCTTCTTCCTCACTCGCACTGACAGGCTGACCCCACCCGTTAGTGACTCAAACATGTCACGATGGCGCTGCCCTCACTGACCGGCTGCAAAATGCGCCGACGGTGATGCTCCGGCAAAGCCGACCTCACCAAAATGATCTACACCCTACTACGAACCCATCCCCGTCCTTGGAATGGTAGAAGGTACACCGGAGAAGACCCCACGCCGGCCATGGCGGCTCGAGCACGTCGGCTCATGGTGTAACCCCAGCAAGACTGCGGTAGAGTCAAAAGCGAAGTGAACTTCACGTTCAGTGGCTCACCACGGTCACGTCGGTGGGCTTGGTGAAGGCGGAGGCGGTCTGGAATGGCCTAGCCATGTCGAGGCGATGGTGGTGGAGCTCCGGCCGGGCTCAGGGAAGAAGTAGTTGCGCCGGGCGACTTCGGCCAACCCAAGTGGCGTAGACAAGCCGCAGAGAGGCGCAAGGCCGAGGCGATCATGTAGGCATAGCTGGGCACGACGGATGCTGCTCGACGGAGGCTACGGCGAGCGGCGGAGCAAGCTGGTGGCGGAGCAGAGCAGAAGGGGAAAAACGGGAATGACGACGGCGGCGGCTGCTATTTATAGCCGGGAAGGTGTTGCCCGGCGTCGACAGCGCACGCCCGTGCTCGCCACGGCACCGGCTGCGTGTCAACATGCGAAGAAACGGTGAAATCCGATCGGCGGTGACCTCCGCGTGGCGCCAGCGGCAAGCAGAGAGGTGGAGGTTGAGTTTTGAAATAATTACAAAACTGCCACTACATCCATTTTTGAAATTACTCACAAATTTTCTAAATAAGTTGAAAATCTCCAAAAATGAAAGTTGTTCAATTTTTCAAACTCTACAACTTTGCTTCTAGAAATATTTTCAAATTCTGCCTCCATTTTGAAATTTGAATTTGGGGTGCATTTGAGCATTTGAATAATTTCAAAATTACTCCAAATTTTATATGTAAACTTGAAAAACTTTGAATACCAAAGTTGATCTACATAAAATAATCTCGAACTTTGCCTTTTGCCTCAACCCCAAATTCCACATGGATTTTGAATTAGTAAAAAGGGGCAAAAAGGACTTTTATAAATTGAATTTGAATTCAAATTTGACTTGTCTTCCTTTTACTTAAATTTTGATTTTTGACCAGTAACATGGCCCATTAGGGTTATTTGAGTCAAATGACACATGGCCTCACATGATCACATGAAATTTGACCCTTGTGGTCATGATCTTTATTTAGGGTTTTTGAAACACATCACATGAAATAACAACATTATGAAATAAACCTTATTGAGTAAATGCATTCAAAACTTTATACTATATGAATGCTTTGCAATGCACATGATGACATGTCAATTTTTTGGTGCTAGGTCAAAACACCAGAGGTGTTACATATATTGCATCTCATCTAGGTACGCTAGATGCACCACGTGAAGGATGCGATGTTGGAGCCAAACCCGAAGATTTGGTTTGGTGGATATATCCCGAAGATGGAAGGACTAAGCAAGTGCTAGGACCAAAGGTGTCACCGAGACGGTGCAAGCTAACTGAACTGACTTGTGTCAGATCCCAGGCAAGCCCCAGAGCATATTAAGCCCCTTAATTTCGGAAATGCAATTAAAGTATTATTGTTATATATATTATTGCATTAAGTTTAGGTGTTGGATGCAAACACTTGCTGCATTGGTTATCCAATCCTTATCTAGATATTGATACCCTGAATCCAATGTAGCTCAGGCTCGTGTAGTGCTTAGCCCTGCTTAAATGCGGTAGAAGTTAAGTGATTTCCTATCACCTGCGAGCTATATGGATATACATATGGCACGGTTGGCTATATTTGATATCGTGGAAAAGAACCTGTCTTAATTTGAATTGAAGACCAGGCAGAGGCTTGCCGGTTTGCAATGACTCCATCTGTGTCGCTTAAGGACCAAATCTTGGAGCCTTTCCAGTTCATGTTGAACGCATGCCTCTCTCTTAGTTGGCCGGGTCTAGAGACCGACCACGAAGCCGAGTAGCTCAACTCAGGCTAGGAGTTAATAAATATAAAGTATGCCTCGGAAGGGAGCCGTAGGCGTGAGTCTAAGGGTAGGTGATTTAAAAGTCCTAATCGTCCTGGCAGAAGGGTAATCCTTGAGAGTGCTGGCGCTGATCGAACCCATGAATTTGGTTCCTGAGTTGTACCAAAGGTGACCCACGGCTACCCTTGCAAAGTATGCTAGGGTGAGAGTTAGAAATACCCCCTCACCTGAGTTGTAATTCGATTCGAGTCGCCGTCTCTCACCGGTTAGTGAGAACTTGACGAGCTTATCTCCAAAGTAGATACACTAAATAACATAATGGTTTAGGAATGATGGTATGATGATGGCAGCCTTATTATACCTGCTATGGTTAATATTGGTTGCTCCTAATAAGTGAGTGCTCTAGTACAGGTGCTAATCTAGTGGACAGGTAAATGATGATAAACTTGATGCTAAGTTTAAATTGGTCACTATATTCATAAGCTCTTTTATGCAACTGTGTCAAGCTAGCCCACCTCATAAGCCTTGCATGACCCTTGGTGTCCTTTATTTCTGGTTTTGATGGGTAAGTCTAGCTGAGTACCTTCTCGTACTCAGGGTTTATCCCACCATGTTGCAGGTGAAGTTCTCGGCCTATTGAAGATGGTGGCTAACCGTCAGTGGGCTCGGTGATTCTATAGTTACTTCTCGTCTATATGCTTTTGTCGGATGATGTCACGTATGCTAGCAATATATTTGGAACTTATATTAATGTAATCATTTGAAAGCTATGATTGTTTTCACTAAGCGGTTTTGAAACCCAAACTTGTACTATTATTTGTGAACCCATTTATAATATTATTTTCGCTATAACTCTACGTATGTGAGGTGTATTTGCTTAATCACGCGATCTTGGTTGTGATGTTGATTTACCGAGGTCTTTCGGGACACTCAGCGGACTACCAGGTTTATATGAGTGAAGGTATGTGTGTGTCAACGTGTTAGTGGGGACAGCCATACTTGATCTTATTTAAATTAGGCGGTTCTGTTACAGTTGGTATCAGAGCAAGATTAAGCATAATACTGTCATGTACGTCATTTTAAAAACAAAGTTTTGGTTTTAAAAAGCCTATTTTGACTAAAACTTTAGCTACAGGCAAATTTGTTAAAACTTATTTGCAAAACTATGCTGGCGACATCCTCCTTTATGCCCAGTTAACGACTATTAGGTGGCTATCTAAGTACTAACATGGGGATTTTTACTTTCATCGTCCATACGGCGTGCTATTATATGGATGCCATTCGTTGAATGGTAATGTATGGATCAATTGCCTCTACACCTAGGTAAGTGTGAGTTGTGAGAGCATGACCATCCAACTGTCGGTCTAGGGGAGAGTTAGCTTTGGTTACTGGAATATTTACATGTTACACACATGTATATATGAAGGTACTTAATTATGGGTATATCTGTTGGGTAGCTATGGATACCGAAGTATATATATCTAGGGATGTATATATGGAGAGTATCTTAGTTTACTGCTTTCATTATGTGCTTATTTATATCTTGTGGGATGGGCTGCAATGAATTTGCCTATAGGTACGCTAACCATGAATGCGTAGATTGAATGTAGCTGACGACTAGCTATATATCGAGAGTACGTGTTATGCCACCAACATAGAATGTGATTGCCACCTTAGGTTGGCAATTTTGTGAGGACAAATAGGACGAGCATGTATCATGATTGTGCTTGTGCATAAATATGCTTCCCTCACCTTGTTCTAATGCTAAGTAACTTTGTGATCAGTGTGACGTCACTATTTTCTCTATGTGAAGCTAGCCAAAATGCCTTGTCCCATGCTGCTTGAATAGCTATGCTTGAAGTTAGTGTGTGATTAGCTTTACCTCATATGTTGGCTTCCAAAGGAAATAGATGACAAGTTATTAATTAGCAAAAACTTCACCCCTTTGAAAACTAAATTGCTAAATGTAAGTAAAACTTGTTTTGTAGAGATATCCACCTACTCAGTAGAAAGGAAATAAAAGATAACAGTACCTTACCACCAGGTTCGCATGTTTATGTGTAGTGGTGTTACTGTAGGTGACTGCTTATTATGTACGAGCTTTGTGCTTAGTAATAGTCGCTTAAGCTAATTGGATTGAGTGTTTCGAAATGCTCGCTTAAGACCATGATGTAGGCGTGGATGCTCATTATCTAGGTAGTGCCATAGTTGTCACCCTTTTGTCCTCGGTAAGCATATGAGTGTGGAAGAGCGCTATCTTGGAGCAGCGTCCAAGTTTTGATAATCTCATGGTTGTCGTCTCCAATTAAGTTCTCTCTTAGGAACCTAAGCCTGTACATGTGGTTGCTAGCCTTGAACGTTGCACTACAAAGACCTTTATCCATGCCTTTGCTCCACCTTAGGCCCAAGCTTAGTTCCCTTAAATTCTTGCATATTTCATGGTTGTCCCACTCCTGTGTGGGAGGACCCTACTGCAAAAAATCCTTGTTAGATCTCATTGCTCCTTCTCCTACTAATAATCTGGTGCAACGATAATCGCTATCTGCCCTGGCTTTGGAACCTTTTACTCACAGATCATGTTGTTGCTTTATCAGCTGAATCTCTAGTCAGTGCAATGGCTCTATCCCTCGAATCTCGTTTATTTTGCCTCCAACCTGTTCAAGTTCCTAGATGTTTATCAGTCTTGATCTCATGTTGCTGCTCGACAAGACCAAATCTCATGTTAATCTTTATCTAGTAATCACTTTGGTGGACACGAGGTGTAAATGGAAATTAAGCAAGAGTCTCCTGCTTAGTTGCCTTTGGCAATTAGGCTATGTTCTTTTGCGTTGTGTTTTGATCTTCTGATCACCTCCTTGTTGAGTCCTAACCTTGTGACTACCCTTGTTTGCTATCCCTCCTTCTCATTGTGCTTGCTCCTATGCAACCAAATTTGTGCCATGTAAGAATTCTGGTGGGTTGTATGTTCAGTAATGGTGCCACAATTAGCGATCTACGGTGCCACAACGGAACCTAGGGCCTCCTTGTGGGCGGTCGACGCATGGTTGTGCTGCTGGGTGCGCGCTGGTATCGAGGTTTCTAGTCATGATCCATTGCTGAACTGTACCAATGTGTTATTTTCACGTGAGCTCTTCCTTGGTTATCTCTCCATATCTTATCGAAGATCCCTATATCAGACCAAAAGTAGTAGAGCGTCCTGTTGAAGTCACAAAAAGGATAACCTTTGAAGAACTGGTCACTAACATAAACATTAACCGACTACAAGAGGTGGTAGACAAGTGACTCCACTTGGTTGTCCCAGTATTGACGTCCGTCACCTAGTGAACAACTTATGTCATCACTATTGGATCAGAAAGGCACACAACAATTAATGTTGGACAAGTTGTTAGTCAGATAAGAATCGAACATCACATTATAATTATGACCTGGCTATCCAAGTCTTGATTATTATGTGCATGCTGATCGCACAGTCGAGATCAATAATCTCTAGTGTGACCCCTTGTCTGTTGACTTCGATGGCGACCGTCTGTTATGCGTCAATCATAACTATTGTTGGCAAGAGTGCAGATTTAGAACTTTTAGTGTTGAGAGACAACTGATTAGTTACTAGTCGGAAGCTTAACCTCCAGCTAGGTGACAACTTTTTGCTAATTACGAAGGCTATGTCTCATAGAGCAATGTTAAGCAATGTAACAGCAAGCCGTTTAGCAATGCAACTACTGCTTTGTTTTCCAAAACCTGTGCTATCAAGACAATTCCATCTTGGATAATCACACAGATAGTAAAAAACATTGTATCGGCTACGTAAGGAGGTAGCGAAAGCACGTCCCTAGTTTCAGTCAGCATCTTTATGCCCTAGGTGCCCCTAACACATGTGTCCAAACTCTATTGGATGAAGTGCCGAAGGATATATAGGAATGGTTCCTTATCTCTGTAGGACAGTCCCTCCATGAAGAGTATGCTTTGTGTCTCGAAAACATAGCCACAAGTCCAATGCTTGTTCATAGTCAAGTTACTGTCTAGAACGATGGTTGAAGTGTTACCAGAGAAGCATGTGAGGAAAACTCTAGCCTCCATCCTCAGCTAGGGAAAGGCTACTGCTGCTATACAAAGAGATCGAGAGTATAGAACACACACCACAATGTATGAAGCAAAGAAACAGAAGAACGAGAAATCTATCTAGATTTTAAGGTACAGAACCGAACATCTTCAAGCCAACGATTAGTGACTCAAACGAAGTTGAATTGGCCTCAAACTTTGGTGACCTCATTCCTCACTTAGGACACGTCGATGCCTTAAGTTTGTTTGAGGATTGGTTAAGGGAAACATCAGATTTGAGAGATGTTTTGTCAATACGGTGCGCTATAATTATAGAATAGAGCAGTTTTGGTAGATGAATTGTTTGGATGGTCAAACAGTGTCCGGTTGAGTTGAATTTTGGTGAGTAGTTAGAAGACATATGGATCTACATGCCCACCAAAATTTGTACATATTGGTGCAGTAGTTTGTGAGATATGAATAGAAAACAAAAGAGTACGGAATCTGCAATTTCGCTATGACTGCGATCATCCTTTGCATTAGACGGTTGTGTTTGTAATTCATGCCAAGAAATTACAACTTGTAGGTGTATTGCTGTTAGACAACCCTCCATACCTTGAGAAGATTAATTGCACCCCTATGTGCCTTGCTTTTGCCCTCTTAGATCAGCAATGCGTGAGCAGTCAAGGTGTTCTAGAAGTCAAATTGTGCCCTTGCAATTCGAAAGTAATTGGAAAGGTGTCAAACCATAGATTTTTGGATTATGGTTTTTGAGATATTGATTGGCCTAAGAATGGAAGCCTCAATGTAAAAATATAGTTAAGAAAGCTGGTTTTGCTATGATGCAAGTAAACCCAACTTGCTGTGCAACTGCACCACAAAGGCAAATTGTACTTAACCTGCTTGGTAGTGAACTAGTCCCTAGTTTTGTGATTACTTGCAACTTGTGTTGCCCTCCAAGCCTCGCTAACATCCTTCTGCATCAATGGTTCTCCAATGCTGACATGCCTAAGGTGTCTTCCATGTGTTTTACCCAAGGGGTTGCCTCAGATACAACTCAGATAACTGTTGCCGTTTGGATATGAGAATTCCCTTAAATAATGGTTGTCGAAAACACTGAGTCAACAGAGTCAGCTATCACATTCACCGCTCACTCAACTGACTCAGGTAATACAGTATTGTTATCAAAGAAATAGCACTGCACATATGGAACATTGTGTAGCTTTCCATCAGTTGACATATGAGTGAGTGCACTGCTACAACCAGTTTGGATATTGGTTAGCTAGCTTCTCATACCCTCAAAGGATGTTTACCCCATCTTTGATCACATCCTTTACAAAAAGTTGTGCTCAAGCCACTTTAATAGAGAACTGCTTTTCAAACCTTGGGAACAAATATAGCACCGTTGCAAGGAATATCTGTTAACAGACTGTGGTCTAGTGCAAAGTCCATAGGTCTATGCTATATCCACTAGGGAAGTAGATGTTACAAGTATTTAGTCTATGCTTGTATCACTCTTCATACATCGAGGACGAAGTACGCAGGACAGTGCTATCTTGGATTCCTCCCAATGTAACAATGCTTTATGGAAGCCAATGAAAGAAATTCTTCTGACAAAAATTTACTATAAAGAACAAGTATAGAAAGTGGTCTCGACCATTTTTGTCCCTCTAATGCTTCAATGCTATGTAGCCTAAAGCTATCACTGATATTGGAAACTAGTAACATGTCTCTCTTCCATAAAAGCCTTTCATCCTGAATCTCGGGACACGATTCCTTTAAGGGGGGAGGGCTATAACACCCTAGGTGTTTGTCACCAATTAAGCAATGGGTTTAAGCTCAACCATGGCATGTTAAGTAGTGATGGAGATGTTAGGTTACACATATGAAAATGAGTCACCACTTAAACTTGGACCATGCACCATTGCTTATATGCTGCCCTTTCTAAAAGAGTATGCTTGGAAAATGCTGGATGTACTTGTTTCATGTGTCTCGCATCAATATCCATCTATATTGATCCATGGAAAAGTTTTGTGAAGTTTAGAATCAAGAAGTCACATGAAATGACAAGTTATGTCCTTGCTTGAATTGTTTTATAAAGTGAATGGAATTCTAGATCGCCAACCAAACCTTGTAACCTTGCCCAAATGACTCTAATTGAACTCTACAACAAAAGTCATGAAGGGTTCATGTTGAGCGGAGGACAAGAAAATACCTCCATCGGTCTAAAACTTGGATTTAAGCTTTACCGTGATGCTACTTTGACCTATGTTGACCAATCACTTACAGTGCTTGCATGGAGTTGCACCTTAAATAAAAGTTGAGGTTTGAGTAGAGTAGACCAAACTTTGTTTTTGGACCAAGAGCTAGATCAACTTGGAACTAAGACGAATCGAGGCTCAAACATTGAATCGACAGCTATTTCGGTACTTGGAATTTTTCTAAGTCTGGAATTCATCGTCGACTCGTCGTCGACATTGGCATTCCGCGTTCTCCAAATTTCGTTAAGCAACTTGACTTGACCCCAAAATAAAGGTTGGAGCTAAGTTCATGGAGAAGAGCATATAAAAAGATGGCACTCGTTGGACTTCGTTTTGACCATCAATTTTAGACTTTTGTTAATTGCTGTCAACACACTGACACTATCACTTTGGGGCATAATTACTCACTGATCTAGAGCTCTAATGACCTTGGTCTCTTAATGAAAAATGTAGAGCGGGCCGAGTACAGAAAACTTCATTTTAGGCCCATGGACCAATTCGGATCGGAGCCAGCCCAAAACGGCGTCCCACCTTCCCCACTCCGGCGCATGCCACCTATTCGCTGAATTGCCTCTATGGGCGACGCGTGTCCATGAGCGTGGCAGCCATGCGTGAGCTCTCCCTCGCCATCACCGATGCGTGCACCTGCGCCCCTGCTTCTTCAAACCAAGCGCTCGAGCTTCTCCACTCTCTCTCACTCGCTCTTCCTCGCTCTCTGGTGATGCGCGTGCGCTCCTGGATGCTGCAGCCGAGCTCATCGTCGCCGTCGTTCCCTAGCTTCCGAGCCCCCTCATGACCAACCACGTTAACCAACAGCTTCGCCTATTCCTCCTCTACCCAGTGCACCCCTCCCGGCCTCTCCTCGCTGCCGTAGCGCATGGCTGCCAGTGCCGTGGCCATCGCGGTTGCCTGTGCACGTGGCCAGGAGGCCACAGGCAGGCTCTGGCCGAGCCGAAGCCACCTTCGGGTGCGTACAGGTGCCTCGGACCTCGCCGGCCCATCCCCCGCCACCGACGAGCCTCCTTCGGCCGGCAACAGCATGTCCGGCATGCTCCTCTGCTTTTAATTCCGACCAGGGGCCTCAGGCTCAAATTTGACAAAATGGAACGGTCTAACTGCGAAGTCTGTGACTCAAATGAATAGTGCCGAGAAGGACCTATTTGCAGTAAATTTGCTGAACCTTTGGAAATTCATAGTAATTCATAGGAAATTCGTAAAATAGCAAATGAGGACTTTTTGGAATCCTTGTGAAATTATCTATGCATTAAATCTATAATATGGCATGTTTAAGTTTTAATATTTTACGGTAAAAATAGATTTGTGCAGTAAGGTTGTAATGCTAGTTGAATTTGTTATTTTCCATAACTGCAGATCTAGGGCTCCAAATGAAGTGAAAATTTTGTGGCATGCTACTCATGTGATAGTTGATGTGTGGTAAAAATTTCATGAGTATTGGATGAAGTATGAGTGAGTTATTGGTTTATCTCTCTCTCACATGATTTCTTGCAATAGCAAATTGTCTTTTTTGTAGAGGCAGCTATACTTATGCAAATGGTATGAAATTTGTACAGTAGACTATTGAGAGGATATGTGAGCTACTGTAATTTTTGTAGAATTTATTGTGCATTTTGGTATATGTTCATAAATACACCTTGATGTCTAAATAAATTAAGAAATGCTTTAAGAAAATTTATTTAGAGGTGAGCACCATGCTTTTTGGTGTTCTTTAGTCATGTGTGAAATGTTGGTAAAGTTGGTTTTGCCCAATTATGAATTTGCAACATAAGTTAATAATTATTTTCTTGCCGATGTGGTTTATGGACAGATCTGGGAACTTAGCAAAGTTATTCATGACAATGTGCTTTGTTGCGAAACTTGTTTCAACAAAAGTTGTAGATAATTTATGTATCTAGCTTATGTTAAAATTTGGTATCATTTGGCCGAGTAGTGTTTGAGTTACAACTGTTTAAAGTTATAATATAGGATTTGTTGCTCTCTGTTTTGTATGAACCAGTTTCTGTAAAGGTATAATTTCGACCTACTTAACTTGGGAATCATGCTGTGATGGTTATAGATGAAATGTAGATAATTTCATAAGCTTTCCAAAATGTCTTCTTGCAAGTCATTTGGATTTGTGTAACTCCAGTTATAGCTAAATCTTGTAGTTGCTGTTTGCATGTCCAGAAATTGGCAGATTCCAATTATAGTGTTTGCTTGTATATTGTTAAGTGTGACTTATGCCTTGAATGATGACTGAGTTAGAGCACCTAAGATCTTGGGAAACTTGTGTCATGCTTGGTGTTGTCGTCTTCTTTGCCATCTTAGCATGATAGATTGTGTGATGTTTAAGTTAAGCATCGCAAAGTACTTAAGTGTGTTAGTGTAAACTATGCTTGTCTTGCTTACTATTTTGTGATGCGTCTCATGGTACTATTCTTCATATTTATGCACTTGTATATTGCATCTCATCTAGGTACGCTAGATGCACCACGTGAAGGATGTGATGTTGGAGCCAAACCCAAAGATTTGGTTTGGTGGATATATCCCGAAGATGGAAGGACTAAGTAAGTGCCACGACCGAAGGTGTCACCAAGACGGTGCAAGCTAACTGAACTGACTTGTGTTGGATCCTAGGCAAGCCCCAGAGCATATTAAGCCCCTTAATTTCTGAAATGCAATTAAAGTATTATTGTTACATATATATTGTTGCATTAAGTTTAGGTGTTGGATGCAAACACTTGCTGCATTGGTTATCCAATCCTTGTCCAGATGTTGATACCCTGAATCCTATGTAGCTCAGGCTCATGTAGTGCTTAGCCCTACTTAAATGCGGTAGAAGTCAGGTAATTTCCTGTCACCTGTGAGCTATAGGGATATACATATGGCACGGTTGGCTATATTTGCTATCGTGGAAAAGAACCTGTCTTAATTTAAATTGAAGACCAGGCGAAGGCTTGCCGGTTTGCAGTGACTCCATCTGTGTCGCTTAAGGACCGAATCTTGGAGCCTTTCCTGTTCATGTTGAATGCATGCCTCTCTCTTAGTTGGCCGGGTCTGGAGACCGACCACGAAGCCGAGTAGCTCAACTCAGGCCGAGAGTCGATAAGTATAAAGTACGTCTCGGAAGGGAGCCATAGGCGTGAGTCCAAGGGTAGGTGATTTAAAAGTCCTGATCATCCTAGTAGAAGGGTAATCCCTGAGAGTGCTGGTGCTGATCGAACCCGCGAATTTGATTCCTGAGTTGTACCAAAGATGACCCATGGCTACCCTTGCAAAGTATGCTAGGGTGAGAGTTAGGAATACCCCCTCAGCTGAGTTGTAATTCGATTTGAGTCGCTGACTGTCACCGGTTAGTGAGAACTTGACGGGCTTATCTCCAAAGTAGATACACTAAATAACATAATGGTTCAGGAATGATGGTATGATGATGGCAGCCTTATTATACCTGCTATGGTTAATATTGGTTGCTCCTAATAAGTGAGTGCTCTAGTATAGGTGCTAATCTAGTGGACAGGTAAATGATGATAAACTTGATGCTAAGTTTAAATTGGTCACTATATTCATAAGCTCTTTTATGCAACTGTGTCAAGCTAGCCCACCTCATAAGCCTTGCATGACCCTTGGTGTCCTTTATTTCTGGTTTTGATGGGTAAGTCTAGCTGTGTACCTTCTCGTACTCAGGGTTTATCCCACCATGTTGCAGGTGAAGTTCTCGGCCTATTGAAGATGGTGGCTAACCATCGGTGGGCTCGGTGATTCTATAGTTACTTCTCGTCTATATGCTTTTGTCGGATGATGTCACGTATGCTAGCAATATATTTGGAACTTATATTAATGTAATCATTTGAAAGCTATGATTGTTTTCACTAAGCGGTTTTGAAACCCAAACTTGTACTATTATTTGTGAACCCATTTATAATATTATTTTTGCTGCAACTCTGCGTATGTGAGGTGTATTTGCTTAATCACGTGATCTTGGTTGTGATGTTGATTTACCGAGGTCTTTCGGGACACTCGGCGGACTATCGGGTTTATATGAGTGAAGGTATGTGTGTGTCAATGTGTTAGCGGGGACAACCGTACTTGATCTTGTTTAAGTTGGGCGGTTCTGTTACAATGACGGTTCGCTCGCGACAAAAAGGAGGCTATTAGGGTAGAAGTTACACGGCTTTTAGCAGCCGGATTTATCAAAGAAGTGTATCATCCGAAGTGGTTAGCCAACCTAGTTCTTGTACGTAAAAAGAATAAGGAATGGGGAATGTGCGTTGATGACACTGATCTCAACAAACACTGCCCTAAAGACCCCTTTGGCTTACCTCACATAGACGAGGTCATAGATTCAACTGCCGGTTGCGAGCTGCTTTCTGTAACACCCCGGGTGTTTAAATACTAAAACTGCCATATCATCATATGCATTGCAAGGCAATTGGTCATATTAAAAACTTTGAGATGCATACACTAAAGCAAGTTTATATTCATGTGGTATGTGTTGAATTGTATTGTTTGACTCAAGTTCAAAGTTTGTTTGATTTTGAATTTTTCGTGAAAACCCCGATTTTCAGCATTTAAATCCTACCCTAAAAATCCATTTCAAAATCTATGCATGTTTTGGGGTTGAGTCCAAAAGCAAAAGTGTAGAGCTTGACAAGTTAAGCAAAGTTTGTTTTTGGAGTTTTTCAAGTTGTTTAGTAAAATTTGGAGTAATTCAAAACGGCGTAATTCGTTAAATTTCCCCATTTGAATTCAAAAGTTCATTTCAAAATCTAGACCGAATTAGGAGTTGGATATAAAAGCAAAGTTGTAGAACTTTTGATTTTGAACAACTTTTGCTTTTGGAGATTTTTGAGTTGTTATGAAAATTTGAGAGTAATTTGTGAATTTTGGCAAATGGCAAACTTGTAAATACTGTGAACAATGTTCACCGCCGTAGCTACACCGCCGGCGACCTTCGGTTCGCTTCTAGACGTGCGCGTGGACGTCCTTGGCTTCACGCTAGCGTGGGAAAGGCTCCTGCGTGGCTTCCTTGCGCTTCTGGCCGCTCCTTAAGGCCTAAGTCGTCGTCGTTCTTCGCCGTTTCCCTTCCTTTGTTTTCCCGGCGCCGTTGCCATAACTCCGTTGAGCTTTTGCCATCGAACCAGCGCCCGCGCCATTGCAGCAAAGCATGTTCCAGCTCCGCTAGTTCCTTGTGCGTCCAACAAACCAGTCCTTGTGGCTTGTCTTCACCAAAAACTCGCGGTGCGCGCTCTTCTTCCTCGCGGCCGGCAGCGTCCCCGTCGCGAGTGCTTCGCCATGGCCAGCGTGTTACGGTGATCCTCTGCCCCTGCTGAGTCTTGTTTCAGCTTCGCCACAATGCTATAGTCCTCCATGACCCATTGATTTCTCATTTTGACCACCACAGCTCTCGGAACATCGTCACCGACGACGATCTGCTCCGCCATGCTTGCTCGGAACGTCGACCCACCTCTCCGTTGCTCCTCCGGCCTTGTGCTCTACTTAGTCGCGTTTGGGGTGAGCTGCTGATGCTTCCTAGGCCTTCTGTTTAAGCTTTACAGGTCTCACGTCGCCGGCGTAGCGCTGCCATGCCACCGCGTCCGCCATGGCCGACGACGAGCTAGTATAGGGTCGTAATCAGTGCTGATAGGGACGTCAATCGATGCGCCTAGTCTTAGTGATCATTTTGGTACTTTGGCCGTCGCCGTTGGACTCACCGTCGATGAGTTTACACCGGTCAGCGCCGTCGCCATCGTGGTCAAACGCGCGAGGTTAGGGATGACAGGTGGGACCCGTTGTCAGTGACTCAGCGTTCAAATGGATTTTTCTATTTTCAGATTTGAATGAATAGTGATGTAATTTGTTATTTTTGTGTAGATTTATTTAGAACTCCAAAAATTATGAAAATTTTTGTGTGACTTCTCTGTGATGTATATTATTTAAGAAAAATATAAAATAATGTTTTTCAGTAATTTTTTAATGTGATAAAAATTGCTCAATTTATTAATAAATGGATTTCCATGATTTTTCTAGGCTTATTTATTTATCCAAAAATTATGAAATTTGTTTTGCCACTTAGTTATCATGTAATAAACATTTACCAAACTTTTGAGCTCAGTTAGAATAAGTTGATTTATTTCATAATTTTGAATTAAATAATTGATTCATAAAAGCAAATTGTAACCTTTAATGAATTAGGTTTTGTTTGAATTTTTGATTGAGTGATGTCCTTGGGTGATTAGTTGATAATGATCCTTGGCAATTGATTTGGGTGTTGCGAAAAAGGTTTGATTTGTTTGACTTGCAACTGTACCACGAAGGAAAGTTGTATTCAAATTCTTAATTTTTGCATCCATCATCGAGCATCATGTTTCGTATTCCGCATCATGTTAAACATGGCATTGTTACTACATGTAGTGAACGAAGGTGAACACGTGGTAATTAATCAAGTTGTTGAGGAAGTTAATCCGTCTGTTGAAGTCGGATCGAATACTTGTAAAACGTCGCAGGAACCGGACTTTTCCGTCAACGAAGGCAAGCCCCGGATGCATACAACCCTACCTTGTATTTTACAAATTGATTTTGCTTTTGCTTCTTTTTACTGCATTAAGTGATTAGGAGTCAAGTACAAGTCAAATTGGTACATTACCCACCTTGTTATTCCATAATTACCATATTACCAGTTTTAAATTCGTATATGCCTAGTTATGCTTAGCTATGCGTAGAACGATGAAAGTCAGGTGATTACTTGTCACCTGCGAACTTTAAACAGGATTTGATTAACTTATGTTATCATGTGATATGGGAATGTGGAGTAATAAATCTAGACCGAGTGGACTCGGTGTGTGTGAGCCACAAGACATGGAGGTCTTGTGAGCAGGTTCTTTCTGCCTGTGTCGATTAAGGCATGTCCGTTGTTGAACTATGTGCGGTGAGACTTTGTAGTACTAACCACATACTCTGGTAAGCCTGAACTTGGCGATTCTATTACAAGAATGGCTACTCGCGAACTGGGAGTGGAGAGATGGCGGGAATAGCGTGTACCCACGTGGCAATGGGCTAGATTGGTGGAGTACTGTATTCTCGGGTGGCGCGGACCCATTCTTGCTTTAGAGGATCCGAGAGTAGGTTGATATATGTAGGTCGGGGACCTGCATATGTCGTGTGGTCTGGAATCCCCAGCTGGGTTTAATCGGTTCAAATCATCATTGCTCCTCGTTTATGGAGACTCACTTCTCTGTTCATCATCGTTGTACTAATAACTGGAACTCGAATAAGGCTTGTGAAGGTGTTGGATATGAAGTTTCATGATCTCAACATGGATCGTGTTAGCTTTGTATATGATTTTATGAAGTTTTCTATATAAAGAATCTTATTAAAGAGCTTTTACGCAAAAGAACTTTGATTATTGTTAAAGCCATACCTTGAATCCCATGAGCCGGCATTCCTGAGTTCTATTAGTTTTATTTCGGTTAAGTCTTGTTGGGTACTTTTGTACTCAGGGTTTGTTGACCCCTTATTGCAGGTGAGCCTCATGAGCAGATCTGTTTTGGATCATGCTGCATGACTATCGTTCGTTCTGACGATGAGAAGTAAATGTGTGATCCTTGGGCAGGATGTTTATTTTGTGTGTTATGTATATGTTAATTATGCCACTCCACTACTACTATGGTTTGTAATAATTATCGAACTTAGTTTATAAGGTTTGAAACAACTAGTTTGTAAACTATGTTATCGTAAGACTTCCGCTATTTTTACTCTGGTATTGATATTTGAACAAATGTTGTAATACTGCAATGACTTTGTAACGTGATCTTGCTCGGAAATCGTGGATGATTCAGGGTTCCCCGAGGACACCCGATAGTCTGTTTAAGTTAATGGAAACATATGCATAAATGTCAAAGGTCGTCGGACAGTGACAGGTGCATGTGGGCCCTATAACTTAGGAGGTTCTACCATAGAATGGTATCAGAGCGATCGTTGCAAGGTTTTGTTGTATTGTTTTACAAAAACTTCAAAATGATTTGGGATGACTAAATTTAACTTGATAATTTGGTTCAAATTGCTTCTGACTTATCTTATTTCTTTCTCCCTATTCCGTATTTGATTAAAAAGGTTTTGTGTGGTGGAGTAGTAATATTACTATGCCCTATATAAAAATAAATGTTGTTTATATGCATTATAAACTTTGATGTTTTTGGTTTGTAAGAACGATTCATGCATCATTATTAATTCACTTGTTACTTCCTTCACCTCTTAGTCTAGAGTTGAGTAGTGAGACTGGTTTGAGTAATGTAATCCATCATAGCTGCTCTTTAGACTTTGATCAAATGGTCTTGGATTAAATTGGCTTCCTACAGTATGGCTCGTGCCAAGATGACGCCCCGTAAGTCCACTGGACCCAAAGGAGTTCCTCGTCACCAACTTGCCCCTAGAAACAATGGTGCTAGCAGTAGTAGTTCTAGGCCTAATCCCTAGGCAAAGATACAAAGGATTTCTATAGAGTTAGCACAAGCTACTAGAGATAGGGCTTTGGATGCTATATAGGTAGGAGAATTATAGGATCAATTGAGGCGTCTCACTACCGCACACAGGAACTGCGAAAGCATGTTAGTTCATATGGTGGAAGGAAGAAATGAAGCTTGGCATAGGGAAAATGTAGCTAGAGCTAGAACTCATGAGTTAGAATTCTATGTAGAAGATTTAGAAGAACATAATACCTATCTACATGAGGAAGTTCATAGGCTTAGCAATCTACTAAATCCGAATCATGAGCCTCAAGCTGATGCCATGGACCCCGGTGTCATCCTTGCCGATGATAATGAATCGGAAGAAGAAGAAGAAGATCCTGAAGAATTAGTAATGATCAATGAAAGTGATGATGATGGCGGTAATAATTCCGGAATGGATACCGAGCCTGAAGTTTGAAATAATCACGGAAAAGAGTAGAGTTGTATAATAGTTAGTTATAGTTAAGCTATGTATCTTTGTTTTAGTACTTACAGGTTGGTGTTTATATTAGTAGACCCTATGTAATGTGTCTAGAGTAAGCTTTTGTGCAATTCAATAAAGGCTTGTGAATAAAGTTTGGTTTGTTATAAGCAGATGCATCGTATGCGGGGTTCATATGTTCCTAGAACTTCGCAAGATGAGGATGGTATTCTAGATCCGCCACTAGTTCCAACAAATCTAGCTGATGCTATAACCGCACTTGTCAATGTGATGGCTGAAAATTCCCGTTTACTTCATGAGATCGCTCTAAGTAATCAGAATCAGATGCAAGGAAACTGTGGTCATCACCATAACAGATAGGAGGCTACATATGTGGATTTTATAGACACAAGACCACCAGTGTTCACCAAGGTAGATGAACCATTGGAGGCTGATGACTGGCTTCGAACCATGGAGCAGAAATTTGACCTTATTCCATGCACGGAATATCAGAAACCTGCATTTGTCGCCCAGCAACTTAGAGGTGCAGCAAGTGCTTGGTGGGCGAACTTAGTGGCTATGCAACCAGCTGGCATTCCAATAACTTGGGCTAAGTTTTGTACTACCTTCAGAGCCCATTATATCCCTGAAGGAGTGATGGCAATGAAGTTAGATGAATTCCTTGCTTTGAAGCAAGGAGATCAAACCATGATGTAGTATGTGGGAAGATTTAATCACCTGTCACAATACGCATTAGAACATGTCAATACTGATGCCAAGAAGAAGAGGTGGTTTATGAGAGGTTTGAATACCAAGCTACAAACAATGACGACAACTTGCACCAATGTCACTTACCATGAGGCCATAAATATTGCAATTGCTTTAGAGTCAAAGTATCGGTAGCATAAGGAGCTCAAAAAGAAAAAGAGTATGCCACCCAGATCTTTTGGGGGAAATCAGAAGAGGCAGAGGGTGATTTATCATCCAGTACATCATAATCGTTCTCCTTACCGTCCGCCACAGTCTCATGTCGAGCAACAGTCAAATGTCTGTCCTGCTATAACCTATCCGAACTCACAGTCAACCAATGCTCCTGGTGGCAATGCTCCAATGTCCTAGGGTCACAACTATCCGTGTTACAATTGTGGAAGGACTGGTCATTTCTCCAGGGAATGTCCATATCCTAGGCAGGTTAATCAAAATTATCAGAAGGCCCCTGCCAATCAACCATAGGGTCAGGCACCAAACAAGAACCCCAATCAGAATGCTCAGAAGGGCAAAGATGAGAGGAAGACAGGACGGGTGTTCTATATTCAAGCTGGAGAAATTCCAGAAGGGGAGCCAGTGACGATGGGTATGTTTCCTGTTGCCAATCATCCTGCAGTTATACTTTTTGATTCTGGCGCATCGCATTCATTCATCAATAGAACATTTGTCGTGAAGCATGAAATTTCAATTGGGGCAACGAAGGAAAGTTTCTTTATACAGTCACCTGGGGGATGTCAGTGTACTAAGGAAATGGTATACCAGGTACTCGTAAACCTGGGTGGGCATATTTTTCCCACTGCCATGATTATCCTTAAGGATCAGGATATAGATGTAATCTTGGGAATGAATTGGATGTATCAGCATAAGGCTGTTATAGATGCTTTGAATAGGACATTAAGAGTAAGTTTGCCTGATAGTAATTCTCAACTTCTCATCCAACTTCCAACCCTAAGAAGATTAGTGGGCAAGGTTTGTGCAACAGCTATCAAAGAGATTAGAGATATTTCGGTAGTGTGTGAATTTCCGGGTGTGTTTCCTGAAGATCTACCCGGTCTACCACCTGATAGGGATGTCCAATTTAACATAGAGTTGCAACCTGGAACAGCTCCAATTTCTCGGAGAGCTTATAGGATGCCACCTAAGGAATTGGCCGAGTTGAAGACTCAGTTACAAGAATTGATTGAGAAGGGGTTTATCCAACCTAGTTCCTCACCTTGGGGATGTCCGGCAATATTTGTGAAAAAGAAAGATGAGACCCTAAGGTTATGTGTTGACTATCGTCCATTGAATGAAGTGACCATCAAGAATAAGTATCCCTTACCTCGGATAGATTTGCTTTTTGATCAATTGGCCAGAGCCAAAGTTTTCTCCAAGATAGATTTGAGATTAGGGTATCATCAAATTAAGATAAAGCCTGAAGATATTCCCAAAATGGCATTTCTCACAAGATATGGATTATATGAATACTTGGTAATGTCTTTTGGTTTGACAAATGCTCCCGCTCATTTCATGTATCTGATAATTCAATATTCATGCCTGAGCTAGACAAGTTTGTAGTGGTGTTTATTGATGACATTTTAGTATATTCCAAGAATAAGAAAGAACATGCGGAACATCTTAGGATTGTTCTGACCCGCTTGAGAGAACATCAACTATATGCCAAGTTCAACAAGTGTGATTTTTGGCTTAAGGAAGTGCAATTTCTTGGACATGTCTTGTCAGCCGAAGGAGTTGCAGTTGATCCTAGCAAAGTGAAGGATGTGCTTGATTGGAAACCGCCAACCACAGTTCATCAAGTTCGGAGTTTTTTGGGATTGGCAGGGTATTACTGTCGGTTTATTCCAGATTTCTCTAAAATATCAAAGTCCATAACTGAATTGTTGAAGAACCAAGTTAAGTTTGTCTGGTCATCTGATTGTGAAGAGGCTTTCCAGACCTTGAAAAGACTGTTGACTACTGCACCAGTATTAGCCCAACCTGAGATTGAGAGGCCGTTTGATGTGTATTGTGATGCTTCAGGTATTGGTATTGGATGTGTGTTGATGCAAGAAGGCCGAGTCATTGCCTATGCGTCTAGGCAACTTAAGCAACATGAAGAACACTATCCGACTCATGATCTGGAGTTAGTAGTTGTGGTTCATGCTCTGAAGATTTGGCGGCATTACCTACTTGGTAATACATGCCATATGTATATAGACCACAAGAGCTTAAAGTATATCTTTACTCAGTCAGAATTGAACATGCGACAAAGAAGATGGTTAGAACTGATTAAGGATTATGATTTGGAAGTACATTATCACCCAGGTAAAGCAAATGTGGTTGCAGATGCCCTCAGTCGCAAAAGTTATTGCAATTGTCTAGCAGTGAGGACAATGGGTTTGACGCTATGTCAAGAAATGGAGAAGTTGAATGTAGAAGTAATTCAACAAGGTAGTTTGACCAACATAATTGTTGAAGCCACTATTCGAGATCAAGTTATTGTTGCTCAGAAGGAAAACAAGGGTATAGCCCATATCAAGGAAAGAGTCAAGAATGGAAAAGCAGAATGCTTCAGCATAGATGATGAAGATGTGTTATGGTTCAAGGATCACCTGGTGGTACCAAAGGTTCCTAAGTTGCGGCAGTCAATTCTAGATGAGGCACATGCTACTAGGTTATCTATCCATCCGGGAAGTAACAAGATGTACCATGACTTGAAGCAAAGGTTCTGGTGGACTAAAATGAAAATAGAGAATGCTAGATATATAGCAAAGTGTGATATTTGTCAAAAGGTGAAAGCTATACATTTGAGGTCTGCTGGTGAATTACAACCATTACCTATTCCATCTTGGAAGTGGGAGGACATAAGTATGGATTTTATTGTTGGTCTACCCAAGACATCAAAGGGATTTGATTCAGTATGGGTTATTGTAGATCGACTAACCAAATCAGCACATTTTCTTCCAGTCCAGAATACATATCCCACTATATGGTATGCTAAGATGTATTTAGAGCGAATTGTGAGTCTCCATGAAGTACCCAAGACTATTGTGTCAGATAGGGGTACATAGTTTGTCTCCAACTTTTGGAAACAATTGCATTCTTCATTGGGTACCAAACTTCTGTATAGTATAGCTTATCATCCACAGACTGATGGACAGACTGAAAGAGTCAATCAAGTACTTGAAGATATGTTAAGGTGTTGTGTCCTTAACTATTCCAATAAGTGGGATGAGTGCTTACCTTTGGCTGAGTTCTCATACAATAATAGTTATCAGGAAAGCATTAGAATGGCTCCATTTGAAGCACTCTATGGTCGTAGATGCAGAACATCGTTGAGTTGGTCTAAGCCTGGAGAAAGAAGATTCTTTGGAGTTGACCTTGTGAAAGAAACAGAAGACAAGGTTAGGCAAATACAGAGTAATTTGAAAATAGCTCAGTCCCGCCAAAAGAGTTATGCCGATAGAAGACGGAGACCATTGGTATTTAACAAAGGAGATTTTGTATATCTGAAAGTATCACCAATGAAGGGAGTTAACCATTTTGGTGTTAAAGGAAAGTTGGCACCCCGATACATTGGACCATATCAAATTTTGGAGGTATGGAAAAGTGGCATATCGCTTGAAATTACCTGAACATCTCGTAGCTGTGCATGATGTGTTCCATGTTTCTCAATTGAAGAAGTGTCTCCGAGTGCCTGAACAAAATGTTGAAGTTGAAGGAGTGGAACTAGAACCGGATTTAACTTACTCCTAATATCCTATCCGAGTGTTCGATCAGAAAGATCATGTTACTCAAAGACGGACAATCAAGTTCTATAAAATACAATGGAATCAACACTCAGAAGAGGAAGCTACCTGGGAATCAGAAGATTACTTGTTAGAAAAGTTTCTAGAGTTTCTAGCGTCAATATAGAATAGAGTAATGTTAGTTGAGCTCGGTTGCTACAAATTGTGTTTTGTAAAGGAACCTCAGCTGTTTTATGGACAAGTTCTGGATGTTTTTGGACTGACACATTTCCTTTTCCAATACTTACTCTATGGCTTTGAATCTCAGGGCAAGATTTCTTTTAGGGGGAAGGATTATAACACCCCGGGTGTTTAAATACTAAAACTGTCATATCATCATATGCATTGCAAGGCAATTGGTCATATTAAAAACTTTGAGATGCATACACTAAAACAAGTTTATATTCATGTGGTATGTGTTGAATTGTATTGTTTGACTCAAGTTCAAAGTTTGTTTGATTTTGAATTTTTCGTGAAAACCCCGATTTTCAGCATTTAAATCCTACCCTGAAAATCCATTTCAAAATCTATGCATGTTTTGGGGTTGAGTCCAAAAGCAAAAGTGTAGAGCTTGACAAGTTAAGCAAAGTTTGTTTTTGGAGTTTTTCAAGTTGTTTAGTAAAATTTGGAGTAATTCAAAAAGGTGTAATTCGTTAAATTTTCCTATTTGAATTCAAAAGTTCATTTCAAAATCTAGACCGAATTTGGAGTTGGTTATAAAGCAAAGTTGTAGAACTTTTGATTTTGAACAACTTTTGTTTTTGGAGATTTTTGAGTTGTTATGAAAATTTGAGAGTAATTTGTGAATTTTGGCGAATGGCAAACTTGTAAATACTGTGAACAGTGTTCACCGCCGTAGCTACACCACCGGCGACCTTTGGTTTGCTTCCAGACGCACGCGTGGATGTCCTCAGCTTCGCGCTGGCGTGGGAAAGGCTCCTGCGTGGCTTCCTTGCGCTTCTGGCCGCTCCTTAAGGCCTAAGCCATCGTCGTTCTTCGCGGTTTCCTTTCCTCTGTTTTCCCGGCGCCGTTGCCATAACTCCGTTGAGCTTTTGCCGTCGAACCAGCGCCCATGTCATCGTAGCAAAGCCTGTTCCAGCTCCGCTAGTTCCTTGCGCGTCCAGCAAACCAGTCCTTGTGGCTGTCTTCATCGGAAACTCGTGTTGCGCGCTCTTCTTCCTCGTGGCCGGCAGCGTCCCCGTCGCGAGCGCTTCACCGTGGCCAGCGTGTTACGGTGATCCTCTGCCCCTGCTGAGTCTTGTTTTAGCTTTGCCATGATGCTGTAGTCCTCCATGACCCATTAATTTCTCATTTTGACCACCATAGCTCTCGGAACATCACCACCGACGACGATCTGCTCCGCCGTGCTTGCTCGGAACGTCGACCCACCTCTCCGTTGCTCCTCTGGCCTTGTGCTCTACTCAGTCGTGTTTGGGGTGAGCTGCTGATGCTTCATAGGCCTTCTGTTTAAGCTTTATAGGTCTCACATCGCTGGCGTAGCGCTGCCGTGCCACCGCGTCCGCCATGGCCGACGACAAGCTAGTATAGGGCCGTAATCAGTGCTGATAGGGACGTCAATCGATGCGCCTAGTCTTGGTGATCATTTTGGTACTTTGGCCATCGCCGTTGGACTCACCGTCGACGAGTTTACGCCGGTCAGTGCTGTCGCCGTCGTGGTCAAACGTGTGAGGTTAGGGATGACAGGTGGGACCCGTTGTCAGTGACTCAGCGTTCAAATGGATTTTTCTATTTTCAGATTTGAATGAATAGTGATGTAATTTGTTATTTTTGTGTAGATTTATTTAGAACTCCAAATATTATGAAAATTTTTGTGTGACTTCTCTGTGATGTATATTATTTAATAAAAATATAAAATAATGTTTTTCAGTAATTTTTGAATGTGATAAAAATTGCTCAATTTATTAATAAATGGATTTCCATGATTTTTCTAGGCTTATTTATTTATCCAAAAATTATGAAATTTGTTTTGCCACTTAGTTATCATGTAATGAACATTTACTAAAATTTTGAGCTCAATTAGAATAAGTTGATTTATTTCATAATTTTGAATTAAATAATTGATTCATAAAAGCAAATTGTAACCTTTAATGAATTAGGTTTTGTTTGAATTTTTGATTGAGTGATGTCCTTGGGTGATTAGTTGATAATGATCCTTGGCAATTGATTTGGGTGTTGCGAAAAAGGTTTGATTTGTTTGACTTGCAACTGTACCGCGAAGGAAAGTTGTATTCAAATTCTTAATTTTTGCATCCATCATCGAGCATCATGTTTCGTATTCCGCATCATGTTAAACATGGCATTGTTACTACATGTAGTGAACGAAGGTGAACACGTGGTAATTAATCAAGTTGTTGAGTAAGTTAATCCGTCTGTTGAGGTCGGATCGAATACTTGTGAAACGTCGCAGGAACCGGACTTTTCCATCAATGAAGGCAAGCCCCGGATGCATACAGCCCTACCTTGTATTTTACAAATTGATTTCGCTTTTGCTTCTTTTTACTGCATTAAGTGATTAGGAGTCAAGTACAAGTCAAATTGGTACATTACCCACCTTGTTATTCCATAATTACCATATTACCAGTTTTAAATTCGTATATGCCTAGTTATGCTTAGCTATGCGTAGAACAATGAAAGTCAGGTGATTACCTGTCACCTACGAACTTTAAACGGGATTTGATTAACTTATGTTGTCATGTGATATGGGAATGTGGAGTAATAAATCTAGACCGAGTGGACTCAGTGTGTGTGAGCCACAAGACATGGAGGTCTTGTGAGCAGGTTCTTTCCGCCTGTGTCGATTAAGGCACGTCCGTTGTTGAACTGTGTGCGGTGAGACTTTGTAGTACTAACCACATACTCTGGTAAGCCTGAACTTGGCGATTCTATTACAAGAATGGCTACTCGCGAACTAGGAGTGGAGAGATGGCGGGAATAGCGTGTACCCACGTGGCAATGGGCTAGATTGGTGGAGTACTGTATTCTCGGGTGGCGCGGACCCATTCTTGCTTTAGAGGATCTGAGAGTAGGTTGATATATGTAGGTCGGGGACCTGCATATGTCGTGTGGTCTGAAATCCCTAGCTGGGTTTAATCGGTTCAAATCGTCATTGCTCCTCGGTTATGGAGACTCACTTCTCTATTCATCATCATAGTACTAATAACTGGAACTCGAATAAGGCTTGTGAAGGTGTTGGATATGATGTTTCATGATCTCAACATGGATCATGTCAGCTTTGTATATGATTTTATGAAGTTTTCTATATAAAGAATCTTATTAAAGAGCTTTTACGCAAAAGAACTTTGATTATTGTTAAAGCCATACCTTGAATCCCATGAGTCGGCATTCCTGAGTTCTATCAGTTTTATTTCAGTTAAGTCTTGTTGAGTACTTTTGTACTCAGGGTTCGTTGACCCCTTGTTGCAGGTGAGCCTCATGAGTAGATCTGTTTTGGATCATGCTGCATGACTATCATTCGTTCTAACAATGAGAAGTAAATGTGTGATCCTTGGGTAGGATGTTTATTTTGTGTGTTATGTATATGTTAATTATGCCACTCCACTACTACTATGGTTTGTAATAATTATCGAACTTAGTTTGTAAGGTTTGAAACAATTGGTTTGTAAACTATGTTATCGTAAGACTTCCGCTATTTTTACTCTGGTATTGATATTTGAACAAATGTTGTAATACTGCAATGACTTTGTAATGTGATCCTACTCGGAAATCGTGGATGATTCAGGGTTCCTCGAGGACACCCGATAGTCTTTTTAAGTTAATGGAAACATATGCATAAATGTCAAAGGTCGTCGGACAGTGACAGGTGCATGTGGGCCCTATAACTTAGGAGGTTCTGCCACACTTTCCTTTCTTGATTGCTACTCTGGTTATCACTAGATTGCTCTCAAAAAGGACAACTAGATCAAGACATCCTTCATCATGCCCTTCAGCGCCTATTGCTACACGACCTTGTTGTTCGGGCTCAAGAACGCTGGGGCCACCTACCAACGCGCCATACTAGCCTGCCTCAAAGACGAGATAAAAGACGACCTCATTGAGGCTTATGTTGATGATGTAGTTGTTAAAACCAAGGAAGCATACACCCTTGTCGACAACCTAGAACATACCTTTGCAGCCCTTAACACATTCCAATGGAAATTAAACCCAAAGAAGTGCATCTTTGGTGTTCCATCTGATATACTGCTCGGCAATGTTGTCAATCACGATGGCATACGCCCTAACCCAGAGAAAGTAAAAGCTGTCTTGGACATGAAGCTGCCCAAAAAGGTGAAGGATGTTCATAAGCTTACCAGATGCATGGCTTCCCTCAGTTGTTTCATATCTAGATTAGGTGAAAAAGGACTACCGTTTTTCTAGCTGCTCAAAGCATCCAAGAAGTTTGAGTGGTCAGAGAAAGTAGACACTGCCTTTACATAGCTGAAACAATTCCTTACATCACCTCTGGTCCTCACTGCTCCTAGAGAAGACAAAACCCTCCTGCTTTACATTGCGACAACTAATCAAGTGGTCTCCACTGTCATGGTGGTTGAGCACGATGAGCCCGACCACATCTACAAGGTACATCGACCAATTTATTTCATCAGTGAGGTGCTCAGTGAATCCAAGACCAGGTACCCATAGATTCAGAAACTGATCTACGCCATATTAATTACATCCTGAAAGTTGAAACACTACTTCGACGGATATCGTGTGGTGGTCATGACCGAGTACCCTCTGGGAGACATCATTCGCAATAAGGATGCAAATGGGTGCATCGTTAAATGGGCAATAGAGCTATGCCCTTTCTCCTTGGAATTTGCAAGCCGTACTACAAACAAGTCTTAGGCACTTGTCGATTTCATCATCGAGTGGATAGCCTTAAGCACACCTGCCTCTTAGGGGCCCACCGAGAATTGGAAGATGTACTTCGATGGCTCTCTCAACATCGATGGCGTAGGAGCAGGAGTCCTTTTTGTATCACCATCATAGGAGCAGCCCTGATATGTCCTCAGGATTTATTTCCTGGCGTCTAATAACGCCGCCGAGTACGAAGCATGCCTACATGGTCTGTGCATTGCGGTTGAGCTCGGTGTCAAGTGTCTCTATGTCTACGGAAACTCAGCTTTGGTCATCAACCAACTCAACAAGGACTAGGATACGACCAGCAAAAAGATGGACGCATACTGCAAAGCGATCAGAAAAGCTAGAAGGCAAGTTCTATGGCATCGAGTACACACATGTGGTCTAGGACAAAAATCAAGCAGCAGATGCATTGTCAAAGTTAGGATCATCCTGAGCCAAAGTCCCACATGGCATATTTGTTCAAGACCTGCTCACGCCCTCCATCAAAGAAGAAGATCCCGTGGTCGACAAGCCTCCAGACCAGCCATTGGTGGCTACGGTTCTGGCGTCAAACACCACCAAACCACCTCTGACCACTAAGAAGCCTGACTAGAGAGTACCTTTCATCAAGTACCTGATAGATGGTAGCAGTTACACCGATTGGACAGAAAACAAACGCCTGATGCGTCGCAGTAAGCAGTATCTGCTCATCGATGGCAAATTGTGGTGCAAGAACGCGAAGGAGGAAATCTTGATGAAGTGTATAACCCAGGAGGATGGTGAACATCTCCTAGACAAAATCCACTCTGGCTCCTACGGCAACCATGCAGCCTCGAGAACACTGGTCGACAAGGCTTTTCGAGCAGGGTTCTATTGGCCGTCAGCCATAGCCGATGCAGAGAAGCTAGTCCACCATTGTGAAGGTTGTTAGTTTTTTGCCAAGAGAATCCATGTACCAGCACATGAGATTTAGACTATACCAGCCTCTTGGCCCTTCACATGCTGGGGACTGGATATGATCGGGCCTTTCAAATTGGCCCCCAAAAAATTTACATGCGTCTTTGTGCTGATCGACAAATTCTCCAAGTGGATAGAGTACATGCCCCTGGTCAAGGCATCTTCAGAAAAGGCTATCGCGTTCCTCGACCAGGTCATCCACCACTTCAGCATACCCAACAGCATCATCACTAATCTGGGTACTCAGTTCACCGAGAATGCTTTTTAGAACTTCTGCGATGAAAGGAGCATAG
The DNA here is from genome assembly GCF_019320115.1 of Miscanthus floridulus. NCBI lineage: Eukaryota > Viridiplantae > Streptophyta > Magnoliopsida > Poales > Poaceae > Miscanthus > Miscanthus floridulus. The sequence goes on along the minus strand of NC_089580.1, from coordinate 60,509,490 downwards.
TAGTAAAATATGTCTCGGTGGCACACCCTAGAGCTAATGGACAGGTCGAGCGGGCAAATGGTATGATCCTGGATGCACTTAAGAAGAGGATGTACAGAGAGAATGACAAAGCTCCTGGAAGATGGCTCAAAGAGTTACCAGCCATGGTCTAGGGTCTCAGAACCCAGCCCAGTCGTAATACTGGCGTATCACCATACTTTATGGTTTATGGCACTGAGGCAGTGCTCCCAGCAGATATAGCCTTCAGATCAGCACGGGTAGAGAACTTCGACGAAGACAAGGGCAATGAAGTGTGGGAGCTAGAAGTGAATAGTATAGAAGAGAAGCGGCTCGATTCTTGCATATGTATAGCCAAATACCTTGCTGTTTTGCGTAGGTACTACAACAACAACATCAAGGAGTGGTTCTTCATGGTCGGGGACCTAGTCCTGAAGTGGAAGATGAATCAAGCTGGTGTCCACAAACTCGCAACCCCATGGGAAGGACCCTTCATGATCAAGGAGGTTACATGCCCTACATCTTACAGGTTAGCTCGCCTAGACGGCACAGACGTACCCAATTCCTGGCACATCAACAAGCTTAGGCGTTTCTATGCTTAGCTACTAAGATATGTACCCCTTTTGTACTTTTGATTTATTTCAATAAAGCTATTATGATTTCTCCAACCACTCTAATGTGTCACTTCGAAGTCTATTGTTATTCTAACTCTACCAGTTAAAACTGACCACCATTCCTTCTTGGGTTCTCAGAGCAGGCCCTGTCTCCGATTCCTCCCAACGCATGCATGGGATCCGCTCTCTATGCTATGGGTGATTGGTAGGTGCTCTCTGGTTTGACTTGTGTGTTTCTACATGTGCACAAGCTACGCACCTCACACTCCAACCGCAAGACAAACTAGGGCCATACAAACCTTTCAGGATGACATATCGACTAAACTAGTACAACTAAACAAAACACCAACACGTTCTAACTTAGTTACATCAACACGATATCCGAGCTTAAACACGTTTTCTACAAAACAAACAAGCTTATGTTGATATACAAGTATGTTATTACAAGCTTGCCTAAAAAGGTCCAAGTTTACAATAACCCAACTACATCTTCTTCTATAGCTATAGCCTACACTATTGGCTGGTCGGGGCATGCGGCGCCTGCTGCTCACTGGGCTTGACATCATGCTTGGGTCTTGGGGACTCTGGCATTGATCAAGCTAAAGAAGATGGCCCTGCCGATGCTTGGCTGGTCGAGACCGCAGGCTTCGCTAGTTGGCTTGAAGATGACGGCACTCCCAGCTGACTTGTTGACAGCGTTCCTTGTACGGGTGGTGTTGCACCTCCACACAGGTTAATATCACCAATTATTTTTGCCAACAAGTCTAGCTGGGTCATCCATAGCTCTTCAGCCTTGTCTAGATCTACCTCCTTTGGGTATCTAGCCTCTAGGCGCTTGAGATCGATTAGGGGGTAGTGAGCATGTACCATGCTTAGCACATGTGCACCTGCGTACTCTCCCGCCTCCTTCACAAACCCCTGGAACCATCCCCATGCCCTTTGGCATCTCTCGATCAATCCGAGCTATGGCGTCCTTGGCAAATCTTCTGCTAGCGCCGGATCGATGAGGTTAAGGACCGGCAAAATGCCCTTTGCCACCTCCTGGCATCGGCTTTTCCAGGTGTCATGGTCCTTGGTGATCTCTTGGCATTGCACCTTCCAGTCGTCTCGGTCTTTCATTATGGCCTCCAGATGCTTCTTTGCATTAATTTTTATAACTACAAACCGCACACGCTGTTAAGACGTTAGACCACGCCAAACTACGGTAGGCAACAAAAATGAGCAAAGGTGGTTGGACAACTTACCTTTCAGCTCCTCTGTCATCTTGGTCATGTGGTCCCGGAGCTGCGACTGGTCTTGTGCTAGTTTTCTGGTGTCCTCATTTAGGCGATCACACTCCCCGACCACACGACTGTTCTCCTCTCAAAGACGGATCACTTTAGCTTCTAAGCCTTCACTACAGCTGTTACTACCAACAACGCAACAACACTTGTTAGTAGTCGACATGATAAAATGGCTACTTACTTGTTCTTTCCTGCTCTTTCTTACTGAGCTGGATGACTAGGTTCTGGTTCTGGGAATCTTGCACCATCTTTTCATGATCGATAGCTTCAAGTCGCTGGTGCAAGCAGTCCACCTCCGTCGTCAGCTCCTTATTGTTTGCAACGATCCCCTCGATCTGGTCAAAGCATTTCTTGCGGTACCTTACGGTCTTCTTTAAGTCCTGTGTGCAGATAGATAAGTAAGACAACTATGACTAGACCGCAAGACCAGGGGGTGAAGCAAAGCTTACCTGCACTTCCATAACAAGCTGCTTCGCTGCCCATTCAACTTTCTTGGTTTCTTCGACCTCTGGGATTTCCTCATGGATAACCCATTGGTCTTTCCGCCAATGCGACACATAAACATGTTGTCGCTTGTCTTGTAGATGGCCTAGGACCTCCTCCACCTCATTCTCTTTGGGCTCTTCTTTGGGTCCTGGTGCTGGCCTAGCGTTAGCAGCATCTGTGACTACCACAGCCTTCCCATGAGCTGCAGCATCGGTAAATGTGGTCTGTGCTCTCACCTCCGGCCGCTGCTCCCCGGTCTGCTCTGTTACCCTCGACGCTGAGGTGTTGCCCTCAGCAGGTTTAGCGCTCGGACACTCGTGCCTGGCTCAGCTGGTCCCTCGACCACCTGCTCGGGGACTGTTGCCTGACTGCTCGCTTGCTGAGGCCCTGATAGATCTTCTACTATGGCTTCCTCGGTGGTCGGCTATTGGGTAGTCTGCTCTGTACTTATTGGTGGCGCCACGCCACTTCCGGCTAGTTGGTTCGGACTTTCTATGGACGCCGAGCTAGTACATCCGAGATAAGTTTAGAAAGCAATCATATTAAATGCAAATTGCTAACTTATATCAAGGTTACAAATACTTACATGTTGGAAGCATGGAATGATGTGGAGAAGGCATGTCTCTTTGGCCGTACTTGCTCCACGTGCTGTGCGGATGACTCCTGGTCTCCCTCTACATCCAGCACTATCACTGGGCCTTGGTGCTTGACCCCTCTGCCACTTATCCTTCGCATTGCAGTGGTCGATGGCATGCTCAGTTGAGTTGTTGCTCCCATCGCCGGTCGCGTTCGTTGCCCAGGTACTCCCGAGGTCGACCCGACTGCATCCTTCACCACCATCGGTGATGTGGGTCCCATAGGCACAGAGGACCCACCTTGCTCCATCAACTCCAGTTGCTTCTTCCTTTTTCGAGGGACAAGTTGAAAGGTGTCTGTATCTTCTCCCTCCTCTACGTCATCGTTCGGCCAAGCAAAAATCACCTGCCGATGCTTGCTGGCCGGGTTCTCCTCTGGGTCCTCCTTGGGCTCATTGATATTTAGTGCTCCCCCGGTGAGCAGGGTAGTTACTGATCTCTTCTTCGACTGTTTGGGGGCAACCGATCGCTTACCAGCAGCTTTGGCCGCTGCCTCCTCTCTAGCTTTGAGCTCTGCCCAGTTGATGTCCTCGTCCTCGATCTTGATGCTGGTTTGGGTGGTGGGATCAGCTCCTTGTGGCCACTCCACTCCAGGGGGTGGCGACACAAACACTGTTGCTCTATCCCGACCATTAACCTGGGTAACAAAAGGGAGTGAACATAGTAAGTTTCCACTTACCATACCACAATATAAGACTACGGGTACGCAGCAAGACGAGTTACCTTTAGGGGAGGTCGGGCAAGCTTGAAAGCATGCTCGATGTCGCTCAATCTGGCATAATTTAGATTGGCTAAGTTAAATAGCTCGCCAATTCTAGCTTTGACTTCGATTTTGTCAAGCGCCCTCTGCCTCATCCTCGTCGGGTCTGCGCTCCCTTGATACTCATAGCTAGGATGTACCCTCCTCTGGTAGGGCTGGACCCGTCGGCTAATGAAACTCCCGACTACGCTTAGACCATCTAGTTTTTTCCATGGGATCATTCCAAATATTTTTGGGATCTGTCCCAGATGCTCGGGCCTCTCCGACCAGCTCGTCTTCTTCTTTAGAATGTAGCCCGCGTTGCATAGCGTGATCGTGTTCGGCTCTTCATGGATGTAGAACCATTTTTTGTACCAGTCATCGAGCGACATGTTCCATGGGCAGTGCAGGAACTGAGCTTTCATGCCGTCATGGAGGTTGAGGTATACACCCCCGGCTATCTTCGAACCACCGCTTCCTTTCTTCCACAGACAGAAAAGATGGCAAAAAATCGAAATGGGGCTAGAAGCCGCCATACGCTTTGCACAGATGAATAAAAGTGGTGACAAGGAGGATTGAGTTGGGATGTAGATTACAAATCCCAATCTCATAGTAAAGACAGAGCCCCTAAAGAAATGGATGCATCGGAACTCCAAATCCCTGTTTAAAGAAATCCTCAAACACCATGATCTCACCTGGTTATGGATCAGAGTACCTCTCGCCCTCTGGCGCACGCCATCCTACGAGCTCCTTGTTGTGGAGTACCCCCATGGTGACGAGGTCTTCAATGGTCTGCTCATTGCTTTTTGACTTCCACCATTCCTTCGCCATGACCCCTGTTTTCTTCTGCCCATCACTTTTTGCCATTTCCTTTCATTTTCCGCCTCTAACTCCGGCCTTGCTGGTGAATGGGGAGTGTTCTGATCTTCAACAGCAGCAGGGGATTAGCAGAGGCAGTAGTTGAAGTGGCGGTGGATTGATTGGTGGTGATTTTAGATGTGTTAGGGTTGTTTGGTGAGAGGAAGACGAAAGCTGCGGTTGCGAATGACAATGGGGTTCAGTAAATAGTAATTGACCTATCATATACCATATTTAACCCAAGAGTTATGCCGTTTTGTCTGCCCAAGATTCTTGGGGGATGTGCGCATGCGCCGCAGATGGTTGTTTTCATGTTTGTAGTATTACTCAGCCTTGAGATCTACGCCAATATATGTGCCTCTTCGTTGCTAGTGTGGGAGGGCCCACGCTGATGCACCTACTGATAGGTGCCACGCAACTGTTTGCTTGACAAGACAAAAAGGCAGTATGACATGCTATATCTGTCTACTTTTTTGACCAGATGTGTCAGAACAAAATAAATAAATAAATACATAAAATAATAGTAAAAGTGGAATATGGTTTTTTGCCACACTTTTTATGCTTCGGGACTGTCCCGACCACCCTCGTGCTCGGGGACTATCACGACTATCCTTGTGCTCGGGGACTGTCCTAACCACCATCGTGCTCGGAGACTGTTCCGACCACTCTCATGCTCGGGACTGTCTTGACCGCCCTCGTGCTCGGGGACTGTCCCGACTACCTTTGTGCTCGGGGACTGTCCCGACTATGGTTATTCTCAGGGATTCATCGTTTTCCCCATGTTGCGCTTGAGGACTGCCCCGACCACTCTCCGACCATTGCTCAGGGACCGCTCTCCTCAGCTATATGTAATTTGTACTCACATATAGTTGAGAGGCATTTATTTTTTTTTCTCACTTAGACCTTGCTACAAGGCTGATACCTTGCCTTCTAGCAAGCTCGGGGACTACATCGGTACGATGCACCTACTAGTGCAGCTCGTATCGCTTGTACGATGATTGGATTCTCAACTTAACTGGGAATTCTTTTTAGACCATGGCACCACGTGCCTATGTCACCTACTACTAGGCTCGGGGACTAAGTGGGCACACTTCACCTTGCGGTGAATGTGCTTATTTTATCGACCCCTATGCTCTAACTATTGGCCATAACTACTATTGTACAAGGGTCACTTACATTTCTTTTCAGAAATACAAGTGGGCACACTTGATCAGGAAAGAAATCTTTTTCTTTTTTCTTTAGAGCACCATGCATTCTTCGGACAACCGGAATCTTCGGCTATAATCATGGTCTACTACTCTCTGTGCTGACCAGAATACTGGCACATTTGCTTGGTCAATGTTTCAACCAGTTGGAGATGACATGAAGACAGACCGCATTAGCTGAAGAAGATCAAAGGGTGTGTCTCAACATAATACATGGTGCTTAGGGACTAGCTGTGGGGGTATTAACCCCTATACCCTTATGACTAGGTTTGGGCCAGTCCAGACTAGGGGGTCCGACCCACTAGAAGACGACACGTGGCCTAGCCGATCTACTCGGAGTCCTGCACAAGGAATCAAGGCAGACTTGGAGATCAAGCAAGATCCTAGTCAGTTAGAATAGGAATCCTTATCCAGCCACCTATGGCAATTGTAACTAGTTGGGATTAGTTTCTAGATCTATAACCCTACCCCCCAGACTATATAAGGCGGGCAGGGGACCCCTCTCAAAAATCATCTCATTTACACACAGCAATACAATCTAACGCAGGACGTAGGTATTATGCCTTCATGGCGGCCAAACCTAGATAAAACCTCATGTCTGTCTTGCGTCACCATCTCGTTCGTAGCTTGCGCACCTATCTACCGATAATCTACTACCTTGAGCATACCCCTAGGTAGACTGCTGACCATATTTCATCGACATTGGCCAATTTTGTGGCTGAGTGGACCGACACCCAACTGCCACCTGCTCAAGTCCAGGCGGAATGCTGGACCATGTACTTTGATGGGTCCCTAATGAAGACCAGGGCAGGCATGGGTCTGCTCTTCATCTCACCCCTCGGAGTGCACATGCACTACATGATTTGGCTCTACTTCACCACCTCCAACAACATAGTCGAGTACGAGGCCCTTATCAATGGTTTGTAGATCGCCATCGAACTTGGAGTACGACGTCTTGACATATGGGGTGATTCGTAGCTCATCGTTGATCAAGTGATGAAGGAGTCAAACTGCCATGACCCCAAAATGGAGGTGTACTGCAAGTTGGTGCGTCACCTAGAGGACAAGTTCGATGGCCTCGAACTCAACCACATCACATGAAAATTCAACAAGGTTGTGGACGAACTAGCAAAGATGGCGTCGGCATGGGCCCCGGTCCCCCCAAACATCTTCGCCAGAGATCTCCACAAGCCTTCCATAGACTACGCCTCGGCAGTGGAAGAGGGCCCACTAGTCGAGCCCATCACAGGGCCCGAGGCCCCCTCTATCACCGAGATCCTCGTGGCCGAGGCCGAGGTCATGGAAGTCAACACGGAGCCTCTTGAGGCCAACCAGGGCATGGACTGGCGAGTCCCATTCCTTGATTGCCTTGTTCGAGGAGAGCTTCCTACAGATAGGACTGAAGCTCGACGGCTTGCGCGATGAGCCAAAACTTACGTCCTCAGCAACGGCAAGTTGTATAGGCAAAGCCCATCTGGTGTCCTCCAACGATGCATCACCACCGAGGCAGGCTAGGCCCTACTTTGGGACTTGCATGCGGGAGCCTGTGGGCACCATGTAGTGCCTCGGATGCTTGTCGGAAATGCCTTCTGCCAAGGGTTCTACTGGCCAATGGCAGTTGCCGACGCCACCAAGTTGGTACATTCCTATGAGGGATGCCAGTACTATGCACGGCAGATGCACCTCCCAGCCCAAGCCCTCCAAACCATTCCCATTACATGGCCATTCACCGTGTGGGGGCTGGACATGGTTGGGCCTTGGTAGAAGCCCCCGGGGGGCTATACCCATTTGCTGGTAGCGATCGACAAGTTCTCCAAGTGGATCGAGGCTCGTCTGATCACTCGAATCAAATCTGAGCAAGCGGTGCTGTTCTTCACTAATATCATCCACAGATTCAGGGTTCCAAACACCATCATCACTGACAATGGGACATAATTCACCGACCACAAATTCCTGACGTTCTACGATGACCACCATATCCATGTGGCCTGGTCGGCCATAGGACACCCTAGGACAAACAGCCAAGTAGAATGTGCCAATGACATGATCCTACAAGGACTCAAGCCAAGAATATACAACCAGTTGAAGAAATTTGGCAAGAAATGGTTCGCCGAACTCCCATCGGTCATCTGGAGCCTGAGGAACACTCCGAGCCGAGCCACGGGGTTCACACCGTTCTTCTTGGTCTATGGAGCCAAGGCCATCCTCCCCACTGACTTGGAGTATGGTTCCTCGAGGCTACAGGCCTACAACGAGCAGAGCAACCGCACTGCCCGTGAGGATGCCCTCGACCAACTGGTGGAAGCCTGAGACGTTGCACTGCTACACTTGGCCAAGTACTAGCAAGCCCTACGATGCTATCAAGCCTGGCACATTCGAAGCTAAGACCTAAAAGTGGGCGACCTGATGTTGGGACTAAGGTAGAGCAATAAGGGCCGCCACAAGCTGACCCCACCGTGGGAAGGGCCGTACATCATCGCCCAAGTGCTAAAGCCCGGGACCTACAAGCTAGCCAATGAGAAGGGCAAAATCCTCACCAATGCTTGGAACATAGAACAGCTACATCGCTTCTACCCTTAAATTTCCAAGCATTGTATACATTGTTTATCGAAATACAATAAAGAAGCGTTCTTTAGTTGTTCTAATTTTTCGAGAAACCCCCCGAGCCCATCGCGGGGCTCAGCATTATGATAACGCTATAAGGGAGACTTGGCTCTGCCTCTGCAGAGGTGCCCACCATGGGGCTCGAACAAGACTCGGCTCTGCCTCTATAGAACCAAGCCTCTCTCAGGGGCTACAAGGAGGAACCCCCCCTAAGTCCTAGACACCATTTGTAGTTGTTTTTCGAAATAATTTCTATGCCAAACTCTCTCGCGTACTCTGACAAATCGATTGTAAAAAACCTAAGGACCGAAAGTCTATCTCAGGGCCAAAAGGCCAGCCAAGCCGCAAGATGGCCTACGCCTCTGGGCTACGGCAACTCCCTCACCACCTTTTGCCCGGAGGATAGCTTAGGCTCCAAGGAAGTTTTTTGCAAGAGATATGTTGAAAGATGAGACAGAGGGCAGAGGCTCGGAAATACAATAAAAATTATTAAAAAGCATATATGCATAAGTACTTTAAAAAAGGCCTCGACGGCCACAAGCGTTATGGTACAATAATGTAGGTCCTAATCTATTTACATGGCCCCTTTGGCCCAGGTCAAAACTCTAGATCGCTAGTGTTGGCAGATGGCATGGGGGGAACCACCTCCTCTTCGAACAACCTAGCCAGTGCCATGCTAGGGGCCTCAGCCACATCCACCAGCTTCATGACCTCCTCCTCAACCTTCTTGTCATCCTCAGCCATGACGTAACTATCGCTGATGGCCTCGAGGTCGATGTCGGTGTAGTGCGAGGAGACGATGGCCAGGGCACGCTTGACGCTCATATGCAGCACCCCCCGGAGCTACTCGTGGACTCGGCCGCTCAACGCGATCAAGCAGCTCCTGAGGGAGCTACCCGACTCAACCCCTCCGACCTCTAGGGCCTCGCAGGTGGTACGGGCGGCACTCTGCAGCATGTTGTGCTCCTAGATCTCAGCCTCGAGCACTGCCTACACTACGACGGAGGCCTCGGCTACCCGGGTGTCCTCCTTCTCCAACCCTGCACCATGATAGGCCGGATGGGGTTAAGCACGAAAGGAAAACAAGCCGAACAGGGGCGCAAGCCTTTAAGAGTCACCCTCGGCTTTCTCCCTCTAGTTTTGGACCTCAACCCGAGAGGCCTCGGCCACCCTAGAAGCCTCCCTCTCTAGCTCTACATCGTATTGGGGTGTCAGGGGTCGAACACAAGAAAAACAAATAAAACAAGGGGCGTGGCTCAACGGGACTCACCCTCGGCCTTTTCCTTTCAGGCTAAGGCCTCAACCTAGGAGGCCTCGACCACATTGAGAGCCTCCACTAGGGCACCTTTCGTCAGCAGGTGCGCACCCTGCTCCGCCCCCAGCTGCCCAGCGATGGCCTTGGTAGAGGCCTCCACTTGTTCGGCCCAGGACCTGAAGGTGTCCCACTCGCCGGCCACCTGGGTCAACTCCTCCTCTAGCTCCTTGATCCGCACCGCTAAAGGGGCAGCCTACTCCCAAGCCGTGGCCGCCTTGGCCTTCATATCAGCATAGCGAAGGTAGAGGTCTTCTGCCTCCACACTCTGCGTCGACAGAAGCTCATTAGCATTGGTGAGTAGGTCCTTCTACTGCCAGAGCTGGTCCCAGATGTCCCTCTCCCACCGGAGGAACATCGACTTCCCGAGGGACCAGGCCTTGAGCTCCTGGATAGGTAGAACAAATGTCAAGCACTACGAGAAAACTCAGGAAAAGATGACATAGCACAAGAAAAGAAGGCACATACCTGGGCAACATCGGGTAGGTCATCAGCCACGACAGACAGCGCTGTCCACAGCAACCGTGCCACTAGCTGGCGGAATTGCTCGAAGGAGCCCCAGTGCCTCCCCTCGACCGCGTCATCGAGGGCGAACAGAGGCTCCCCCTCAAGGTCATCCTGGCTTCGCCACAAGACACGTGGGCTATCCCACCCGTGGGGCTTGGGTTGTACTCGAACAAGGGCCGAGCTCCCCTCACCGGAGTTCAGAGCTGGCTGCTCCATGGTGCTGGCCGCCTCGGCATCCATCACCTCCTTCCCCCAGGAAGTATCGTCAGAGGAGATCGAATGGACCTCCACCTACGGGCGCTCTCCTATGATGGCGGCGGGTCTTGGATTGGGGGTGGTACCGAAGCTTGCCCCACCTCCATCTCCGCATCCTGGGCCGCCAGCTCCACCGCGCCCAAGCCGGCCTCCGCCGCCTCAGCCTCGGTGGTCCTGGGAGCTCCAGCCTTTGCCACCTCGGCCTCGGTGGTCCTGGGAGCCTCGGTGTCTGCCCCCTCGGCCTCGGAGGTCCTAGGGGCCTTGGCCTCGCCCTCGGTGGCCTCAGTGATTGAAGGTGCCTCGGCTTCACCTGGCTCAAGGGCCCCGGCCTCATGGGGCATAGGCGCCTCCTCCCCTGCCGGCTTCATGGCCGCCTTGGTAACCTCTCCTTAGGTGACTGGCTCCTTTGGGTTGGCCCTTGCCGATGACGCGCCACGCTGTATGGCGGCCTACACCTCCACCACCCATCGGGCGGTGGAGCTGGTGCTCACCTTGAGCGCCTTACGTGGTGCTAAGGCGAGCGCTTCCGCCTGACGCTTCTGGCTGAAGACAAAACACTCACAAGGTCAGCATACGGCCAAAGAACGAGTGGAAGATGCTGCAAACTCCACTGAGAAAACACTTACCTCGAATGGGGACACAATAGCTTCCGCACTACATCCCTCATCCTCTACAATAGTGGTGGCGGCGGCGGTGGCACGGCCCCCATGTCTGCCGGTGCTGGCTGGCCCTCGTCAGACTCCGATGCCCACTCAACCCTCTACGGAGGCTGGTGGGTCACCCCCGCCATCGCCAATTCCACCTCCGCCATTGAGCCCATCGGGCTGATGGCGTGCTTCCCTAACACTCGTTTCTCGGGCATGTCGGCCTCGGCCCCAAGGCGGGCGATCACCAGCCTCGAGGCGTCCTCTCCTCCTCCTCCTAGAGACACCGGGCGGCTTGCTGATGCCTCGGGCGCTGACCCCCTAATGTCAGGGAGATGGTCCAGAGGACCCCGCCCTGCCTCGCTCTCATCATCATCGGTCGAAGAATCCATCGACGACGGTGATGGAGATGGCTCCTCTAGGAGATCGTCGTGCCTCTACTGCCGGTGATGTTTCTCTAGCTCGTCGCGCTTGAGTTGCCTCCTCAGCATCCTTCCGCTCCTTGTACACCTCAGCGTATGCCCTGTTCTCCACTCGCTACCCTACATCCTTAGGAACAGGCAGTGGGGAAGCTCACACATCCCTCATCCCCTGTAGGAATGGTGAACACAAATAAGGGAACAAGTTGAAAACGTAAGGAGCATGGAGGCCTCGGGGGCCACAGCGACGCGTGACTCACCAGAGAGATGTACCCCCACGATGGGCGCATCGGGAACAAGGTTAGATCACTGCTCCTCTACTGCCCCTCCACCGTCTCTCTCACCCGACGTAGAACCTCCTTGTCAGAAAGGGTGACGGCGGACAACTAGATGTCGTCGATTGGCTCACCTGGTGTCATCTCGAACAGGCATTGCCACCGAGCCATCAGTGGCAGCACCCTCTAGCGGTGGAACGCCACCACGACCACGACCGCCATAAGGCCATGGCTACATAGCCTCTCCAGCGCCTTTAGGAGCGGCTACAACTTGGGCTGATCAGCTAACAGGACGCTGTACCTCCACTTCTTCGGCTGGCTCTCCACAACCCACCCGGAATAGGGGGAAGCCCGCTGTCATCATTGTAGAGGTAGAACCAACTGTTGTACTAGTAGCGGTTGGACGACACGAGCTGGGCTAGGATGTAGAAGGGCTGCCTATCTTGGCGCACTTGGAGAGTGCAGCTACTAGCCCTCAATGCCTTCCGTGTGCCCATCGTGCCCGCCGGCTTGGTGTTAAGCCTCGCTCGAAAGAGGTGGAGCCATGGCTCCTAGTGGGGGGCGATGCCTAGGTACCCCTTGCAGACAGTTATGAAGATGGCCGCCTGCACGATGGAGTTGGGGTTGAAGTTGTGGAGCTCCATGCTGTAGTAATGCGGGAGCGTCCACATGAACCAGTCCGCCGGCAAGCCGAGACCATGCTCGTGGAAGGCCACGAAGCTCATGATGTAGCCATCGCATGGCCTCGACTCCGGCTTGCCCCCAGAGCAATCCACTCTGGTCTATTGGGGTCGATGACTGGGTGGAGGAGACCGTCATCAACGAGCGACTATAGCATCGCTGTGGACATGTCGGATGGATCCTAAGGATTCGCCTGGACAACAATAGTGCCGCCAACCATGGGTGCAATGGAGAATGTGGCTACGGTGATAAGGCATGCTCTCGCTATCCCTCTCTCTCTCTTGTCTTCCCCCCCTTCTCCCTTCTTCTCCCTAGCGCTCTCTTCCTCTGTTCTTAGCAACCGCTCGAGGGCAGAAAGGGCGAACGTAGGTAGGCAAGGTAAGGAGGGGTGGGCGAGGCTCATCATGTATTTATGAGGGAGGGAAGGGGGCAAAATGGACGAGCGACGAAATCAGGGAAGTTTCCCTCAGATCTAGCATAGTTAATCTAGATCCGACTAAACCACCCATGCGTCCACCTTTTCCTTATTAACCGCATGCACACAGTAATGTCCCATCCGCAGATGTCGTGTCGCATCCGACCACAGCGACAGCAGGTGCCATTCCATCTCCCTAAGGAACTGCCTCAAAAGGTGCACCCGCCATTGTCAGCCAATGGGAGGGGAATATCCCCCACCTGATGCCTTTCAGACTAAGGAACTAGGCACCGAGCCCGTTACGATCCAAGGGTTCGAAGGCTGGGCCCCCGAGGGTCTCGACAGCCACCTTAGGACAAATAGAGTCAGGGATGACTATGGGCGAGCCCATACATGGCCGTGGCCCAAGCAACCAATTTCTTGGGATGCCCTAAGTCGTGTCTGAGACCGACAGGGAGGTCTCTGAATGAGATCCCACCATAGGGAGGCATCGAGCCCCCGGGGCCAACCGAACAGCCCTGGGACCCACTAGAGAAGCCCTCTGGTACTTTTGGAGTGCATCTCTAGACCGCTAGCTGACCCCTATCGAATGGGGCATGGGCCTCCACTCGGACTTACCCGATAATAGCTCACTAGAGGTGTCACTGCTCACGCCCACTGAGGGTAGCCTAGCATACTCCACACCTCCTTCCAAACAAAAAGGATGCGTGAGGGCCGCACAAAAAAGACAGGGAAACTTTTGATCACCCTCTTGCTCTGCGCAGAGGCTCAGGGGCTCTTCTTGCAAACAAGCCGAGGCCTAGCAACCCGAACTCGCACTCGGGGGCTCGGCAAACGCGATAAAAGGCACCGAGCCCATTACGGTCTAGGGGTTTGAAGGCTGGGCCCCCGAGGGTCTTGACAGCCACCTTAGGATAGAGTTAGGGATGACTATGGGTGATCCTGTACATGGCCGAGGCCCAAGCAAGCAATTGCTTGGGATGCCCTAAGGCATGTCCGAGACCGGCAGGGAGGTCTCTGAATGGGATCCCACCATAGGGAGGCACCGAGCCCCCGGGGCCAATCGAATGGCCCTAGGACCCGCTAGAGAAGCCCTCTGGTACTTTTGGAGTGTGTCTCTAGACCGCTAGCCAACCCCTATCAAATGGGGCATGGGCCTCCACTTGGACTTACCCGATAACAGCTAACCGGAGGTGTCACTACTCGCGCCCACCGAGGGTAGCCTGGCATACTCTACCCCTCCTTTCGAATAAAAAGGATGTGCAAGGGCCACATAAAAAATATAGGGAAACTCTTGATCGCCCTCTTGCTCTGAGCAGAGGCTCAGGGGCTCTTCCTGCAACCAAGCCGAGGCCTAGTGACCCAAACTCGCACTCGTGGGCTCGACAAACACGATAAAACCCCTCGCTCAACATGAGAAAAGCCCCTGAAGGAATAAATCCACTCCTCCAGGGCCTCGGGGGCTACACCCGATGGGTGCGCTCACGCACACCCATCGAGGCCTTGAGTATGAAATACCATCCTGCCAGGAGCTACCGTGAGCCAAGTCTCGTCAAAACCTCAGGAAGAGCACTCACACTCTCCCCGAGGCTTGGGGGCTACTATCGGGTACCATAAAAAGGGGTCCCCAAAGCAAGAACCAAAAAAATTGCTTAGACCTTGTAAAAATCGAAGCTAAGAGACAACCACCGGCAAACCCCCGCCTTATTCGAGGCTCAGCTGGACCGCCCGGCCGACCTAGAACAATATTTGGGCTCACCCGAAGTGGGCTTAGCCTAGAACGAAACCATGAGGCCTCGGACGGGGTACCGATTCTCCGACTCACCCGAGGCCCCACCCGTAAGGCCTCAGATGAGGTACCAATTCTTCGACTCGCCTGAGGCCCCGCCCGTAAGGCCTCGGATGAGGTATCGATTCTTTGACTCGCCCGAGGCCCCACCCATAAGGCCTTGGACGAGGTACCGATTCTCTGACTCGCTCGAGGCCCCACGCATAAGGCCTTGGATGAGGTACCGATTCTCCGACTCGCCCGAGGCCCCGCCCGTAAGGCCTCGGATGAGGTACCGATTCTCCGCCTCGCTCGAGGCTAGCTCGGCAACAACCCCGTTGCCTCCGCCTTGACTAACTTCTCTGATAGGACATCACATCAAACCAACGCATCCAACCACTCCCATGATGTTAGCCAAATGACAGCTCGATACAGCGGAGTGGCCGATGAGATGGGAGTCACATCGACGCCATGCCGTCTAGGATAGGACGAGGCAGGGGTTATCGGCCGCTGTGCTTGGCACTAGGCCCACGACTAGTGCCCGTGCTGCACTATGCTGCCTAACCCCTACTCCAAGGATAGCATGGCATGGAGAAGTCATGTCCAGGTCCCTGTAGCCTCGGAATCGATGTACAAGACCAACTGCTCCCTCCGAGCCTCGACTATCCGCTTCTAGGCTCCTATAGCCTCGAGACTCACACCTATCGAGCCCCCCTCAATGGTCCAACCTTGGCACCAACTAGGCCTCGGCTCTCTACATTGTCAACATACAGCGACCAACATGTCGTCCGTAGTATGCACCATACCCTGCACTAAGCCGTAGGAGCTCCCACGTCACATAGGATCAGGCGTGACCGGCGCATCGCTCTAGTGCACCAAGGACAAGGCCGCTCCATCGACCATGACGCCACAGTGATGAGCTACAGGGCTTAGATATGCCACCTCTGCTCATGTAACGCCGTGTAGCAAATCCATGTACCGCCCCCGTGCCTCCCTTTGACTATAAAAGGGAGTGACTAGGGCCGCTTCTAGGCAAGGACTCACACACATACATGCAAGCAACGCACAACGCTCTGTAACACATATGCTCCCTCACTGCAAGAGATCAACATCTCAAGCAACCCACGCCACTCTACATAGAGACCTAGGACTAGCTCCCTCTCTCGCTCAGCTTGTAAGCCCCTACTACAAGCACCTCGGTGCAAGGAATATAAGATTGCTCTCTCAGACTAGACATAGGGCACCTATTGCCTGAACCAGTATAAATCTTGCGTCTCTTTGCTTCACCATCTAGGATTAGGGGCACACAATACACTTTCACTAGTCGGTTGAGGATCCACCAGACCCAAAACACCGACAACCGTAGACCCCACCATGGATATCGCTTAGCAAATGCTTCCCCTATTCGAAGGGGATGCAGCACTACAGGATCCCAGTGTGTCTTCGCTTGTAGAGTTTGCCCTCCACAAGAACAAAGGACATAGCACGACGTGCAAGCCATTGAGCCTCCATTTTGTCCATTGGTAGCACATCACGGAGGAGGTAGTCGAGGTAGAGCATCCTCTAGTCAACCGGAGGGTTGGGCTCTGTCACTAGGTCCTCTTCAAGCTCCATGACTTTAGGGCCAGACATAGCCGATGGTTGGTCAGCCCCTAGGCCTAGATTGGACGGACCATCTCTGCCTTGTTCTAACCCCTCATGGTGAACCGAGGGCTTTGTGCTGGTCATTGGCGAAGACGCCCATTAGCATCGGCTCTCGACTAGATGTTGCTTTCGCAAGTGCGTCGGCCGCCTCATTAAGGTGCCTTGGGATGTGATTGAGTTCGAGGCCATCGAACTTGTCCTCCAACCGGTGGACTTCTCGACAATATGCTAACATCTTGATGTCATGGCAGCTTGACTCCATAACTTGGTCAATGGACAGCTGGAAATCTCCTCAAATGTCGAGGCATCAGATGCCCAATTCGATGGCAATGCGTATGTTGTTGATGAGTGCCTCGTATTCGGCTATGTTGTTGGAGGAGGGGAAATGGAGATGGACCATGTACCTCATGCGTACCCCTAGGGGTGACACGAAGACTAGCCCTGCATCAGCGCCCTTCTTCATCAGCGATCCATCGAAGTACATCGTCTAGTACTCTTAGTCGACAACCACTGGTGGCATTTGGACCTCGGTCCATTCCATAATGAAATTAGCTAACACCTGAGACTTGATGGCCCTCTAGGAGGCATACACAATGCCCTGACCCATTAGCTCGAGCACCCATTTCATGGTTCTTCTTGTGGTATCCTGGTTTTGGACAACCTTGCCGAGGGGGAAGGACATCATGACCGTCACCGGATGTGACTCAAAGTAGTGGCGTAACTTCCTCTTGGTGATGAGGATGGCATACAGAAGGTTCAGGATTTGGGGGCAGTGGGTCTTTGAGTCGGATAGGACCTCACTAATGAAGTACATAGGGCACTATACTTTGAGGGCGTGCCCCTCTTCTTCCTGCTCTACTACTAGGGCAACGCTGACCACTTGCGTGGTGGCCGCAATGTAGAGTAGGAGGGGTTCTCCATTGGTAGGAGGAACTAGGATCGAGGCCTTCATCAGAAGCATCTTGACCATGTCAAGTTCCTTCTAGGCCTCAGACGTCCATTTGAAGTGATCAGCCTTCTTTAGAAGTCGATAAAGGGGGAGACCTCATTCATCGAGACACGAGATGAAGTGGCTAAGTGTGGCAAGGCACCCTATAACTCGTTGTACTCCCTTTATGTTTTGAATCAGGCCCATCCTAGTGATGGCTGAGATCTTCTCTGGGTTGGCCTCAAAGCCATGCTTAGAGATGATGAAACCATGCAGCATGCCCCTTGGGACCCCAAAGACACACTTCTCGGGATTGAGTTTGATGATGTTTGCTCGAAGTTTCACAAAGGTCTGTTCAAGATCAGCTATGAGGTGGTCAGCCCATTTGGATTTGATAATGATGTCATCAACGTAGGCCTCGATGGTCCGCCTGATGAGGTCTTCAAAACACTTGAGCATACAATGCTGGTATGTAGCCCCAGTGTTCTTTAGACCGAACATCATTGTGATGTAGCAGAACAATCCGAAGGGGCTGATGAAAGATGTCATGAGCTAGTCGGACTCTTTCATCATGATCTAATGGTACCCAGAGTACACAACAAGGAAGCAGAGGGTTTCACACCCTGAGGTAGAGTCAACTATCTGGTCTATGCGTGGCAAAGGAAATGGATCCTTTGGGCTTGCTTTGTTGAGACCATATAGTCAACACATATCCTCCATTTCCCGCTCTTCTTTCATACAAGAATAGGATTGGTTAACCACTCTAGGTGGTACACTTCCTTGATGAATCCGACCGCCAAAAGCTTTACGATCTCCTCGCCAATGGTCCTGCGTTTCCCCTCATTGAAGCGACACAGGTGTTGTTTCACTAGCTTACAGCCTAGGTGGATCTTCAAGGTGTGCTCGACAACTTCCCACGGGATGCGTGGCATGTCCGAGGGTGTCCACATGAAGATGTCTCTATTGGCACGGAGGAAGCCAACAAGTGTGCTTTCCTATTATGAGGAAAGCGTGGTACCAATGCACACCATTTTTCCCTCGGTGCTCATGGGGTCTATGAGGACCTCCTTAGAGCCTTCCGCTGGCTCAAAGGACCCGATCAACCTTTTGGGGCTGGGTGCTTCTTTGGTGACCTCTTTTCTGATGTCCACGAGCTCTCTAGAGGCTACAATCACTATGGCGTGATCGCAGCACTCGACTTCGCACTCGTAGGCGCGCTGAAAGGAGGTGCCGACGGTGATGACCCCACCTGGGCCTGACATCTTTAGCTTGAGGTAGGTGTAGTTGGGGACGGCCATGAACTTCACGTAGGATGGTCATCCTAGGATGGCGTGGTAAGTTCCTATAACACCCTAGGTGTTAGGCTTGCATAATTGCACTTGCATTGCATGAGCATAAGCATCAAGCATCCTTATATGAGCTTTCACATATGAAACATGCAATTGAAACATGTGAAACATGACCTATTATTTTATGTTTTCCCTATGTGTATGCTTATGATCATGTGTGATTGAGTGCAAGTGGTTGATGTTGGTCACTAGAATACCTTAGCTACACTTAGGATACTTAGTGGAACAATGTTCATGTGGATCACTTTGCCTAATTAAGTTCCTAAGTGAGGATATGCTTAGTTTGACCTAGGATTTACATGTGATCAATGTATGAAATGATTGTGGAACCTTAAGAATGCTTCTAACATGTTTAGAATGTCACTAGGAACTACTTTGGTATTCATGACTAAAGCTAGTTTGGTCTCTAAGTCATAGTTATAGTGTAAGTCATTATTTTCAAGTTGTATGTTTGACCTAAGTTGAACTATGTCATAGAGTGTTTGCATGGTAGTGAACCCTTAAAAAAGTTGTAGTACTTGATTAGAGAAACAACTTTTATTTTTGGGTCATGAGCTAATTCATTGCCTAGCTTGGTTATTTAGTGCTCACAAAAATCAGCAAAACACTAGTTTTCGCACTTAGGAAAATTTCAAAGTCCTAACTGGTTTTTCATTTTGATTTACCTGACTTGGTGCTGTTGTAACTTGCAAACAGTTGGTAATTAGACCTAGATCACTTAAGAAAAGTTGGAGCTGGTATGTAGACCTACAACTTTTATTAGTAGAGTTTTTGCTAACTCATCATGGTTTAGGAGTTACGGAGGGACGAAGTTTGGGTTTCAGGCATATTATTTAGCTAGCCTAGAATTTTGAACGTGGCTGACCTGTTTAGAAGCTTGCTGCCGCATGGCCTCATGCGCTCGCTGCCCATTCGCCATCTCACCATCGCGTGTCGCTTTAGTGAAGCTAAGCCCAAGCCCTGTTCCCCTGCCCTCTCCATTCCCACTCCCTCTTCGCTCCTCCTAGCTCTACCTCGCTCTGCTCCATGTCAGAGCATGTGCCTGCCATGGCCGAGGTGGGCCGAGCTCACCATTGCCACTGTTCCCTGGCCTCCGAGCCCCCCTCGCGACCCACCGCGTGAACCACCACCTCTGCCTCTTCCTCCTCTACGACCGGCACTCCTCGGCTAAGCCGGAAACCATCGGAGCAGCCTGGCCGTCGGAGCCACTACTGTCGCCACCACTTATTGCAGTGGCTATGCCACCATAGGCTGCCTCGGGCCGATCTGGGTAGCCCAGCGGGTGCGCGCGGGCCCCCTGGTACTTCTCCACCACTCCACCATCGCCGACGAGCCTCCGCCGGCCGAAAACCGTGAGCCAGCCATCTCCCCTGCTGTGAACCGAGAGGAGGGACCACACACAGCAATTTGGAGAAAGGGGAAGGTCGATCTGCAAATCGTAGACTCGTTTGAATCGTGCTAAAAAGGACTGGTTCGCTAGCATTTATTTTGTGTTTTCTGCAGGGACCCCGATGCAAGATTTACAATTCCTTTTCTTTGATTTATGTAGATTTGAATAATCAACTTTGAAAATTTGTAGTAATTAGTATAAAAATTGTAAAATAGTAAAAGAGGACTTTTTGGAATCCTTGTGAAACTGTCTATGCAATATATCTATAATATGGCATGCTTTAGTTTAAAGTTTTTGCTGTGAAAATCAATTTGTGCAGTTAGATTCTTAATACTAGTTTTGCCTTGTCTTTTTCATAACTGCAGTTGTTTTGCTCAAATAAATATGAAATTTTTATGGAGTGCTACTAAGGTGATTATTAATATCTTATATAAATTTTAGGATTTTAGGCTTGATAGTTTAAGATATATAAAAATAACAAAGGCCCTGTATTGCTTTGCTCCTATTCTGAATAGGCCTACATGTTTGAATTAATTGACTCAGTTAAGTTATGAATCATGACTTTATGACAATACAAGAGTTATATTACTTTTCTTAAGCTTTTCAAAAAGCTAAATAGCATAATTTTTGGTTAAGTAAATTCTTAGTTATTGTTGCTTACATTTCTGTGGCTGTTTCTGCCCAAACCCAGATAGGGTTTCCTTGTTGGTACTGTGGGGCCTTTTTAATAGTAGAATTAGCTTTAGTTGTTTATAAAAAAGTTGTTAAGAATTTTCTAATATTTCAAAAAAGTCTAGAATCACATTTATTGGACATGTAGAACTCTAGTTATAGCCGTTTAAAGTGGTATGTCAATTTCTGTTCATGTTTTGGATAGAGATGCATTCATTGGATTAATTGACCTTGTTAGCTGTAGAATCATCTTATGATGATAATAATAAAGTTTTAGGTAACATCATAACATTTTCAAAAAGTTATGATTCATGATTGTTGGACATATAGAACTCCAGTTATGCTTCTCTGAAGTTCCTATCAGTTTTTTGTACCACTGCTATTGGGCTGCATGTGCAATTTTGCTTGTGCAATCATTTTCGTGGTGGAAATGATGTTTGCTGTGATTGTAGTGAATACCAAAGTTGTAGATAATTTCATAATATTTCTTGTGTTCAAATTTCATGGCTATAGGCCTGATACTTTAGGAGCTATGGATTTTGTAAGTTTATTGTCAGATTTTGCATGCTCTCTGTATAGATCTGAATGATTGTGTTGTTTGACTTAGCTACGCTTTGAATCATGTCTTCGAGATAATATAAGAAGTGTAGTGCCTTTCATGATCTTTCAAAATTGTTAAAGATCACCCCTTTTGGTGTTGTAGAGCTCCAGTTATAAGCTTATGAAGTTGCATGGCAGAATCTGTCCAAGCCTAGACAGAGGTGCTCAATTGTGCTTGATTGACCTTGTTAATTGTGGAATCACATGGTGATGATAATAACAATGTTGTAGGAAAATTCATTAGCTTTATAGAAAGTATAGGGTCACCCTTGTTGGATGCTTATATCTATAGTTATGGATGAAACAAGTGACTACTGTGCTGCTGTCCAGATTTCTATACATGTGCTAAGTGATTGCTTTAGCTTGCTCTTGTTTTGGCTAAACAAGTTGGTTAGTTCTTGATCAATGCATGGGTGCAATATCTGAACTTAAGTTCACTTGTGTGCCATACCTAATATGCTTGCTATCCCTTTATAATAGGTTGTGTGATGTTTAGTTAAATAACTCTAGGTGCCTATGTCTTGCATGACCTTATGTTTGCCTTGAATGCTATTATGTGATGCATCTCATATTACCATTCTTCATATTCATGCACTTGCATCTTACATTTCATCTAGGTACGCTAGATGAACCATATGAAGGCCATGATATTGGAGCCGATCCCGAAGGCAGTGTATGGTGGATCTATCCCGAAGGTGGAAGGACTAGACAAGTGCTAGGACGGGAGATGCTCGCTAAGCGAGTGTCATCTAACAAACACTGACCTAGTATTGGATTCCAGGCAAGCCCCACAGCATTCTTAGTCTCCCAGTGTCTTACAAAATATTACTTGAGTCCTTTATGATTGATGCATTATGCTATAAGAGTTGATTGGAAACACTTGATGCATGAAACTACCTTGTCCAGAGATATACACTTTTCACCCTGTGTAGGTCCAGGATCGAACATATGCTTAGACCGGTAGAAGTCAGGTGATTTCCTATCACCTGCGAGATATAGGTGGATACTAAAGCATGGTTGGCTATATTTGCTATCATGGAAAAGAACCATGGGGTAATGTAAATGGAGATCGGGCGAGATGTCGATAGAGAAGCAACAAGACATGGAGGTCTTGGGTGTGGATCTATCCCTGTCTGTGTCGATTAAGGATCGTACCATTGTTGGTGCTTCTAACAAGATTGAACGCATGCCTATCACTTAGCTAGCCGGATAACTCGTTCCATCTGTGAAGCCGAGTAGCTCAACTCAGGCTGGGCCCTGTTCTGTTGTGTGCCCTCTACAAGGAGCGGATCCATAGACCGTGGGCAAGCATGACCTGAGCGACCTGGTCTGGGACCATGGGTAGTCATGGCTTGAGCAACCTGGTGTCGAGGACCTAATACTAGGGTACCCCAGGAGGCAAAACTAATAACCATCGAGCGTTAAAAACTCCCGGACGAACAAGGGCGCCACTGCGTTTCATGTTTGAATGACGGGAGTTTGGTTCTGCCTCGCCCGACGCCCCTAGGCCGGCTCTGCCTTGCCCGATGTCTATGGGCTAGGCTCCGCCTCGCCTAAGGGCTAAGGATAAGACTCCACCTCGCTTGACCCCCGAGGGCCAGTTCCACCTCGCCCGAGGGCTAAGGGCAAGACTCTGCCTCGCCCGACGCCCATGGGCCAATTCTGCCTTGCCCGAGAGCTAAGGGCTAGACTCCGCCTCACTCGACACCCTTCAGCCAGCTCCGCCTCGCTTGAGGGCTAAGGGCTAGACTCTGCCTCGCCTAACCCCTGAGGGCTAGGCTCGGTCTTGCCCGAGGGATAAGGGCAAGACTCCACCTCGCCCGACGTCCAAGTACGGACCTCGCCTCGCCCGATGTCTGAAGACTGGTTTTGTCTCACCTAACAACCTCTCCCTGCTCCCTCATGATGATAGGTACAGGGTAGGACAAGACATTTGGGTCAACCGCGGCTTCGAGGACCATACCCTGCGCCCCAGCAGGAAAAGTACTACCAGGGAACGATGGGATGGGTGCTTTAGACCCTTCTAGGCATAGCAAAGCCTGAATAGTGTTGCGGGTGCATGCTCTTCACCCTATAGAGTTATAGGCGCCGCCTTCAGCCCTCAGACATGAAACCCAATGTAGACATAACAACAACCAATATGGTCTAGGAAAGGACTCGCGTCCTCCACAAATGACAGATGTGCTATCACCACGTTATGGTCCTAGGGAAGCAACACCCGCTTCATGGCCCCTTGGGTCCACAGGATCGGAGCACTCGCTTTGGCCTCTAGACGCCCTCTCTGATCGGAAGGCCTTGCCCATGGCACTACTTCAGCTCCTGACCCCACACCCCTCTAATGGGGACTCATAGGAACCAGAAGGCATGCGGAGCAAGGCTGGGCAAGGCTCATAAGTCAAAACCACTATACCAGAGTCCATACCCTGCGTAGAGCAGTACTCTGTAGCCACCCTGACATTCTACAATAGCATCGACAGTATTGTAGGCGCTTACCATTATCTCATACCCATTAGAATGGGCAACAAGGCTTGATAGATGTGAACAACAAGGCTTGGAAGCATATGCACCCTTTCCCTCTCACTTGTAAGGCCATCCCCTTCATCCATAAAAGGGGATGTGCTTCCTCCAACAAAGGGACCGACTTTTGATAGCACAACACACACAGTCAAGCTACTACTAGGCTCTTGGCAACCTTTTGACCCTTCCATTAGAGACTTGGGACCAGTCCCTCTCTTGACCATTTGTACCCCCTACTATGAACCATTTTTGGTGCTAATAACACGAGCAGCAACAGACTGGATGTAGGGACATTCAGCTCGAACCAGTATAAATCTTGTGTCCTTTAGCACACCATTTGGGCCTAATGCACATCAATATAAATTCACTTGCCGGTGCTTGCTCGAAACACCGACAGTTGGTGTGCTAGGTAGGGGACTTTGTGCGTTCCAAATCAAGCCTCGGATGGCCAACCACACAATCAGCTAGGTCCTAGGCGCACACGTGCATTTCGGTGACCTAGATTTCATCATCACACTAGGAGGGCTGGCGCTGGCCCACACGGCCATCTAGTCTCTCCCTTCTGTCAACTTTAGCCATCAGAGGCTTGGGGGCTAGCCCAGCGACTCCCTTGGACCCTAGTCATCCAGGGAGGCCCCGTGCTACATCACCCTCTCTCTAGAACACCATGAGCGGAGCGCCCCGACAGTGTTTTTGTTCGGTCTCCACAACGCCGCGGTGACTGCTGGCCACCTTCTGGCACTACGCATGGTTCAGCCACTCATGGATAGCGAGTTTGTGGGGACAATTGAACATGATATGGAGACTCTCCATAGGCTCCTCATGGAGGAGCTAGGATCATCCTCCAACTTTGACTCTAGCTGGGGGAGCCATCACCCTTCTTGGGAATGCTTCATGGTGCAAACCCCTAAGGGGCGTGTCAAAAGCGTGTCTAGGGAAGAGGCTACCCCGACAAGCAACCCTAATAGCAGGTCTAGGGGGGAGGCAATGGCCCCATCTCGCTTGAGGATGGAGCAGCTGAGAGCCCACAAGCTGGAGATCGATGAGGCCATACAAGGGCTCATTCGAGAGCACACAGACATCAATCGCGAGATTGAACGCCGCAAAGACAGTGGGCGCGCACGTGCCACGGCCTGCACTGTACACCAGAGGATCCTCACCAACAACAGGACCCTCCCTCACTTCACTTGGGCGAGCCAAAACATCACCGCTATGATAGCCTTGCTGCATGGCATTCTAGAGGCCACGACGTCTAAGGATCACCGGGCCCGCCGAGAAATTCGCACGTTGCTCGAGCATGTGGTGGCACATCAGGCAGAAAGCTCATTATCTCGGCAACATTAGCCCGATGCCAGCCAGTGTATGCCCTTAGTGTGCCCCACCAAGGACGCGTCTGTTCACCAGACACCGCTAGGCGGCAGGCAGCACACCACTATCCCGGTACATCAACGTCTTGGCCACGACCGTGACATGTGTAGCACCATCGATGCCCGCAGGCGCACCCATGGTGACACAAGTGAGGGAGCCCGCTATGGTTACCATCCTCAATGCGGCGGATGCTACAACAGCATCGAGGACCGGAGCCCAAGCCTTGGCCTACCAGGCCCTCAGGCCTTCGACCGACACATCCTCAATGCTGCCTTCCCACCAAGGTATCGACCACCTACCAACATCCCTAAATATTCTAGGGAAATGAACCCCGAGCTTTGGCTCGAAGACTATTGGCTTGCCTGTCCAACCAGTGGTGCGAGTGATGACGATTTCATTATTCGCAATCTCCCGCCATTCTTGGCCAATTCGGCATGAGTGTGGTTGGAGCACCTACCGTCCAACGCCATTCAAAGTTGGGCGGATCTGATGGAGATATTTGTGGGGAACTTCTAGGGCACATACAAACGCCCTAGAAACCCATGGGACCTCAAGAACTGCCACCAGAAGGTCGATGAAACCCTTCATGGGTACATCCGGCGCTTCTCCCAGTAGTGCAACGAGCTTCCTAACGTCGCTGACATCGACATGATAGGAGCCTTCCTATCCGAGACAACCTGTGAGTCTTTGGTTCATAAGCTAGGGCATAGGGGCCCACGGACCACTAAGGAACTCCTAGACATCGCCACCAGCCATGCCTCAGGAGCGGAGGTGGTCGGAGCCATCTTCGACCATTCCAATGGCAAGGCGAGGCGGGACGAGGACGCCAACGAAGGCGCCTCCAACCATCCCACCAAAAGAAAGAATAAGAAGCAATGGCGCGACAACTTGCTCATGGCCGCTGCCGACCGCAAGAATTGCCAAAAGCCCACGGAGGGCGCTTCGAACCACTTTGAGAAAATGCTCGAGGGGCCATGCCCGAATCATGCTTTCCTGGCCAAGCATCTATACACGGATTGTGGCCTCATGTGCAAATACTTGTCCGGAGGCCTCAACAAAGGGGGGCAGGGAAGGAACCTACCCCCATAGACAACACTAAGGAGAAGGATGACACCTTCCCAATGCCGAACGACACCCTCATGATCTTCGGAGGATCAGCAGCCTATGACTCCAAGCGCCACCAGAAGGTCACACGCCGCGAGGTCTATACGGCTGGACCGGCCATGACTGCCTTCCTTCGGTGGTCAGAATCCACCATAACCTTTGACTAGACTGACCATTCGGATGCCATCCCACACCTAGGAAGGTACCCGCTTGTTGTCGATCCGATCATCAGCCCAAAGTGACTCATGAAAGTACTGATGGATGGAGGTAGTGGCCTCAACATCATGTACACCAAGACGCTCGATGAGATGGGCATCGACTGAATGAACCTCCGCCCCATCTGGGCACCTTTCCATGGTGTCGTGGTTGGCAAACAGGCCATACCACTAGGACAGATTGATCTGCCCATCACTTTCGGGGATCAGTCCAATTATAGGACAAAGACCCTCACCTTCGATGTGGTAGGGTTCCCTGGAACCTTCCACACCATCCTAGGACGACCATTTTATGCGAAGTTCATGGCCATCCCCAGCTATACATACCTCAAGCTAAAGATGCTAGGTCCCCGCAGGGTCATCACCGTCGGCACCTCCTTCCGTCACGCTTACGAGTGCGAAGTCGAATGCTGTAGCCACGCCACAGTAGTCGTCACCTCCGAAGAGCTCACCACCCTCAGGGAGGAGGTCATTGAAGAAGTGCCCGACACAAAGAGGTCCTCCAGGTCGTTTGAATCGGTGGAAGGGTACAAGGAGGTCCTCGTGGACCCCAGCAGCTTCGAGGGAAAAAAGGTCCACATCAGGACCATGCTCTCCTCTGAATAGGAAACCCTCGGATATGCCAGGCATCTTGAGAGAGGTCACCGAGCATACCTTGAAAATCCACCCAGGCTCCAAGCCGGTGAAGCAACACCTGCGCCACTTCGACGAGGAAAAATGCAAGGTCATCGGTGAAGAGATAGCAAAACTGTTGGCTACTAGGTTCATCAGGGAAGTACACCACCCAAAGTGGTTAGCAAACCTTGTTCTTGTATGAAAAAAGAGCGAGAAATGGAGGATGTGTGTCGACTACACTGGCCTTAACAAGGCATGCCCAAAAGACCTGTTTCCTTTACCACGCATAGACCAAATAGTCGATTCTACCTCAGGGTGCAAAACCCTCTGCTTCCTTGACGCATACTCCGGCTACCACCAGATCACGATGAAAGAGTCCGACCAGCTTGCGACATCTTTTATCACCCCCTTTGGATCATTCTGCTACATTTCAATGCCGTTCGGTCTAAAGAACGCTAGGGCAACTTACCAGTGCTGTATGCTCAACTGCTTCTAGGACCTCATCGGGTGGACCGTTGAGGCCTACGTCGATGACATTGTAGTTAAGTCCAAATGGGCTGACCACCTTATCGCCGACCTTGAACGAACCTTTGCGAAACTCTAGGCAAATGGCATCAAACTCAATCCCGAAAAGTGTGTTTTTGGGGTCTCGAGGGGCGTGCTACTCGACTTCATTATCTCCGAGCGCAGCATCAAAGCCAACCCAGAGAAAATCTCAGCCATCATAAGGATGGGCCCAATCTAGAACATAAAGCGGGTTTAGTGGATCACGGGGTGCCTCGCCGCCCTCAGCCGATTCATTTTGTGCCTCAGCGAATGAGGACTCCCCCTTTATAAACTCCTGAAGAAATCTGACCGCTTCGAGTGGACAGCCAAGGCCTAGGAGGTGCTTGACATGGTCAAGCTATTTTTAACCAAACCCCTAGTCCTAGTTCCTCCAAGCAATGGAGAATCCCTCCTGCTATACATAGTAGCCACCACGCAAGTGGTTAGCGCCGCCTTAGTAGTAGAACGGGAAGAAGAGGGGCACGCCTTCAAGGTGCAGCGCCCTGTATATTTCATCAATGAGGTACTATTCGACTCCAAAACCTACTACTCCCAAATCTAGAAACTCCTCTACACCGTCCTCATCACCAAGAGGAAGCTATGCCACTACTTTGAGTCACACCTTGTGATAGTCGTGACGTCTTTCCCCCTCGGTGAGGTCATCCATATCTAGGACACTACAAGAAGAACCGCAAAGTGGGCGCTCGAGCTGATGGATCAGGGCATTACTTATGCCCCCCGAACGGTGATCAAATCCTAGGTGCTGGCTAACTTCATCGCTGAGTGGACCAAAGTCCAAATGCCACCAGCAGTCGTTAATCAAGAATACTAGACGATGTACTTTGATGGATCGCTGATGAAAAAGGGCACCAGCATGGGACTGGTCTTCGTATCACCCCTCGGGGTCCACATGAGGTACATGGTTCAGCTCCATTTCCCCTCATCAAACAATATCACCAAATACGAAGCGCTCATCAACGGCCTACGAATCACCATCGAGCTGGGCATCCGATGCCTCGACATTTTTGGGCGACTCCCAGCTGGTTGTCGACCAGGTCATGAAGGAGTCAAGATGCCACGACACCAAGATGGTGGCATACTACCAAGAAGTCTGATGACTAGAGGACAAATTCGATGGCCTCGAGCTCAATCACATCCCAAGGCACCTCAATAAAGCAGCCGACGTGCTCGCGAAAGCAGCATTTGGCCGAGAGCCAGTGCCGACGGGCGTCTTCACCAGCGATGAACACAAGCCCTCGGTGCGCTATGAGGGGTCGGAATAGGCTAATGATGGCCCATCTGATCTAACCCTGGAGACCGACCCACCGACTGCTCCACCTGACCCTGAGGTCATGGAGCTTGAAGAGGATCTAGCAGCAGAGCCCGACCCTCTCGATGACTGGAGAATGCTTTACCTCGACTACCTCCTCCACGACACACTATCGATAGACAAGATGGAAGCCCGATGGCTCGCATGCCATGCCAAGTCCTTCGTTCTTGTAGAAGGCGAACTCTACAAATGGAGCCTAATCGGGATCCTACAGCTCTACATCCCCAGCGAATAGGGAAGACTTCTGCTGAGCGACATCCATGTTGGGGTCTATGGTCACCATGCCGCACCGAGGACCTTGGTTGGAAACACATTCCGATAGGGCTTCTATTGGCCCACCGTAGTAGCCGATGCCGAGCAAATTGTACGCACCTATGAAGGGTGTCAGTACTACGCTTAGTAGACTCACCTCCCGGCCTAGGTGCTCTAGATGATCCCCATCATGTGGCCCTTCATGGTCTAGGGGCGCAACCTGGTTGGGACACTCAAAAAGGCACCCAGGGGCTTCACCCATCTACTTGTCACCATAGACAAGTTTACGAAATGGATCGAAGCTCGACCGATCTCCACGATCAAATCCGAGCAAGCTGTGTTGTTCTTCCTCGACATCATCCATGTAACACCTTTGGTGTTTTGACCTAGTACTAAAACTTGACATGTCATCATATGCATTGCAAAGCATTCATAAAGTAGAAAATTTTGAATGCATTCACTAAATAAGCTTTATTTCATAAGTTGTTATTTTATGTGATGTGATTCAAAACTCTAAATAAAGATCATGACCACAAGGGTCAAATTTCATGTGATAATGTGAGACCATGTGTCAATTGACTCAAATAACCCTAATGGGCCATGTTACTGGTCAAAAATCATATTTAAGTAAAAAGGTAAACAAATCAAATTTGAATTCAAATTCAAACCATGAAAGTCCTTTTTGCCCCTTTTGTCTAATTCAAAATCCATTTGGAATTTGGGGTTGTGACAAAAAGCAAAGTTGAAGCTTATTTTATAAGGGTCAACTTTGGTATTCAAAGTTTTTGAAGTTTACATATAAAATTTGGAGTAATTTTGAAATGATTCAAATGCTCAAATGCACCCCAAATTCAAATTTCAAAATGGAGGTAGAATTTGAAAATGTTCATTAAAGCAAAGTTGTAGAGTTTGAAAAGTTAAGCAACTTTCATTTTTGGAGATTTTCAACTTCTTTAGAAAATTTGTGAGTAATTTGCAAAATAAACGTAGTGGCATTTCTGTAAATAATACAAAATTTCAAATGAAGCCGAGCGCCACCTCCCTGCTTGCCGCCGATGCCACGCAGCTACCGCCGCCGATCGTTTTTCACCGCTTTCTCATACGGTGTCACGCTGCCGTCTCCATGGCGACATTATACGTGAGCTGTCGAAGCCGGACGCGTCCTTCCCCTCTATAAATAGGAGCACCGCCACCATCGTTCTTCTTTCCTCTCGTCTGCTCGCCGCCGGTGTCCTTGCTGCGCTCGCAAAATTCATCCTCGCCATAGCACCTCATGCCGATTGTGTTTGCCAGTAGCTCTGCCTCACCCTGCCGCTCCTTCTAGGCCTGCTCGCCTCGCCTCTAGCAGTCCAGCGCCAACCCGTGGCGTCTTCTTCTTCGGAGCCGGCCGGAGCACCGCCACCACCGACCTCACCGTGGCCACGTCGTTCCAGCCCGTCTCCGCCTTCACTGTGGCAGAACCTCCTAAATTATAGGACCCACATGCACTTGTCACTATCCAATGACCTTTGACAACAATGCATATGTTCCTGGTAACTTAAGAAGTCTGTCGGGTGTCCTCGGGGAACCCCGAATCATCCACGATTTCCGAGCAGGATCACATTACAAAGTTATTGCAGTATTACAACATTTATTCAAATATCAACACCAGAGTAAAAACAGCGGAAGTCTTACGGTAACATAGTTTACAAACTAGTTGTTTCAAACCTTACAAACTAAGTCCGATAATTATTACAAACCATAGTAGTAGTGGAGTGGCATAAATAACATATACATAACACACAAATTAAACATCCTGCCCAAGGATCACACATTTACTTCTCATCATCAAAACGAACAATAGTCATGTAGCATGATCCAAAACAGATCTGCTCATGAGGCTCACCTGCAACAAGGGGTCAACGAACCCTGAGTACAAAAGTACTCAACAAGACTTAACCGAAATAAAACTAATAGAACTCAGGAATGCCGGTTCATGGGATTCAAGGTATGGCTTTAACAATAATCAAAGTTCTTTTGCGTAAAAGCTCCTTAACAAAATTCTTTATATAGAAAACTTCATAAAATCATATACAAAGCTGACATGATCCGTGTTGAGATCATGAAACTTCATATCCAACACCTTCACAAGCCTTATTCAAGTTCCAGTTATTAATTCTACGATGATGAACAGTGAGTTGAGTCTCCATAACCAAGGAGCAACGACGATTCAAACCGATTATAAACCCAGCTGGGAATTCCAGACCACACGACATATGCAGGTTCCCGACCTACATATACCAACCTACCCTTGGATCCTCTAAAACAAGAACGGGTCCGCGCCACCCGAGAATATAGTACTCCACCATTCCAGCCCATGGCCACGTGGGTACATGCTATTCCCACCATCTCTCCACTCCCAGTGCGTGAGTAGCCATTCTCGTAATAGAATCGCCAAGTTCAGGCTTACCAGAGTATGTGGTTAGTACTACAAAGTCTCACCTCATGCAATTCAACAACGGACGTGCCTTAATCGACACAGGCGGAAAGAACCCGCTCACAAGACCTCCATGTCTTGTGGCTCACACACACCGAGTCCGCCCGGTCTAGATTTATTACTCCACATTTCTATATCACATGATAACATAAGTAACCAAGGTTCCATTTGAAACTTGCATGTGACAGTTAATCACCTGACTTCATCGTTCTACGCATAGCTAAGCAAAACTAGGCATATACGAATTTAAAACTGGTAATATGGTAAATATGGAATAACAAGGGTGGTAATGCACCAATTTGTTTTTCACTTGACTCCTAATCACTTAATGCAGTAATGAGAAGCAAAAGCAAAATCAATTTGTAAAATACAAGGCAGGGTTGTATGCATCCGGGGCTTGCCTTCGTTGACGGAAAAGTCTGGTTCCTGTGATGTTTCACAAGTGTTCGATCCGACCTCAACAGATGGATTAACCTCCTCAGCAACTTGATTAACTACCACATGTTCACCTTCGTTCACTACACGTAATAACAATGCCATGTTTAACATGATGCGGAATACGAAACATGATGCTCGATGATGGATGCAAAATTTAACAATTTGAATACAACTTTCCTTCGCGGTACAGTTGCAAGTCAAACAAACTAAATCTTTTTTGTAATACATACATCAATTGCCAAGGATCATTATCAACTAATGACCCAAGGTCATCACTCAATCCAAAATTTCAAACAAAACCTAAATCAACAAAGGTTACTATTTGCTTTTATGAATTAATTATTTAATTCAAAATTATGAAATAAATCAACTTATTCTAATTGAGCTCAAAATTTTAGTAAATGTTCATTACATGATAACTAAGTGGCAAAACAAATTTCATAATTTTTGGATAAATAAATAAGCCTAGAAAAATCATGGAAATCCATTTATTAATAAATTAAGCAATTTTTATCACATTCAAAAATTGCTGAAAAACAATATTTCATATTTTTATTAAATAATATACATCACATAGAGGTCACACAAAAATTTTCATATTTTTTGGAGCTCTAAATAAATCTACACAAAAATAACAAAAACAGACACTATTCATTCAAATATGAAAATAGAAAAATCCATTTGAATGCTGAGTCACTGACAACGGGTCCCACCTGTCATCCCTAACCTCGCGTGTTTGACCACGACGGCGACGGCGCTAACTGATGATTTCTCGTCGACGGTGAGTCCAACGGCAACGGCCAACGTACCAAAATGATCACCAAGACTAGGCGCATCGATTGACGTCCCTATCAACACTGTTTACGGCCCTATACTAGCTCCTCGTCGGCCATGGCGGACGCGGTGGCATGGCAGCGCTACGCTGGTGGTGTGCGACCGGTAGAGCTCAAACAAGGGATCCAGGAAGCACCAGTGGCTCACCCCGAATGCGTTGAAGCAAGGAGCGAGGTCGGAGAAGCAACGGAGAGGCGTGACGACGATCACGGTGATCACAGCGGAGCAAAGATCATCGGTGAGGAAGAACTGGCGACTGCAGTGATCAAAATAAGCAACCAACTATGGATTAAGTACCATAGCATCGAAATGAAACAAAATCAACCAAAACCAGGGACGGAGATGCACCGTGGAGCTCTGGCCGCGGCGAATCGTGCTCGGCGGAAGAGTTGTCGGCCGCGAGGAAGAAGACGATGCAACTCGAGTTCCCAACGAAGACTAGCCGAATTGGTGGGTCGGCTGGATGCGCAAGGATACGATAGAGCTAGAACTAGCTTATCAGCAATGGTGGAGCACAACAACGATGGCGTGGGATCACCGGAGATGAGCAAGGCGAAGGGAAAAATAGAGCAAGAAGAAAAGGCAAAGACGACGGTGGCTCGGGCTATAAAGGGGGCCAAGAAGCTCGAGGAAGCTGCGCTGTGGCCTTCACCGCACCAGCGCGACGCCAAAACGGCCACGACCGCGCCTGGAACGCCGAAGAAGGAAACGCCGGCAATGTAGCTTCGGCGGTGGATACTGTTCACAGAAATTATAGATTTGCCATTCACCAAATTTCACAAATTACTCTTAAATTTTCATAACAACTCAAAAATCTCCAAAAACAAAAGTTGTTCAAAATCAAAAGTTCTATAACTTTGCTTCTATACCCATCTCCTAATTCGGTCTAGATTTTGAAATGATCTTTTAAATTCAAATAGGGGATATTTAATGAATTACGCCTTTTTGAATTACTCCAAATTTTTCTAAACAACATGAAAAACTCCAAAAATAAACTTTGCTTAACTTGTCAAGCTCTACACTTTTTCTTTAAGGCTCAACCCCAAAATATGCTTAAATTTTGAAATAGATTTTCAAGGTAGGATTTAAATGCTGAAAAGCGGGGTTTTCTCGAAAAATTCAAAATCCAAACAAACTTTGAACTTGAGTCAAACAATACAATGCAACACATACCACATAAATATAAACTTGTATTAGTGTATGCATCTCAAAGTTTTTACCAAATGCCAAATGCTTTGCAATGCATATGATGACATGTCAGGTTTTAGTTTTTTTAAACACCCGAGGTGTTACAATCCTTCCCCCTAAAAGAAATCTTGCCCCGAGATTCAAAGCCATAGGGTAAGTAATGGAAAAGGAAATGTGTCGTGAGAACACATACAAAATCTATCCATAAAACAACTGAGGTTCCTTTACAAAACACAATTTGTAGCAACTGAGCTCAACTAACATTACTCTATTCTATATTGACGCTAGAAACTCTGGAAACTTTTCTAACAAGTAGTCTTCTGATTCCCAAGTAGCTTCCTCTTCTGAATGTTGATTCCATTGTATTTTATAGAACTTGATTGTCCGTCTTCGAGTAACATGATCTTTCTGATCTAACACTCGGATAGGATATTCAGAATAAGTTAAATCCGGTTCTAGTTCTACTCCTTCAACTTCAACATTCTGTTCAGGCACTCTGAGACACTTCTTCAATTGAGAAACATGGAACACATCATGCACAGCTGTGAGATGTTCAGGTAATTTCAAGTGATATGCCACTTTTCCATACCTCTCCAAAATTTGATATGGTCCAATATATCGGGGTGCCAACTTTCCTTTAACACCAAAACGGGTAACTCCCTTCATTGGTGATACTTTCAGATATACAAAATCTCCTTTGTTAAATACCAATGGTCTCTGTCTTCTATCTGCATAACTCTTTTGTTGGGATTGAGCTATCTTCAAATTACTCTGTATTTGCCTAACCTTGTCTTCTGTTTCTTTCACAAGGTCAACTCCAAAGAATCTTCTTTCTCCAGGCTCAGACCAACTCAATGATGTTCTGCATCTACGACCATAGAGTGCTTCAAATGGAGCCATTCTAATGCTTTCCTAATAACTATTGTTGTATGAGAACTCGGCCAAAGGTAAGCATTCATCCCACTTATTGGAATAGTTAAGGACACAACACCTTAACATATCTTCAAGTACTTGATTGACTCTTTTAGTCTGTCCATTAGTCTGCGGATGATAAGCTATACTATACAGAAGTTTGGTACCCAACGAAGCATGTAAATGTTTCCAAAAGCTGGAGACAAACTATGTACCCCTATCTGACACTATGGTCTTTGGTACTCCATGCAAACTCATGATTCTTGCTAAGTACATTTTGGCATATTGGATCGTAGAATATATTGTCTTGACCGGAAGAAAATGTGCTGACTTAGTGAGTCGATCTACAATAACCCACACTGAGTCAAATCCCTTTGATGTCCTAGGTAGACCAACAATAAAGTCCATACTTATGTCCTCCCACTTCCAAGATGGAATAGGTAATGGTTGTAATTCACCAGCAGACCTCAAATGTATAGCTTTCACCTTTTGACAAGTTTCACACTTCGCTATATATCTAGCAATCTCTATTTTCATTTTAGTCCACTAGAATCTTTGCTTCAAATCATGGTACATCTTGTTGCTTCCCGGATGGATAGATAACCTAGTAGCATGTGCCTCTTCTAGAATTGACTGCCGCAACTCAGGAACTTTTGGTACCACCAGGCGATCCTTGAACCATAACACACCTTCATCATCTATGCTGAAGCATTCTGCTTTTCCATTCTTGACTCTTTCCTTGATATGGGCTATACCCTTATTTTCCTTTTGAGCAGCAATAACTTGATCTCGAATAGTGGCTTCAACAATTATGTTGGTCAAACTTCCTTGTTGAATTACTTCTACATTCAACTTCTCCATTTCTTGACATAAATTCAAACCCATTGTTCTCACTATCAGACAATTGCAATAACTTTTGCGACTAAGGGCATCTGCAACCACATTTGCTTTACCTAGGTGATAATGTACTTCCAAATTATAATCCTTAATTAGTTCTAACCATCTTCTTTGTCGCATGTTCAATTCTGACTGAGTAAAGATATACTTTAAGCTCTTGTGGTCTGTATACATATGGCACATATTACCAAGCAGCTAATGCCACCAAATCTTTAGAGCATGAACCACAGCTGCTAACTCTAGATCATGAGTCAGATAGTGTTCTTCATGCTGCTTAAGTTGCCTGGATGCATAGGCAATGACTCGGCCTTCTTGCATCAACACACATCCAATACCAATACCTGAAGCATCACAATAAACATCAAACGGCTTCTCAATATTAGGTTGGGCTAACACTGGTGCAGTAGTCAATAGTCTCTTCAAAGTCTGGAAAGCCTCCTCACACTCTAATGACCAGACAAACTTAACTTGGTTCTTCAACAATTCAGTTATGGACTTTGATATTTTTGAGAAATCTAGAATAAACCGATGGTAATACCCCGCCAATCCTAGAAAAATCCAAACTTGATGAACTGTGGTTGGCGGTTTCCAATCAAGTACATCACTCACTTTGCTAGGATCAACTGCAACTCCTTCGGCTGACAAGACATGTCCAAGAAATTGCACTTCCTTAAGCCAAAAATCACACTTGCTAAACTTGGCATATAGTTGATGTTCTCTCAAGCGGGTCAGAACAATTCTGAGATGTTCTGCATGTTCTTTCTTATTCTTGGAATATACTAGAATGTCATCAATAAACACCACTACAAACTTGTCTAGCTCAAGCATGAATACTGAGTTCATCAGATACATGAAATGAGCGGGAGCATTTGTCAAACCAAAAGACATCACCAAGTATTCATATAATCCATATCTTGTGGTAAATGCCGTTTTGGGAATATCTTCAGGCTTTATCTTGATTTGGTGATATCCTGATCTCAAATCTATCTTGGAGAAAACTTTGGCTCTGGCTAATTGATCAAAAAGCAGATCTATCTGAGGTAATGGATACTTATTCTTGATGGTCACTTCATTCAATGGACGGTAGTCAACACATAACCTTAGGGTCTCATCTTTTTTTTTCACAAAAATTGCCGGACATCCCCAAGGTGAGGAACTAGGTTGGATAAACCCTTTCTCAATCAATTCTTGTAATTGAGTCTTCAACTCAGCCAATTCCTTAGGTGGCATCCTATAAGCTCTCCGAGAAATCGGAGCTGTTCCAGGTTGTAACTCTATATTAAACTGTACATCCCTATCAGGTGGTAGACCGGGTAGATCTTCTGGAAACACATCTGGAAATTCACACACTACCGGAATATCCCTAATTTCTTTGACAGCAGCTGCACAAACCTTGCCCACTGATCTTCTTAGGGTTGGAAGTTGGATGAGAAGTTGAGAATTACTATCAGGCAAACTCACCCTTAAGGTCCTATTCAAAGCATCTATAACAGCCTTATGCTGATACATCCAATTCATTCCTAAGATTACATCTATATCCTGATCCTTAAGGATAATCATGGTAGTGGGAAAAATATGCCCACCCAGGTTTACGGGTACCTGGTATACCATTTCCTTAGTACATAGACGTCCCCCGGGCGACTGTATAAAGAAACTTTCCTTTGTTGCCCCAATTGAAATTTTATGCTTCACGACAAATGTTCTATTGATGAATGAATGCGATGCGCCAGAATCAAAAAGTATAACTGCAGGGTGATTGGCAATAGGAAACATACCCATCATTACTGGCTCCCCCTCTGGAATTTCTCCAGCTTGAATATAGAACACTCGTCCTGTCTTCCTCTCATCTTTGCCCTTCTGAGCATTCTGATTGTGGTTCTTGTTTGGTGCCTGACCCTGTTGTTGATTGGCAGGGGTCTTCTTATAATTTTGATTAGCCTGCCTAGGATATGGACATTCCCTGGAGAAATGACCAGTCCTTCCACAATTGTAACACGGATAGTTGTGACCCTAGGACGTTGGAGCATTGCCACCAGGAGCATTGGTTGACTGTGAATTCGGATAGGTTATAGCAGGACGGACATTTGACTATTGCTCGGCTTGAAACTGTGGCGGACGGTAAGGAGGATGATTATGATGTACTGGATGATAAATCACCCTCTGCCTCTTCTGATTTCCCCCAAAAGATCCAGACGACATACTCTTTTTCTTTTTGAGCTCCTTATGCTACCGATACTTTGACTCTGAAGCAATTGCAATATTTACTGCCTCATGATAAGTAACATTAGTACAAGTGGTCATCATAGTCTGCAACTTGGTATTCAGGCCTCTCATAAACCACCTCTTCTTCTTGGCATCAGTATTGACATGTTCTGATGCATATTGGTACAGATGATTAAATCTTCCCACATACTGCATCACGGTTTGATCTCCTTGCTTCAAAGCAAGGAATTCATCTAGCTTCATTGCCATCACTCCTTCAGGGATATAATGGGCTCTGAAGGCAGTATGGAACTTAGCCCAAGTTATTGGAATGCCAACTGGTTGTATAGCCACTAAGTTTGCCCACCAAGCACTTGCTGCTCCTCTAAGTTGCTGGGCGGCAAATGTAGGTTTCTGATACTCCATGCATGGAATAAGGTCAAATTTCTGCTCCATGGTTCGAAGCCAGTCATTAGCCTCCAATGGTTCATCTGCCTAGGTGAACACCGGTGGTCTTGTGTTTGTAAAATCAACATATGTAGCCTCCTATCTGTTATGGTGGCGACCACGGTTTCTATGCATCTGGTTCTGATTACTCTGAGCCATCTCATGAAGCAAATGAGAATTTTCAGCCGTCACATTGACAAGTGCGGTTATAGCATCAGCTAAATTTGTTGGAACTGGTGGTGGATCTGGAATACCATCCTCATCTTGTGAAGTTCTAGGAACATACGAACCCCACGTACGATGCATCTGCTCATAACAAACCAAACTTTATTCACATGTCTTTATTGAATTGTACCAAAGTTTACTCTAGACACATTACATAGAGTTTACTAATGTACAAACAAACCCGTGAGTACGAAAACAAAACTACATAACTTGACTAGAGCTACTATTATGCAACTCTACTCCTTTCCTCAATTACTTCAAACTTTAGGCTCGGTATCCATTCCAGAATTATTACCGCCTTCATCATCACTTTCATTGATCATTACTAATTCTTCAGGATCTTCTTCTTCTTCTTCTGGTTCATCATCATCGGCAAGGATGACATCAGGGTCCATGGCATCAGCTTGAGGCTCATGATTCGGATTTAGTAGATTGCTAAGCCTATGAACTTCCTCATGTAGATAGGTATTATGTTCTTCTAAATCTTCTACATAGAATTCTAGTTCATGAGTTCTACCTCTAGCTACATTTTCCCTATGCCAAGCCTCATTTAGTCCCTCCACCATACGAACTAACATGCTTTCACAGTTCCTGTGTGCGGTGGTGAGACGCCTCAATTGATCCTATAATTCTCCTACCTGTATAGCATACAAAGCCCTATCTCTAGTAGCTTGTGCTAATTCTGCAGAAATCCTCTGTATCTCTGCCTGGGGATTAGGCCTAGAACTGCTACTGCTAGCACCGTCATTTCTACGGGCAAGTTGGTGACGAGGAACTCCTTTGGGTCCGGTGGACTTATGGGGCGTCATCTTGGCACGAGCCATACTGTAGGAAGCCAATTTAATCCAAGTAAGACCATTTGATCAAAATCTAAAAAGTAGCTAAGATGGGTTACATTCCTCAAACTAGACTCACTACTCAACTCCAGACTAAGAGGTGAAGGAAGTAACGAGTGAATTAATAATGATGCATGAATCGTTCTTACAAACAAAAACATCAAAGTTTATAATGCACATAAATAACATTTATTTTTATATAGGGCACAGTAAGATTACTACTCCACCACACAAAACCCTTTTTAATCAAATAAGGAATGGTGACAAAGAAATAAGATAAGTCAGAAGCAATTTAGACCAAATTATCAAGTTAGATTTAGTCATCCC
This sequence comes from Miscanthus floridulus, assembly GCF_019320115.1. Taxonomy (NCBI): domain Eukaryota; kingdom Viridiplantae; phylum Streptophyta; class Magnoliopsida; order Poales; family Poaceae; genus Miscanthus; species Miscanthus floridulus. The sequence goes on along the minus strand of NC_089580.1, from coordinate 60,469,481 downwards.
AAATCATTTTGAAGTTTTTGTAAAACAATACAACAAAAACCTTGTAACGATCACTCTGATACCATTCTGTGGCAGAACCTCCTAAATTATAGGACCCACATGCACTTGTCACTGTCCAACGACCTTTGACAACAATGCATATGTTCCTGGTAACTTAAGAAGTCTGTCGGGTGTTCTCGGGGAACCCCGAATCATCCATGATTTCCGAGCAGGATCACATTACAAAGTTATTGCAGTATTACAACATTTATTCAAATATCAACACCAGAGTAAAAATAGTGGAAGTCTTACGGTAACATAGTTTACAAACTAGTTGTTTCAAACCTTACAAACTAAGTCCGATAATTATTACAAACCATAGTAGTAGTGGAGTGGCATAAATAACATATACATAACACACAAATTAAACATCCTGCCCAAGGATCACACATTTACTTCTCATCATCAGAATGAACAATAGTCATGCAGCATGATCCAAAACAGATCTGCTCATGAGGCTCACCTGCAATAAGGGGTCAACGAACCCTGAGTACAAAAGTACTCAACAAGACTTAACCAAAATAAAACTGATAGAACTCAGGAATGCCAGTGCATGGGATTCAAGGTATGGCTTTAACAATAATCAAAGTTCTTTTGCATAAAAGCTCCTTAACAAAATTCTTTATATAGAAAACTTCATAAAATCATATACAAAGCTGACATGATCCGTGTTGAGATCATGAAACTTCATATCCAACACCTTCACAAGCCTTATTCAAGTTCTAGTTATTAATTCTACGATGATGAACAGTGAGTTGAGTCTCCATAATCGAGGGGCAACGATGATTCGAACCGATTATAAACCCAGCTGGGAATTCCAGACCACATGACATATGCAGGTTCCCGACCTACATATACCAACCTACCCTCGGATCCTCTAAAACAAGAACGGGTCCGCGCCACCCGAGAATACAGTACTCCACCATTCCAGCCCATGGCCACGTGGGTACACGCTATTCCCACCATCTCTCCACTCCTAGTGCGCGAGTAGCCATTCTCATAATAGAATCGCCAAGTTCAGGCTTACCGGAGTATGTGGTTAGTACTACAAAGTCTCACCTCATGCAATTCAACAACGGACGTGCCTTAATCGACACAGGTGGAAAGAACCCGCTCACAAGACCTCCATGTCTTGTGGCTCACACACACCGAGTCCGCCTGGTCTAGATTTATTACTCCACATTCCCATATCACATGATAACATAAGTAACCAAGGTTCCATTTGAAACTTGCATGTGACAGTTAATCACCTGACTTCATCGTTCTACGCATAGCTAAGCAAAACTAGGCATATACGAATTTAAAACTGGTAATATGGTAAATATGGAATAACAAGGGTGGTAATGCACCAATTTGTTTTTCACTTGACTCCTAATCACTTAATGCAGTAATAAGAAGCAAAAGCGAAATCAATTTGTAAAATACAAGGCAGGGTTGTATGCATCCGGGGCTTGCCTTCGTTGATGGAAAAGTCTGGTTCCTGCGACGTTTCACAAGTATTCGATCCGACCTCAACAAATGGATTAACCTCCTCAACAACTTGATTAACTACCATGTGTTCACCTTCGTTCACTACACGTAATAACAATGCCATGTTTAACATGATGCGGAATACGAAACATGATGCTCGATGATGGATGTAAAATTTAACAATTTAAATACAACTTTCCTTCGCGGTACAGTTGCAAGTCAAACAAACTAAATCTTTTTCGTAACACATACATCAATTGCCAAGGATCATTATCAACTAATGACCCAAGGTCATCACTCAATCCAAAATTTCAAACAAAACCTAAATCAACAAAGGTTACTATTTGCTTTTATGAATTAATTATTTAATTCAAAATTATGAAATAAATCAACTTATTCTAATTGAGCTCAAAATTTTAGTAAATGTTCATTACATGATAACTAAGTGGCAAAACAAATTTCATAATTTTTGGATAAATAAATAAGCCTAGAAAAATCATGAAAATCGATTTATTAATAAATTAAGCAATTTTTATCACATTCAAAAAGTGTTGAAAAACAATATTTCATATTTTTATTAAATAATATACATCACATAGAGGTCACACAAAAAATTTTCATAATTTTTGGAGCTCTAAATAAATCTACACAAAAATAACAAAAATAGACACTATTCATTCAAATCTAAAAATAGAAAAATCCATTTGAACGCTGAGTCACTGACAACGGGTCCCACCTGTCATCCCTAACCTCGCGCATTTGACCACGATGGCGACGGCGCTGACCGGTGTAAACTCGTCGATGGTGAGTCCAACGGCGACGGTCAACGTACCAAAATGATCACCAAGACTAGGCGCATCGATTGACGTCCCTATCAACACTGTTTACGGCCCTATACTAGCTCCTCGTCGGCCATGGCGGACGCGGTGGCATGGCAGCGCTACGCTGGTGGTGTGCGACCGGTAGAGCTCAAACAAGGGATCCAGGAAGCACCAGTGGCTCACCCCGAACGCGTTGAAGCAAGGAGCGAGGTCGGAGAAGCAACGGAGAGGCGTGACGACGATCAGGGGTGATCACAGCGGAGCAAAGATCGTCGGTGAGGAAGAACCAGCGACTGCAGTGATCAAAATGAGCAACCAACTATGGATTAAGTACCACAGCATCGAAATGAAATGAAATCAACCAAAACCAGGGACGGAGATGCACCGTGGAGCTCTGGCCGCGGCGAATTGTGCTCGGCGGAGGAGTTGCCGGCCGTGAGTAAGAAGACGATGCAACTTGAGTTCCCAATGAAGACTAGCCAAATTGGTGGGTTGGCTAGATGCGCAAGGATATGGCAGAGCTGGAACTAGCTTATCAGCAACGGTGGAGCACAACAACGATGGCGTGGGCTCGCTGGAGATGAGCAAGGCGACGAGAAAAATAGAGCAAGAAGAAAAGGCAAAGACGACGGCGGCACGGGCTATAAAGGGGACCAAGAAGCTCGAGGAAGTTATGCTGTGGACTTCACCATGCCAGTGCGACGCCAAAACGGCCATGACCGCGCCTGGAACGCCGAAGAAGGAAACGCCAGCAATGTAGCTTCGGCGGTGGACACTGTTCATAGAAATTACAGATTTGCCATTCGCCAAATTTCACAAATTACTCTCAAATTTTCATAACAACTCAAAAATCTCCAAAAACAAAAGTTGTTCAAAATCAAAAGTTCTACAACTTTTCTTCTATACCCATCTCCTAATTCAGTCTAGATTTTGAAATGATCTTTTAAATTCAAATAGGGGATATTTAATGAATTACGCCTTTTTAAATTACTCCAAATTTTTCTAAACAACATGAAAAACTCCAAAAATAAACTTTGCTTAACTTGTCAAGCTCTACACTTTTGCTTTAAGGCTTAACCCCAAAATATGCTTAAATTTTGAAATGGATTTTCAGGGTAGGATTTAAATGCTGAAAAGCGGGGTTTTCTCGAAAAATTCAAAATCCAAACAAACTTTGAACTTGAGTCAAACAATACAATGCAACACATACCACATAAATATAAACTTGTATTAGTGTATGCATCTCAAAGTTTTCACCAAATGCCAAATGCTTTGCAATGCATATGATGACATGTCAGGTTTTAGTTTTTTTAAACACCCGAGGTGTTACATTCACCAAGCACACCGTTGTGTTCGTGGTGAGCTCCTGAGCGTGATGCTCGCTCCACTTTAGCCTCTACTGCATCATAGCCATAGTTATGTCATGCGCCATCGTGCCCACGCCGCCATGGCCGGTGTAGAGCTCCATCAGGTGCGCCTGCTGCTATTCTGAGGGCTGGGATAGGTTCGTGGGGTGGTGTAGATCATGCTGGTGCGGTCTGCTTTGCCAGAGCATCACTACCGGTGCGTTTTGGCCAACCGGAATCATCAGCGCCGCCGTGTGTCCTGTTCTGTGTCGCTGACAGCGGGGCCTGGCTGTCAGTGAGAGAGAGAGAACAGTGAGGTTTTGATATTTTCTAAATTTTGAATAGTGCTAAAACTTTGGGAATTTATAGGAAAATAATTATAGCTCCAAAAATTCTAAAAATTTATGTGTAGCGTCTGTACATGTTTTATTATGGTATAAAAATATGAAACTTGAAATTTGAATAAATTTTTAATGTTCAAAAATTCAGTCAATTAATTGATAAATGCAATTTCCATAATTTTTGTAGGCCACTGTATAACTCCAAAAATTATGAAATTTATTTTGGTACACTAATTTGTCATAAGGAAGCTTGCATAAAATTTTGAGCTTAATTGGACAAAGTTGATTTTATACCTAATTTAGGCTTAATTATTTAATTTATTATTTACTTAGTTAATGCTTAATCATTTAGGGTTTGTTTGACTTTGGAATTGATTGTTGACCTTGGGTCAGTAACATATGATGATCCTTGGCACCTTAATTAGTTATTTGAGCTCATACCTAACTTATAATTAGTAAATCTTAATGACATTTCATGTGATGACAAAGGTCATTAGTAAGATAACTTGTCGAAACCCTAGATGTTAGTGTCGATTGGTTTTGTTGGCTTGCAACTGTACCATGAAGGAAAGTTGTACTCGAGGTGTTATTATATTTCATGCACCATGAAAGCATCATGTTTACATTATCATCATGTTGAAGCATATGTTATTATTTCATGTAGAATCCGAGAGTGAAACGATTCTAGTTGAGCAAGTTGTGGAAGAATCCCCGGTTGTCACGGGATTCGATAATTGTGGTACTGATCCAGAACCTAAGATCGTCAATGAAGGCAAGCCCCAGTTTATGCATTAAACCATTACCTTGTTTACTTTGAAAAGTTTATCACCTATGTTACCTATTGCATTAAGTTGATTATTTCAAATGTTACCTACTTGATGCATTGCCTACCTTGTTAATTGTTTACCATCCTTGAAGATGATTTCATTTACAAAGGCATAGAATGCTTAGTATGCTTTATGATAGGCTTTCAAAGTAAAAGTTTCGATACAATCAAAGATGGCATACTGGCCAAAGAAAGAAAGAGGATAGAATGAACTAGAGACTAGTCGGGTGACTTATCTTGAATGTTGGGTAATGTTGCCGACTATGTTGCTTAAAGGCCACTCATTGTGGATCTTCTGAACGAGACACTTTGTAGTACTAGTCACATACTCCAGTAAGCCTACTTCAGCTAATCCGATACTAAGACGAATGCCCATGCACTGGGAGTGGAGAGATGGCGGGAGTAGCGTGTACCCTCATGGCTGGAATGTGGTCGGATTTGAGGTGTGCTGTGCTCTTGGGTGGCGTGGAGATGGCTTAGTATAGGAGGATCCGGTAGTGAGGTTGATGTATGCAAGATTAAGTTCTACATATGTCGTGTGATAAGGAATCCCTAGCTAGGACTTGAATCAATTCGAATTGCCGATGCTCCACGGATATGGAGACTCATTTCATTACAGAAGCAATGCAGGACTAGTGAATTACTAAAACATGAGAAAAGAATGGAATGAGAAGGATTGGAATATGGGAAATGTACACTTAGTTGAGATAATGAACTAAAAGGACTTAGGGGTAAAACTCGAAAATAGGATCAAGAATAGTAAGCTTTTGGCAAAGAACTTTTGAATCTTGCTACATCCTTACCTTGACCCAACACCTACATCTCTAAAGTCCTTCACCCCCTTTTACGTCAGGTTAGTCTTGTTGAGTACTTTTGTACTCAGGGTTTGTTAACCATTGTTGCAGGTGAGTTGCATGCATAGGCTTGTTTTGGTCCCTGCTACATGTCAGTGTTTGAAGTCAATGACGATGAGGAATGATGAATGGCCTTTGGATAAGGCACTAGTTTGTATGATAAATAATGTTAATGTAATATTATCCCGCTACTATGGTTGTCTGACACTTATGGTATTGTAAGTTTGAAACAACTGGTTTGTAAACTATGTTATCGTAAGACTTTCGCTATCTTTTACTCTGATGTATATATTTGAATAAACTATTGTAATCTGCAATGTCTGTGATTGGGATCCTGTTCGAAAAAGAATCATGGATGATTCGGGTTTCCCGAGGACACCCAACAGACCTGTTAAGTTGTTGGGAACTCGTGTACACTATCAAAGGTCTGTTGAGACAACGACAGATGCACGTGGGTCCGATTTCTTAGGAGGTTCTGCCATAATCCATCGCTTTGGAGTACCAAACTCCATCATCATAGACAACAGCACGTAGTTCACCGGTAGGAAATTCATTCGACTCTATGATGAACAACACATCCGAATTGATTGGGCAGCCATCGCGCACCCCCGGACAAACAGGTAGGTCGAGCGTGCAAACAGCTTGCTCCTGCAAGGCCTTAAGCCTAGGATCTTCAAACGGTTAAACAAGTTCGGTGTGTGCTGGCTCACTGAGCTCCCGGTGGTGCTCTAGAGCCTAAGGACAACTCCTAGCTGTGCCACTGGCTACACACCCTTCTTCATGGTCTATGGTTCTGAGGCCATTCTCCCAACAGACCTTGACTATGGAGCACTAAGAATTAGAGCATACGATGAACAGGGGGTCAAGGCATCCCACCAAGATGCCATGGACTAGCTAGATGAAGCCCGTGGCATCGCCCTCCTCCATTCGGCCAAGTACCAGCAGGCGTTATGATGGTATCACAGCTGACGAGTGTGGGACCGAGCCTTAAACATTGGGGACCTCATCCTCCACCTCGTACAGAGCAACAAGGACCACCACAAGCTCTCCCCACCCTAGGAGGGGCCATACATCATTGTGGAAGTACTCTGCCCAGGCATCTACAAGTTGAAAACCATCAACGGCGAGTCTCTGCTTAGCTTTACTACAAGTACTATTGTGGTCGCCGTGCCAAGCTCGCCATCGGCAACGTTCGGGCACGTACATGGCCCAGTTCATCTACTATGGTCGCCGCGCCAAGCTCTCCATCGGCAACATCTGGGCACATACATAGCCTAGTTCATCTACTATGGCCACCGTGTACTGCTCCCCATCGGCGACGTCCTATCGCTTCACGGGATCCTCGAAGGCACCGTCATCTGCAACGACGAGCGCCACACCGGCGACTACGGTGTCCCTCCACCGGGGCGCCCAGGGACTATGCCATCGTCATCAGCCATGACCCTAACAATGGCACCTCTGCCTAGATGCTCAGGGACTATGCCATCATCATTGGCCATAACCCTGACAATGGCGTCGGGGCAGGAAGCGCCTCCCACTGAAGGAAGGCCACAACCAATGATGACAAAATCGATAACGCTCAACACCCTCCAACGCCTTTCATCCTTCGGCAGCGACGACCCCTCCTCAGCATAGGTGAACCGCGCCATCTCATCTATGTTGGATGACCTCTAGCTCAACATCATGCTCCAGATTCATGAGCGAATCTATGAGTTCTTCTCTCCCTGGCATTACCCTCTCTTACTTAGGGGCCGATGCATTCGTTGAAAAGAAAGGAGAAGAGGTGGCAGCTCAGAGGCTGGAGGGGAGGTGGGGTGAGAACTCTTCCCCCTATTTAAAGAGGGGGCTTAGCAGCTAAGGAAAGGTGAAAGGTTCAGACGAAAAACTCTCTGCCTTCCCCTATTCAATACAAATGCGAAATCAATGCTGACAGAAATCCGAGGGGACACGCCGAAAACGACGGGACGTGCTCTAGTCGATGGGACACCGCCTGGTAAGCCAGAACATCACTCAAGCATGGCCCACCACTAATGCACCCTAGATGTGAGAACTAGGGCACACTCACCTACAGGCAACTCTCCGCTTCCCTAGGCAGGACCATGGAACGACCTAATAACGGAACCTCCCTCCAGGGGGAGCCTAGTGGGCCTTCTAGGTTGATCGAGCGGCCCAGGCAAAACAACGAACGAACGACCAATTGAAAGATAAGCACCCCCTATTTACTTACTTTGTGTACATGCCCAACCCCAGCAATGGTAGGGGCACGGACATCGCTCGGGGGCTATCGAGGGCACCAGTTTGTTTAAACACCCTCTTAGCCCGACCCCTCCTTACATTTAAAAAACTAGAAGCATGGCATGTGGGAATAAAATGATGAATATAACTGGACGAGCCAACAGACCCTACGCCCCGACGGCTATGGTGTTTTTTGTTCACCAGCATAATCACATTCATAGTTCCTCACATTACTAGCCTTAGCTCCCGCCTTCCTGCAAGGAGTTTGGAGGGGTCCACCTATAGAGCCCCCTTTAGGGGGAAGCTGACAGATCACTTAAAAATCAATCAAGCGGCTCGAATCGCCGCCAAGAGACAAAACAAAAGTAGCGATACTTATGCAGGTTACGCTAGCCTCATTGAAAATGTTGGACCCAAACCTAGCACGGACATGTCTGGTAGGAGCTTCCCATGGCTCATACCACCAAGGTAATGTTACCGACCCTCGCTTTTGTTTTGATTAAACTATATGCTAAATCCATACATCCAAACGTTGCATATGTAAATTCTTGCATCCCAACGCTTCGTGTCACGTCACAAAGCGGTAGCCACCTCATTCAATATGAGTGATGCCTGACCGGGGTTCAAAGGCCGGCCCGCAAAGGGCTCGAGGCTGCCTCGTGTCAAACAGAGCCAGGGGAGGAAAACTGAAATGAGCCCCAGCGGCCTCGCCCGACCCCATTCAAAAATGGACAGGGACATTTTGACATTTCTCATTCGATTCTAACCTCAAGCCAGACCTACAGAATCTCCATCGAGGAGAGGCCAATGGGCCACCTGAGCCTAGCTTATGGCTCGAGCATCTACCGGGAGGTGGGTTAAGAAGTAGTGGAATGCCACATGAGGGCCCTATCAACCCCGTCAGTGAATGAGGGATCTGGATTCCACACGAACATACCCGTTAGTGAGCTCATTGAGCGTGACACTCAAACCATCAAGGCAAGTGTCATCAACTTAGCCCCTCTGGTCACGGAAACCGTGGACGGGGTAGCGCGCAAAAACATGGCTAACCCCTAACAGACCCTAAGGGGCTCGGGGGCTCGAGCCGCTCAATCCAAGATTGAGTGACCGAGGTTCGTAGGCTGACCAGCGAAGGGTCCAGGGCTACCTCGCATCAAACAAGAGCCAGGGGAGAAAACACAAATGAGCCTCAATAGCCTTAGCCTGACCCGCATTAATGCAAATAGGGTCATCTCAACCATCTTGTTCAATCTGGCCTCTAGCCGAGCCCATAGAAACCCCATTGAGGGGGAATCTGTTGGAAGGCGGGCAAAGGAGTAATGGAATGGCACCCAAGGGCTTCACCAACCCTACCGCGAAGCAAACAGGATCGGATTCCATCCGAACATCCCCATTAGCGAGCTCATCACGCACGGTCACACAGCGATCATCAAAGTCCTAGGTAAGGGGTATGAGTAAATACAAACATAAGTTCGCCTCCCTCGCTCCGATCTCTAGTAACATCCGACCCCACCAACCGCAAGGGGTCGGATCTCACTTGGGGGCTGATAAAGGTATGGGTACCTCCTTTCTTTTTTTGAAAAAACATTATAGAGAGAAGAAGGTAAAATCAAACAAATGAAACAAAAATTATGAAACCATTTCTAGTACACAAAAGTACTGACACTTGTTCACATATTACAAATAAGTGTTTATCAAGCTAACTATTTTTGCGAAGGGAGAACCTCTTGTTTTAGCTTGTCTGTCACGGAACCGACCAATTTATAAGAGCACAAGTACAAAAACAATCGCCGGAACGATCAAATTCTTGAACTTGAGCCCATATAAACCCGGTAGTCAACCGAAATCTCGAAGGATTTCAAACCAACTTGCATACAACCAAGATCACAGTAATCCAACATAACATATCATATGTTACAACATTTTGTAGACATTCACAAATAGATTACACCATCACAGAGTCATCGTTATTACAAAACAAGTCTTGTAAAACATGCGGAAGCAAATAGTTTAACTCACACACTGAGTTCAAATACACATACTGGTTTGCTGATCACAGACCGCAAAAGCATTCAGATAAGAGAAAGGAGATCATGCCCATGATCTAGTCCTCATCACCCGCCGGGTGGAGACAATACTTGCAGAATCCCTGATATAGGAGGTCATCTGCAACAAGAGGGAATAAACCCTAAGTACGGGAATTTACTCAGCTAGACTTACCCGTCGAAAACCAAACAAATGACACCAAGGATTATGCATAGCTTAATGTAGTGGAGCTGGCTGACACTTTCTTTTTGCAGAAAAGCATAAGTAATAATGATCAACTCTTAACCTGAACTAGCAGTAACTTTTTAGCCATTAACCTGTCATCTATATTAGCACCTGTACTAAGCAATCATTTTATTAGGGTGCAAACATTAATAACCATATCAGGTATTCATTGTGGCAACCTTATCATCATCCATTTAACCATATCGTTAAGTTAATTGAATCTACATTGCCGCTACTTAGTCAAGTTCTCACTATCTAGGAGAGATGGCGATTCGAATCGATTCCTATCCAGCTGGAGGGGTATTCCTAAACACAAACCCTGCTTCCCCCGTCAGGGTCGCAACAAGTCACCTTTGGTACAATTCAGGAGTCGCGGGTCCGAACAGATTGGCATTCTCAGAGAACCACTCTGCCAAGGTTGTTCGGGACTCTAACCCGCCTTGGACTTATGCCAATGGCTCTCCGCACATCCTTACTACCTCCAGAGTGCTGCCACTGCTCGCGTTCCCGGCCTGAATCGAGCTACTAGGCTTCGTGGTCGGAATGACTTATCCGGCCAGCTAAGTGTTAGGCTGCGTTCAACATGACATGAGGACGTACAGCGTATTGGTCCTTAAACGACTCAGACGGAGTCACTATGTTCAAACCTACACAAGACCTCGCCCGGTCTTAATTCATTATTCACATGGTTCTTTTCCACGATAGCAAATATAGCCAACCATGATCCACCTCATCCCAAAGCTTGCAGGTGACAGGAAATCACCTGACTTCTACCGCACTAAGCATGGCTAAGCATTTAACCTGTTCCTGAACTTAAATAGGATTCCAGTGCGACATCTGGACAAGGAAGGATATATAATGCAGCAATTGGTTCCAACCAATTCCTATACTTAATGCATCATCAACAATAAAAGATACTCAATGTATTTGTAAAACATGGGAGGCTTAATATGCTCCAGGGCTTGCCTTTCAGGAACGAGGAAGGCTGGTGGTCAGGGCACTCGGGCAATTCCTCCGCGGCGACTGCTTTGTTGGCTTCCTGCACCTCGGGTTCCTCCTCCTGGTTGGCTCCCTTGAACTCCAGCAACGTCACTCCCTCCGGCACACCTATTGCATGAATGCGCAAGATAAATATCATGGATGCACATGAACGAATGTCAGGGATGCTCGAGAATGCACATGTTCGCTGTAGTTTGCATATTCCAACTAAAGCCTTATTCAATCACTTTACTTACCAAGTTTATACAACCTAATGTATAATTGCTCATCTTCAGTTAATGACCTAGCACCTGCACCTAAGCATATTCTCAAGTTAGGCTAACCCCTAAACAATCAACGAGAACATTGCAACCACATACACTCAAGCAATTGTATTTCAGCAAGATGAATACTATGTAGCGGTGCAGTAAACTAGCCATAACTGGAGATTTATAAATCCAAATGATATGCAACAAGACAATCTGGAAAACTTATAAAATTGTCTACAATACATTTTCAGACCTCAAAGCATGATTCAAACCTTTACCAGGTCGAACTCATCGATCAACAAAGGTCTATCCTCACAAGGCAGAGAATAAGCAAAAACTGCAACCTAACTTTAAACAGCTGTAGTTTCTAAACTACTAGGCCAAATGCCCTCAATTTTGACAAGAGCTAGCTACCTAATTTATCTACAACTCTTGTATTCATCTCATTCACAGAAAACCAAAATATCATGGGGAACTTTCCAAAGTCCCCAGATCTTTCCAGAGGGACATGATGCAAACAAATAATTATTAACTTATGATATAAACACTTAATTGGACAAAACCAACTTTACTGACATATGACACATATCACCAGAACACCAGAAAGTAGGGTGTCCATCACCAAAACATTTCTTTTAATACATTTCTTAATTTATTTAATTAATTAGGGGAAATAGTAAACATATATGAAAACTGACCCATTAATTCTACAAAAATTACAGTAGACACTACATACCCTAAGTAGACTACCATAAAAATTTTAGACCATTTTAGTAAGTACAATAGCCTACACAAAAATGGTAAGGCAGAACGGCTTAAAATGGCATAATTAGGAAACCCTAGTGAAAAGTGTCAAGCAATAGATTTCATATTTTTCCTAGCATCTATAAGGTACCAAGATACTACCCACCAAGTTTCATGGCCATAGGATTCATAAATAATTTACTAAAATTCACCCAAGTATCTACCAATGATAAAAGGAAAATCTATAACTCAAAAACTACACATGCAATGACTCTCAAATTTTAACCAGAGCTTCTACTATACAAGACTAGCTTAACCACAAAATTTCATAATTTTTGGATCATAGAAACTCAAGATATGATTTAAACAAGTTTGCATGCATTCAAAAATACTTTTCAAGTTCCTATTTAATTCATCCAAAATTTCTACATAATGTGTTCAAGACATATTTTTCTTAAATACTAGACCTAACTATGAGTCTAACAAAATTGTAAGTACTCAATTTGGATCTACTAATTAGGAGTTACAAAATTTACAAAACAGCACTAAAAACTGCATTTTTGAACTATCTTCACAAACTCAGTCACTGACGTGTGGGACCCGGCCGTCAGCCGGACCCACTGGTCAGCAACAGCGAAGCAGGGGAGGCAGCTGCGACGTGCGGAAGGTGGCGTAGCTCGTCGGCGGTGAGGTCTCCGGTGAGACCAAGGCCACCGTCGTGCTCACCATGACGAGGCGGACCCGTTGGTGCCTAGGGTTTGGTCTCTACTGGCCTCAACCTATAGCGGTGACATGCACGGCGGACGGCGGCAAGGCCACGGTGGAACTCTGGCGACGGCGAGCCTACATTGCCCCACCCAAGCATGGTACGAGCTACATGGTTTCATGGCGAAGCTATTCGAGAACATAAAGGGGAAAGGGGAAACCTTTAGTGCGCCGGCCGCGGTGAGCTCGATCTCCGGTGAGGTCAAGTCATGGCGGCGACGGGTCCGGCGATTATGCCATCAACTCAGCTCGAGAGGCTCTACCAGAGGGTGGACAAGGTAGAGGAGATGTCGGGGAAGTGGTGGGCAAGATGGAGCGAGGTGATACGTGGCGGCGAGCGCGCGGGGGCTCGACGGAGCTCCCGGTGGCAATGGCGACGGCTACGACTTTCACTTCTCTCGGTGCCTCAGACGCGCGCGAGAGGGAGAGAGCGACTGAGAGTGAGCGGGATGGTAGGCGGACGCGGCTGCTTTGATGTCGACCACGGCCAGCGACGCCAGGCCGATCACGGCGCGTGGCGGCCACGCGGCGGCCGGTGTCTGAGCCCGGTCGGCCACTGTGCCGATTCAGAAGCTTTTGATTCAGTTACTTTGCTGCCGACTGACAGCGAAAATTGTCGACCATATATCTCTCAAACCGTGGCGATCCAGGTTAAGTCATAGTTAACAAAGTTGGAGACCTATGTGAGTACTACAAGTTTGCTAATTGGAGCTCGAGCTAATTCACCATGGATTTCCATCTACAGGGTTCCAAAGTTGTCTTCATGAAAACTGAAAAGTAGTTCTAATACTTAGAAAATTTCTAAGTGTTGAAACAGCACTGATCTTAGGCTTGTGGGCCCTATTTGAGACTGTTCCACACTTTTTCAAGACTTGACTTCTAAACAAAGTTTGTTCCTTATATAATTCTCTACAACTTTGCTTTAGGTTGCTCAGACATGCAAACATCCTAAGCTACACTTTTTAAATAGTCAAACACAGGAGCTCTAGGGGTCCAAATTGGTCAACCATGACTTGGAAACCTAATTAGGCAAAATGATCCACATGAACATTGTTCCTAATGACATTCTAGGTGTAACTGGGTTACTTAAAAGAGTTTCTAGCCACACCATACATTGGTCACACAAGAATCAAGCAAGGTATGTACTGAAACAATGAAAAACACATGAAATGTTACATTTGTTTCATAGTCATGTTTCACATGTTTCGTGATCTTGTTGCATAGTATTAACTAATCTTGTTTCACTAAGTGAGTGGCACATGTTGCACTTAAGTGTTGCACACTTTACATTTCATAAAAGAGACAACACACATGAAATATACAACATGTTGCAATGTTTCGGAATCATGTTTCATGTGATATAAGTTCACGAAGGGATGCATGATGCTCATGTTCATGAAATGCAGTGCAATGTGGAAGCTAAACACCAGGGGTGTTACAGCCCTCCCCCCTTATAAAAATCTCATCCTAAGATTTGACAAGCATACCATTGTTGGTAGAATTCCTTATAACCTTCCCTCAAATAATCTTCTCTTTCCCACGTTGCATCGCATTCACTACCCTGATTGCTCCACATGACTTTGTAGAACTTGACTACCCGACTCCGAGTCACTCGTTCACGAGTGTCAATCACTCGAATCGGCTTTTCTTCAAAGGTCAAATCAGATTTTAACTCGATATCCCCCAATGGAACTCTCTCTTCAGGGACGCGAAGACATTTCTTCAATTGAGATACATGAAAGACATTGAAGATAGCACTCATCTCAGGAGGTAATTGAATCTTGTACGCCACTTTCCCACTTTGTCCAATGATTTCAAATGGACCAACGTATCTCGGCGCAAGCTTTCGCTTCACACCAAAGCGTTGGACACTCTTCATAGGTGAGACTTTCAGATAAACAAAGTCTCCAACTTCGAACTCAAGAGGTTTTCTACGTCGATCAGCATAACTTTTCTGCCTAGCTTGAGCTGCGGCCATGTGGGTTTGGATAGTATGGACTTGTTCTTCGGCTTCTTGAACAAAATCAATTCCATAATATCTCCTTTCACCGGCTTCTACCCAGTTCAACGGGGTTCTACACTTCCGGCCATACAAAGCTTCAAACAGTGCCATCTTTATGCTCTCTTGATAACTATTATTGTACGAGAATTCAGCTAGGGGTAACCATTTTTCCCATGAGCCCTTCGCCGAGATGACACAAGCTCTCAACATATCTTCTAAGATTTGATTTACTCGTTCAGTTTGCCCATTGGTTTGCGGATGATAGGCAGAACTTCTTACGAGCTTAGTCCCTAATAATCCGTGTAAGTGCTCCCAAAAGCGAGCAGTGAACTGTGGTCCTCTATCTGAGACAATAGTACGAGGGATCCCATGAAGTCGGACTATCTGGTTGAAGTACAACTCCACATAGTCGGTTGGACGAAAGTCTATGTGGACCGGAATGAAGTGTGCCGACTTGGTCAGTCGGTCCACAATTACCCAAATTGAGTTAAAATTCCTCTGAGTGGTAGGGAGTCCAACTATAAAATCCATACTTATCTCTTCCCATTTCCAACCTAGAATAGAGAGTGGCTGAAGTAATCCAGCTTTTATGTGTACCACCTTGACCTGACAACAAGTGTCACACCTAGCCACATAAGCGGCTATCTCTTTCTTCATTTTGGTCCACCAAAATCGAGGCTTTAAATCATGATACATTTTACTACTACCAGGATGAATAGATAGTTTAGAGGAATGAGCTTCGGATATGATTTGATTTCTAAGCTCTCTATCCTTCAGAACTACCAACCTATCCTTGAACCATAACACGCCTTCCTCATCTACTCAAAAATGTTTGGTTTCTTGCTCTTTCATCTTGCGCTTGATGTGAAACACACCTGTATCTATCTTCTGTAGCTCGATAATTCGACTCTGTAGAGTACAACTGACAGTGATGTTGTGCAGGACTGCAGGATGAAGGAGCTTTGACAAATGGACATCACTCTCAATCAATGAGTGGCAATGAGACTTTCTGCTTAAAGCATCCGCGACGACGTTTGCCTTACCAGGGTGATAGTGCACTTGAAGGTTATAATCCTTGATCAACTCGAGCCATCTTCTCTGACGCATATTTAACTCTGGTTGAGTGAAGATGTACTTGAGACTTTTATGATCAGTGTAGATGTTGCACACATTGCCAAGTAGATAATGTCTCCAGGCCTTCAAAGCATGAACCACTGTAGCGAGTTCCAAGTCATGCGTTGGATAATTCACTTCATGCTTCCGAAGTTGGCGAGAGGTATAAGCGATGACTCTACCCTCTTGCATAAGAACACCTCCTAACCCAATACTTGATGCATCGCAGAACACATCAAAAGGTTTCTCGATATCCGGTTGCGCCAAAACCGGAGCCGATGTTAGAAGAGTTCACAGGGTATGGAAAGCCGCATCACACTCAGGAGTCTAGACAAACTTCATGTCTTTTTGCAGCAATCGAGTCATAGGCTTGGCTATTTTAGAGAAATCCAGGATGAAGCGACGATAATAGCCAGCCAACCCTAGAAAACTCCGAACCTCATGCACCGAGATAGGAGCCTTCCAGTTCAATACTTCTTGCACCTTGGTGGGATCAACCATAATTCCACCATCGGACAACACGTGTCCAAGAAAAGGTACCTCACAAGCCAAAATTCACATTTGCTGAACTTTGCATACAGCTGGTGTTCTCGTAATCTAGTAAGAACCACCCACAAATGTTCAACATGATCTTCTTCATTCTCAGAATAGACCAGGATATCATCTATAAATACCACCACAAATTTGTCCAACTCAGGCATAAACACTAAATTCATCAGATACATAAAATGTGCGGGGGCATTAGTCAATCCAAAAGACATAACCAGGTACTCATATAGACCATATCTTGTAGAGAATGCGGTTTTTGAGACATCCTCAGGCCGAATTTTGATTTGATGATACCCAGATCTCAAATCAATCTTGGAAAAGACTTTCACCTTAGACAACTGATCAAATAAGATATCTATGCATGGCAGAGGGTACTTATTCTTGATTGTAACTGCATTCAAGGGTCTATAATCTACACACATGCGTAGAGATTGATCCTTCTTCTTCACAAAGATGGCTGGGCACCCCCACGGAGATGAACTAGGGCGGATAAGGCCTTTCTTTAGCAGTTCATTTAACTGGGTCTTAAGTTCAGCTAGTTCATTGGGAGGCATTCTATATGGCCTTCTAGAGATGGGAGCTGTACTAGGAAGCAACTCTATCTTGAATTCTACTTCTCGATCCGGGGGCAATCCAAGCAAATCATCGAGAAAAACATTTGGAAAGTCACACACGACAGGGATATCTGCCAGAGACTTTGCGTGCACCGCATTGGTCATGCAAGAAAGATTGATGTCCCTGGGTAACTGTACTAGAAAACCCTCCTGATTGCTAGGATCTCTGAGCATAACTACCCTAGTCGATGTATCGATAAGCACTCCATGATGACTCATCCAGTTCATTCCCAATATCACATCGATACCTAGCCCTGGTAAAATTACCAGATCAACCTAATAACTTCGCCCCTCTATCACAAATTGTACATCCCCAACTACCAGCTTGGTTGGGATAATACCACTGGCAGCCCTTATACAATAACCCTCACCCTCAACAGTATATGTTTTCTGCATAAACTTGGATGCAAATGATGGACTAATGAAGGAATGCGAAGCACCTGAATCAAATAGTACAACTGTGGGGTGTTGGTCAATCAGAAACTTACCGGTAGTCACTACCTCTCCTAGAGGAATCTCAGTAATATTAGTGTGGTTCACTGTCCTTGACGGCCACCCTGGTAATTATTCTTCTTAGGGTAAGGGCATTCCCTTGCCTAGTGGCCTGTCTTGTTGTAGTTCTAGCATGGCATGTTGCTTGGTGGAGCCCTGGAACTGCCCTGACTGGTAGTGCCCTTGGGAAGAGCAACTGTAAATGCCTTGCGAAACCCAGTCTTGGTGGGATTCTTTTTCTGCGGTGGGTGAAACTTGGCGGCTGACGCTAGAGGACGGAATGAAGTCCTTTGTGCGATGGGAGCCTTAGATTGTGAGGCACCCGCCTCATAGGCCCTCTTACGACTTTTCGAAGCCGCATATACAACATTATTATTCTCTTGCGATAAAGCGTCACTCACTAAAATGAGTGCACTTGCAATTTCCCATGGTCTTCATCAGTTTGGGGCTAAGTCCCCGCTTGAAGCTTGCAATCTTCTTGGCATCTGTGTCCACAAACTCGGTAGCATACCTTGCAAGGTTGTTGAAAGCTTGTAGGTATTCAGTCAGGCTCTTGTTTCCCTGAGTCAGCTTCATGAACTCTGTATGTTTGATCGCCATAAGATTAGGAGGAATGTAATTTCCCCTGAAAGTAGACTTGAACTGATCCCAAGTGATTTGGGCATTAGTAGGCATAGTGGACCGATGATGACTCCACTAGATGTCAGTAGGCCCATGAAGTTGGTGCGATGCGTACTCAGTTTTTAGCACCTCAGTCAAGCGGAGCAGACGGAACTTCTGCTCGAGAGTATTCAACCACTCATCAGCTTGTAGAGGCTCCTCAGCCTCCTTGAAGATTGGGGGTTTTGTGTCAAGGAAATCCTTGAAATCACTGTATTGATTTGGATCCAGTCCTTGTCGTGGACCATGGCCATCACGATTCGCAATCGTACGAAGGGCCTCGGCCATAGTGCGCTGTCCTTCCACAAGCATTGCTATTAGTTCCGTTGGTGTGGGTGGTGGTGGCGGAAGATCATCATCATCACTCGCACCGGTGGAACGAGTACGAGGCATCTGCACAAATGCGCAACCAGTAATTATTGATGATGTCAGCACATTGGAGAGGAACAACATAATCGTGCCAAACTGTATTTACTGACGAGAATGAAAACTTCATATAATAAACAGAGGCAATAATTCATTCTCCAATCACCACATCATCAAGTAGATTACTAGTGCCATACGCAGTGCATTCCAACATGACAAGTTTTAAACTTCACCAATGTTACGCATCCCGAAGGGAGCGAATTAAAATACATTACCAGTATGACTGCAAAAGCTTAACTAGTGCGACTTGCTAACGAACTACTCGTCGAAGTGATTACTGTCCACATTGGAGACACCTTGGACTTCTTCTAGGTATTCCTCTCCTTCTAACTTCTTGCCGAGAGATTTCACTTTATACTTGGGATAAGCAATTATAAGGGAGGGAGTAATGCAATATGAATGTCATGAGTGAATATGATGCATGCTCGTTCCGTACGTCCTCACAAACCTAAGAAAATTTAAGCTTTAGCAGAATATACGGTGGCATACATACGTTCTCTCAAATAGCGGTAACTAGTCGATCTACATGGTGCGTTGTTAGCATACCTGCAGAAAAACTTCATTGCAGCCCAACCCAACAAGATATAATGCTAATTACACAAGCAATACTAAGATACTTTCCATATATACATCCCCCGGTATATATACTTCGGCATCCAAACTACCCGAGAAATGTACCCACAATTAAGTACTTTCATATATACATGTATGCAACATGTAAATACTCCAGTAACCACAACTAGCTCTCCCCTAGACTGACGGTTGGACGGTCATGCTCTCTCAACTCACACTTACCTTAGCGTAGAGGCAATTGATCCATACATTACCATTCAACGAATGGCACCCATGCAATATCATGCCGCATGGACGACGAAATAGAAACAATCAATTCCCCCAGTTAGTAATTATATATAAGCCACCTAGAAGTCCTTAAGTGGGCTATAAGGGATGTGATCACCAGTATACCATAAAAATTTTGATTTTTGAACACTTATATATAACTATAAGTTTTGAAAACCATTTTAACAACAAAAGCTTTTTGTTTTAAATAGCCATAAGACATGTTTAATGTTGAATCTAGCTCTGATACCAGCTGTCACGGAACCGACCAATTTATAAGAGCACAAGTACAAAAACAATCGCCAGAACGATCAAATTCTCGAACTTGAGCCCATATAAACCCGGTAGTCAACTGAAATCTCGAAGGATTTCAAACCAACTTGCATACAACCAAGATCACAGTAATCCAACATAACATATCGTACGTTACAACATTTCGTAGACATTCGCAAATAGATTACACCATCACAGAGTCGTCGTTATTACAAAACAAGTCTTGTAAAACATGCGGAAGCAAATAGTTTAACTCACACACCGAGTTCAAATACACATACTGGTTTGCTGATCACAGACCGCAAAAGCATTCAGATAAGAGAAAGGAGATCATGCCCATGATCTAGTCCTCATCACCCGCCGGGTCGAGACAATACTTGCAGAATCCTTGATATAGGAGGTCATCTGCAACAAGAGGGAATAAACCCTGAGTACGGGAATGTACTCAGCTAGACTTACCCGTCGAAAACCAAACAAATGACACCAAGGATTATGCATAGCTTAATGTAGTGGAGCTGGCTGACACTTTCTTTTTACAGAAAAGCATAAGTAATAATGATCAACTCTTAACCTGAACTAGCAGTAACTTTTTAGCCATTAACCTATCATCTATATTAGCACCTGTACTAAGCAATCATTTTATTAGGGTGCAAACATTAATAACCATATCAGGTATTCATTGTGGCAACCTTATCATCATCCATTTAACCATATTGTTAAGTTAATTGAATCTACGTTGCCGCTGCTCAGTCAAGTTCTCACTATCCAGGAGAGACGGCGATTCGAATCGATTCCTATCCAGCTAGAGGGGTATTCCTAAACACAAACCCTGCTTCCCCATCAGGGTCGCAACAAGTCTCCTTTAGTACAATTTAGGAGTCGCGGGTCCGAACAGATCGGCATTCTCAGAGAACCACTCTGCCAAGGTTGTTCGAGACTCTAACCCGCCTTGGACTTATGCCAATGGCTCTCCGCACATCCTTACTACCTCCAGAGTGCCGCCACTGCTCACGTTCCCAGCCTGAATTGAGCTACTAGGCTCCACGGTCGGAACGACTTATCCGGCCAGCTAAGTGTTAGGCTACGTTCAACATGACATGAGGACGTACAGCGTATCGGTCCTTAAATGACTCAGACGGAGTCACTATGTTCAAACCTACACAAGACCCCGCCTGGTCTTAATTCATTATTCACATGGTTCTTTTCCACGATAGCAAATATAGCCAACCGTGATCCACCTCATCCTAAAGCTCGTAGGTGACAGGAAATCACCTGACTTCTACCGCACTAAGCATGGCTAAGCATTTAACCCGTTCCTGAACTTAAATAGGATTCTAGTGCGACATCTGAACAAGGAAGGATATATAATGCAGCAATTGGTTCCAACCAATTCCTATACTTAATGCATCATCAACAATAAAAGATACTCAATGTATTTGTAAAACATGGGAGGCTTAATATGCTCTGGGGCTTGCCTTTCAGGAATGAGGAAGGCTGGTGGTCAGGGCACTCGGGCAATTCCTCCGCGGCGACTACTTTGTCGGCTTCCTGCACCTCGGGTTCCTCCTCCTGGTTGGCTCCCTCGAACTCCAGCAACGTCACTCCCTCCGGCACACCTATTGCATGAATGCGCAAGATAAATATCATGGATGCACATAAACGAATGTCAGGGATGCTCGGGAATGCACATGTTCGCTGTAGTTTGCATATTCCAACTAAAGCCTTATTCAATCACTTTACTTACCAAGTTTATACAACCTAATGTACAATTGCTCATCTTCAGTTAATGACCTAGCACCTGCACCTAAGCATATTCTCAAGTTAGGCTAACCCCTAAACAATCAACGAGAACATTGCAACCACATACACTCAAGCAATTGTATTTCAGCAAGATGAATACTATGTAGCGGTGCAGTAAACTAGCCATAACTGGAGATTTATAAATCCAAATGATATGCAACAAGACAATCTGGAAAACTTATAAAATTGTCTACAATACATTTTCAGACCTCAAAGCATGATTCAAACCTTTACCAGGTCGAACTCATCGATCAACAAAGGTCTATCCTCACAAGGCAGAGAATAAGCAAAAACTGCAACCTAACTTTAAACAGCTGTAGTTTCTAAACTACTAGGTCAAATGCCCTCAAATTTTGACAGGAGCTAGCTACCTAATTTATCTACAACTCTTGTATTCATCTCATTCACAGAAAACCAAAATATCATGGGGAACTTTCCAAAGTCCCCAGATCTGTCCAGAGAGACATGATGCAAACAAATAATTATTAACTTATGATATAAACACTTAATTGGACAAAACCAACTTTACTGACATATGACACATATCACCAGAACACCAGAAAGTAGGGTGTCCATCACCAAAACATTTCTTTTAATACATTTCTTAATTTATTTAATTAATTAGGGGAAATAGTAAACATATATGAAAACTGCCCCATTAATTCTACAAAAATTACAGTGGACACTACATACCCTAAGTAGACTACCATAAAAATTTCACACCATTTTAGTAAGTACAACAGCCTACACAAAAATGGTAAGGCAGAACGACTTAAAATGGCATAATTAGGAAACCCTAGTGAAAAGTGTCAAGCAACAGATTTCATATTTTTCCTAGCATCTATAAGGTACCAAGATACTACCCACCAAGTTTCATGGCCATAGGATTCATAAATAATTTACTAAAATTCACCCAAGTATCTACCAATGATAAAAGGAAAATCTATAACTCAAACACTACACATGCAATGACTCTCAAATTTTAACCAGAGCTTCTACTATACAAGACTAGCTTACCCACAAAATTGCATAATTTTTGGATCACAGAAAATCAAGATATGATTTAAACAAGTTTGCATGCATTCAAAAATACTTTTCAAGTTTCTATTTAATTCATCCAAAATTTCTACATAATGTGTTCAAGACATATTTTTGTTAAATACTAGACCTAACTGTGAGTCTAACAAAATTGTAAGTACTCAATTTGGATCTACTAATTAGGAGTTACAAAATTTACAAAACAGCACTAAAAACTGCATTTTTGAACTATCTTCACAAACTCAGTCACTGACGTGTGGGACCCGGCCGTCAGCCGGACCCACTAGTCAGCGACAGCGAAGCAGGGGAGGCGGCTGCGATGTGCGGAAGGCGGCGTAGCTCATCGGCGGTGAGGTCTCCGGTGAGACCAAGGCCACCGTCATGCTCACCACGATGAGGCGGACCTGTTGGTGCCTAGGGTTTGGTCTCTACTAGCCTCAACCTATAGCGGCGACGCGCACGGCGGACGGCGGCAAGGCCACGGTGGAACTCCGGCGATGGCGAGCCTACATTGCCCCCACCCAAGCACGATACGAGCTACACGGTTTCACGGTGAAGCTATTCGAGAACATAAAGGGGAAAGGGGAAACTTCTAGTGCGCCGGCCGCGGTGAGCTCGATCTCCGGTGAGGTCAAGTCATGGCGGCGATGGGTCCAGCGATTATGCCATCAACTCAGCTCGAGAGGCTCTACCAGAGGGTGGACGAGGTAGAGGAGATGTCGGGGAAGCAGTGGGCGAGACGGAGCAAGGTGAGACGCGGCGGCGAGCGCGCGGGGGCTCGACGGAGCTCCCAGCGGCAATGGCGATGGCTGCGGCTTTCACTTCTCTCGATGCCTCAGACACGCGCGAGAGGGAGAGAGCGACTGAGAGCGAGCGGGACGGCAGGCGGACGCGGCTGCTTTGATGTCGACCGTGGCCAATGACGCCAGGCCGATCACGGCGCGTGGCGGCCACGCGGCGGCCGGTGTCTGAGCCCGGTCGGCCACTGTGCCGATTCAGAAGCTTTTGATTCAGTTACTTTGATGCCGACTGACAGCGAAAATTGTCGACCATATATCTCTCAAACCGTGGCGATCCAGGTTAAGTCGTAGTTAACAAAGTTGGAGACCTACGTGAGTACTACAAGTTTGCTAATTGGAGCTTGAGCTAATTCACCATGGATTTCCATCTACAGGGTTCCAAAGTTGTCTTCATGAAAACTGAAAAGTAGTTCTAATACTTAGAAAATTTCTAAGTGTTGAAACAACACTGATCTTAGGCTTGTGGGCCCTATTTGAGACTGTTCCACACTTTTTCAAGACTTGACTTCTAAACAAAGTTTGTTCCTTATATAATTCTCTACAACTTTGCTTTAGGTTGCTCAGACATGCAAACAACCTAAGCTACACTTTTTAAATAGTCAAACACAGGAGCTCTAGGGGTCCAAATTGGTCAACCATGACTTGGAAACCTAATTAGGCAAAATGATCCACATGAACATTGTTCCTAATGACATTCTAGGTGTAACTGGGTTACTTAAAAGAGTTTCTAGCCGCACCATACATTGGTCACACAAGAATCAAGCAAGGTATGTACTGAAATAATGAAAAACACATGAAATGTTACATTTGTTTCATAGTCATGTTTCACATGTTTCGTGATCTTGTTGCATAGTATTAACTAATCTTGTTTCACTAAGTGAGTGGCACATGTTGCACTTAAGTGTTGCACACTTTACATTTCATAAAAGAGACAACACACATGAAATATACAACATGTTGCAATGTTTCGGAATCATGTTTCATGTGATATAAGTTCACGAAGGGATGCATGATGCTCATGTTCATGAAATGCAGTGCAATGTGGAAGCTAAACACTAGGGGTGTTACATTGTCTACCAGGTTCTGTGCGAGGGGAGTCACTGCCTTTTCCATCTCGTCTAGCTCATTGTCATCATAGACAGGCATGAAGCCATGGCTCATTACCTCCAGGTTAATCTCCTGATCATAATGGGAATGGGCGACAGCAAAGGCTTGGGTGATCCCGGCATGAACGGTGTCCTCCTCAAGTTGGCCTACCCACGCCGTGATTCCCGCGGCATGAGCTATAAGCGAGCTAGATCCTTCTGGCTGTGCCACCCTCAGGGCATCAGTGACCACTCCGATAGTTGCTTGCAGAAGGTTGTGCTCGTCGCTCTCAACCCGGAGGATCCCTCGCACTTCGGTAAGCTCCTTCTCTAGCTTGGCAACAACATTCTCAATGTCCAACCTTTGGTTCACCGCATCTCCAAGATCCGCCTAGAGGGAATTGGCCACCCCACACGCCTCATCATGCTCCTGGATGGCCTGGTCGCAACCCTCATGGGCTATAATGCTTTCCAAGCGAAGTCTTTCCTTGGTCCGGCGTAGCTCGTCCCACTCCTTGCGCAACCGAGTGATCATCTCAGTGTCTCAGTCCACCCTCTGCTGCAACGCCGTGGACCTCTCCTTAGCTTTTAGTTTGAGGTCTCACTCCATCTCTAGCTCTACCAGGAGCTCGCTGGCCCGCTCACTGGCCGCGGCATCCTTCTATAGCAGCTTGTGCTGCTCCTTTCGAAGCCTGGCGGCATCCTCCTCATCCAGCTTCACCCTCGCCAATAGGTCCTCAAACATTCCATGAGCTTCCTCCGCGTCCCAACATGCCTTGGCCTCCCGCTGCTGGGCGGCAACCAGTTGCATGCCCACATTTCCTCATAGCCTGGCCTCCTTGGTAAGGCGGTCCCTTTCTGCCTTTTGCTTACGAAGGAACCAGGACTTGTCCTGACTATGAGCAATAATATTATGAAAGGAGGATCGGAATCAGAAGACACGAAGACATAGAAATGTGTGAAGAAATAAAAAAACAAGCGAGAGGGTCAAGAGAATACCTAGCTAGAAGGAATGAGGATTTCACGCAAGGCACCACTAGCCTCATTCAAGGCATTCAACGTAGTCGAGAATCCGATGTCTAGATTTTCCTGCTCTAGGCTCTCAGCAGCATCGTCGAGCAAGAACAGAGCCGATGTTGGGTCCTTGACGGCCATCCACTAGAGCGGCAACTCCCCCCTTGCGGGAGAGAGGTTGCCCCCTAACAACAAGGCCAAAGGCAGCTCCCTTCTGGTCCTTCCCACCACTGCCACGATGCTCGGAGACCTTCCGGCCATGTCCTCCTCCATTTGGCCTGCCCTGGGCGCCATGGCCTGGACCACCAGCAGTGCGGATTGCGCCACCCCCTTAGATGCCACCATGGTAGTATCCGACCCCGCTGGGCTTGTCATGGTCGTGGCCACCTCCATCTGGGCCTCCGGCGGCGCGAACTGCGCTGCTCCATCAGATGCTGCCATGGCGCCATCCAACTCTGCCCGGCCCACGTCAGGCGCCGTCACTTGGGCCGCCAGGGGCACCGAATGCGCCACCCCCTTAGACGCCACCGTGGTTGCATCTGGTTGCTCCTGACTTGTCGCGGTCATGGCCGTCTACTCGACAACCACCAAGGGCACGGGCGCCACCGTGGGCGCCACTGGACCAGCCAACGAGGCCACAGCAGCAGTGTCACTCCTGCTCGAAATAGGGGTGACACTAGGAAGCGTGATCTGCCCTGCCTGGAGAGCGAGGCTATTCCTAGGTGCCGACCCCAAAGGGTGGCCCCATCATAAGAATCTGCAAAATAGAAAAAGGGCATAAGGTCAGAACGGAAAAATAAAGGAAGAAAACAAGGGGAATCAGTGACGTACTCTGACGCTTTTGGTCGATGGGTACATTTCAGGGACGAACCCCCAGACCCTTGCTCCAACTTATGTGGGTGGGACCATTTCAAGACTAGCGCCTACTCCGACGTAGGGGGGCTCGTCTCTCTTACCTCTGGGGGCGCGACACCAGAGCCGCTCCCCTCCATTGGCTCATGGGGAGCAGTCCTAGAGCCGCCCCCCTCCATCAGCTCATGGGGCATGGCATCGGAACTGCCCCCCTCTACTAGTACCTTGGGGATGGCCTTAGATCCATCCCCTCCCATCCACCGATCGTCCACTGGCACCCTACGGGTGACGGCGGATCCTCCGGCTCCCACCGGACCTAGAGGCAGGCCTGGCTCCACCATCCCCATAGACTGACTTCCCTCCGCATGGAATGGAAGGGGTCCCTACATGGACAGTGAGTCCTCGTTCACCAGGTCACCCCAATCCACATCGGCTGCCGTCTCATCATCGTCGTCGTCATCATCGTCGTCGTCATCACTACTAGTCTCCTCACCTCGATCACGAGCTTGCTGCTTCCGTATCACCTTCTTCTTCGTGAGCTCCCTCATCTTCTTGTCCCAACCGGCTAGGGCATGGTTTGCTGTCGCCCAGGTTGGGTCCTTTAGCAGTGGAATAGGGCTGTTCTTGAAGAACAGTCCTCTTGGCTGATCCCGCTATCCCATGGTTAGCATCAGGGGATCAGAGATTTCAAGTGAAAAGAGGAGCAAGGGAAAACAAAACTTACAAAGTCAACAAACCCTGGCTCCGGCCGCACTGGGGGATGCCTTAGCACTGGGTACACAAAGTCAAGGATGGTGCCAATGGAGTCCTTCATGGGCTCCATCACCTCCTTGATGCGCTGTGCCACCTCAGAGGGAGGGAGCGCTTCATCCACGAGGGTTGTCCCTTCGAATGATGCCTCAGGCACCATCTGATATAGGGGAAGCACATGCTCCATCAGCGGCATAACCCTCCTCGTGTGGTAGGCGCTAATAATCCCTGACCCCTTCACACCCCTCTCCTTCAAAGTTCGGAGGGCAACGAGAAGGCCGTTGAGATGCTTCTTGTCCTTGGCCTGAACGCCCCACCCCCATGACTCCGGGGCCTCCAAGATGTAGCACCCAGTGAAGGCCGGCAGGGGAGCGGTGGCATCGTTCTTGACATAGAACCATTGTGAATGCCACCCCTTGTTGGAGGTGGTCAGATGCATTAGCAGATACGCCCCTGCCTAGGTGTTGTAGAGGTGGATACTAGCTCACCCCACCAGCACATGCAGATCTTGCTTCTCGACCCGTCTCTTCACAAGATTGATGGCAAAGAGATACCGCCACAGGTCAAAGTGGGGATCGATCCCCAAGAACCCCTTGCACAGGGCGACAAACACCATGATGTGCTGGATCCCATTGGGGGTAAGGTGTTGAAGTTCCACCTAGAAGTAGTCCATCAGTCCTCGAAGGAACTGATGGGTGGGCGTGGCGAATCCTCGCTCGTGGAAGTGGGCGAAAGAAACGATGTACCCTTCGAGTGGCTCCAGTTACCCATCTTCACTAGGCAGCCGCCACTCCTTGGCAGCGGTCAACGGGTGAAGGAGGCCTCGGTGGACGAGGCCCTCTAAGCGCTGAGGACAGATGTTGGATTTGTACCTCGGGTCCATTGAGACAGCAGGAGCAGCACGGGGAAGAAGGTAGCAGTGAGTTTGATGGCAGAGGCAGTACAGGTGCAACAGGCGCAGGCGAGTGGTGGTGGAGGCTAAGGACATGAAGGCGAGGAGGCAAAATGCGGAACCCTAGGGGTGAACCCCGTGGTTTTATAGGGGCGACGGATGCGAGAAGGGCAACTGTCTGCCTCGATCTCCGAGCCTGCCATGTGCACCACCATGTCACCTCATGGGATACGCGCACACAATCCCTATCCCTTCCCAAAAAAATCGCGTTGGGTGGTTTGCCTTCCCCAGGCGGACCAGGACTCTCTCTCCATTAAGGGGACATGGGTCACAGAGCTTTTCCCTCCAGCCCACCTAGGGTCCCAGAGCCAAAGGGCTATCCCAATGAGGGATAGGCCTACAAACTACCGGGACTCAAGGAAGCAAGCATCACTAGGGCCTCAATCTGCAGTCAGGTCCTAGCCAGGCCGACACTGAATAAAATTCCCACAAACGGAATACCACGATTCCCTTAAAAATATCCCGTTGACGAAAAACAAAGTCTTTCAGCCTTACCCGTGAAGGGTCCGATACTAACCCCTGGGCGACTCTACTCAAATCACTTGGGGGCTCGGGGGCTACACCCATCGGGTGCACTTGCATGCACTCTCTGGTGATGTAACTCCAATGAAATCAAAAACACCCCCTAGGCGATTCTATCCGAATCACCTAGGGGCTTGGGGGCTACTGTCGAGGACCTAATACTAGGGTACCCTAGGAGGCAAAACTAATAACCATCAAACGTTAAAAACTCCCAGACGAACAAGGGCGCCACTGCGTTTCTTGTTTGAATGATGAGAGTTTGGTTCTGCCTCGCCCGACGCCCCTGGGCTGGCTTCACCTCACCCGACGTCCATGGGCTAGGCTCTGCCTCGCCCGACCCTTGAGGACAAGACTCTGCCTCGCCCGACCCTCGAGGGCCAGTTCTACCTCACCTGAGGGCTAAGGGCAAGACTCGGCCTCGCCTGACGCCTATGGGCCAGTTCTGCCTCGCCCGAGGGCTAAGGGCTAGACTCTGCCTCACCTGACGCCCTTTGGCCAGCTCTGCCTCGCCCGAGGGCTAAGGGCTAGACTTCACCTTGCCCGACCCCCAAGGGCTGGGCTCGGTCTCGCCCGAGGGATAAGGGCTAGACTCTGCCTCGCCCGACATCCATGGATGGACCTCACCTCGCCCGATGTCCGAAGACTGGTTTCATCTCGCCTGACAACCTTTCCCCGCTCCCTCATGATGATAGGTATAGGGTAGGACAAGACGTTCGGGTCAACTGCGACTTCGAGGACCATACCCTATGCCCCGACAAGAAAAGTACTGCTAGGGAATGATAGGATGGGTGCTTTAGACCTTTCTAGGTGTAGTAGAGCCTGAATAGTGTTGTGAGCATGTGCTCTTTGCCCTACAGAGTTGTAGGCGCCGCCTTCAGCCCTCGGACACGGAACCCAACGTAGACATAACGACAACCACTACGGTCTAGGAAAGGACTCATGTCCTCCACAAATGATGGATGTGCTGTCACCACGTTGTGGACCTAGGGAAGCAGCGCTTGCTTCACGGCCCCTTGGGTCCACTGGATCAGAGCACTCGCTTTGGCCTCCGGACGCCCTCTCTGATCAGAAGGCCTTGCCCACGGCACTACTTCAGCCCCTGACCCCACGCCCCTCCGACGGGGACTCATAGGAACCAGAAGGCATGTGGAGCAAGGCTAGGCAAGGCTCATAAGTCAAAACCACTATACTAGAGTCCATACCCTACGCAGAGCAGTACTTTGTAGCCACCCTGACATTCTACAGTAGCATCGATAGTATTGTAGGCGCTTACCATTATCTCGTACCCGCCAGAATGGGCAACAAGGCTTGGTAGACGTGAACAACAAGGCTTGGAAGCATATGTACCCTTTCCCTCTCACTTGTAAGGTCGTCCCCTTCATCTATAAAAGGGGATGTGCTTCCTCCAACAAAGGGACTGACTTTTGATGACACAACACACAACACACACAGTCAAGCTGCTACCAGGCTCTTGGCAACCTTTCGACCCTTCCATCAGAGACTTAGGACCAGTCCCTCTCTTGACCATTTGTACCCCCTACTATGAACCATTTTTGGTGCTAATAACACGAGCAGCAATAGACTGGACGTAGGGACATTCAGCCCGAACCAGTATAAATCTTGTGTCCTTTAGCACACCATCTGGGCCTAATGCACATCAATATAAATTCACTTGCCAGTGCTTGTTCAAAACACTGACACCTGGCTACCGTAGTCCCTGATTGTGCAGCGCTGTATGAACCCACAAAATGTGTACCTGAGTTGTACCAAAGGTGACCTAAGACTATCTTGGCATAGGTATGTCTGGGTTTGTGTTAGGAATAAATTCCTAGCTGGTTGAAATCGATTCGAATCGCCGTCTCTCCCGGATAGTGAGAAACTTGGCTAGTCCCAATATCGTAGTAATTGTATTATGGAATGTGATGGTTCAGATAAACACGGAATTACTATACCGGCTATGATTACTATTGTATGATCTAAAATGATATACCACATGTTTGGCATAGGATAGTTGCTAACCTAGAGATGGATAGTTATAATTAACTTGATGATGGAACTACAATTGTATAACTGAGATAACCACTTTTTATGCAAAAATGTTGTCAAGCTACCTCCACCTATAAAGCCTTGCATACTCCTTGGTGTCACTTTATTTCTGGTTTATGACAGGTAAGTCTAGCTAAGTACATTCGAGTACTCAGGGTTTAT
Organism: Miscanthus floridulus; assembly: GCF_019320115.1. Taxonomy (NCBI): domain Eukaryota; kingdom Viridiplantae; phylum Streptophyta; class Magnoliopsida; order Poales; family Poaceae; genus Miscanthus; species Miscanthus floridulus. Next base: position 60,438,532 of record NC_089580.1, on the reverse strand, counting down.
CCCACCATGTTGCAGGTAAAGTTCTTGGCCTACTGAAGATGGTGGCTAACCACCGGTGGGCTCGGTGACTCTATATTTACTTCTCATCTATATGATTTTATCAGAGGATGTCACTAATGCTAGCAATGTATTTGGAACTTATAGTAATGTAATCATTTGAAAGCTATGTTGTTTTCACTAATCGGTTTTGAAACCCAAACTTGTACTATTATTTGTGAAACCATTTGTAATATTATTTCCACTGCAACTCCACGTATGTGATGTGTATTTACTTAATCACGCGATCTTGATTGTGATGTTGATTTACTAAGGTCCTTCATGACACTTGGTGGACTACCGGGTTTATATAAGTGAAAGTATGCGCGTGTCAACGTGTTAGCGGGGATAGCCGTACTTGATCTTGTATAAATTGGGCGGTTCTGTCATAGTTCCATGGAACCCCACCACTTCAAAAGTGAGGGTCTCCATCCTATAGTTGGATGGACCCCCAAAGGTGATGGGTAGATCGATCTGCCCAAGCGGCATGGCCTGCTTTCTAGGCATGATGCCATGAAAGGGTGCTCTGGTTGGCCAGATGCGCGCTCTGTCAACGCCCATAGCGTCGAGCATCTCAGTGTACATGATGTTGAGGTCGCTGCCTCCATCCATCAGTACTTTGGTGAGCTGCTTCGTGTCGATGATTGGGTCAACCACGAGCAGGTATCTCCCTGGCTGCAGGACGCTCTCTAGGTGATTGGTCCGATCAAAGGTTATAGCGGATTCTGACCACCAGAGGAAGGCAGGCGTGGCTAGTTTGGTCGCATAGACCTTGTGGTGTGTGATCTTCTGGCGGCACTTGGAGTCGTAAGCCTTCGATCCTCCAAAGATCAAGAGGCAACCATCCAGTGTTGGAAAGCCATCGTCATTCCTCTTGATGTTGTCCATGGTAGGGTAGGGGTCCTTCCCATGCTCTCCTTTGTTAGAGCTCCCAGACAAGAACCACTTTATGAGGGTGCAGTCCTTGTATAGATACTTGATGGGGAAGGCATGGTTTGGGCATGGCCCCTTGAGTAGCTTTTTGAAGTTGTTTGAAGTGCCCTCCATAGGCTTCCGACCACCCTTGCAGTCAGTGGTGCCCATGAGATTGCCCTTGTGCCGCTACTTCTTGTTCTTCTTTTTGGTGGGATGGTTGGAGGTGCCATCGCTAGCGTCCTTGTCCCACCTCACCTTGCCATTAAGGTGATCAAAGATCGTTCCAACCGCTTCTTCACCCGAGGCATGGCTGGTGGCGATGTTAAGGAGTTCCTTAGTGGTTCACAGACCCTTGCGACCTAGCTTGTGAACCAGAGACTCACAGGTGGTCCTAGATAGGAAAGCCCCTATAACGTCGGCCTCAGCGACATTAGGTAGCTCATTGCACTGCCAAGAGAAACGTTGGATGTACCCACAGAGGGTCTCACCGGCCTTCTATCGGTAGTTTTTGAGGTCCCATGGGTTCCTAGGGTGCTTGTATGTGCCCTAGAAGTTCCCCATGAAGATCTCCTTCTAGTCCACCCAGCTCTGGATTCTATTGGTGGCTGGTGTTCCAACCATGTTCGTTCCGAATTGGCCAAGAACAGTGGAAGGTTGTGAATAATGAAATCATTATTATCCACGCCACTGGCTTGGCAAGCAACCCGATAATCCTTGAGCCATAGTCTGGGGTTCATCTCCCCATAGTACTTTGGGATGTTGGTTGGTGGCCAATACCTTGGTGGGAAGGCAGCGTTGAGGATGTGTTAGCCAAAGGCCTAAGGCCCTAGCAGGCTAGGGCTCGAGCTTTAGTCCTCGCCACTATCGTAGTGTCCGCCATGGCGAGGGTGATAGCTGTGGCTAGCTCCCTCTCTTAGATCATTGTGGGTACACCTACGAGCATCAAGGGTGTTGGGTGCATCATAGTTACGGTCAAGATGCTGATGCACCGAAACCACGATGCACTGCCCACTGCTTTGTGGCACCTGGTGGACCGATGCGTCCCTGCCGAGACACTCTAAGAGCGTGCACTGGCTGGCATCACGCTTGTGTTGCTGAGACAATGAGCTCATGGTGGGCCTGACGATCCTTGGGCATTATGGCCTCTAGAAGGCCATGGAGCAAGGCCACAGCCACGATGATGTTCTGGCTTGCTCAGGCGAAGCGATGGAGGGCTTCATCGTCTACGATGATCCTTTAGTTCATGTCATGGGCCATGGCATGTGCGCGCTCACCGTCTCCACAGCACTCTATCTCCTAATCGAGCTCTATGCATTCCTACTCGAGCTGCAGTCACACTTCCTCGATCTCTCAGTCTTGGGCTTTTAGCTGCTCCACCAGCATGTGTGGCAGGGCCGCTATCTCCCTATCGGCCTCATCGTTGAGGTCGTTTGTTGGGGTAGCCTCCCCCTCATGGATGCTTTCAATGTGCCCCTTGGGGGTACCCATCATGAAGCATTTACAAGAGGGGTGATGGCTTCCCCTGCTGGAGTCAGAGCTAGAGAGCAACTCTAGCTCCTCTGCCATGAGGTTGTGGAAAGATTCCATGACGTGTTCGATCACCCCCATGAATTCATCATTCATGGGAGGTGGAACCATGCGTTGTGCCACAAGGTGGCTAACAATTGCCGTGGCATTGCGGAGACCGAATGGAAGCACTGTCAGGGTGCTCCATATGAGGTGTTCTGGAGAGAGGGGTTCCCCTCCGGTGAGCCATGCCATGTCATTGGCATCAGAGAAGGTGAGGTAGTGCAGGTCCTCCTTGGACGGCTGGGGTCCCAGGGAGTCATTGAGCTATCGCTCAAGCCTCTCATAGTTGAGGCTGATGGAGGGGAGAGGTTGGATGGTGGCGTGAGCCAATGCCAACTCTCCTCCCACAGTGATGATGAAGTCTAGGTCCACCTAATGTTAATGTTAGAACATGCAAAGGTCCCCTACCTGGCGCGCCAACTGTCGGTGTTTTGAGTAAACACCAATGAGTAAATTTGTGTTATTGCATGTCTGACCCAGATAGTGTACTAAAAGACATAAGGTTTATACTAGTTCAGGTAGAATGTCCCTACATCCAGTTCATGGCTGCTGCTCATGTTATTAGCACTAAAATGTTTGTAGTAGGGGTTACAAACGGGTGAGAGAGGGACAGGTCCTAAGTCTCTGATGGAAAGGTCAAATGGGTGCCAAGAGCTTGGTTGCTGCTTAGCTATGTGTGATGTGATGCGTTATGTGTTTTTTGATCCGCTTAGCAGGGTGCCCTGCCTTCCCTTTTATAGACCAAGGGGAAGTAGGGATTACAGATGGGAGAAAGAAGAAAAACCAGAGACAAAGGATGTCCTTCAAAGATGTTGAGTCTTCCTTTTCCTCTGAGCGAGCCCTGCTAACACACTAGACGGTGCTAGGGATAGCTCCATGCTGGGTGCATGTCCGCTGATTCTAATAGGGCTACACTAGGCATCTATCCACTGATGATACCATGTTCTAGCTTTGTCTGCAAGTGGTCATGTCCCATCCTGCCTCGGCGGGTGGGGCGACGGACCAGGGTGCTGATCCGCGACCCTATGGGGAGCAAACAATGCAATGACCGCACGTCTGTTACTATAGATGATGTGAGTTTCCTCCTGGACCATAGTGGTTGTAGTATGCTTCCACCAGGATCCACGCTCGAGAGAAAATGGCGGCGCCCACAACACTGTAAGACAAATGTTGGCGCTTACAACACTGTTCGGGCTCTAACATGCCTGGAAGGGCTTAAAGCACCCGTCTTGTCATATCCTAATGGTACTTTCCTACAGGCATGTCGGGTATGGTCCTTAGTATTTGTAGGGTTGAGATGGCGATTAGAGGCGGGGTGAATAGTTATTACTAAAACTAAATCACGCCGGCTAACCGAAATAAGTGCGGAATTAAATCTATCGGTCTAGCCAAGACTATACCCCTCTATCTATGTTCTCTAGCACCTTGCCAAGATCCTAATTAAGCAATTAAAGTGTCGAGCTGGCTAGAGCTCACCTAACCAATTCTAGAAGCAAGGTCACACAAACCTATGCCGCTAGTACTTCAAGCAACAAGGGAGCTCCTACTGATGCTAGTAAGCAAAAGCACAAAGCCACCTAAGCTCACTAGCAATGCTCAATAACAAGGCAACCAATGCTAAATTAGAGAGTGCAATTACTTAGCTACACAAACTAAGCAATGTGACTAACAAGGTTACACAAACCAAATTAGCCACGCAAGGGAGCTATTTCTATGCTACACAAGCTAGAAGGTAACTAGCAAGCTACACAAGCTAACTAATTACAAAAGCAACTACACAAGCACAATGTATATGAAAGTAAATACAAGCTTGTGTAACGAGGATGCAAACCAATAGGAATACGAGGATGACACGATGGTTTTTTCCTGAGGTTCACGTGCTTGCCAACACGCTAGTCCCCATTGAGACAAGCTCCAAGATTGTTGCCGGTCCTCTTGCTAGTGGTGACCCATAAGTCAGCTTACCACAATCTCTAGCACTTGACCCGGCCAGACCACTTGTCTCCCTTCACGTCTTGCTTTACTAGAGTCGCTCTTCATGGCTCCCATGGGGCAAGCACAATGCCCCTCACAAAGCTCTTTTCCAAAGCACTACACAAACTTCTTGTGGGCTTCAATAGAGACCACCACCAAGCCATCTAGGAGGTGGCAACCTCCAAGAGTAATAAGCACCACCAGCTTGTAACTCGATCACCTAGTGCCACTCGATGCAATCGCACAAGAATCGCTCTGTCACACAATCAGATGATCACTATCAAGCATATGTGAGATGGAGGGCTCCCAAGCACTCACAAGCATGGACACAAAGTCCCCTGAGGTGCTCAGCACTAGCCATGGCCAAGACCCCATTATATTTATAGTCCCATGGGCTAAAATTGCCGTTACCCCTTCATTGGGCATTTTTTAGGTTGACCAGAAGCGTCAGTCAGATTGACCGGATGTAGGACCTCAGCATCTGGTCAATGGATGCTCACCATGTTAGTAGGACCGGATGTAGCCACCTAGCGTCTAGTCACAAAGTGACCTAGCGTCCGGTCGAAGACCAACGCCTGCACCTTCACTGCTTCCACTAACCGGATGTAGGACCTTAGCGTTCGGTCACTGCATGACCAGCGTCTGGTGTACACTGTGAAACCTTATCTTTTATATACAGGGTGCCGATGGCTCCATCGGACTGCCGCACTCTATGGGCAGACACTCCGCCGGTGGAGTTTTGAACCTTTCCCTCCTTCGTTCCATTGCCGAGTTGATACACATCAACTCCAACTTCATCTCCTTTGTAAATGTGCCAACACCACCAAGTGTACACCACCATGTGTATGTGTGTTAGCATTTTCATAATCATTTTTCAAAGGATTAGCCACTCAACTTGCCACGCCACTCAATCCTAGCAATGATGCAAAGTTAGATCACTCGAGTGGCACTAGATGACTAATATCCAAACAAGTTTGCCCCTCTTGATAGTACAACCATCTATCCTAAACCTAGTCATTAACTTCTCTACACACCTATGACCGGTGAAATGAAATGCCCTAGGTTATACCTTTGCCTTACGCATTCCATTCCATCTCCAATGCCGATGCAACACATGCACCAACACGATCAACAATGATATGATCCACTTCATATCATCACATGATCATATTGGTTCATCGATCTTGACTTCACTTACTTTCCACCGTTGTCTTCGTCCATCAGCGCCAAGTCTTGCTTAAGCTTCACTGCCACACGGTCCATCGCTCCAAAGCCTCCAACTTGCCCTTCACACTTGCAACCGGTCCATCAAGCCAAGTCAAGTCTTGATCTTCTCCACCTTGATCACATGACTCAATGTCATGTCTCATTTGCAATGAGCTCCTTCATCATCACATGTGTGAGCTTTGCAACATCTCCAAGCCATTTTCACCTTCATGGCATATGTTGCTCACACACATGTATCTGTGGACTAATCACTTGTGTATCTCACATAAACACAATTAGTCCACCTAGGTTGTCACTCAATTACCAAAACCACACAAGGACCTTTCAATCTCCCTCTTTTTGGTAATTGATGACAACTCTACAAAGATATGGAAATTAAGCTCTTTTGGATTCATGTTGCTTGCCCAAGCAATTTTACCATGTGAAAATGATTTTGGACAAGTACTACAAACCCGAGATGGTAGTATTGGCTCCCCCTACATATGTGCTAGAGTATTTGGTTTGAAGTTCGCACATATGCATAAATTGGAAATGTGGGAGAGTAATTACTACCGAATGATGCTAAGGTGTATCGAGTAAACCTTTGAAGTATGATACCAATCGGAGTTGCACCTTTAAGTTCACCCTTAGCACCATGGTTAGCTAGATAACACTTGGAAAAATAAAAATCACTAGATACCTTAGGAGATCAACATTAAAAACAAGGTACTAGCATTACTTGAAAAACATACCAAGTGTCTAGCTAGCATCCTATGCATGCTAGTTTTCATTTCATCAATCAAATTTTACAACTAACATACATCACACAAGCATGCATATTGAATTTAAGAACTTATGCAATGCAAGAAAGCACATGAATATGCACATATCAAATGCAATCAATCAAAGTTCGTGAGCTTGCTCCCCCTACTTGTGTGCTTCTCTTGTCCAAGAATTTTAATCCATCTCTTTTCTTCAACGTTGCTCTCTTTTTGTCCATGTCCATGTCCAACCTCTACTTCTTTGTCTCAATCCTCTCCCAAAACTTTCATATCTTATCTCTTCCCCTTGTACAATCTCAATCTCAAAGCTTTCATATCTTTGTACAATCTCTCCCCCTTTGTCATCAATTTCCATAAAAGGTGTGCTTCTCATTGATGCAAAGGTATGCATTTGGGGTAGATGGTTGAGTCTTGAATCTTGCATTTTTTATGGATATCACTTGATTGTTGGAATGACACCACTTGTAGATACCACTTGTAACTTGTACTACTTGTATCTTATGTAGGGCTTCTTGAGATACCACACATAGAATCTTTGATCTTGATATCAATTTGTGTGACACCTCCCCCTATGTGATAGCATGGGTCATCCATTTGATACACTTGAGCTCTTGTAGGTGAGGGATGCATTCTTCATTTAATGATCAGTTAAAGTTGAGGATCACTTATGGAACTATTGTCTTGCATGATTGATACCACATGTAGATGTGATACCACTTGAAAGCATTTTCTAGTATGGAACCACTTGTTGGATTTATCAATAAAAGCCATTTCTTGAACATTTGCTATCTTCATGAGTACCACTTATAGTATATCACTTGTGAGTTGATCTAGACATCACTTGTGAATTTGATGAAATACTTGAGTCTAGATACTCCATGAAGCAAACAAACTAGATATCCATTTGCATTGTTGTCTTGTGCTTGTACTCTTATCGTTATCATGAGCTTCTAATATTGACTTGAACTAAATCAATTTGCCTAAGCTTCCAAGTCTGGTATGAACCAATGACAAGCTTCTTCACACCTCTTACAAGGGTTATCTTGCCAATGTTGTACTTGTCACTTGTTGGCAATCCAAATTAAATCAAGTACTTGGGTTTACTTAGCTCATGAACAAATTTATATACTAACCACTAGATCAATTAATCATTCAAGCAATAGTGGTAGGCTATGAAATTAAACATTTCATTTGTTATGCATGATCCTTTGAAGCATGTACTATATGCACTAACCACATACTAGTAAGGGATGAAATAATTATGAACATTACAATGATACCTTTGCTATGTTGAAGTAGAGGATAGTCACATAGATTCCAATTCATTACTCCAATAGCAATGTGAAGTCCAATTATAAGCTTGGTGAAGACCAATAGATACCATTTTGAATTCCATTCTTCACTCATATGAAATAAATACCACTTATGATCAAGTGCACTTTCTTGTTGTGGTTGGCTTGCTTCTTATTTTCATCTTTACTTGCATGAGAGCATCAATTTGAGAATACCACTTGAAATATCATGACTAGCTCTCTTTTGGGTGTTGCTTGCTTTTCTTGATCAACCCTTTTTATTGCTTCAACTAAGCATCTCAAATGTTCCCCAGATCACCACTTCCATGTTAGCCTTCCAAGTACCACACTTGGTTCAACTACACATAGGCGGCAAGCCCCTACACTAGGGAGAAGTGACCTCTCTCCAAGAACCATTCTTGACACTCACTTGAAATAACTTGATTGATTGATCCAAGTTATGGACTCAACTTGATGAGTAACCTTGATTCCTTCTTTAAGTCCTTCCTTTCTACTTGTTTAAGTCCATTTCTTTCCACCAAATGATTTCTAATAGTCACTAGAACTCAAACTTCATCTTCATCTTGAGCTTGGTCTTTATCTTCAATTTGAGTACCAAATATGTGCAAAGTACATTCCATAATCAAATAACCTTGTACACTTTGCTTGTCATGCCTCCAGATCATCTCAAATCTAAACTTAGGTACCTCAAATACTTATAAACATGTTTCCAACTTGAGGATCTTTCAATCAAAGTGACTCTAGATCAATCCATTATTTATCACTTTTCTGGCAGATTATGTACCCTTCAAAGAAATAAGCATATCTCCCAAAGTATAAATCTAAATACCACGAAATTTGGTGGAGATGTGATTAACTAAGCTATCTATTAGCTTTAAAAATTTGAGCTTTGGTTGACTTCTAGATTGATACCAGATTTCAATTCATCCATCACTGCTACATGCTAAAAACTGCTGCACTATAGCTGATAAGATCTACTCCAAAACTGAAGCATCTGTTATCTAATTCTCATGAAATTTGTACAGCATCTTATACCATAAGTCTAGAGTATGTACACCAATTTTTATGCCAATCCAATAAGTTTTGATCATTCAAACATGGCTAAGATCATAGCTCACTCAGATTTTCAATATAGGACAGATTTCAATCACTTGAGCTATACTTTATCAAATATGAATCAAACTTGAAACTAACTCATTTGAATACTTTCACAAGACATAAATCTATTCAATCCACTTATTAAATGTCATCTTATGAACTTATCCAACACAAATCAATCCAAACTTGACTACTAATCAATTACCCATTCAATCATCTCATAGCAAGCAATATTGCATATTTATCCAATTCAATCAACTCATATGCACCCAAATGAAATGATCAACAAGAGATATACCTTGGCCAGGTCATGATTATCCAACTAGCAAGCTTCAACTCAATTATTTGCAAGTCATCAAATATATCCAATGAATCACCAACAACTTGAATTATAGCACTTGTATGTTGATAGCACTTGAACTTCACTCAATTTTCACTTGGCATTGGATTTGGATGCGCACTAAGCTTCATAACTTGATTCAACATATGATGAACAATGTGAGATCAATTGAATCAAGTCTCCAATGCCTATGGTACCTACAAATAATCATCCACTTTTTGATGGTACCCAAACAATTTTGGGTCCTCTCAAGTTAGGTGCAACATACTTAGACATAACCTTAGTGAATAGCGGGATGTTTTGCAATAGCAACCATAGAGGTACCATTACCATCCTTTCTAAGCATAGAATCATCATTAATTGAAATAGTCTTAGGGGTGTTACCTAGGGGACATGAATGTGCCATGTATCCCCTTTCCTGACATGAGTAGCACTTTCTCTTTGCTTGAGCCTTCTCTTCCTTGCTCATGTGGTGCTTCTCATTGCCTTGCCTCTCATGGATTGCTTGAGCCTTCTTTTCAAGCTTGGTAGGACACTTAGAGGCAAAGTGTCCCATATTTCCACACTTAAAGCACTTGATGTGAGCATAATCTTTTTTCTCATCTTCATTCTTGCTCATCATCTTGGCATCTTGAGTTTGCATTAGATGCCTTGCCTTTCCACCCCTTCTTGTTTTCTTCTTCTTTATCATCAAACCACCACCATCTTCATGGTTGATCTTGATTTGCTCTTGGGGTGTCCTCTCTTGCTCAACTTGTGGCTTTGGTTGAGGCTCTTTTAGTTGCTTCACCAATAGCTTGGTTGGGCACATTGAGGTAAGGTGACCCCAAGTGTGGCACTTGAAGCACTTCACATGCTTGAGCCTCTCTTCTTCTTTTATCTTGAGCTTCTCAATATTAGGGCAACCATTTGCAAGGTGTCCCACTTCATGACACCGGTAGCACATGGTATGAGAGAGCTTTCTTTGTTATAGCTTCATCTTTCTTTCTCTCTGTATTTCGCCCTTTGTCATCTTCTTCTTGAAGCCAAGGCCACACTTGTCACCATAGTTTCTTTCAGTCTTCAACATGTGCTCAAAGGTGACTTTTGAGTTGTAGCACCTCTCTAACTTGTTGCTCAATTTCTTCACTTTATTTTTGAGCTCATTGTTCTCCTTCAAAAGGTTAGTCTCACAAGACATAGAAGTAGAACAAGCATCTATTTGTGAAGAACATGGCATTTCTAATAAATCATCACAAGAGGTGGATACATGCTTCTTGCATACATCACAAGGGTTAGCAACAATATATGATTGATCAATTGACCCATGTGATGAGCTCTCACTAGTTTTAGTTTTTCCATTAGAAATCTCCTTAGTGAGAAAAGCATGGTCTTGTACCAAGTTATCATGAGCAACACTAAGTTCCTCATGAGCCAATTTTAGCTCCTCATGTGAACAAGTAGTAACATAAAGTAGATGCTTTTGTTGTTCACATATATTCTTTAGAAAAGAGTTTTCATTTTTCAATTTCTCGACTTTAGCCATCTCTTTTTCTAAAGTTTTGATCATGTAACCATATCTATCTAGAAGCTCCTCATATGAATCAAGATCAATCACATTTGCATTAGATACCTTAGTGTCACCTTGTGACATGAAGCAATGTGATGTAGTTTGAGAGCTTGAAGAAACATCACTCTCATACCCCAAGCACGATCCATCATTATCACCATCAAGTGTGCATGGAGTAGCATCATCATTGGCATCACTTATGGCATCATCATCAATCTTGTCAAGTGATCTTGTGATATGATCATTATCATCACCACTTGACCATGAGATGGAGCAATCTTTCTCAATCACCACATTGTGATCAAGCTCGACACACTCATGCGCCTCCTTCTTGGGCTCATCATCATCATCGGAGACCGTCCCATACTTCTCATTGAGATAACACCAAATCTCATGGGCGGTCTTCATATCAATGATCTCTCCAAAGATGTTATCATGCAAGGATCTATACATGATGTTAGTAGTCTGGATGTCGAGATTTAGGCATTTCTCTTGTGCTTGAGTTAGATTATCTTCATCCAACACATGAGAAAAGCCTACAACTACCATCCACCACATTTGAGGGCAAATAAACTTAAAATTGCATATCATCCAATTTTTCCATCGTGTAAAGTGTGCCATAAAAAATGTATGGACAATCAACATCTAGCCCATAAGCCACCATCCTCTTGGGTTGGTGAAGACCACAAATGAGAGACCTAGCTCCGATACCACTTGTAGGGTCGAGATGGCGACTAGAGGGGGTGAATAGTCGTTACTAAAACTTAATCACATTGGCTAATCGAAATAAGTGCGAAATTAAATCTATTGGTCTAGCCTAGACTACACCCCTCTATCTATGTTCTCTAGCACCTTGCAAAGATCCTAATTAAGCAATTAAGGTGTCAGGCTGGCAAGAGCTCACCTAACCAATTCTAGAAGCAATGTCACACAAACCTATGCCGCTAGTACTTCAAGCAACAAGGGACCTCCTACTCATGCTAGTAAGCAAAAGCACAAAGCCACCTAAGCTCACTAGCAATGCTCAATAACAAGGCAACCAATGCCAAATTAGAGAGCGCAATTACTTAGCTACACAAACTAAGTAATGTGACTAACAAGGTTACACAAACCAAATTAGCCATGCAAGGGAGCTATTTCTATGCTACACAAGCTAGAAGGTAACTAGCAAGCTACACAAGCTAACTAATTACAAAAGCAACTACACAAGCACAATGTATATGAAAGTAAATACAAGCTTGTGTAACAAGGATGCAAACCAACAGGAATACAAGGATGACATGATGGTTTTTTCCCTAAGGTTCAAGTGCTTGCCAACACGCTAGTCCCCGTTGAGACAAGCTCCAAGGTTGTCGCCAGTCCTCTTGCTAGTGGTGACCCGCAAGTCACACTCTCCCATGTGGAGTGCTTACCACAAGCTCTAGCACTTGACCTAGCTAGACCACTTGTCGCCCTTCGCGTCTCGCTTTACTAGAGTTGCTCTTCACGGCTCCCGTAGGGCAAGCACAATGCCCCTCACAAAGCTCTTCTCTAGAGTACCGCACAAGCTTCTTGTGGGCTTCAACAGAGACCACCACCAAGATATCTAGGAGGTGGCAACCTCCAAGAGTAACAAGCACCACCGACTTGCAACTCGATCACCTAGTGCCACTCGATGCAACCTCACGATGCAATCTGTGGGGGTATTAACCCCTATACCCTTATGGCTAAGCTTGGGCTGGCCCGGATCGATGGGTTCAGTCCACCCAAAAGATGACGTGCGGCCTAGTTAACCTGGTCGGAGTCCCGCACAAGGAATCAAGATGGATTTGGCGACCAAGCAGGATCCTGGTCAGTTAGAATAGGAATCCTTATCCGGCCACATATGGCAATTGTAACTGACTAGGATTAGTTTCCAGATCTGTAACCCTGCCCCCCGGACTATATAAGGCGGGCAGGGGACCCCTCTAAAAAATATCTCTCATTGATATACAGCAATACAAATCAGACGCAGGACGTAGGTATTATGCCTTCTTGGCGGCCGAACCTGGATAAAACCTCATGTCTATCTTGCGTCACCGTCTTGTTTGGGGCTTGCGCATCTGTCTGCCGATAATCTACTACCTTGGGCATACCCCTAGGTAGACTGCCGACCATATTTCGTCGACAGTGGTGCGCCAGGTAGGGGTGTGCGTACTACTCTCCAAGCAAACAAGATGGTCATCATCTCCGGCTCCATGGCTACGCCCAACGGCCTCACGTTCACCGTCGGCCAGATCACCTGGACCACCAGCTCTGACGACTCCATCGCCATGACTGCGGAGGAGGCATGGATTCAGCCTGCGTCGACGACTACTTCACCTGCATTGGCTACGGCTCCGACCACGGTGAACACGGCTCTGACCACGGTGAACACGGCTCTGACCACGGTGAACACGGCTCCGACCACGGTGAACACGGCTCCGACCATGATGGACCTGGCTCCGACCACGGGACATCTGGCTCTGACCACGCCTACAGCCACGCCAACAACCCATCATCCGCTTCCCCGCTACAGAGGGAAGCAGATCGACAACACCGACCTGCTCGACTCCATTGATCGGGTCGGCATCCGACTCGCTGAAACCCTGGCTCTGGTAAGTATGATTCAAATCCAACCTAACGAGCAGGTAACAGCTCTCCACAACAGATCTATCCGACCAGCTCGGACCAGTCGTCTTGTGCGACTTGGAACAGATCTTGTGGTCATATTAACTCCTGAGGGGTGTTTCGCTCATCGCCGGCCAGACATCGCGACGGGTCTCCGACTCTGCGAGTACGAAGCCCTGATGGAGAACCACCAGGTCCAGCCCTATGGCCTGCAAAACGCTGCCTCCAGCTACGCATACAACCTACGACGCCGCTCGGATCTGTGTCCTGTACACCGATCTTGGCCGAAGCCATGCAACATCGTCAACATGGTCCGGATTGAAGATTATCAGGAAGGATCCGTCCACACAGTCCGAGAGGGTGACTCCAGCTCCTCATCCGGCATCACGTCCAACGCATCTGTCCACACCAAGCTTCAGCGTCACGAAGATGAAGGCATCAAATATGATCTGGATCTACCAGACCACGCCCCGGGTTTCCCCCAATTTCCGTCTTTCCCGCCAAGACGAGGGGATTTGATCCATGTTGTCAGCAACGACGAGCCACCAGCAGTTGGCGAAATAGAACAAGAAAAGACTGCACGCGAAGCATGCAATATTGATCGGTTTAATCACCGGCAAACCGAAGCTGAAGCAGACCGGGAGGCACGACGCATAAGGGTCCAACCGCGTGACCTCAACAATGCTTTCGACAGGGTGGGGGACAAACAAGTCTTCAAGACCCCAAGCGCCAACGTAGCCGTAGCCATGGCGACAATGCAGCGGCTGCCCAACACTCCAGAGACTCAAGTAATCCGTGATGACATACAAGCTTATCTGACGGCTGCTATGGCTCAGACCGCAGAGATGAACCAAGCCCGGGCTCCATCCGTTTCTGTCGAATCAAGCCACAGCCGCCAATACTCAAGTCGCTCACAGCCACTCAACCAACGTGGCTCGCGCAATAACGACCCATCAGACAACCGTCAAGGCGGAAACGGTGGTCATGATGGTGGTCGGGACGACAACCGCCGCCGGGAGGATAACCGCCACGACGTTCGAGGCGACAACCGCCGAGATAACCGCGACAATCGCCGTGATAACCACGGTCGCAGGGCTAATCCAGATGGCAATCGAGATCACCGCGATGGCAATAACGATCTCCGCCATTACCTCGGTGGACACGATCTGCGTGCTCGCATCAACCAGAGAGCCGACGATCGTGCATCCCATGAAAGCTATCGCCGTATGGAGTATGACACCGCCCACGGTCCGCTGGGTCTGAAGCAGTTCACTCCACACCTGTGCCAAGTCATATGGCCCAAGAATTTCAAGCTCGAGAAGCTTCAGAAGTACGACGGCAAGGAAAACCCCGAATTATGGGTCATGCTCTACGAAACCGCGTGCCACTCAGCCATGGCTGACGAGCACGTCATGTCTAACTACTTCCCAGTCGCTGTTGGTCATGCAGGTCACCAATGGCTGGTTAGCTTGCCAGCGAACTATTTTGACTCTTGGCAGGAGCTCAGGCAGGCCTTCATCGACAACTTCATCGCTACTTGTGAACAGCTCGGCAACAAGTACGATCTGCAATGGATCCGAGATCGAAAGGATGAATCACTACGCGAGTACGTTTGGTGTTTCTCGGAGATGCGCATCAAGGTCCCATCAATATCCGACAACGAAGCAATCGAGGCTTTCGTCACCGGCCTCCGCTTCCACGACACCCTAAGAGACAAGCTCCTCTGGAAGAGACCTGAATCGGTCACAGCGCTTTTGGCCACCGCTAAGAAATATGCGGACGCTGACGACGCTAAAAAGATAATCGTTGAAGAAGCTGCAAGGGTTCCACGCTCCGACCACCCCCCACACCGCGACGATTACCGTGGCAATCATGGTCGGAACGACAATTTTGACCGCCGCAACCAGCGCAATGACTCCTGCGACCATCGTGATCAACGTAATCAGCGGCGCAACCGCCGTGACGATTACAGGAGCAAGCGCGCTCGGGAAGACGACGGCGAGGTCAATACTGTGAAAAAGGGCAGCGGACGTCGAAACTACGAGGACGACTACGCCAAAGCATTGAAGGGACCCTACCAGCTCCATCCCAAGTCGAACCACACCATGGAGAATTGCCACGTCCTCAAGACTATCTACACGCGTCAACAGGCTCCGGATACGTCCGACAAGCCTAACGACGCGGGGGAACAGCGCAATGAGGACAACGACGACGATGATGCAGATCCTCGTCATAAATACGTCAAGCCAACTGATCGTGTGCACACCATCATTGGCGGCAAGGTGTCCATTGAGACCAAACGAGAACGCAAGCTGCTCGCCCGCGCTTGCTTGAACGTGCCAAAGACCGACAACCTTCTCACCGATCCGCGGCTTCCTCCGTGGTCTCACCGTGAAATCTGCTTCAGCAGGAAGGACCAATGGGCCGCCATACCCGAGCCAGGGCGCTTTCCCCTGGTCCTCGATCCTTGTATCAATAAGGTTCAATTCGACAGGGTACTGATCGACGGCGACAGCTCCATCGATATACTGTTCAAGAACAGCCTGCCTGCTCTGAAAATAGCCCAGGCGGACCTAAAGCCGTACGAGGCATAGTTCTGGGGCATTCTCCCCGGACAGAGCTCCACACCTCTCGGGCAGATCACGCTACCTGTGCAGTTTGGGACTCCGGACCACTTCTGTACCGACTACGTCAACTTCGTGGTCGCTGATTTCGACGGCACCTACCATGCTATTCTTGGTCGACCGTCGCTCACCAAGTTCATGGCCATACCTCATTATAGGTATCTGGTGCTCAAGATGCCTACTGAGAAAGGAGTTTTAACCCTCAGGGGCAACGTATATGCAGCTTATACCTGCGAGGACGACAGCTTCAAAATAGCAGAGGCCCACGACCTCTCTATTCGCATGGCCGAGACCATGCTCGACGCTAAGAAGACCCCGGCCGACCACCTGGAGATCCCAGAGCTCGAGGCTCCACGCAAGAACATCAGATCCAAGGAGCACAAGACGATCCAGCTGGTCGAGGGCGATCCCAGCAAAACGGCCCTCATCGGGGGCGACCTGGATCCTAAATAGGAAGACGCGCTCGTCAGGTTCTTGAGGGGCAACGTGGATGTGTTTGCATGGAAACCTTCCAACATGCCTGGTGTACCTCAGGACTTGATTGAGCACTCCTTAAATGTCAATAGCAAAGCCAAACCAATCAAGCAGAAGCTACGACGGTTCGCTCACGACAAAAAGGAGGCGATTAGGGTAGAAGTTACATGGCTTTTGGCAGCTAGATTTATCAAAGAAGTGTATCATCCAGAATGGTTAGCCAACCTGGTTCTTGTATGCAAAAAGAATAATGAATGGAGAATGTGCGTTGATTACACTGATCTCAACAAACACTGCCCTAAGGACCCCTTTGGTTTACCTCGCATAGACGAGGTCGTAGATTCAACCGCCGGTTGCGAGCTGCTTTCCTTTCTCGATTGCTACTCTGGTTATCACCAGATCGCTCTCAAAAAGGACGACCAGATCAAGACATCTTTCATCACGCCTTTCGGCGCCTACTGCTACACGACTATGTCGTTCGGGCTCAAAAACGCCGGTGCTACCTACCAACGCGCTATACAGGCCTGCCTCAACGACGAGATAAAAGACAGCCTCGTCGAGGCTTACGTCGACGACGTAGTTGTCAAAACCAAGGAAGCACATACCCTTGTTGACAATCTGGAACGCACCTTCGCAGCCCTTAATACGTTCCAATGGAAATTAAACCCAAAGAAGTGTATCTGGTCGACACAATCAGACTAGAATCGCTCTCTCACACAATTGGATGATCACTATCAAGCATATGTGAGATGGAGGGCTCCCAAGCACTCACAAGCATGGACACAAAGTCCCCTAAGATGCTCAACACTGGCCTTGCCTGAGACCCCTTTCTATTTATAGCCCCATGGGCTAAAATAGCCGTTACCCATTCACTGGGCGTTTTTTAGGTTAACCAGACGCACTGGTCAGAATTACTAGACGTAGGACCTCAGCGTCTGGTCAATGGATGCTTGCCACATCAGCGGGACCAGACACAGCCACCCAGCATCTAGTCACAAAGTGACCCAATGTTCGGTTGAAGACCGACGCCTGCGCCTTCACTGCTTCCACTGATCGGACGTAGGACCCGAGCGCCCAGTCACTATGTGACCAGCGTCCGGTGCACGTTGTGAAACTCTATCTTTTCTATATATGGACAGACACTCCGCCGGTGGAGTTTTGAACCTTTCTCACCTCTGTTCCATCGCTGAGTTGATCCACATCAACTCCAACTTCATCTCCTTTGTAAAGTGCCAACACCACTAAGTGTACACCCACCATGTGTATGTGTGTTAGCATTTTCACAATCATTTTCCAAAGGATTAGCTACTCAACTTGCCATGCCACTCAGTCCTAGTGACGATGCAAAGTTAGTGTCAGTGCAGAAAGTGACCAATAAGTAAATATTTGTAGTTTTGCCGTACGTTGTGATTGGAGGTGGCCTAGCACTCAATGACACAGGGTTTATACTAGTTCAGGCAATGTGTCCTACGTCTAGTTTGAGTCGGTCGGTGACTTTATTCTTGAGCCCAGGTGCTCGAAGTTTGCAGTGGGGTTACAAACAAGAAGGAGAAAGATGGGGAGTACAAGAGGTCCGGTTGGACTCCAGTCAGAAGGGCCAAGAGCGATAGGAGCTCCGCTATGAGCTAAGTGTTCTAGCGTGTGCTTGAGGTTCGAACCTAGCAGTTCTGTGGTTGTGAACTAGTGAACTTGATCGATCTAATGAATCTAGAATCACTTGAATGTTGGGAGAGAGCACATCCCCTTTTATAGATGAAAGAGATGGCCATACAAGTGAGAGGGAGAGAGTATGTATGCTTCTAAGCCTTGTTGCCCACGCCGGTGGGTATAGGATGATGGTAGGCACCCACAACACTGTTGGATGTCGGATGCACGTGGGAGGCTATGTCATTTTGTTTGGGTATAGTAGATGTTGGTACCTGCTATACTGTTGATGCCCAGAGGCATGTGAGAAGTTTCACCATGTTCACTCGATACGGTAAATGCTGGTGCTCACAACACTATCGATGTCCAGAGGCATGTGGGGGAGCCTTACCATATGGGAGTTAATGGCGCCCACAATACTGTAGGAAAAATGTCGGTGCCTACTACACTGTTTTTGTTAGGGAGGTTGCAGAGTTCTATTTCTGTAGGTGCACAGGGTACGGTCCCTAGTATCATGGTTTGACTTATGCATCTTGCCTTGCTTTCTCCATTTGTTCCCTGATCCTTTCTGAGTAGGCGTCCCCGGTCGGTTGGTCTCAGTCAGAAAAGAGCAGTGAACAGGGTTTTTGCGTACCCCGATCAAAGACGTGGGGTTGGAGTTGGAAGTAATGCTTTGGCTAGGCCTTTTGGTCGGAGAGGCTATCCGGAGGTGGGCTAGAGACCGAAGTGAGCATTCTAGTCAGAGAGGTGGGCCGGAGTTAGAAAACGAGCGCCACTCCTCCTTGGCCAGGCCTTCTAGTCAGTGATTGGATCGCCCTTCTGGCCTTTTGTTCAGATAATTGGGCCAACCCATGAGTTGCGCGTTGTCTGCTTGGGTCGAGCCTTTGTTGGGAAGCCAGTCCATGAGGGACCCCAGGTTTATGAACCCGACAGGAGCCCTTGAGCCCCTAGGCAATTCGGACAGAATCGTCTGCGGGATTTTTTGTCTTAACGGTGGGTGCTCATGATCGCACCCACGAGTGTAGCCCCTGAGCCCCTAGGCAATTCGAGTAGAATCATCTAGGGGTGTTTGTTAGTGGGCGTGTGTGTGTTTTTTAGTCGAGATGGAGTTGTCAACCAAGGCGTCATTTGCGCAGCTAAGGTAGTTAGTTTTTAGGGATCGAACGAGATAGAGCTCGTGGATCCTAGCATCAATGCGCGTCGTGGGATCGGGCGAGGCAGTTAGTTTTAGAGATTGGATGAGATGGAGCTCGTGGGTCCTGGCATTGGTACACACCATGGGATCAGGCGAGTTAGAGTCGTGGATCCTAGCCTCGGTGCAGTCTGCGTAGCCAAGGTAGTTTTAGTTAGTTTAGTTTAGGGATCAGGCGAGCTAGAGCTCGTGGATCCTGATGGGGTAAGTTTGGGGTCATAGACCCAGGTGTTTTTTGGTGTGCAGTCAAAGTGTAGCCAAGGGATGGGACGAGTTCGGGGTCACAGACCTAGGTGTTTGGTGTGTAGTCAAAGTGTAGTCGAGGGATGGGGCGAGTTTAGGGTCGTAGACCTAGGTTTTTTGGTGTACCTTGAGCCCCTGAGCCCTATTGGGCTTTTGGTAGGGGTCGGTTTGAGTGGTGTGCGTTACCCCATCCTTGGTTTCTCACAACCAAAGGGGCTGAGTTTTGTCCCTTGTCCTGATCGCTCGAGCTTAAGTGACGCGCTCGGTGAGTTCACTAATAGGTATGATCGAGTGGAATCTGGGTCCGTCGTTCATGACAGGGTCGACATAGCCCTCTTATGACATTCCACTACTCCTTTACCTATAACCAAGCAGACGCTTGAGTCATTTTGGAGGCCGACCTGGGTGGCCTGATGGCCTCCCCTCAATGGATATTCTATGGGCTTAGCAGAGGTTTAGGATCGAACGAGAAGATTGAGATGACCCTATCTGCTTTGGGATAGACTGGGCGAGGGCCGCATAGGGCTCATCTACATTTTCTCCCCTAGATTTGTTTGACGTGGGGCAGCCTCAAGCCCTTCGTGGGCCAGCCTTCAAACCCTGGTCGGTCGTTGCTCATGTCGAATGAGGCAACTGCCGCTTCGAGACGCAACACAGAGCGTTGTGATGCCTTTTGCTGCATGTGCGATGCTTAGTTCCCAAGCCCTCAGGCGGTTCAGGGCCTAAATCATCTGGGGGGCACGGGTGCATGGAATGAATGCATGTTTGGATGTATGAAATGATTATAAAGAAATAGCGGGGGTCGGTAGTGTTACCTTGATGACTTTGAGTGATGGGTTTTGAAGAGCTTCAGTCGGAAATGTCCGATCAGGACCCATGCTCGTCATTCATGACGGAGTCGGCATGGCCTACATGGGGTGTCCCTTTGCTCCTTACCTGTCTCTTGGTGTTTTTCTGAGCCATTCGATCGATTTAGGAAGGCCGATGGTCTCCCCTAGCGGAGATCCCATTTCGGGTTTTTTTCTAAGTCCTACCTAGGGATGCAGAGAGTTGCCTGTGTGCAGTGGTGCTTTGGTTCTTGTGCCTAGTGTGCGGTAGTGGTTGGCATGCAGTAGTGGTGGGCCATACCTAGGCCACATCCCATCTGATTAGGCACCATTCCGTCGGTTAGGGTGCATCTCATTAGTCAGGGCGTGTCTCATCTGCATTAAATGGGAAAGAGAGAGGGTTTTTCGCTCTGTTGTTTCGACTTTCCTGATCGGCACACCTTCCCCAACTGTTGTGTCCTTTTCCTTAAGTAGGAGAAGGGAGAAGGTTTTCACCCTGTGTCCTCTGCCTGTTCCCCATCCATCGCCTCCTCTCGTTTTCCTTCTTGCTAAGAGCATCTTTGAGAGCCGCAGTGGTTCCTAGGAAAGAAAAGGGAGAGAGCGAGGGAGAGGAAAAACTCACAAATCCTTTCACAAACCCGGAGCGAGATGTCGGATTGGAGGTCATCCACTGTGAGGGAGTCGGTGTTGAAGGCCTTCGCCATGAAGGGGTTTCTACCGCTAAAGGAGGTGGCGCACTAGAGGGCTCCCGAGAGGGAGGAGTTTCTACAACCTCGGCCCAGTGAGGTCGTTTCCTTTCTCGCCTTCCATGAGCGCAGGTTGGGATACCCCATGCATTGGTTCCTATGTGGACTCCTCAATGAGTGGGGTCTTGAGTTGCAACACCTTAATCTAATGGGAGTGCTGCATATTGCTGGCTTTATCACTATCTGTGAGGCCTTCCTCGAGATGGAGCCGCACGTAGATTTCTTTCGCTGGCTATTCTCTAGACGAGCTTTGTCGGTGGGGAATCTGCCCGAGGTCACGCTGGTGGGGGGTTTCGCCCTACAGAGGAAACCAAGCATGGGAGGCTCATATCCCATGTACATCCCATGTGACTCCAACCGAGGATGGCATGGGGAGTGGTTTTATATCAGGAATCTGGCGGAGGCGCCGTTCCCGGCATTCACCGGTGGGAGGCCAGAGAAGCAGGATAGTTGGTCGTGGGGTATTCCCATCGGGAGAAGAAGAAGGTGGAGATCATTGAGGAGGAGCTCCAGAAGCTTGTGTAGCATGGCCTTGACGGGGTGCGGGTGTTCCACACCCTCTACTGCCGTTGGGTTGTGCCATTAGCGGAGAGGTCATGGCCAATGTGGAGGTACAGTGGCCTGTCAGACCCTAATCATGCATCATCGGAGGAGCTACCGGATGACGAGGATTGGAGTCACCTCAACCGGGTGATACAGCTGAAGCCCAAAGAGAAGGTCGAGGGAAAGCCCATACCTCTCAATGCCTCAGTAGTGTCTAAACTGGTATGCTCCTCTTTCTTTACTTCATGTTCCTTTCCCCTTTGCTTTCCTGCTTTTTTATCTTGAGTCGCCTATTGCGTAGGGGCTTGATGCTTATGGGTCCTGGCCGCACCTTCCGAAGGGACCAGAAGGTGTGGCATGGTAGGCCACCTAGAAGAAGGCGGTGGATGCCAGGAAGAAGAAGAAAGTTGAGGTGGCTCAACGAAAGTATAAGAAGGAGAAGGAGATTGCCCGGCATGTGAAGGTCAAGGAAAATAAGAGTGACATTGAGTCTAAGCTCGAGTCGAGGGATCCCACAGATGTGGATGACATGGTTTTCTCCAAGGAGGAGGAAAGTTGGGAGGTCGTTGTGACCTTGGTGGAGGGTTGTGACCCTATGGCGATGTCCGCTGGTGATGAGCAGGAGGCAGAGAGGCGTGCGATGGTTCCCATGCCAAGGAAGCATGTGACGAGCGTGGACACCATTGATGGATGGGAGGCAAAGCGGACATGGTCACCATGCCCTCGGTGGTGTTGCCGGTCTTATCCCCGCCTGCCGCAGACGTGGCTAAGCAAGTCAGGTGGTCTAAGGAGCAGGCTTGCACTCGTGCATCACTGGGACCAGTGCCAGCATGTGAATCACAGCCGGAGGATGCCCTATCTGTTGCTCCGGTCGGTGCGTCTCGAGCCAAGGGTCATGGTGACCCATAGGCTGGGTAGGAGTCGGTTGGGACGACTCTGCCCCCATTTGAAGTGAGGGGGCATAGGTCGTAGCCTAGCAGTAGCCCTTGCCCTATAGGCTCATCGACATCAGGTCTCGGCTTCAGAGTCATGTTGCTTACCTATACTTTTTTGTCAGTGGCCAGGTGATGATGGGGTTGAGCATTACCCCAACTCCCGTGCGGGAGGTTTGGAGGCCCACCCTGCAGCGCGTCGCGATGAGCGATGGGGGAATAGGGTGGTGGCAGTGAACCCTTCCCTTTTAGGGGTGGTGCCCCCTAGGTCAGTTGCTAGTATGGTGGCAGCGGTGGCGGCAGCATTGGCGGTGATCCTAGTGGTGATGGTGGAGGTCACGTCAGAGGTAACTCTCGTGGCCCCTCCTCCACCAGCTGTAGTAGAAGAGGAGAGGGAGACTGAGCTCCCTGCCTCATCGGGTGGAGGGCTACATGGCTCACCCTCACAGTCAGAGCTAAAGGCACTAGGGGAGACACGACCAGGATGAAGTCAGAACGCCCAATGGCAGCCCACACAACTGAGGTGGTGGAGATCCCATCTGACGATGAGGCGGATGACATGGTGGAGCTACCGGTGTTGTCGCGGGAGCTAGCGGTGGTTTAGTCAGAATCTAGGCCCTTCGGTGGACTGCTGGAGGGTGACCTGGAGTGGCCCTGCCCCAAGAACCCAGCAAAGGTGCGGTTCATCATTTGAGATTCCTAGGAGTGTCAGCTCTGGGACATCCTTGGGGGAAAAGGACTTGCCATGGAGTCTGAACTCGCCAACCTATCGGTGAAGCTCGAGGATGCCTAGGAGCGGTGTAACATCCCAGCCCAGGGCTTAACAGGATTAATAGGATACTCATACCAATAAGTTGCAACTTCTTTTTCAGAAGCCCATCTATAAATAACTCCGAGGTTAAGCATGCTTGGCCTGGAGCGATGGGTGACCGACCGGGAATGTCTTCCCAGGTGCGCACGAGTGAGGACAAAGTGCGCAGAAAAAGACCTGTGTTGGTCTGTGAGGGCAGTCTATATCCTAGAGAAGCTGCCAGATGTAAGCGGGCCTGGCCTCGGAGAGGCGGGACATTACAGAATGGTATCAGAGCCGACTCTCGTGGTTTCACGGGCGCGTGTGTCGTAGTTGCGCAGGCATGGTGCGCATGGATGGTGTGGATTCGGCGTGGTCACACAGCATGGCACATGCGCTGGCTCTGGACACACGGACGTGGCTAAGAGAGGACGCTCCTGGCTTGGGATTGATCGACGAGGACGTCGATCTCTTAAGGGGGTGAGGATGTAACATCCCAGCCCAGGGCTTAACAGGATTAATAGGATACTCATACCAATAAGTTGCAACTTCTTTTCCGGAAGCCCATCTGCAAATAACTCTGAGGTTAAGCGTGCTTGGCCTGGAGCGATGGGTAACCGACCGAGAAGTTTTTCCCGGGTGCGCACGAGTGAGGACAAAGTGCGTAGAAAAGACCTGTGTTGGTCTGTGAGGGCAGTCTATATCCTAGAGAAGCTGCCAGATGTAAGCGGGCTCGGCCTCAGAGAGGTGGGACATTACAAGCGGGATAAGTCCGCCTAGCAGTTACTCAAGGTCGACCTGTAGCTCACTGAGGAGGTGAGTTTTCCTATATTTGTCCTTGACCTCTGAGTCTCTTGTTGGTTGCCTCAGCATGCTTGCTTTTTGTCTTCGTAGGGTCTGAAGGAGATGTTGTCCCGTAAGTCCCGCTTCCTCTGGATGGAGCATGCCTAGGTGGCTAAGCTTGAGCGTCGGCTAGAGTCCGCCACCATGAGTCCTAGAGCGTCGGCTAGAGTCCGCCACCATGAGTCCTAGGACTGGGCAGCTGAGGTGATCGTGGTGCGGTCGGAGGAGCAGCGTGCAGTGGAATAGGTGATCGCTGCTGAGCAGGGGCTTGAGGCGGCGAAGGCCCACCAGGTGGACACTGAGGTGGCACTCCAAAAATCCTTGGAGACCCTTGAGTTAGAGCAGAGCACCTTGGTGTCGGAGCAGAACACCCTAGAGTTGGAGCAGAAGGCCTGGTCGGAAGCAAACCAGGAAGTGCTCATGCTTTGGGGCTAGGTGATGGGGATGAAGGAGGCGAGCGCCCGGCTACGCAAGCAGGTGGCCTAGTAGGTGGAGGAATTCTCCACCCTTGAGAACTTCCACCTCGGTACGTACCCTTTCTATTTTTCATCATGTTGGTTTCTTCCTTCAGCCTATTTCTAAGCTTGCCGCCCTTCTTCCAGAGCTTGGCGGAAAGGTGAAGTCATTGGAGCAGGACCTAGAGACGGTCAAGGCAACTTTTGGCCAGAATGCAGAGGAGCTGGCCAAGTCCCTTGAAGAGTGACATGCTCTCGAGGGGGAACTTGACCAGATCTGCAATGTTGCCTAGCTAGTCATCTTAGAGGTCTTTGGGTCGGCACCAAGTACTAGCATGCCATCGATCCAGCTGGCGAAGGTCCCGAATGAGGTCCAGGACCTTATCACAAGCGGGCTATTTTACAGAGTGTCGGGGGTGTTGACTTTGGTGGCGACATACCACCCAAACTTGGACTTCGCCACTATCTGCAATGGGTGTGCCGATAGCTTGAGCATAGAGGATATCCAATCGCTTGGGGAGAGCTTGCTGCCGCACGCAAGGTTGGTGGTGTAACACCCTAGGTGTTTGCCTTCCACATTTGCACTTGCATTTTATGGACATGAGCATCATTCATTCACAAGCTTATCTCACATGAAACATGTCTTTGAAACATTGCAAGTATCATTATGTTTCATGTGTGTTGTTTCCTTTATGAAATGAAAAGTGTGCAACACTTAAGTGCAACATGTGCCACTCACTTTAATGAAACAAAGTTAGTTAATACTATGCAACAAGATCATTAAACGTGTGAAACATGACTACAAAACATTTGTAACATTTCATGTGTTTTCATTGTTTCAGTACATACCTTGCTTGATTCTTGTGTGACCAATGTATGGTGTGGCTAAAAACTCTTTTAAGTAACTTAGTTACACCTATAATGTCATTTGGGACATTGTTCATGTTGATCACTTTGACTAATTAGGTTCTCAAGTCATGGTTTGACCAAATTTGACCCCTGAACCCTTTTGTTTGACTATTTAAAAAGTGTGGCTTAGGATGTTTGCATGTCTGAGCAACCAAAAACAAAGTTGTAGCAACTTTTATAAGGAACAAACTTTGTTTAGAAGCCAAGTCATGAAAATATGCACAACATGTTCAAAAAGGACCCACAAGTCAGTTTTGGGGTTGTATTTGACACTTAGAAATTTTCTAAGTGTAAGGGCTAGATTTCAGTTTCATGTACCCAACTTATTCATCTTGTAGCTCCCAAATCAAGCCGATTTAGCTCGTACTCCAATTGGCAAACTTGTAGTACACACTTGGATCTCGAACTTTGTCAATTACACCATGAACTGGATCATCATGGTTGAGGAGTTGCAACTCGATGAAGGTACGCTATCAGGCTCAATAAGGTTAACTGAATCAGCGTTTCAGTCAAGCTACAGTGATCTCCGTTTCAGAAAACGCCCGCCGCGTGGGTGACGCGTGTTGCCGGTCACCTGACCGCGTAGGACACGCGCCGTGGCTAGCCTGACGCCGCTGTCGGTGTCCTCCACTTGAAGCCGTGTCCGCCTACCTGTCTACTCACTCTTCCTTCCTCCTTCACTTCTCCAGCTCGCAGCAGCAGCAGCCGAACCATAGCCGCTCCGCCATCGTTACCGTGGAGCTTCGCCGTCGCCGAGCTCACGCGCCGCTGCAAAAACGCGCGCTACGTCTTCACCGTAGCTCCGCTGTGTTCCTCGCGACCTTCTCCACCACTTAGCTGGGCCATTGGAGCTTGGGTAAGGTCGTTGTGACCATTCCACCACCGCCCACCATGGCTGAGCCTCGCTGGACTTGGCGCTCACCGTGGCCAGCGCACCACCGCACCCTTCTTCTACCCCTAGCCCTCGTCTCATCTTCCCTAGCTCGCGTAGTCGCTCAGGTGAAGATGCTACCTCCCAGGCCAGTCTAGTCATGCCGGAACGCGGCCGCACACCACCGTGCGCCATGGCAAAGCTGCCGTGCGCCATGGCCGGCGTGCTTAGGGGCCGTTAGGGTCTAGACTTAGGGGGTCAATCGACGCGTGGGAACTTGGGGAGCACGCCGGTGCTGTCCAATTCGCCGGAGGAGTCGCCGTCGGTGAGTTCCACCATCGCCACGCTGTCGAAGCCGCCTCCCCTATTTCGCTGTCACTGACTGGTGGGGTCAGCTGACACCCAGGTCCCACACAGCAGTGACTATGGTTATAGGGCTAGTTCAAAAATTCTAGTTTTGAATGCTGATTTGAGATTTTTGTATCTTCAAATGTGTAGATCTAAATACTGTGATTCAAATTTTGTTAGACTCACAGTGAGGTCTAGTATTTAAGAAAAATATGTCTTGAGCACTTTATGTAGAAATTTTGGATGAATTAAATAGGAACTTGAAAAGTGTTTTTGAATGCATGCAAACTTGTTTAAATCATAACTTGAGTTTCTGTGATCCAAAAATTGTGAAATTTTGTGGGTAAGTTAGTATTGCTTAGTAGAAGCTTTGGTTAAAATTTGGGGGTCATTGCATGTGTAGTTTTTGAGTTATATATTTTCCTTTTATCATTTATGGATAATTGTGTGAATTTTTGTAAATTATCTAGGAATCCTATGGCCATGAAACTTGGTAGGTAGTCTCTTGGTACCTTAAGGATGCTAGGAAAAATATGAAATCTGTTGCTTGACACTTTTCACTAAGGTTTCCTAATTATGCCATTTTAAGCCATTCTGCCTTACCAATTTTGTGTAGGCTGTTATACTTACTTAAATGGTGTGAAAATTTTATGGTAGTCTACTTAGGGCATGTAGTGTCTACTGTAATGTTTGTAGATTTAATGGTGTAGTTTTCATATATGTTTACTATTTCCTCTAATTAAATAAATAAATTAAGAAAGGTATTAGAGGAAATGTTTTGGTGATGAACACCCTACTTTCTGGTGTCCTTGTGATATGTGTAACATGTGAGTAGATTTAGTTTTGTCCAATTATATGTTTACATCTTAAGTTATTAATTATTCGTTTGTATTATGTCCCTCTGGATAGATCTGGGGACTTTAAAATGTTCCCCATGATATTTTGGTTTTCTGTGAATGTGATGAATACAAGAGTTGTAGATAATTTATGTATCTAGCTCCTGTCAAGATTTGAGGGCATTTGGCTCAGTAGTTTAGAAACCGCAGCTGTTTAAAGTTAGGTTCCAGTTTTTGCTTATTCTCTGCCTTGTGAGGACAAAGTTCTGTTGATTGATGAATTCGACCTGATAAAAGTTTAAATCATGCTTTGAGGTCTGAAAATGAATTGTAGATAATTTCATAAGCTTTCCAGATTGTCTTGTTGCATGTCATTTGGATTTATATATCTACAGTTATGGCTAGTTTACTGTACCACTACATAGTCTCCATTCTGTTGAAATGCAAATGCTTGAGTGCATGCTTGCGCTATGTGCTCGTTGATTGTTTAGGGGTTAGCCTAACTTGAGAATATGCTTAGGTGCAGGTGCTAGGTCATTAACTGAAGATGAGCAATTATACATTAGGTTGTATAAACTTGGTAAGTAAAGTGACTTGAATAGGGCTTAAGTTGGAATATGCAAACTACAGCGAACATGTGCATTCCCCGAGCATCCCTGGCATTCGTCATGTGCATCCATGATATTTATCTTGCGCATTCATGCAATAGGTGTGCCGGAGGGAGTGACGTTGCTGGAGTTCGAGGGAGCCAACCAGGAGGAGGAGCCTGAGGTGCAGGAAGCCGACGAAGCAGCCGCCGTGGAGGAATTGCCCGAGTGCCCTGACCACCAGCCTTCCTCGTTCCTGAAAGGCAAGCCCCGGAGCATATTAAGCCTCCCATGTTTTTACGAATACATTGAGTATCTTTTATTGTTGATGATACATTAAGTATAGGAATTGGTTAGAACCAATTGCTGCATTATATATCCTTCCTTGTCTAGATATCACACTAGAATCCTATTTAAGTCAGGATGGGTTAAATGCTTAGCCATGCTTAGTGCGGTAGAAGTCAGGTGATTTCCGGTCACCTGCGAGCTTTAGGATGAGGTGGATCATGGTTGGCTATATTTGCTATTGTGGAAAAGAACCATGTGAATAATGAATTAAGACCGGATGGGGTCTTGTGTAGGTTTGAACATAGTGACTCCATCTTAGTCATTTAAGGACCGATACGCTGTATGTCCTCATGGCATGTTGAACGCAGCCTAACACTTAGCTGGCTAGATAAGTCGTTCTGACCGCGAAGCCTAGTAGCTTGGTTTAGGCCGGGGATGCGAGTAGGGGTCCACAATCTGGACGGAAGTAAGGATGTGCAAGGAACCATTGGTGTAAGCCCAAGGGCGGGTTAAGTCTTCGAGCACTCATGGCAAAGTGGTTCTCTGATTTTGCGGCACTATTTGTACTCACGACTTCTGAATTGTACCAATGGTGACTTGTTGCGACCCTGATGGGGGAAGCAGAGTTTGTGTTTAGGAATACCCCTCCAGCTGGATAGGAATCGATTCGAATCGCCGTCTCTCCCGGATAGTGAGAACTTGACTGAGCAGTGGCAATGTAGATTCACTTAATTTAACGATATGGTTAAATGGATGATGATGATGATAAGGTTGCCACAATGAATACCTAATATGGTTATTAATGTTTGCACCCTAATAAAATGATTTCTTAGTACAGGTGCTAATATAGATGACAAGATAATGGCTAAAAAGTCACTGCTAGTCAGGATAAGAGTTGATCATACTACTTATGCTTTTCTGCAAAAAGAAAGTGTCAGCCAGCTCCACTACATTAAGCTATGCATAATCCTTGGTGTCATTTGTTTGGTTTCCGATGGGTAAGTCTAGCTGAGTACATTCCCGTACTCAGGGTTTATTTCCTCTTGTTGCAGATGACCTTCTATATCAGGGATTCTGTAAGTATTGTCTCCACCCGGTGGGTGATGAAGACTAGATCATGGGCATGATCTCCATTCTCTTATCTAAATGCTTTTGCAGGCTGTGATCAGCAAACCAGTATGTGTATTTGAACTCGGTGTGTGAGTTAAACTATTTGCTTCCGCATGTTTTACAAGACTTGTTTTGTAATAACGATGACTCTGTGATGGTGTAATCTATCTGCGAACGTCTGTGAAATGTTGTAACGTACGATATGTTAT
Organism: Miscanthus floridulus; assembly: GCF_019320115.1. NCBI lineage: Eukaryota > Viridiplantae > Streptophyta > Magnoliopsida > Poales > Poaceae > Miscanthus > Miscanthus floridulus. Next base: position 60,408,651 of record NC_089580.1, on the reverse strand, counting down.
GTTGAATTACTGTGATCTTGGTTTTATGCAAGTTTGTTTGAAATCCTTCGAGATTTCGGTTGACTACCGGGTTTATATGGGCTTAAGTTCGAGAATTTGATCGTTTTGGTGATTGTTTTTATAGTTGTGCTCTTATAAATTGGTCGGTTCTGTGACAGCTAGCATCAGAGCTAGATTCAACATTAAACATGTCTTACGGCTATTTAAAACAAAAGCTTTTGTTGTAAAAATGGTTTTCAAACTTATAATTATATATAAGTGTTCAAAAATCAAAATTTTTATGGTATACTGGTGATCACATCCCTTATAGCCCACTTAAGGACTTCTAGGTGACTTATGTATAATTACTAACTTGGGGAATGTATATATGGAGAGTATCTTAGTTACTACTTGTGTAATTAGCATTATATCTTGTTGGGTTGGGCTGCAATGAAGTTTCTACAGGTACGCTAACAACGCACTGTGTAGATCGACTAGTTACCACAAATTGAGAGAACATATGTATGCCATCGTATATTCCGCTAAAGCTTAAATTTTCTTAGGTTTGTGAGGACGTACGGAACGAGCATGCATCATATTCACTCATGACATTCATATTGCATTACTCCCTCCCTTATAATTACTTATCCCAAGTATAAAGTACAATCTCTCAACAAAGTAACCCTCTCACGTGGATTGCATCCCTTTTTGATACAGATGGCCGCGCCCGTGTTTCCTACTGGTAGCAGCACCTTTTTGGACCAGTTCGGTACTCCCACTTTGCTCTGGAGGGTGCTCAGTTCAGTCGGGTACCCGGAGGCACCCAGCTACACGTGGAGGTAGGTGGTACCATTGGGAGATGTACCCTGGTACGTCGTGACCTTTGTGGTGCCGCAAAACCCCTCAAGACCGTTGTGGCATGGGTGGAGCATTGAGACTAATGGACATAGTCCATGGGAAGCCGCTCAGGTTGCTGCCCTTGATGTGCTAATGGATATAGCACAGAGCTTCGGGGATGAGTTAGTGGGTGGACCTGCTTCATCCATTCCCCAAGTGTCTCCTACCGAGGCTGAGTGGACTCAGGTCATTGGTCAGGCCTTGGTTCGAGGCCATGGCGAACATGTGCAGAGCGACAACGCTGGAATGAGTGCTATGATGGCAGTCTTGAAGCTTTGTCGAGTCAGGCAAAACACCCTTTCAAGTGCACTAGATGAAGCTGGCAAGGCAATGGAAGCCCAGCATAGGTTCAGGTTATGTGCCCGCAAGTATCGCCGTAGGGCGGATGCATGTGAGAGAGCTCAGCAAGAAGTTGAGGAGATTCACGGTATTGCAAATTATCGTCTACAACAGTGGGGTCAAACCGCACGCGAGAGAGACGAGCTTCATAACCAGCTGATGAACCTCACTATTGAGAGAGATGAGGCCGCACAAGAGTTGGATCGTGTGACACATCACCGGGATGCTGCTTTAGAGTTAGCAGAAGAAAGACGTCGGGGTTGGATTTTGGCCAACCACAACGCCTTTCAAAGAGAGCAAGCACTACAAGAATAGCTTGAAGAGCTTCAGGTTGAGCACCATCAGCTGCATAACCGTCTATTTCCTATTCCCCATCCCATACCCAGGTATCCAATAGTTGGTGGACCTCAAGTAATTGGGGCCAATGAGGAAGAAGAGGACATGCAGATGGATGATAATGCAGCTAAGCCGGTAGATGAAGAAGAAGAGGAAGACCCAGAAGAAGTCCAAGGTGTCTCCGATGTGGACAGCGATCAATTCGACGAGTAGTTCATTAGCAAGCCTCACTAGTTAAGCTTTTGCAGTCAGCGATGTAATGAACTTAAGTACGAAGACTGATGTTGGATGTACCTTTTTAATTCGAATTCAGCATGTAATGTACTTTAATTCGCTCCCTTCGGGATGCGTATCGTAATGGTTAAGTTAAAACTTGTCATGTTGGAATGCACTGCGTTTGGCGCTAGTAATCTACTTGATGATGTGGTGAATGGAGAATGAATTATTGCCTCTGTTTATTGTATGAAGTTTTTATTCTCGTCAGTAAATTCAGTTTGGCACAATTATATTGTTCCTCTCCAATGTGCTGACATCATCAATAATTACTGGTTGCGCATTGTGCAGATGCCTCGTACTTGTTCCACCGGTGTGGGTGATGATGATGATCTTCCGCCACCACCACCCACACCAATGGAATTAATAGCAATGTTTGCGGAAGGACAGCGCACTATGGCCGAGGCCCTCTGTACGATTGCGAATTGTGATGGCCGTGGTCCATGCCAAGGACCGGATCCAAATCAATACAGTGATTTCAAGGATTTCCTTGACACAAAACCCCCAATCTTCAAGGAGGCTGAGGAGCCTCTACAAGCTGATGAGTGGTTGAATACTCTCGAGCAGAAGTTCCGTCTGCTCTGCTTGACTGAGGTGCTAAAGACTGAGTACGCATCTCACCAACTGCATGGGCTAGCTGGCATTTAGTGGAGTCATCATCGGTCCACTATGCCTGCTAATGCCCAAATCACTTGGGATTAGTTCAAGTCTACTTTCAGGGGAAATTACATTCCTCCTGGTCTCATGGCGATCAAGCATACAGAGTTCATGAAGCTGACTCAGGGGAACAAGAGCCTAAATGAATACCTGCAAGCTTTCAACAACCTTGCAAGGTATGCTATCGAGTTTGTAGACACTGATGCCAAGAAGATTGCTAGCTTCAAGCGGGGACTTAGCCCCAAACTGATGAATACCAAGGGAAATTGCAAGTGTGCTCATTTTAATGAGTTTGTGAGTGATGCCTTATCGCAAGAGAACAACAATGCTATATATGCGGCTTCAAAAAGTCGTAATAGGGCCTATGGGGCGAGTGCCTCACAATCTAAGGCTCTCGTCACAAAGAGGGCTCCATTCCATCCTCTAGCATCAGCCGCTAAGTTTCGCCCACCGTAGAAGAAGAATCCCGCCAAGACTGGGTTTCGCAAGGCATTTACAGTTGCTATTCCCAAGGGCACTACCAGTTAAGGAAGTTCCAGTGTGCCACCAAGCAACATGCCATGCTAGAATTGCAACAAGCCAGGCCACTAGTCGAGGAAGTGTCCTTACCCTAAGAAGAATAACTACCAAGGTGGCCATCAGGGCAAGTGAACCACACTAATATTACTGAGATTCCTTCAGGAGAGGTAGTGACTGCCGGTAAGTTTCTGATTGACCAACACCCCATAGTTGTACTATTTGATTCAGGTGCCTCACATTCCTTCATTAGTCCAGCATTTGCATCCAAGTTTATGCAGAAAACATATACTATTGAGGGTGAGGGTTATTGTATTAGGGCTGCCAGTGGTATTATCCCAACCAAGCTGGTAGTTGGGGATGTACAATTTGAGATAGAGGGGCGAAGTTATCAGGTTGATCTGGTAGTTTTACCAGGGCTAGGTATCGATGTGATATTGGGAATGAACTAGATGAGCCGTCATGGGGTGCTTATTGATACATCGACTAGGGTAGTCATGCTCAGAGATCCTTGTAATCAGGAGGGTTTTCTAGTACAGTTACCCAGGGACATCAATCTTTCTTGCACGACCAATGCGGTGCAAGCAAAGTCGCTGGCAGATATCCCTGTCGTGTGTGACTTTCCGGATGTTTTTCCCGATGATTTGCCTGGATTGCCCCCAGATCGAGAAGTAGAATTCAAGATAGAGTTGCTTCCTGGCACAGCTCCCATCTCTAGAAGGCCATATAGAATGCCTCCTAATGAACTAGCCGAACTTAAGACCCAGTTGAATGAAATTCTAAAGAAAGGCCTTATCCACCCTAGTTCATCTCCATGGGGGTGCCTAGCTATCTTTGTGAAGAAGGATCAATCTCTATGCATGTGTGTAGATTATAGACCCTTGAATGCAGTTACAATCAAGAATAAGTACCCTCTGCCATGCATAGATATCTTATTTGATCAGTTGTCTAAGGCAAAAGTCTTTTCCAAGATTGATTTGAGATCTAGGTATCATCAAATCAAAATTCGGCCTGAGGATGTCCCAAAAACTGCATTCTCTACAAGATATGGTCTGTATGAGTACCTTGTTATGTCTTTTGGATTGACCAATGCCCCCACACATTTTATGTATCTAATGAATTCAGTGTTTATGCCCGAGTTGGACAAATTTGTGGTGGTATTTATAAATGATATCCTGGTCTATTCTAAGAATGAAGAAGATCATGTTGATCATTTATGGGTGGTTCTCACTAGATTGCGAGAACACCAGCTGTATGCAAAGTTCAGTAAATGTGAATTTTGGCTTTGTGAGGTACCTTTTCTTGGACACGTGTTGTTCGATGGTGGAATTATGGTTGATCCCACCAAGGTGCAAGAAGTATTGAACTAGAAGGCTCCCATCTCGGTGCACGAGGTTCGGAGTTTTTTGGGGTTGGCTGGCTATTATCGTCGCTTCATCCTGGATTTTTCTAAAATAGCCAAGCCTATGACCCGGTTGCTGCAAAAAGACATGAAGTTTGTCTAGACTCCTGAGTGTGATGCGGCTTTCCATACCCTGTGAACTCTTCTAATGTCGGCTTTGGTTTTGGCACAACCGGATATCGAGAAACCTTTTGATGTGTTCTGTGATGCATTAGGTATTCGGTTATGAGGTGTTCTTATGCAAGAGGGTAGAGTCATTGCTTATACCTCTCGCCAACTTCGGAAGCATGAAGTGAATTATCTAACGCATGACTTGGAACTCGCTGTAGTTGTTCATGCTTTGAAGGCCTAGAGACATTATTTACTTGGTAATGTGTGCAACATCTACACTGATCATAAAAGTCTCAAGTACATCTTCACTCAACCAGAGTTGAATATGCGTCAGAGAAGATGGCTCAAGTTGATCAAGGATTATAACCTCCAAGTGCACTATCACCCTGGCAAGGCAAACGTCATCGCGGATGCCTTAAGCAGAAAGTCTCATTGCCACTCATTGATTGAGAGTGATGTCCATTTGTCAAGGCTCCTTCATCCTGCAGTCCTTCACAACATCACTATTAGTTGTACTCTACAGAGTCGAATTATCGAGCTACAGAAGATAGATGTAGGTGTGTTTCACATCAAGCGCAAGATGAAAGAGCAAGAACCCAAACATTTTCGAGTAGATGAGGAAGGCGTGTTATGGTTCAAGGATAGGTTGGTAGTTCCAAAGGATAGAGAGCTTAGAAATCAAATCATATCTGAAGCTCATTCCTCTAAATTATCTATTCATCCTGGTAGTAGTAAAATGTATCATGATTTGAAGCCTCGATTTTGGTGGACCAAAATGAAGAAAGAGATAGCCGCTTATGTGGCTAGGTGTGACACTTGTTGTCGAGTCAAGGCTGTGCACATGAAAGCTAGATTACTTCATCCACTCTCTATCCTAGGTTGGAAATGGGAGGAGATAAGTATGGATTTTATTGTTGGACTCCCTACTACTCAAAGGAATTTTAACTCCATTTGGGTGATTGTTGACCGACTGACCAAGTTGGCACACTTCATTCCTGTCCGCATAGACTTTCTTCCAACTGACTATGCGGAGTTGTACTTCAACCAGATAGTCCGACTTCATGGGATCCCTCGTACTATTGTCTCGGATAGAGGACCATAGTTCACTGCTCGCTTTTGGGAGCACTTGCATGGATTATTAGGAACTAAGCTAGTAAGAAGTTCTGCCTATCATCCGCAAACCAATGGGCAAACTGAACGAGTGAATCAAATCTTAGAAGATATGTTGAGAGCATGTGTCATCTCAGCTAAGGGCTCATGGGAAAAATGGTTACCCCTAGCTGAATTCTCGTACAATAATAGTTATCAAGAGAGCATAAAGATGGCACCGTTTGAGGCTTTGTATGGCCGGAAGTGTAGAACCCCGTTGAACTGGGTAGAAGCCGGTGAAAGGAGATATTATGGAATTGATTTTGTTCAAGAAGCCGAAGAACAAGTCCGTACTATCCAAACCCACATGGCCGCAGCTCAAGCTAGGTAGAAAAGTTATGCTGATCGACGTAGAAAACCTATTGAGTTTGAAGTTGGAGACTTCGTTTATCTAAAAGTCTCACCTATGAAGAGTGTCCAACGCTTTGGTGTGAAGCAAAAGCTTACGCTGAGATATGTTGGTCCATTTGAAATCACTGGACAAAGTGGTAAAGTGGCGTACAAGATTCAATTACCTCCTGAGATGAGTGCTATCTTCAATGTCTTTCATGTATCCCAATTGAAGAAATGTCTTCGTGTCCCTGAAGAGAGAGTTCCATTGGGGGATATCGAGTTAAAATCTGATTTGACCTTTGAAGAAAAGTCGGTTTGAGTGATTGACACTCGTGAGCGAGTGACTCGGAGTTGGGTAGTCAAGTTCTACAAAGTCATGTGGAGCAATCAGGGTAGTGAATGCGATGCAACGTGGGAAAGGGAAGATTATTTGAGGGATGGTTATAAGGAATTCTATCAACAATGGTACGCTTTTCAAATCTTAGGATGAGATTTTTATAAGGGGGGAGGGCTGTAACACCCCAGGTGTTTGCCTTCCACATTTGCACTTGCATTTTATGGACATGAGCATCATTCATTCATTCACAAGCTTATCTCACATGAAACATGTCTTTGAAACATTGCAAGTATCATTATGTTTCATGTGTGTTGTTTCCTTTATGAAATGAAAAGTGTGCAACATTTAAGTGCAACATGTGCCACTCACTTTAGTGAAACAAAGTTAGTTAATACTATGCAACAAGATCATGAAACGTGTGAAACATGACTACGAAACATTTGTAACATTTCATGTGTTTTCATTATTTCAGTACATACCTTGCTTGATTCTTGTGTGACCAATGTATGGTGTGGCTAAAAACTCTTTTAAGTAACTTAGTTACACCTAGAATGTCATTTGGGGCATTGTTCATGTTGATCACTTTGACTAATTAGGTTCTCAAGTCATGGTTTGACCAAATTTGACCCCAAAACCCTTTTGTTTGACTATTTAAAAAGTGTGGCTTAGGATGTTTGCATGTCTGAGCAACCAAAAACAAAGTTGTAGCAAATTTTATAAGGAACAAACTTTGTTTAGAAGCCAAGTCATGAAAATGTGCACAACATGTTCAAAAAGGACCCACAAGTCAGTTTTGGGGTTGTATTTGACACTTAGAAATTTTCTAAGTGTAAGGGCTGGATTTCAGTTTCATGTACCCAACTTATTCATCTTGTAGCTCCCAAATCAAGCCGATTTAGCTCGTACTCCAATTGGCAAACTTGTACACACTTGGATCTCGAACTTTGTCAATTACACCATGAACTGGATCATTATGGTTGAGGAGTTGCAACTCGATGAAGGTATGCTGTCAGGCTCGATAAGGTTAACTGAATCAGCGTTTCAGTCAAGCTACAGTGATCTCCATTTTAGAAAACGCCCGCCGCGTGGGTGACGTGCGTCACCGATCGCCTGACCGTGCAGGCCACGCGCCGTGGCTGGCCTAACGCCGCTGTCGGTGTCCTCCACTTGAAGCCACATCCGCCTACCTGTCTGCTCACTCTTCCTTCCTCCTTCACTTCTCCAGCTTGCAGCAGTAGCAGCCGAAGCGTAGCTACTCTGCCATCGTTGCCGCGGAGCTTCGCCATCGCCGAGCTCACGCGCCGCTGTGAAAACGCATGCTACGTCTTCACCGTAGCTCCGCTGTGTTCCTCGCGACCTTCTCCACCACTTAGCCGGGCCATTGGAGCTTGGGTAAGGTTGCTATGACCATTCCACCACCGCCCGCCATGGCTGAGCCTCGCTGGACATTGGCGCTCACCGTGGCCAGTGCACCACCGCACCCTTCTTCTACCCCTAGCCCTTGTCTTGTCTTCCCCAGCTCGCGTAGTCGCTCAGGTGAAGACGCTACCTCCCGGGCCAGTCCAGTCATGTCGGAACGTGGCCACGCACCGCCATGCACCACGGTAGAGCTGCCGTGCGCCATGGCCGGCGTGCTTAGGGGCCGTAAGGGTCTAGACTTAGGGGGTCAATCGACGCGTGGGAACTTGGGGAGCACGCCGGTGCTGTCCAATTCGCCAGAGGAGTCGCCGTCGGCGAGTTCCACCGTCGCCATGCCATCGAAGCCGCCTCCCCTGTTTCGCTGTCACTGACTGGTGGGGTCAGCTGACACCCAGGTCCCACACGGCAGTGACTATGGTTCATAGGGCTAGTTCAAAAATTCCAGTTTTGAATGCTGATTTGAGATTTTTGTATCTTCAAATGTGTAGATCTAAATAGTGTGATTCAAATTTTGTTAGACTCACAGTGAGGTCTAGTATTTAAGAAAAATATGTCTTGAGCACTTTATGTAGAAATTTTGGATGAATTAAATAGGAACTTGAAAAGTGTTTTTGAATGCATGCAAACTTGTTTAAATCATAACTTGAGTTTCTGTGATCCAAAAATTGTGAAATTTTATGGGTAAGTTAGTATTGCTTAGTAGAAGCTCTGGTTAAAATTTGAGGGTCATTGCATGTGTAGTTTTTAAGTTATATATTTTCCTTTATCATTTATGGATAATTGTGTGAATTTTTGTAAATTATCTAGGAATCCTATGGCCATGAAACTTGGTAGGTAGTCTCTTGGTACCTTAAGGATGCTAGGAAAAATATGAAATCTGTTGCTTGACACTTTTCACTAAGGTTTCCTAATTATGCCATTTTAAGCCATTCTGCCTTACCAATTTTGTGTAGGCTGTTATACTTACTTAAATGGTGTGAAAATTTTATGGTAGTCTACTTAGGGCATGTAGTATCTACTGTAATTTTTGTAGATTTAATGGTGTAGTTTTCATATATGTTTACTATTTCCTCTAATTAAATAAATACATTAAGAAAGGTATTAGAGCAAATGTTTTGGTGATGAACACCCTACTTTCTGGTGTCCTTGTGATATGTGTAACATGTGAGTAGATTTAGTTTTGTCCAATTAGATGTTTACATCTTAAGTTATTAATTATTCGTTTGTATTCTGTCCCTCTGGACAGATCTGGGGACTTTAGAAAGTTCCCCATGATATTTTGGTTTTCTGTTAATGTGATGAATACAAGAGTTGTAGATAATTTATGTATCTAGCTCCTATCAAGATTTGAGGGCATTTGGCCTAGTAGTTTAGAAACTGCAGCTGTTTAAAGTTAGGTTCCAGTTTTTGCTTATTCTCTGCATTGTGAGGATAGAGTTCTGTTGATTGATGAATTCGACCTGATAAAAGTTTGAATCATGCTTTGAGGTCTGAAAATGAATTCTAGATAATTTCATAAGCTTTCCAGATTGTCTTGTTGCATGTCATTTGGATTTATATATCTCCAGTTATGGCTAGTTTACTGTACCACTACATAGTCTCCATTCTGTTGAAATGCAAATGCTTGAGTGCATGCTTGCGCTATGTGCTCGTTGATTGTTTAGGGGTTAGCCTAACTTGAGAATATGCTTAGGTGCAGGTGCTAGGTCATTAACTGAAGATGAGCAATTATACATTAGGTTATATAAACTTGGTAAGTAAAGTGATTTGAATAGGGCTTAAGTTGGAATATGCAAACTACAGCGAACATGTGCATTCCCCGAGCATCCCTGACATTCGTCATGTGCATCCATGATATTTATCTTGCGCATTCATGCAATAGGTGTGCTAGAGGGAGTGACGTTGCTGGAGTTCGAGGGAGCCAACCAGGAGGAGGAGCCCGAGGTGCAGGAAGCCGACGAAGCAGCCGCCGTGGAGGAATTGCCCGAGTGCCCTGACCACCAGCCTTCCTCATTCCTAAAAGGCAAGCCCCAGAGCATATTAAGCCTCCCATGTTTTTACGAATACATTGAGTATCTTTTATTGTTGATGATACATTAAGTATAGGAATTGGTTGGAACCAATTGCTGCATTATATATCCTTCCTTGTCTAGATATCGCACTGGAATCCTATTTAAGTCAGGACGGGTTAAATGCTTAGCCATGCTTAGTGCGGTAGAAGTCAGGTGATTTCTGGTCACCTGCGAGCTTTAGGATGAGGTGGATCATGGTTGGCTATATTTGCTATCGTGGAAAAGAACCATGTGAATAATGAATTAAGACCGGATGGGGTCTTATGTAGGTTTGAACATAGTGACTCCATCTGAGTCGTTTAAGGACCGATACGCTGTACGTCCTCATGTCATGTTGAACGCAGCCTAATACTTAGCTGGCCGGATAAGTCGTTCCGACCGTGAAGCCTAGTAGCTCGGTTTAGGCCGGGGACGCAAGCAGGGGTCCACAATCTGGATGGAAGTAAGGATGTGTAGGGAACCATTAGCGTAAGCCCAAGGGCGGGTTAAGTCACCGAGCACTCATGGCAAAGTGGTTCTCTGATTTTGCGGCACTGTTCAGACTCGTGACTTCTAAATTGTACCAACGGTGACTTGTTGCAACCTTGACAGGGGAAGCAGAGTTTGTGTTTAGGAATACCCCTCTAGCTAGATAGGAATCGATTCGAATCGCCGTCTCTCCCGGATAGTGAGAACTTGACTGAGCAGCGGCAACATAGATTCACTTAATTTAACGATATGGTTAAATGGATGATGATGATAAGGTTGCCACAATGAATACCTAATATGGTTATTAATGTTTGCACCCTAATAAAATGATTGCTTAGTACATGTGCTAATATAGATGACAGGATAATGGCTAAAAAGTCACTGCTAGTCAGGATAAGAGTTGATCATACTACTTATGCTTTTCTGCAAAAAGAAAGTGTCAGCCAGCTCCACTACATTAAGCTATGCATAATCCTTGGTGTCATTTGTTTGGTTTTCGACAGGTAAGTCTAGCTGAGTACATTCCCATACTCAGGGTTTATTTCCTCTTGTTGTAGATGACCTTCTATATCAGGGATTCTATAAGTATTGTCTCCACCCAACGGGTGATGAAGACTAGATCATGGGCATGATCTCCGTTCTCTTATCTGAATGCTTTTGCGGGCCGTGATCAGCAAACCAGTATGTGTATTTGAACTCAGTGTGTGAGTTAAACTATTTGCTTCCGCATGTTTTACAAGACTTGTTTTGTAATAACAATGACTCTGTGATGGTGTAATCTATTTGCGAATGTCTGCGAAATGTTGTAACATACGATATGTTATGTTGAATTACTGTGATCTTGGTTTTATGCAAGTTGGTTTGAAATCCTTCAAGATTTCGGTTGACTACCGGGTTTATATGGGCTCAAGTTCGAGAATTTGATTGTTTCGGCGATTGTTTTGTACTTGTGCTCTTATAAATTGGTCGGTTCTGTGACAGGTGGCAGAGCAAGTCTCTGTGCAGTGGGTGATGGATGTCCATCGTGAAGACATGGCTAGAAGCATGCGTCAGGAGGACATCGCCTAGCCTACGGATGGCATGGAGCCTGGGTCAGAAGTGGATGTCGTCCCGCCTTCAGCCGAGCTAAATGTGGTCCCATCGGGGAGTGAGCAGCCTGCGCCTTCACCAGTCGTACCGATAGCAGATGCCATCGAGCCACCCCAATAGCTTGCAAAGTATAAGCAGTTTAGTAGATGTAAAAAGTTTAAGTTCGTGGGGGAGCCCCCGTGTAAACATTCTTGTGTACTCAATGACTACAATCAGTTTCGTTTCTTATGATGGAGTCACTACGTTTGGAGAAGCTTGTCCCTTTTGTTCCTTAGTTTTACCTTAGCATAATTTTGTTTTTTATTTTTTGTTTTTTGTACTTTCCCATTTGTCCCGTAGGCTACAACCTTGGGAGCTTGGGGCGTGGCCCATGAGGCTCAGCTGCTCGTAACCATAGGTAAAGGCGGGGTGCGATCGGTCGGAATATTTTAAAGCAAAGCTAGTAAGGCAAATTAAAGGAACGAACTACCCTTTTGTTCAGGTAGGAAGGAGTTTCACCATATGATAGTAAACAAAAAAGAGAGGTAGTAGTATACCCTCATGGAGCCCCCAAGCAACCCAGGCCAAAAAGTGTTCGGGTCGGGGTGCTCTTATAGGAGCAAACGCTAAGTAAACAATGGTAAGATTGAATTTTAGGGGAAGAAAAATGACATAGCTATTCCAAGCATTTGGTGAGAATGTTGTTGTTGTTGTCCTTCAGTCGGTAGACGTCCAATCGGATCACTTCAACCTTTAGTCATCCAGATCCTTGTCCACTACGCGCCCTTTCTTGGCCACTGCTTCTGCGCCTTTTTCTTCCTTTGACCCGTCGGCCTATCGTAGAAGGCGCTTGAGGAGCTCGTAGTCCTTGTAGAGGTGTTTGACAAGGTAGGCGTGGTTGGTGCATGAGCTCTCCATGAGCTCAAAGAAGTGGCCTAGAGGGTCCTGCTGGGGCTGCTTGCCTGTGTGATCAGCCGTGGCGACCAACGCAGAGTTGGCCGGTCAGTGGCGATCTTTTCTATTCTTTTTCCCCTTCTGTGTGGAGGGGCCCACGTCTTGATCCTAGTGCTTGGCCTTGCCTTTGCCTTGGCCTCCGTTGGAGCGAGGTAGGAGTGGCGCTCGCTGGAGGCATTAGACAAAGGTTCGTGGTCCTGGGCCATCAGGACTGGGACTCCAGTCGCTGCTGCATGCGTCTCGGTTTTGGCCCGAGCCGCGCGTATACAGGCGGTCGGTGCGGAGCGGTCATCAAGTCAAGATGAGGCGTGGGTGCGACCTCTTGTGCTGCACTCAGTGGTTGTAGCGGTGAGCGAGTGGAGCGACTCGTCTGCTTCTTCCCCATTCCCCTAGTGGGGAGAGAGGCCATGAGTCGGTGTCACAATACGAAGCTCTCCACCTGTTGAACGGCGGCAGTCTCCACTAGTGCCCAGAGGTTTCGGTGGATCACCTGCTCCTGAGGGTCGTTTGGCTCGGGAAGGCCGCATAGAAGTATTGTGTAACACCCTAAAAATTGCCTCTTTTGAAATAGAGTTAAAATGATTTAAGTTGGAATTTTTGTGCACATGAAATATAGGAAAATAAAAATTTTCAGTAAATTAAAATACATTATAAGGTAGCAACATGTTTGATGCATACATGCTATTGCATTTAATTTTATTGGTTGAGTGGTTTTAATTAAAAAGTCAAGATGGTTAAAGTACTTTTGAAACAAAATTGAAAATGGCTTTGAAATAAAAGAAAAGAAAGAAAAGAAATTGGAAAATGTAAGAACTTAAAAAGTTATTTTCGAAAAACATACCCAAAATTGGTTCATTTATGTTTGAATCAAAAAGTGTATTATAAATCATATTTATACTTGATTCAGTTCATATTTGAAATTGTTTTGAATTAAGAAAAGAAATAGAATTCAGAAATAGAAAAGGATTTTTATTTAAAAAATATTCTATTCTTCATTTTCAGCCTAGCCCCTGGAACTGGCCCAGTCGCTTCCCCTTTTCCTTCCTCCTCTTCCTGGCCTTAGCATGCTGCTGACGGCCCAGTAGCCTTTCTCCCTTTTCTCCCCTCCTCCCGCGCGTGGCCCATCCTGCTCTGGCCTGCTCAGCGGCTTGCTTCGCGCCTTCCTCCGCACCGCTTCGCGCACGCTGCACGGCCCGCTCGGTGCTGCAGCCGCTTCGGCCTGCTCCCCGCTGGAGGGCCCACTCCACGTTAGCCACCCGCATGCGTTCGGCCTTCACCGCTGCACGCGCTTCGCTCTTCTCCCTCACTGCCCACGGGTCTGCTCGTCAGCCGGCCACATCCCTTTCCCCTTCTTCCCTTTCCTTCCCCGCGCGCGTGCCTTCCTTTCCTTGCCCCGGCGATGGCGCGGCCAAACTTGGCAAGTCGTCGGCGCCGTCTCTCCCATATGGAAGGCAACCAAATCACCTAAGCATGCCCTGCTCCCCTTCCTTGCATGCCACAGCCCGCCCGCCTATAAAAACCCGAGCCGAGCCTCCTTCTTCTTCCTTTTTCCCGGCCGTGCTCAAGCACTCGCCACCACCGTTGGCGATTCACCGTACCAGCGTTCGATTCCCATCGCCCACGTGTCCCGAAGATCCACAGTGACCCACCGGTACTGTAGGTACCCTCAATTCCTCGAATTGGCCTTCAATTTCTCGGTTTTCCCTCATCGCACCTTGTTTCTCTCCCTTCAGTTCGCTGTCGCCATCAAAGACTCCCTAGACGCCGCGCTACCCTCCTAACGACTTGGGGTGAGCTCCCAAACCTCCTCGTCCCCTTCTTGTCTTAGTTAGCACTCTACAATGTTGTAGCAGCGAACACCTGAGTCGCCGGTCATGGCACCGTCGTGAGCTCGGCACCTCGTTGTGTTCCCTCGCCTCGGTAGTGCCCCCAACGTGTTCGTGCGCGCCCGTAGATCATCCCAGTAGGTTTGGTTTGTACCAGGGAGGTCTAGAATGCCCTCCTGACGATCGCCATAGAGCACCAGTCGCCGCCGGCCATGGCGCCCTCACCGGCGGGACTTCGCAGCCGCCGAAGGTCACCCGCACTCACCTGCACCGTTAGATCTGGTGTGGACGACCTAGATTAGAATACCGGTTGGATTTAGTTTTCGGTCCACCGCGAACCGTGGACCCGGTCCACCTCGCCACATCAGCGCATCCACCACACGCGTGGTGAACCGCACCACTCGCGCACCGACACATGTCTGCCCAGTCAGCATCGTAGTCAACCCATAGTCAAAGCCGCACACGTTTTGAAGAATAGCCCCCCTGTTTTTGGTGAATTAACCCGTAGTCCGATTCAGTTCAAAATGATTTCTTTTAGGCCCTGTTTTTATTCATTTAAGTCCCTGTAGTTTCCAGAAATAGTACCCGTAGTCCAGTAACCGTGTAATTACTTATTTTTAATTGTTTTAATTCAAAAATAAGTTTGAGATATTTATAGAAATGCCACTAAATCATATTTCATGCGTAACTTTTGCGTTTTAAGTCCGATTTGATCCATTCAAATTGCGTTAGGATTGTATTTATGTTTTCTACGCATTTATACAACTATTAGGCATGTTTTCAACACTTGGAATTCATGGGTAGATTTAATCTATTATTTAACTAAAGCAAAACTTGTTTAAATCATAACTTATTCATTCTAACTCTGAAATAGTCTGTTCAAGTTGTGTTTGTTTCATAACGTCGAGATCTACGTATTAGTAATGATGTTTACTACATTACTATTTCATAAAAATCATAGTTTAAATCATATCTTGATTAAAGATTATGCAACTAGGTTTATACATAAAATATGATTTGTTTTACTTTTGTTTATAATTTAAATCTAAAATTGACTTAAATCAATCCATATTATTTATAAAATATCTTTTATATATGAATTCATACGGTTAACATAAATAAAGCCTATAGTTTTCTTTTCCACGTATCGAGTAAATCTTTCGGTAGATGTAACTTTTCAACCATAGCTTCGATTAGCGTGTCTCTTGCGACTGTGTGTCCATAACGATGCGTAGAATCATATTTCAAACTCTTTTACTTATTTTTCTATGATTGATGTATTATTCTCATATATTCTTATGTGTATGCCATGTATGGATGTTTATGTGGTGATATATGGTTCAGTCAATCGGTGAGGTTTACATGGTGATTAAGAAGCAGTTCTCTAAAGACTAGAAGCTGAGAATTGGAAGTAGAAGATTGAAAGTGGAATACTAAAGGCTTTTGAGCATATTGCTTTGGGGGAAAAGCAAGTTAAGGCAAGTATAGCATGGGCCCATCCTTGTTACCTATTCACATTTAAACACTTAATTCATATTGCATGTGTCTACCTTGTTGCCAAATAGGATATCCTAGATATTTGATAACTTGTACCTTGATACCTTTGGGATATTGCATGGGACAGTTTTTGCTAGTGCTTAATCAAAACCATGATCTTGTAACTTGACTAATGGTATGTGCAATAAACATTAAAACATGACTTCTTAGTAACATGGAAACAGGGGGCTGGAGTGTTTATATGCTTTAGATTCCTCTCCCTAAGGACTTATCTGTAAGCGATCATCCGGGACTTATAGTATAGCTATGAGGGCCATATGGCTCTGGCTTTAGCTTAGTATGAGGATCTTTTCTAGCTTGTTAGTGGTTACCTTTAAGGTGCAGGGTATGTTTCCTTTGCTGCTGGGAAGTGTGTGCCATGCTGCGATGCCCACGCGTGCCACTCCTAGAGAGGGGCCACATATGCCTAGCGGCCCTAACTTGTTAGATGAACCCTTTGAAAGGCTTCATAGTGAACCCTGCCGACCTTCTAGTCCATGATTGGATCACCCTTCTGGCCTTTTGTTCCAATACTTGGGCCAGCCCATGAGTTGCTCGTTGTCTGCTTGGGCTAAGCCTTTGTTGGGAAGCTGGTTCACGAGGGACCCTAGGTTTATGAACCCAACAGTTAGACCACTCAAGTGGCACTAGATGACCGATATGCAAACAAGTTTGCCCCTCTTGATAGTATGGCCATCTATCCTAAACCAAGTCATCAACTTCTCTACACACCTATGATCGGTGAAATGAAATGCCCTAGGTTATACCTTTGCCTTGCGCATTCTAGTCCATCTCCTCTAATGTCGATGCAACACATGCACCAACACAATCAATAATGATATGATCTACTTCATATCATCACATGATCATATTGGTTCATCGATCTTGACTTCACTTGCTTTTCACTGTTGCCTTCATTCATCGGTGCCAAGTCTTGCATAAGCTTCACTACCACATGGTCCATCGCTCCAAAGCCTCCAACTTGCCCTTCATGCTTGCAACTGGTCCATCAAGCCAAGTTATGTCTTGATCTTCTCCACCTTGATCACATGACTCAATGTCATGTCTCATTTGCAATGAGCTCCTTCATCATCACATGTGTGAGCTTTGCAACATCTCCAATCCATTTTCACCTTCATGGCATATGTTGCTCACACACATGTATCTGTGGACTAATCACCTATGTATCTCACATAAACACAATTAGTCCACCTAGGTTGTCACTCAATTACCAAAACCACACAAGGACCTTTCAATATTATGGTTGACTTGAGTGCCCAGCCTTATCTAAGCGCGTAGTTATGAAGGAGTAGCGCGCAGACATCGGGTGAGGCAGAGCCAGCCCTTGGATGTCGGGTGAGGTGAGGCCTAGCCCTCGGATGTCGGGAGAGGTGGAGCCAGCCCCAAGACATCGGGTGAGGCTGAGCCAGCCCCCGAACGTCGGGCGAGGCACAGCTAGCCCTCAGACATCGGGCAAGGCAGAGCTAGCCCCTAGACGTCGGCGAGGCAGAGCTAGCCCTCGGGGGTCGAGCGAGGCGGAGTTTTGCCTCAAACGTCGAGCGAGGCAGAGCCAGCCCTTGGGAGTCTGCTTGAGGTGGGGCCCATTGTCTCTGTGGATGGATGAGGCATGACCCAGCAAGTGGTGTAGTCATGCACTCAATCGCGCAGATGAATCAATGTTTGATGGTCATTAGCTCCTCCTCTTCGGGTACCCTAATATTGGTCCCCGACAACCACCTTATGGTGCAGTGCATGCCTCCTTTCCCCACAAATGACGAGTTTGTGGCGATGACTAAATATGTCACAGAGTCTTTCCATGACCTCCTCGCAGAGAAGTCAAAGTTGCACTCCAGCTCTAACTCCAGCAAGGGGAGCCATCACCCCTCTCGTGAATGCTTCATGGTAGGTGGTAGGTACTCCTGAGGGACACATCGAAAGCATCCACGAGGAGAAGGCTACCCCAACAAATGACCACAATGAAGAGGCTGAGGGGGAGATAGGGTCCACCTCACCTATGGGTGGAGCAGCTAAAGGACCGGCACCAAGAGCTCAAGGATGCATGACTCTAGCTAGAGCAGGAACGTGTGGAGCTTGAGCAAGAGATCAAGCACCATGGAGACCAGGCACAGCAAGGCGACAGGCCACGCACCATGGTTCTGGTGCATGAGCATGTCGGCCTCCACCATGATGAATGCGACACCCTCAATGCCCATAGGTGTAACATGCCCTCAGAGCAACCTGATGAGGGAGTGTCGGTCCACCAGTCGCAGCAAGGTGGCAGGCCATGCACCTCAAATCCGATACATAAGCATCTTAGCCTCCACCATGACGCACATGACACCCTCAACGCCCACAGGCATACCTATGGCGATGCGAGGGAAGGGGCTAGCTATGGCTACCACCCACGTCATGGTGGATGCTATGACAGTAGCTAGGACCAAAGCTCGAGCCCTAACTTGCTGGGACCTTAGGGCTTTGGTCGACACATCCTTAGAGGCAAGGCAAACTAGGACAAGGACGCTGGTGAAGGCACCTCCAACCGTCCCAACAAGAAGAAGAACAAGCAGTGGTGTGAGGGCTCACTTGTGGCCTCCGCCGACCATAAGGGGGTTAGAAGCCCACCGAGGGTACCCCAAACCACTTCAAGAAAGCTGCCCAAAGGGCCATGCCTGAACCATGCTTTCCCCGTCGAGCACTTATACAAGGACTATGACCTCTTAAAGCAGTTCTTGTCCAGAGGCTCCAACAAGGGGGGCATAGGAAGGACCCTAGCTAGATGAAGCGTGCGACGTCGCCCTCCTCTACTCAGCCAAGTACCAGCAAGAGTTGCACTGGTACCATAGCCATCGAGTGCAGGGACGGGCCTTCAACATCAGAGACCTAGTGCCCTGCCTCATCCAAAGCAACAAGGACCACCATAAGCTCTCTCTATCGTGGGAGGGATTGTATGTCATCGTGGAGGTGCTTTGTCCAGGCGCCTATAAGCTCAAGACCATCGACGGCGAGGTCTTCGTGAATGCCTGGAACATTGAGCAACTATGTCACTTTTACCCTTAATAAACGCACACTTTCTCTTATCAGTTTCGCCATCAAACTCACCGACCTTTAGTGACACCCAATCCTAGCAATAGTGGGGGGCCCGGCCTCACTCGGGGGCTAATAAGAGCATAACTATCCAGTTGAAATTCTCTACGCCCGACCCTCTCTCACGTTAAGACCTAGAAGCGAGGCTTGTGGAAATGAATGCTGAGTAAAACTAGTTGGACTGCAAGTGACCTACGCCTTGGTGGCTATGACACCTTTGCTCACCAGCGTGATTAGAGTTTTTTTCACACCCCGAGCTTTTTGGCCTCAGCTACAAAAAGTGTCGATGCACATCTAAGAGTTTATCCACCTAGCCAAACTTTCTCTATGCCCGACCCCCTCTCACGTTAAGACCTAGGAGCTAGGGTTGTGAGAACAAACTTTGAGTATAACTGATCATACTATGAGAAACCTATGCCCCAGCGGCTATGGCGTCGTTTCTCACCAGTGTGATCATAATTTGCTCACCCGCACCCCGAGCTTTATGGCCTTACCGATGGAAAGGGTCGGAATGCACTAACCTTTTTATACAAAAATGGGAGAAGGGCTAAAAAGTTGTTTGGCCATAACGAAATTTAAGAGCTTGTCCATTTATTACAAGTTCACCACATGGCTTATCCGTCTAACTAAATCCTTGAATGGGATGTTCTCATCCTCTATCTCCGTAGGTAAGTCCTATCCCAGTGGGTCATACAAGTCAACCAGATGGCTTAGCCGCTACCAAGCGATGGATAGGGAGCAGCGGGATGCCCCATGCGGGTTATGCCAACCCCATCATGAACGACGGACCAGTTTTCCACTCAAACATATCTGGTAAGAGTTCCCTGAACTTGTTACTCATGCCATTGAGGTAAGCCATGCGCTAGCGGGTCACCCAAGTCATTCGAATGATTTAGTCCACTGCCAAGAGATGGGTCACTCTTACTTTACGCATTTTCCCTCTAATTAATTTTGCTATCGAGCCCCTGACCCTAGCAACGGTGAGGGGTTAGGTCTCGCTCAAGGGTTGGCAAGACTGTCTATTCAGTAGACATTCTCTATGCTCGACCCCTTTTTCACGCTAAAACCTAAAAGCAAGGTGTGCGGAATCAAACGCTAGGTCAAATTGGTCGAACCGTAAGAAACCTACGCCCCAACGGCTATGGCATTTTTGCTCACTAGCATGATTAGAGTTTTTGTCTTTACACCCTGAGCTTTAGCCTCCACCTTCCTAGGAAGGATTTGGAGAGGCCCACCTATGGAGTCTCCATCAGGGAGAGGTCGGCAGGTCGCCTAAAGTTGATCGAACGGCTCGGGCCACGGCCGAGAGACGGGTAAGGAGTAGTAGGATACCCCATGCAGGATATGCCAACTCTATCACAAACAACAGATCTGGACCCCACACAGACATATCCGGTAAGAGCTCAAACCCGTCACTCGAGCCATCGAGGTAACTTTACCAACCCCACTTTTCTTTTCTAGTGCATGAACATACATTCATACATTCATTCATACATTCATCCATACATTCATCCCATACATCTAAGCATTGCATATGCAATTGCTGCATCACAACATTTTGCATCGCATCATGAAGTGGTAGCCATCTCATTTGATATGAACGGCGACTGACCGAGGTTTGAAGGCCGACCCATGAAGGGCTCAAGGCCGCCTCGCGTCAAATAGAGCCAGGGGAGAAAAGCCAAGATGAGCCCTAGTGGCCCCTGCTCGACCCCGCTCATAAGCGAATAGGGACATCTCAACATTTCTCATTCGATCCTAACCTCAAGCCATGCCCACAGAATCTCCATCGAGGAGAGGCCAGTGGGCCACCTAAGTCGCTCTGAATCAACATGAGCATCTACCAGGAGGTGGGTTAAGGAGTAGTGGAATGCCACATGAGGGCTATGCCAACCTTGTCAGTGGATGACAAACCTGGATTCCACTTGAACATGCCTGTTAGCAAGCTCACCGAGCATGACACTCGAGCCATTGAGGCAAGTGTCGTTAGCTCAGCCCTCCGGTTGTGGAAACCAAGGATGGTGTGACACATGAAATTTAGTCGACCCCTACTGAGCCCCATGGGGCTTGAGCCGCCCAACCCTAAATTAGGAGTCCAACTGACCAAGGTTCGAAGGCTGGCTCGCGAAGGGCCCGAGGCCGCCTTGTGTCAAACAGAGCTAGGGGAGAAAACATATATGAGCCCCAGCGACCTTCGCCTGACCCACTTAGAAGCAGATAGGGTCATCTCAACCTTCTCATTCGATCCTAACTTTGAGCCGACCCCATAGAATCCCCATTAAGGGGAGGCCATCGGGCCACCTGAGTCGCTCTCCAAAATGGCTCGGGCATCTATCGAGAGGCGGGTTAAGGAGCAGTGGGATGCCACATGAAGGCTATGCTGACCCTATCACAAACAATGGACCCAGATTCCACTCGAACATGCCCATTAGCGAGCTCACTGAGCATGTCACTCAAGCCATTGAGGCAAGTAACATTAGATCAACCCCTCTGGTTGTGGAAACCGCAGACGGGGCAATGATAACAAAGACGAGACTACCCTCGATCGGACTCATGCTATGCGTGGGGCTCGAGGAAAGTTGAACTCATAAGGAGACCGGATGCATGGTTGTAGAATGATAGATCAGATCCTAGGGAGGGGGTATGCATGAAAATAAGAGATGCTTTTCTCCTACTAAGTCTTGCTACCCTCTCCTCGATCTTTAGTGACACCCGACCCCAGCAACGACAAGGGGTCGGGTCTCACTCAGGGGCTAATAAGGGTATATATACACCCTTTCTAAAACAATCACCATGCCCGAGCTCTTCCTCACAATAAACCTAGTGGCAAGGTCTATAGAAATGAATGACTAAGTAAAACTAGTCGGACTACGAGAGACCTACGCCCCAGCGGCTATAGCACTCTTGCTTACCAGCGTGATCAGAGTTTCCCTCTTACACCTCGAGCTGTACGGTCTTAACAAATAGAAGGGTTGGATCGCATGAACCCCTTTTCACACATAAAGAGGGGAAAAACAAATCCGTTCGCACCAGAACAAAAGAACAGACTTTTGTCAAACAAAACAAAATGGCAAGTTTGTTCAAGCAATACACAAAGATCGGCACCTGTCCTCCGATTACAAGAATGATCAACCTATTGAACTAACTAAACCCTCTAGGGGAGAACTATGGTTTCAATCATGTCCGCTAGGTCCTACAAAAGGGGAGCCACCACCGCTTCCATCTCCTCTAGCTCATGGGCCTCATAGCCAGGTGCAAAGTAATGGCTCATCGCCTTGAGGTTGATGTTGTTCCCATAATGAGAATGAGCAATCGTGAAGGATTGATTCACCCTGGCACAAAGGGCATTTCTCTCAAGCTGGCAGACCCACGCTATGATCTCAACGACATGGGCCACGAGCAAGCTGCTCCCCTCTGACTGCACCACCTCAAGGTCATCGTAGACCACTCTAAGGGTGGCACTCAAGATATTGAGTTCGTCGCTCTCTGCCTGAAGATTCCTCCCTGCCTCGGCGAGGTCCACGGCTAGCTCGGTAGAGACGCTCTTGGCCTCCAACTTCTAGATCGACATGTTTCTAAGCTCAACCTGGAGGGAGCTGACCTTCTACTATGCATCATCGCACTCTTGGTAGGACTAATCATGCTCTTGGAAGGCCTAGTCATGCTCCTCATGGGCCACGCCACGCTCTGAGCGAAGCCTCTTTGAGGTTTGGAGCCGCTCCTTGCGTAACTAAGCAACCCCACGGCATCCAGGCTCACCCTCTTCTCTAGGGCCACAAGCTTCTCCTAGGCCTCTAGCTTCAGCTCCCTTTCCTTCTCGGCCCTGGCCATAAGGTCGAGGATCTTCTAGTGGACCTCGGTGTCCTTCTAGAGCAGCTCATCCCGCTCCTTCTAGACCTTAGTGGCCTCCTTGTCATCCCTCTGTGACCTCATAGATAGGGCCTTGAATGCCCTCTTGGCCTCATCAGCATGCCAACGGGCCTTGGCCACCCACAACTAAAGATCGTCCACCTCCTCGACAATGGGAGTCAGCTCGGCCACCCTCTGCCAAACGGCAACAAGCTGAGCGGTCAACTCCCTATGCAGCCATGCCTCCTTGATGAGGCAGTCCTAGGTCTCCTTCTATTTATGAAGGAGCTGAGGGACTAAAAGGAGATGATAGTCAGAATACAAAAAATATGTAGAGAAAGGAAATGGTGAAAAGTGGGATCAAGCAAATACCCGGCCGGCGGGAATGACAACATCATGCAAGACACCCCTAGCATTATTTGAGGCCTCAAGCATGGTCGTGACCCATAAGTCGAGGCTCTCCCGCTCCATGCTCTTGGCGGCATCATCGTGGGTGAAGAGCGTCGATGCTGGATCCTGTGGATTTGTCCACTAGAGCAGGGGATCGCCCTGCGCAGGTGATGCTAGGGCCAGAGACGACTCCCCGTCATCTCCAAGCACCACTAACCCCTCTCATTGTGCCATCCCCACCGAGACACCCCCTGGCGATGGAAGGGGTTAGTGGTATGGACGTCGACCTATCTCCTAGCACCACGACAAGCGGGGACCCCTCAACCGCATCCCCCTCCATCTGACCCACGCTAGACTCCGTCGCCTAGGCCGCTGATGGCATAGGTCGTGCTGGTACCTCAGGCACCACCACGATAGTGCCTGGCTATGACACACCCATCATAGCCATTATCACCTCCACCTACATCGGCGGGGTCACAACCGGCTACGTCATGCCCAACACGATCGGCGCCATGAGCACGGTCGGTAGTCCTGTCCGTCCTGTTGTCAATAGTGGTATCACCACCATTGCCCACTGCTCTACGACCTCCGAAGGCACCCCTTGGGCCCCCATGTCTGCCGATCCCACTGAGGGCACAGGCACCACCATGGGCAGCTCCTGTTCGGCTGAAGATGCGGTCGCACTGGTGTCACTCCCAAATGAAATGATCACGGCGCTAGTCGACAACTGCCGCCTCACTTGGATAGCGATGCTCTTCTTCGGCACCAACACCAAGGGATTACGCTACCTCCCGATGTTGTAAGAGACGAAAGGCATAAGTCACAATGAAATCCATCCAAAATAGAGAAAATAGGGAAAGGATAACTCGCATCAGCACCATCGGTCGGCAAATACATTTGGGGGGCGAACCCCCCTGACCTCTGCTCCACCTCATTAGGGCAAGGCGGTTTTGAGCCCACCCCCTATTCCTGGGTAGAGGGGCTTGCTCTCCTCGACTTTTGGGGCATGATGGTGGAGCCGCCCGCCTTCGCAGGCACCTCAGGCATGACGGTAGAGCCACCCACCCCTATTGACTCCTAGGGTCGGCCGACGGTATGGTCTGCCTCCGCTGGCTCCCTAGACGTGCCCTCCCCTCCATGAAACTTGAAGGGTCCCGACTCCTATTGGAATGAACCAATACCTGTTAGTGCATCCTCATTCTCAAGGATGTCCCACTCGACATCATCAGCTACCTCACCATCATTGCCATCGTCATCATCATCATCACTGTCGGTGTCCTCCCCCCATTCCCATGCCAGCAGCTTCCGCTGCCTCTTCCTCTTCCTATCCTCCTTCGCCTTCCTCAGCCGCTCGCCCTCGGCATGATTCACCACCCTCATGGATGAATCCCTCAGCAACGAAGCTAGGTGATCCATGAAGATGAGGTCCCTCGACTGGTCCCGCCCCTCTCAAAGTTAGTATCAAGAGGTTGGGAAATAAATTGAAGAGAAGGTAGGAGGGTGGGAACTTATGAATACGAGATGGCCTAGTTCCGGCAGCATCGGAGGATGCCCTAGCACTGGATAGATGAAATTGAGGGGGCACCCGCGTCATCCCGTGAGGGCTCCATTGCCTCCTTAATCCATTGCACGATCTCAGAGTTAGGGAGTGCCCCCTCGACAAGCGTTGTTCCATGGAATGACGCCTTGGCACCATCGCGTACAGCAGGAGCACGCGCATCATTAATGGCGCCACCCTCCTTGCATGGTAGGCCATGTGATGAGGACATCACTTCTTCAGAGGTACCCGCTGATCCTCCAACCGTCATACAAGGTCCAATGACCCAGGCTCGAAAGCGACAACTCAATTTAGAGGTGAGCTCGTTCTTAAGCGATACTATTCATACTTTTGAGAATAGACTACTACCTAATGATGTTATCTTGCTTAGGAACATTGGAGAGGGTCATGAAGGACTTAGAGGAAGTGGTGGAGGTGATGATGACCAGCAAGGACGTCCAACACAAGCCAGAGGCCTAGTCCAACAAGAATTCGAGTCTGCCTCGGCCTCCAGGACCAGTCTGCCTTAAACTTGTCACCTAGGATGCATCCAGACTCCGTTTTCGATGATCCACATATGGATGGAAAGCTAATTTAATAAGGAAGCCAATACAAGTGGTTTCATGTAAAAATCTGTTCGGAATCAATGGGAATCATCAAAACAAGTCAGCATCTAGAATCTGCCAGGGTGCTGCGACACCGTCTTTTGGTCCGTTGGACCATGTATCGAGTTTGGGCCCATTAGGGGCGTGTCCAGGGGTCTTGCATGACCCTAGAGTATTCATAAACAGCCACCACCCCTTCATTAGGGTTCGGGTTTTGCTTAGATTAATCTATCAAGAACAGTTTTGCCGTTCATCGGTTTGTGAGACCCCAACTTCGTGAGTTTAATCATTCATCTGCAACTTGGTTGCATTCTTTCTTGTTCTTGCTTATGTTCTTCGTTGCGCAGACAGGGATTAGCCTTCTTGGTGAGGTCAACCTGGTCTGTGACTTGGTTGATAACCAGAGGAGCTATGGTGCTAAGATTGCAGGGTTCGATCTTTCGATCTGAAGCCGGATCGGTGTGTCATTCTCCGCCACAACGATAGTTACCATCATCTGACAGAAGATCGGGATCCCTGTCTACATTAAGTGGTAATCAGAGCTAAGGTATACCATCAGGTTCACTTTTATTCTCTAGTTTTGAGTGTTTCGCATTCGTCCCATAGTCCAGTGCCATACTCATTTTTCCTATCCTAGAACCTTCCGTGCCATAGCCTTTGCATATTTCAGTTTCAGAGTCCGCCGTGTTGAGTTTGTGTCCTGGTCGAGGTCTTGTTGCTGGTTGGGTCATGTTAGAGTCCAGCTCGTGTGTTTTCCCCATCGTTTCCATCAAATCTTGGCTGTTGTGACCATTTTTGCGCACATTGTTCCTGTTTTGTCCTGTAATTCGCAACCAATTCTTAAAACTGGTCTAGTTTTCGTATACGAACTCCGTTTTCGACATTCCATATATGCAAATTGATCAGAAAAAGATTTCAGATCCGTCCATCCCTATGTTGTCGGGGTCGGAGATTTTTAAATTGGTCAAAAAGTGATCACAAGATCCTCTTTTCATGGTCACAAGGTTTTATCGATTTTGATCTAGTTTTCTGAAAATTCCACAGGCCACGTCTTTCACTTGTTTGAGCTCATATTTTCTGTGGTTACTTCTTTTGTGCTCCTAAGTAAAGGAAAAATATCAAAAAATAAAATAAAAAAGTTGAAATTTCCCAAAAAACAACGACAGCCCAAAAAATAGAAAAAAATAGAGGGGCAAAAGAGGAACAATATTTAGAGGAGCACATAGAGAAGACCAAAGTGAGCTGTGTTAGCGTGTGTTATCTGGTTCCTTGTTTGTGTTGCTGTCTCCATCCACCATACTTGTTTTTCTCACACCTATCACCTTGCTATCCACCATACTTTTGTCACACACCTGGTACTTGCAACACTTTAGACCAGCAACGAGAACAAGTACTTTGGACTATAATTCAGCATTACTTTCTGTTATTGACTTATGTGCCAGATATACATATTACTCTTTGTGTGCCTTCCAAGCTCCACAAACTCTTCAGATCAGTACAGATAAAGGGCCTTGCAATCTCGGTACCACTGCCTCACAGGTATCACGAACCAGACACTGGTTGTACCGTCTACTGTTTGTGTTGGTAAGAACTTTGTAAGAGCTTGGTAAGACGCTTCCACTTGCTGTGAAAAGTGACACCACTACAACCACATAGTCATTTGGTAGGGATAACTTTCACCTGTTTGTTCCTGTTTTTGTGTTTTCAATGGCAGGAGGTGAACAGACTGGAGATAATAATCCTAAGGGTTTCAACAAGTGTGTCAGTCAAGAGCAACAATAAGCTATTGTAGAGGATGCCCAAAAAAGGATGAATGAGGCTGTCAGGAAGGCCGTCACTAACGCACTCATTGAACTCAACATTGGCAATAGCATGGAGAGATTGGACAAGCGAATTTCCACACTAACCGACAAGGTTATTGAGTTGGAAACCTTTGTGGCAGGCAACAACGACGTCTCCGGCAGCAACACCGATGGTCAAGACACGGTGTATGATGCCAATGGGAACATAGGTCGAGCAGCTTTCCGACATGAGAGATTACAACAACGTCTTCGCCGCAACACGACAGATATGGGTGGTGTCCACCACCACCATCAAGGTAATAATCACCATGTGCCCGATGATCCTTATGCTAAAATTAAGTTCACAATACCATCTTTTTTGGGTCATTATGATGTTAAGGGATATCTTGATTGGGAGATGACGGTAGAACAAAAGTTTAGTGCCCACCTTGTACCTGAGCAGCATAGAGTTAGACAAGCTACTAGTGAGTTTAAGGATTTTGCCATTATTTGGTGGAATGGGCTAGCTACGTAGGATGCTTTACCTGGTATGTGGGAAGAACTTAAGGTAGCTATGCGTGATCGTTTTGTTCCTCCTTCTTATCATAGAGACTTACGTAAGAAATTGATGCGCTTAGAACAAGGAGATAAATCTATATAGGATTATTATGGTGAGCTCCAAAAGGGATTGATGCGCTGTAGTGTTGTGGAGGGAAATGAAGATGCCATTTGTCATTTTTATTCGGGTTTGAGGCATGAGATTCAGGACATTGTTGATTATAAAGAATTTAACACTGTCAACCAGTTGTTTTAGTTTGCTATGCTTGCAGAAAAGGAATTGTAGGGGCGTGAACAGCAGGGCAAGAGCAAGGTCAGCACCAGCACATACACACCACGCTCGGCACCATCTTCGGGGCTGACCAAGCCAACCACTTTTCGGATGCCTCCACCAGTGAGCAAGCGACCAACAGGCTCTGGAGTTTCTGCTACACCTAAGGCACCTCCCACACAACCTTCAGATTTAGGTAAAAATTCTTTGTAGGTGCCTACCAAGAGTTCCTCATCCGTTGCATCGACGGGGCACACTTCGGGTATTCAGTGTCATCGCTGCAATGGCATTGGCCATGTGCAGAAGGACTGCCCAAGTCAGCAGGCATATATTGCTACAGAAGATGGTTACATCAGCACCTCTGACATTAAGGATGAAGAAGACCAAGATGCAGATGAGGAGGACGGCGAAGTCCTTAGTGACGAGGCCATGGAGTCCTATAGGAGCATCATTGTACAGTGGGTGCTTAGCTCACAAGTCTAGCAACCTGAGAAGCTACAACGCCATAATTTGTTTCAGATTTTCTTCGTCATCAGTGACCGTCGAGCACGTGTCATTATTGATGGAGGTAGCTGCAATAATTTGGTGAGTTCTGATTTGGTCAAGAAGCTTGGCTTGACCACACACCCACACCAACGTCCATACCATATTCAGTGGCTAAATGATTCTGGTAAAGCAAAGGTAACACAAACTTGCAGAGTTTCATTTTCCATTGGTTCTTATGCTGATTATGTTGATTGTGATGTGGTACCTATGCAAGCTTGTTCACTCTTACTGGGTCATCCTTGGGAACATGATAATGATGCTACACACCATGGTAGAAGTAATAAATACACTTTTGTGCATAAAGGAAAGAAAATTACTTTGGTACCTTTGACCCCTGCTCAAATTGTACAAGCTGATAGAGAACACGCTGCTAGTTACAATGATGTTCAATCTGAAAATCAGCAAGTTGCTAATTCTATTTTCCCACCTAAAAAGGATAAGTCTACATCTATTTCTAAACCTGAGGGGATTAAATTGAAGGGTGGTGTTATTCTTGCAACAAAATGTGACTTTGCTGAAATTTCTGATGATGATATTTGCTATGCTTTGGTATGCAAACGAGCTATGTTTTCGCTTGATGATATTGTTAGCTCGGTACCTCCTGCTGTCACTAACCTTTTGCAGGAGTATGAGGACATTTTTTTAGCTGAGATACCCCTGGGACTGCCACCTATGAGAGGGATAGAGCATCAAATTGATTTGATTCCGGGAGCAACCTTGCCCAATCGAGCTGCCTATCGAACCAATCTTGAGGAGACTAAGGAAATTCAGCGGCAAGTCCAAGATCTTTTGGACCGTGGGTATGTACATGAAAGCCTTAGTCCTTGTGTCATTCCTATACTTTTGGTTCCTAAGAAAGATGGAACTTGGCATATGTGTGTTGATTGTAGAGCCATCAATAATATTATCATTCGGTATCGTCATCGTATTCCTAGGCTAGACGACATGTTAGATGAGTTGTGTGGTTCTATAATTTTCACTAAGATTGACTTGCGAAGTGGCTACCACCAAATTAGAATGAAACTTGGAGATGAATGGAAAACTGCATTTAAAACCAAATTCGGGTTGTATGAGTGGTTAGTAATGCCTTTTGGTTTGACAAATGCACCTAGCACTTTCATGCACTTAATGAATGAGGTTTTAAGAGCTTTTATTGGACATTTTGTGGTAGTTTACTTTGATGATATATTGATTTACAACAAGTCTTTTGATGAACATTTGGATCACTTACGTGCTGTTTTTAATGCTTTACGTGATGCACGTTTATTTGGTAACCTTGAGAAGTGCATCTTTTGCACGGATCGAGTTTCTTTTCTTGGCTATGTTGTAACTCCATAGGGAATTGAGGTGGACAAGATGAAAATTGAAGCCATAAAGAGCTAGCCGGTTCCCCAAACTGTCACATAGGTGAGGAGTTTTCTTGGTCTTACAGGATTCTACCACCGCTTCATCAAAGATTTCAGCATCATTGCTGCCCCATTGCATGAGTTGATGAAGAAAGGAGTGGTGTTTCATTGGGGAGAGGCACAAGAGGAGTCCTTTGACACTTTGAAGGACAAGCTTACACATGCACCATTGCTGCAACTTCCAAATTTTGGTAAGACTTTTGAGCTAGAATGTGATGGTAGTGGAGTTGGCATTGGTGGTATTTTGATGCAAGATGGTAAACCAGTTGCTTACTTTAGCAAAAAATTGCATGGTCCTGTTCTTAATTATTCCACGTATGATAAAGAATTATATGCACTTGTTCATTCTTTGGAGATGTGGCGTCATTATTTGTGACCTAAAGAATTTGTTATTCATTCTGATCATGAATCGCTTAAGTATCTTCGCTCTCAAAATAATCTGAATTGTAGGCATGCTAAATGGGTTGAATTTATTGAATCTTTTCCTTATATTATCAAACACAAGAAAGGGAAGGATAATGTGATTGCTGATGCTTTATCTAGAAGATATACATTGTTGTCCCAACTTGATTGCCGGATTTTTGGTCTTCATCCATTAAAGAACAATATGCGCTTGATCCTGATTTTAAGGATGTGTTGCTTAATTGTAGAGAGGGACGCACATGGAATAAGTTTATGATCAGCAATGGGTTTTTGTTTAGAGCTAACTGCCTATGTATTCCAGTTGGTTTCGTTCATCTTTTGTTGTTGCAGGAGGCACATGGAGGCAGATTGATGGGACATTTTGGTGCCAAGAAGACGGAGGAGCTGTTGTCCACACACTTCTTTTGGCCAAAGATGAGGCGAGATGTAGAGAGGTATGTGGCTCGGTGTGCCACATGTCAAAAAGCTAAGTCGCGGTTGAACCCACATGGTTTTTATATGCCTCTTCCTGTTCCTTCTACTCCTTGGGCAGATATATCTATGGATTTTGTGTTGGGATTGCCAAGGACTAAGAGGGGGAGGGATAGTATTTTTGTGGTGATTGATCGTTTTTCTAAGATGGCACATTTTATTCCTTGTCATAAGAGTGACGATGCTGTTCATATTGCTAACCTTTTCTTTCAAAAAATCGTTTGCTTGCATGGTATGCCTTCTACTATTGTTTCAAATCGTGATGCAAAATTCTTGAGTCATTTTTAGCGCACGTTGTGGAATAAATTGGGGACCAAGCTGCTGTTTTCTACAACATGTCATCCCCAAACTGATGGGCAAACTGAGGTTGTGAATCGAACATTGTCCACCATGTTGAGAGCCATTTTGAAGCGCAATTTGAAGATGTGGGAAGAGTGTTTGCCGCATTTGGAGTTTGCATATAACAGGGCGGAACATTCCACCACCAAGGTAAGTCCTTTTCAGGTAGTGTATGGTTTTAACCCCCAAGCTCCTATTGATCTTTTGCGTTTACCTACCACTGAGAGAATACATAGTGATGCTAGAGAGCATGCTGATTTTATTCGTAAGTTGCATGAAACAACTAAAGCAAATATTGAAAGCATGAATGAAAAGTATAGAATTGCTGGTAGTAAAGGTAGAAAAGAGATTAAACTTGAACCGGGTGATTTGGTTTGGTAACATTTAAGAAAAGATAGATTTCCTGAGCTATGTAAGTCTAAATTAATGCCAAGAGCAGCTGGTCCTTATAAGATCATTGAGAAAATAAATGATAATGCCTACAAACTTGAATTGCCACCCGAGTTCGGGGTTAGTCCCACCTTTAACATTGCAGATTTGAAACCTTATTTGGGAGAAGAAGATGAGCTTGAGTCGAGGATGACTCCATTTTAAGAGGGGGAGGATGATGAGGACATCACTTCTTCAGAGGTACCCGCTGATCCTCCAACCTTCATGCAAGGTCCAATAACCTGGGCTTGAAAGCGACAACTCAATTTAGAGGTGAGCTCGTTCTTAAGCGATACTTTTCATACTTTTGAGAATAGACTACTACCTAATGATGTTATCTTGATTAGGAACATTGGAGAGGGTCATGAAGGACTTAGAGCAAGTGGTGGAGGTGATGATGACCAGCAAGGACGTCCAACACAAGCCGGAGGCCCAGTCCAACAAGAATTCAAGTCTGCCTCGGCCTCCAGGACCAGTCTGCCTTAAACTGGTCACCCAGGATGCATCTAGACTCCGTTTTCGATGATCCATATATGGATAGAAAGCTAATTTGATTAGGAAGCCAATCCAAGTGGTTTCACATCAAAATCTATTAGGAATCAACGGAAATCATCGAAACAAGTCAGCATCTAGAATCTGCCAGGGTGCTGCGACACCGTCTTTTGATCCGTTGGACCTTGTATCGAGTTTGGGCCCATTAGGAGCACATCCAGGGGTCTTGCACGACCCTAGAGTCTTCATAAACAGCCACCGCCCCTCCATTAGGGTTTAGGTTTTGCTTAGATTAATTTGTCAAGAACAGTTTCACTGTTCATCGGTTTGTGAGACCCCAACTTTATGAGTTTAATCATTCATCTGTAACTTGGTTGCGTTCTTTCTTGTTCTTGCTTGTGTTCTTCATTGCGCAAGCAAGGATTAGCCTTCTTGGCGAGGTCCACCTGGTCCGTGACTCAGTTGATAACTAGAGGAGCTATGGTGCTAGGATTGCAGGGTTCGATCTTTCGATCTGAAGCCAGATTGGTGTGTCATTCTCCGCCACAACGATAGTTAC
Source organism: Miscanthus floridulus (assembly GCF_019320115.1). NCBI lineage: Eukaryota > Viridiplantae > Streptophyta > Magnoliopsida > Poales > Poaceae > Miscanthus > Miscanthus floridulus. The sequence continues at coordinate 60,376,239 of NC_089580.1, read as the reverse complement.
CATCACTTGATGGAAGATCAGGATCCCCATCTACATTACCCTGATGATGCCCGACCCCTTTAGGCCGCTCTCCTTCAGTATGTGGATGGTGGCAATATGGTCCTAGATCTTTTTGTCCTTCTTAGGGACGCCCCACTTCCTCCATGACTCTAGGGCCTCTTCGATTAGGCACTCAGTGAACTCTGGCAGGGAGGCGGCGGTGTCGTTCTTGAGATAGAACCACTGCGAGTGCCACCCCTTGTTGGACGTTGATAGCTACTTCGACAGGTACTCGCTGACCTGATTGTTCTTTAGCTAGATGCTGGTGAACCCCATTGGCATGTGTAGCTCCTATCTGCCATTCTTCTCCCTTTTCTTCTAGAGGGTGATGGTGAAGAAGTATCTCCACAAGTCAAAGTGAGGGCTGATCCCTAGGAACCCCTCACATAGGGCAATGAATGCTGCCATGTGCTGGATCCCGTTGGGGTTGAGATACTGCAGCTCAATCTTGTAGTAGTGCAGCAGCCCTCGGAGAAATCTATGGGTGGGTGTCGTGAACCCACACTTATGGAAGTCGGCGAATGACACCACATAGCCATCGAGCAATGATGGCACGTCCTCCTCATTGGGCAGTAGCCACTCCTTGGCCATGGTCCACGCATGGAGGAGACCACAATGAACAAGGCCCTCTATACGCTGGAAGGTGAAGTCAGAACGACACCATGGATCCTTTAGAGATGGGGGCGGGAGGATGCAAGCTCAATGGCGGCAGGGATACGGAGGCAGCAAACCTAAGCGATTGGCAGTGGTAATCATAGATGTGGAGGCAAGGATGCAAGGTATGGAACCTGGGGGGTGAACCCTTTGGTTTTATAGGGGCAACCGGTGTGAGGAAACCAATCATCCGCCTAGATCTATGCGCCTGCCACACTCTGTCACAACATCTCGCCGTGGGACATGCACATGCAATCTTTATCTGTTCCCTCAGAAAACTAGCTAGACATTTTGCCTCTCCGGACGGGCCATGACTCATCACAAGTGCAAGGAATACAGATCTAAAAACACCTCTATGGCCTGTCTAAGCCCAGGAGTTCAAAGCTTGGCCCATCGACGGGTTAGACAACCGCTCCGAACACCTTCGAGGTAAGGAAGCAGAAAGGGACAGGCCCGCTAGCAACCAGCACCTAGGCAAAGAAGCCCATGTTCGGTCTCAGCCAAATATGATCCATGGTTTTTTTCTTGAAGAAAGGCAGAGAGCCCTTGGGACCAGTCGAATGGACCCGAGAATATATGGATTGACCGCTGAGAATCTAGAGTCAGTTACCAGCTGACCCTAGCCGGATCCCCACGAATGGGATATCAGGACCCCAATCAGGAAAGACATTTTCCAACCCACCAAATCTCACGGCCATACCCATGAAGGGTCCGATCTCGACGAAAGGGAACCACCATCCCTAGGTCACGCCATGGGCGACAAAAGAAGGCCAAAGCCCTTAGAGTCCTCTTGATTTGGAAAAACCTCTGAAGGAGTATTCTACTCCTCCAAAGGCTCAAGGGCTACTGTTGAGGACCAATACTAGGGTACCCAAAGAGAAGGGGCTAATGGTCATTAAACATTAATTCATCCTAGTAGTCAAGGGTGCAACTACAGCTCTAACTGACCCCTAGATACGTAGGCTCCGCCTCGCTCGACACCAAGGCTGTAGGCTCCACCTCGCTCGTTGTCTAGGGCTGGCTCCACCTTGCCCGACCCCAAGGTCATAGGCTATGCCTCGCTCGATGTCTAAGGGCTAGCTCCACCTCACTCGACGTCTGGTCATGGACTCCGCCTTGCCCAACCCCAAGGTCATGCGATCCGCCTTGCCTGACCTCTGGGGACGGGCTCTACCTCACCCAATGTCTAAGGGCTGGCTCTACCTTGATCGACGTCTGAGGGCTAGCTCCACCTCACTCGACATCTAAGGGCGAGCCCCATCTCGCCCGACCTCTGAGGGCTGGCTCTGCCTTGCCTAGGCTCTAGGGGAGACTCTGCCACACACAACCACGAGGCTGGGGAATCTATTTTGTCTGATGGAGACCCATACTGCTGCCAACCACTCTAGGTCCAATCGTATGGGCCTGTGTCAAAGCTCTCACACCTAGGAAGAGACTGGCATGCCTTGATACAACCCGTGGCCATGATGAGCCATGCCTAGGGACTCACATCAGGAACAGCGTTGGGCATACCGGTGTTGTTCTGCCTAACCCTTGTACAAACACTGATAGGCGCATCGGTTCACCACGACGTCCACTAGGACAGAGTGGAGTGCCATGACCGGTAGACGATGCCCACACATGGCACCAGTGATGGATAGGGCCATGACGCTGAGCTGACCCTGTTGATGTCTATAGGGTCGGTAGGACCCACATGAAGGAGAAGAAGCACTCAGCGACCCTAGAGGACTTTTTCTCCTCGTGATTCTCCTCTCTCCTTTTGCTGTAACCCATGCTTTCACTTGGCCTATAAAAGGGAAAGCAGGGTGCCCCAATAAGGGGCATCGGACAAGAACTCAATCGAAACCATTCGAACCCAATCAACTCATCAAACCCCGAACACACAGCCGAGCAGCGACTGAGCCCACGGCACCTATTCACTTCTATCAGCGCAAAAATGTGTCAATGCGCCTAGCACACAGCAAGCCGGAAGAATCTGCTTAGGATGAGCCCGAAGATCCACTTGGCTTCAATGCAGGACTTGTCGACCCTGCGAATTCCCGAAGGCATGCTAGTCAATTTGACCTACAATTGATAAGGAGAGAAAGTTTATCAGTAATTTAAGGTGGAACATACTAGCTTGCCCAGATAGTTCCAAATGTGCCACTTCAAGAGCAGCTAGACGAGAAAATCGACTAAATAGCCAATACGAGAAGAAATCACTGTTAAGGACTGTAAAGCTCGTGGGTCATGATTGATTTTATAGTAATGCATCTAGATATAAGTAACATCAGTAGCTAGATATATATGACCAGTGTAAAGCATAGAGCTGATAAGTTTAACGAGAAAGGATATAACATGTGAACAAATCGACTGTCTAGTACAAATGGATCCACAAACGCTCTAAATCTAATTTGCTACCATCAATAGTGAGGTTCGACTAGATCAATGCAGCTATGAGGATAACAACAAACTAAAGCCAAAGAATCTATAAAACCATCTATATGTTGATAGGTTTCTGAAAGACATGCTATATGTGTGAACACACAGGCGAATCGGCTGAAATAGCCAATTTAGGTAGAAAAAGGATCATAGCATGTGAACAATCGACTATAATAAAGATAACATATTAAACCTTTAAAGAAAATAGATCTATTCACATTTAATAGGATCATGAAAACATACTATGAGCGTTAAAGTATGGGCGATCGGCTATTTAGCTGATGCAAGCATAGCAAACAGTCAAGGTCATGCCTGGTCGAAAGCGAATCTATCGGCTAGCATCCTCCAATCTAAAGTACTAACAGTGGGGATCGACCAGATCGATATATCTAGAAAAGCGAGCTATAGACCAGATTCAACTAGCTAGTAAACCTTCTCAAGAACAGGCACACCTTGACTGCGTACTATGAACGATCAAGATCAAAGCAGAACAGCCGATAAAACATAATCCATCGTTTTAAGTAAGAGTTGTCGCAATGTAACGAAATAAATGATGGACTAAAAGGATGTGAGGCTGATCTAGATCAATCTCGGTCAGGTAGGTTGATATTACTGAAAACTAATGACAATAAGAACATCAGCAAGATCGGTAACTTAATGAATCTACCCAAAGGATGCCACCCTTAGGTAGAGCCGATAACCTGACCTTAATCTAATTCGAGCAGTGGAGGTCAAACTTAACTGATGCAGCTGTACTTAAACTAGATAAGGAAAGATAAGTAGCTTATACTAGAGCTCGCAAGAGGTCGGCCGGAATAATGCAGCCTTACAAACAGAAGTATAAGCCATGATGGTATTTATAAACAAGCCGGAGGTCGGCCGGACCGATGCAGCCCTGCTTGTTGAAGAACTCACCGAGATCTACACTACTTCTATTCCTAAGGGCTGGCGTAAAGCCAAAAAAAGTAATTGGTATTGATTCATTGGATGTTTTTTTATAATAGTCGGGGTCTAATATTTATACCCAAAATCTAAGCATGAATCCTACTCGGGTACGACTCATTATAATCTTTGGTATAAGAGAAAACATTCCTAACTTAAGATAACTTGGACCCTAATCTTTCACTTTTTGTAGAGTCTGATATGTCTTTCCCAGCACCAACCATAGCTCATTATTGTTATCTGCTGATGTCATCCAAAGAGAGCCAATTCTAGTGCCGCATCCGAATCAGCTAATATCAATCATTATGCAATCGATTCTTTGATGACATAATCTTGGAAGCTTCTAGTTCCTGCATTCTTCTTCCCAAATTTTGGTGTAAACACATGCCCCCCAATTTTGGGATAAAATGATTTTATTCAAAAATTTCTATTTACCTGTTCTCCATGTCTCAACCGCTTATCTCGAGATATACGCATGACTCTTGATATTCTTGGTCCGAATTTTATATAATATCCCAACAGTATCATTTCTGATTCATTCGGCCCATTTACTTTCCCCTTCTTCTTCGAGCGAGCCTTAACAACCAAAGCCGCCATTACCAAGGCCTCAACCCTAGCAAATCCTCTACTCCATCAAGCTATTTTTCAAACAACCTTTCCTAGATTTAGATCTATTTTGGCTGCAATGGCGACCAGCGACCACGTCCCTAAGGTACGCTTCCAAGTTCCCATCTTCCAAGTATCAGCCGTTACCCTGCATTTTCTTTCTTCTCAAATTTATTTTATTTGGTTTCTAGGAAATGAGGAACAAAATTTTGATTCCATCAGTTGTTCCTCCCAATGTCTATTTTCTTGGGCCTATGGGTGACCCTGATCTATCTAATTTTATCCATAAAGAAACCAACTGAATCCCCTTCAAACAATCTATAGTGGATTTGTCCTCCTAGAACACCAAAGCTCCCTTTAGAAACTTGTGGCAGAACCTCCTAAGTTATAGGGCCCACATGCACCTGTCACTGTCCGACGACCTTTGACATCTATGCATATGTTTCCATGAACTTAAAAAGACTGTCGGGTGTCCCCGGGAACCCCGAATCATCCACAATTTCCGAGCAGGATCACGTTACAGAGTCATTGCAGTATTACAACATTTATTCAAATATCAAAACCAGAGTAAAAACAGCGGAAGTCTTACGATAACATAGTTTACAAACCAGTTGTTTCAAACCTTACAAACTAAGTTCGATAATTATTACAAACCATAGTAGTAGTGGAGTGGCATAATTAATATAGACATATCACACAAAATAAACATCCTGCCCAAGGATCACACATTTACTTCTCATCGTCAGAATGAACGATAGTCATGCAGCACGATCCAAAACAGATCTGCTCATGAGGCTCACCTGCAACAAGGGGTCAATGAACTCTGAGTACAAAAGTACTCAACAAGACTTATCCGAAATATTAAATGATAACTCAGGGATTCAAGGTATGGTTTTAGCAATAATCAAAGTTATTTTGTGTAAAAGCTCTTTGACAAAATTCTTTGTTTCAACAGTTTAAACTTCATAAAATCATATACAAAGATGACACGATCCGTAATGAGATCATGAAACTTCATATCAAACACCTTCATCAACCATTCTCAAGTTCCAGTTATTAATTCTACGATGATGAACAGTGAGTTGAGTCTCCTTAACCGAGGAGCAACGACGATTCGAACCGATTAAGCCCAGCTGGGGATTCCAGACCACACGACATATGCAGGTCCCCGACCTACATATACCAACCTACCCTCAGATCCCCTAAAACAAGAACGGGTCCGCGCCACCCGAGAACACAGTACTCCACCATTCCAGCCCATGGCCACGTGGGTATATGCTATTCCCACCATCTCTCCACTCCCAGTGCGTGAGTAGCCATTCTCGTAATATAATTGCCAAGTTCAGGCTTACCGAAATATGTGGTTAGTACTACAAATTCTCACCTCATGCAATTCAACAACGAACGTGCCTTAATCGACATAGGCGGAAAGAACCCGCTCACAAGACCTCCATGTCTTGCGGCTCACACTCACCGAGTCCGCTCGGTCTAGATTTATTACTCCACATTCCCATATCACATGCTAACATAGTTAACCAATGTTCCATTTAAAACTTGCAGGTGGCAGGTAGTCACCCGACTTTTATCGTTCTATGCATAGCTAAGCAAAACTAGGCATATACGAGTTTAAAAACTAGTAATATGGTAAACATGGAATAACAAGGGTGGTAATGCACCAATTAGGCTCTTACTTAACTCCTAATCACTTAATGTAGTAACGGAAAGCAAGAGCGAAATTAATTTGTAAAACACAAGGTAGGGTTGTATGCATCCGGGGCTTGCCTTCGTTGACGGAAAAGTCCGGTTCCTGCGACGTTACACAAGGATTCGATCCGACCTCAACAGACAGATACACCTCCTCAATAGCTTGATTAACTACCATGTGTTCACCTTTGTTCACTACACGTAATAACAATGCCATGTTTAACATGATGCGGAATACGAAATATGATGCTCGATGATGGATACAAAAATTAATAATTTGAATACAACTTTCCTTCGCGGTACAGTTGCAAGTCAAACTAATCAAACCTTTTTCACAACACCCAAATCAATTGCCAAGGATCATTATCAACTAATGACCCAAGGTCATCACTCAATCCAAAAGTCCAAACAAAAACCTAAATCATTAAAAGTTACTATTCGCTTTTATGAATTAATTATTTAATTCAAAATTATGAAATAAATCAACTTATTCTAATTGAGCTCAAAATTTTAGTACATGTTCATTACCTGGTGACTAAGTTGCAAAATAAATTTCATCATTTTTGGATAAATAAATAAGCCTAGAAAAATCATGGAAAGTCATTTATTAATTAATTTAGCAATTTTTATCATATTCCAAAAATACTTAAAAATATTATTTTATATTTTTATTAAATACTATACATCACAGAGAAGTCACTCAAAAATTTTCATAATTTTTGGAGCTTTAAATAAATCTACACAAAAATAACAAAAACAGACACTATTCATTTAATTCTAGAAAATAGAAAATCCACTTGAACGCTAAGTCACTGACATGGTGACCCCACCTGTCATCCCCTTCCTCGCGCTCTGACCACGACGACGATGGCTCTGACCAGCGATATCTCGACGACGGCGAGATCAACGGCGACGGCGAATGCACTAACGTGATCACTACATCACGGCGCACCGATTTGTGGCACAAACACGAACAATTACTGCCTGGACCGAGCACTACGCCGGCCATGGCGACTGCGGTGGCACCGCAGTGCTACGCCGGCGAAACAAAGCCGAAAACGGGGAAACAGAGGGCATGGGAAGGTCCAGTAGCTCACCACGAACACGTTGGAGCAAAGAATGGGACCGGATAAGCTACGATGACACGGGTCGACGTTGATAGCGGTCACGGCGGAGCGATCTTCGACGACGGCGATGCTCCGGTAGCTGTGGTGGTCAAAATGAGAAACCAATGGGTCACAAAGCACTACATCATTGCGGTGAAGCCAAAGCAAGACTCGGCAAGGGCAGGGACTCACCGTACCGCACTGGCCACGGCGACGCGGGCTCGACGACGGGGCTGCCGGCCGTGGAGAAGAAACACGACGAGTGGCGATTCCCAGCAAAATTAAGCGGAATTGATGGGTTGGCTGAGTGCGTAAGGCTAACGCGGAGCTAGGACTAGCTTATCAGCGACGGTGGAGCACGACAACGACGGCACGGGCTCGTCGTAGTGGAGCAGCGGCGACGGGAAAACAGAGCAAGGGAGAAGGGCAACGACGATGGCGGCTCAGGCTAAAAAGGATGGCCAGGAAGCTCAAGGAAGCCACGACGAAGTCTTTAGCGTGCCAACGCGATGCCCAGACAGCCACGCGCGCGACTGGAAGCAAGCCGAAGCTCGCCGGCGGTGTAGCGCAAGCGGTGAACACTGTTCATCGAAATTACAAGTTTGCCATTCGCCAAAATTCACAAATTACTCCCAAATTTTCATAACAACTCAAAAATCTCCAAAAACAAAAGTTGCTCAAAATCAAAAGTTCTACAACTTTGCTTTTATAACCATTTCTTAATTCGGTCTAGATTTTGAAATGAACTTTTGAATTCAAATAGGGAAATTTAACGAATTACGCCTTTTTGAATTACTCAAAATTTTTCCAAACAACTTGAAAAACTCCAAACATAAACTTTGCTTAACTAGTCAAGCTCTACACTTTTGCTTTAAGGCTCAACCCCAAAATATGCTTAGATTTTGAAATGGATTTTCAGGGTAGGATTTAAATGTTGAAAAGCGGGGTTTTCTGGAAAATTTCAAAATCCAAACAAACATTGAACTTGAGTCAAACAATATAATTCAACATTCATTACACAATTGTAAACTTGTTTTAGTAAATGCACATCAAAGTTTTCACTAAATGCCAAGTGCTTTGCAATGCATATGATGACATGCCAGATTTTAATATTTAAACACCTGAGGTGTTACAATCCTTCCCCCTAAAAGAAATCTCGCCCCGAGATTCAAAGCCATAGGGTAAGTAATGGAAAAGGAAATGTGTCACGAGAAAACATACAAACTCTGTTCATAAAACAGCTGAGGTCCCTTTACAAAACACAATTTAGCTCGACTAATATTACTCTATTCTATATTGTCGCTAGAAACTCTGGAAACTTTTCTAACAAGTAATCTTCTGATTCCCATGTAGCTTCCTCTTCTGAATGTTGATTCCATTGTATCTTATAGAACTTGATTGTCCGTCTTCGAGTAACACGATCTTTCTGATCTAACACTCGGATAGGATATTCGGAATAAGTTAAATCTGGTTCTAGGTCTACTCCTTCAACTTCAACATTCTGTTTAGGCACTCAGAGACACTTCTTCAATTGAGAAACATGGAACACATCATGCACAGCTACGAGATGTTCAGGTAACTTCAAATGATATGCCACTTTTCCATATCTCTCCAAAATTTGATATGGTCCAATGTATCGGGGTGCCAACTTTCCTTTAACACCAAAATGGTTAACTCCCTTCATTGGTGATACTTTCAGATATACAAAATCTTCTTTGTTAAATACCAATGGTCTCCGTCTTTTATCCGCATAACTCTTTTGGCGAGACTGAGCTATCTTCAGATTACTCTGTATTTGCCTAACCTTGTCTTCTGTTTCTTTCACAAGGTCAACTCCAAAGAATCTTCTCTCTCCTGGCTCAGACCAACTCAATGATGTTCGGCATTTACGACCATAGAGTGCTTCAAATGGAGCCATTCTAATGCTTTCCTGATAACTATTGTTATATGAAAATTCAGCCAAAGGTAAGCATTCATCCCACTTATTGGAATAGTTAAGGACACAACACCTTAACATATCTTCAAGCACTTGATTAACTCTTTCAGTCTGTCCATCAGTCTACAGATGATAAGCTGTACTATACAGAAGTTTGGTACCCAATGAAGAATGCAATTGTTTCCAAAAGTTGGAGACAAACTGTGTACCTTTATCTGACACAATAGTCTTGGGTACTCCATGGAGACTCATGATTCTTGCTAAATACATCTTGGCATATTGGATCGTAGGATATATTGTCTTGACTGGAAGAAAATGTGCTGACTTAGTGAGTCGATCTACAATAACCCATACTGAGTCAAATCCCTTTGATGTCTTGGGTAGACCAACAATAAAGTCCATACTTATGTCCTCCCACTTCCAAGATGGAATAGGTAATGGTTGTAACTCACCAGCAGACCTCAAATGTATAGCTTTCACCTTTTGACAAGTATCACACTTTGCTATGTATCTAGCAATCTCTATTTTCATTTTAGTCCACCAGAATCTTTGCTTCAAGTCATGGTACATCTTGTTACTTCCTGGATGGATTTATAACCTAGTAGCATGTGCCTCTTCTAGAATTGACTGCCGCAACTCAGGAACTTTTGGTACCACTAGGCGATCCTTGAACCACAACACATCTTCATCATCAATACTAAAGCATTCTGCTTTTCCATTCTTGACTCTTTCCTTAATATGGGCTATACCCTTGTTTTCCTTCTGAGCAGCAATAACTTGATCTCGAATAGTGGCTTCAACAATTATGTTGGTCAAACTTCCTTGTTGAATTACTTCTACATTCAACTTTTCCATTTCTTGACATAAATTCAAACCCATTATTCTCACTGTTAGACAATTACAATAACTTTTGCGACTGAGGGCATCTGCAACTACATTTGCTTTACCAGGGTGATAATGTACTTCCAAATCATAATCCTTAATCAGTTCTAACCATCTTCTTTGTCGCATGTTCAACTCTGACTAAGTAAAGATGTACTTTAAGCTTTTGTGGTCTGTATACATATGACACGTATTACCAAGCAGGTAATGCTGCCAAATCTTCAGAGCATGAACCACAGCTGCTAACTCCAGATCATGAGTCGGATAGTGTTCTTCATGTTGCTTAAGTTGCCTGGACGCATAGGCAATGACTCGGCCTTCTTGCATCAACACACATCCAATACCCCTACCTGAAGCATCACAATAAACATCAAATGGCTTCTCGATGTCAGGTTGGGCTAACACTAGTGCAGTAGTCAACAGTCTCTTCAAAGTCTGGAAAGCCTTCTCACAATCAAATGACTAGACAAACTTGACTTGGTTCTTCAACAATTTAGTTATGGACTTTGATATCTTTGAGAAATCTAGAATAAACCGACGGTAATATCCTGCCAAACCCAGAAAACTCCAAACTTGATGAACTGTAGTTGGCGGTTTCCAATCAAGCACATCCTTCACTTTGCTTGGATCAACTGCAACTCCTTCGGCTGACAAGACATGTCCAAGAAATTGCACTTCCTTAAGCCAAAAATCACACTTGCTGAACTTGGCATATAGTTGATGTTCTCTCAAGCGGGTTAGAACAATTCTAAGATGTTCCGCATGTTCTTTCTTATTCTTGGAATATACTAAAATGTCATCAATAAACACTACTACAAACTTGTCTAGCTCAGGCATGAATACTGAGTTCATTAGATACATGAAATGAGCTGGAGCATTTGTCAAACCAAAAGACATTACCAAGTATTCATATAACCCATATCTTGTGGTAAATGCCGTTTTGGGAATATCCTCAGGCTTTATCTTGATTTGGTGATATCCTGATCTCAAATCTATCTTGGAGAAAACTTTGGCTCCGGCCAATTGATCAAAAAGCAGATCTATCCGAGGTAATGGATACTTATTCTTGATGGTCACTTCATTCAATGGACGATAGTCAACACATAACCTCAAAGTCTCATCTTTCTTTTTCACAAAAATTGCTGGACATCCCCAAGGTGAAGAACTAGGTTGGATAAACCCTTTCTCAATCAATTTTTGTAACTGAGTCTTCAACTCAGCCAATTCCTTAGGTGGCATCCTATAAGCTCTCTGAGAAATCAGAGCTGTTCCAGGTTGTAACTCTATATTGAACTGTACATCCCTATCAGGTGGTAGACCGAGTAAATCTTTAGGAAACGCATCCAAAAATTCACACACTACCGGAATATCTCTAATCTCTTTGACAGTAGTTGCACAAATCTTGCCCACTGATCTTCTTAGGGTTGGAAGTTGGATAAGAAGTTGAGAATTACTATCAGGCAAACTCACTCTTAAGGTCCTATTCAAAGCATCTATAACAGCCTTATGCTGATACATCCAATTCATTCCCAAAATTACATCTATATCCTGATCCTTAAGGATAATCATGGTATTGGGAAAAATATGCCCACCTAGGTTTACGGGTACCTAGTATACCATTTCCTTAGTACATAGACGTCCCCCGGGTGGCTGTATAAAGAAACTTTCCTTTGTTGCCCTAATTGAAATTTCATGCTTCACGACAAATGTTCTATTGATGAATGAATGCGATGCGCCAGAATCAAAAAGTATAACTGCAGGGTGATTGGCAACAGGAAACATACCCATCATCACTGGCTCCCCTTCTGAAATTTCTCTAGCTTGAATATAGAACACCCGTCCTGTCTTCCTCTCATCTTTGCCCTTCTAAGCATTCTGATTGGGGTTCTTGTTTGGTGCCTGACCCTGTTGTTGATTAGCAGGGGCCTTCTGATAATTTTGATTAGCCTGCCTAGGATATGGACATTCCTTGGAGAAATGACCAGTCCTTCCATAATTGTAGCACAGATAGTTGTGACCCTGGGATGTTGGAGCATTGCCACCAGGAGCATTGGTTGACTGTGAACTCGGATAGGTTATAGCAGGACGGACATTTGACTGTTGCCTGGCTTGGAACTGCGGTGGACGATAAGGAGGACGATTATGATGTACTGGATGATAAATCACCCTCTGCCTCTTCGGATTTCCCCCAAAAGATCCAGACGGCACACTCTTTTTCTTTTTAAGCTCCTTATGCTGCCGATACTTTGATTCTGAAGCAATTGCAATATTTACTGCCTCATGGTAAGTGACATTGGTGCAAGTGGTCATCATAGTCTGCAACTTGGTATTTAGGCCTCTCATAAACCACCTCTTCTTCTTGGCATCAGTATTGACATGTTCGGATGCATATTGGGACAGATGATTAAATCTTCCCACATACTGCATCACAGTTTGATCTCCTTGTTTCAAAGCAAGGAATTCATCTAGCTTCATAGTCATCACTCCTTCAGGGATATAATGGGCTCTAAAGGCAGTACGAAACTCAGCCCAAGTTATTGGAATGCCAGCAGGTTGCATAGCCACTAAGTTTGCCCACCAAGCACTTGCTGCTCCTCTAAGTTGTTGGGCGGCAAACATAGGTTTCTGATACTCTATACATGGAATAAGGTCAAATTTCTGCTCCATGGTTCGAAGCCAGTCATCAGCCTCTAATGGTTCATCTGCCTTAGTGAACACCGGGGGTCTTGTGTTTGTAAAATCAACATATGTAGCCTCCGGTCGGTTATGGTGGCGTCCATGGTTTTCGTACATCTGATTCTGATTACTCTGAGCCATCTCATGAAGCAAACGAGAATTTTTAGCCGTCACATTGACAAGTGTAGTTATAGCATCAGCTAAATTGGTTGGAACTGGTGGTGGATCTGGAATACCGTCCTCATCTTGTGAAGTTCCCGGAATAAACGAACCCCGCGTATGACGTATCTGCTTATAACAAACCAAACTTTATTCACATATCTTTCTTGAATTGTACCAAAGCTTACTCTAGACACATTACATAGAGTTTACTAATTTACAATCAAACCCATGAGTACGAAAACAGAACTACATAACTTAACTAGAGCTACTATTATACAACTCTACTCTTTTCCTCAAATTCTTCAAACTTTAGGCTCGATATCCATTCCAGAATTATTACCGCCTTCATCATCACTTTCATCGATCATTACTAATTCTTCAGGATCTTCTTCTTCTTCCTCTCTCGATTCATCATCATCAGCAAGGATGACACCGGGGTCCATGGCATCAGCTTGAGGCTCATGATTCGGATTTAGTAGATTGCTAAGCCTATGAACTTCCTCATGTAGATATGTATTATGTTCTTCTAAATCTTCTACATAGAATTCTAGCTCATGAGTTCTAGCTCTAGCTACATTTTCCCTATGCCAAGCTTCATTTCTTCCTTCCACCGTACGAACTAACATACTTTCGCAGTTCCTATGCGCGGTGGTGAGCTGCCTCAATTGACCCTGTAATTCTCCTATTTATATAACATCCAAAGCCCTATCTCTAGTAGATTGTGCTAACTCCATAGAAACCCTCAGTATCTCTGCCTTGGGATTAGGCCTAGTACTGCTACTGCTAGCACCATCATTTCTAGGGGCAAGTTGGTGACAAGGAACTCCTTTGGGTCCGGTGGACTTATGGGGCGTCATCTTGGCACGAGCCATACTGTAGGAAACCAATTTAATCCAAGTAAGACCATTTGATCAAAATCTAAAAAGTAGCTAAGATGGATTAGATTCCTCAAACCAGACTCACTACTTAACTCCAGACTAAGAGGTGAAGGAAGTAACGAGTGAATTATTCCTGATGCATGAATCGTTCTTACGAACAAAAACATCAAAGTTTATAATGCACATAAACAACATTTATTTTTATATAGGGCATAGCATGATTACTACTCCACCACACAAAACCTTTTTAATCAAATAGGGAATGGTGAGAAAGAAATAAGATAAGTCAGAAGCAATTTGGACTAAATTACCAAGTTAAATTTAGTCATCCAAATCATTTTGAAGTTTTTTGTAAAACAATACAACAAAAACCTTGTAACGATCGCTCTGATACCATTCTGTGGCAGAACCTCCTAAGTTATAGGGCCCACATGCACCTGTCACTATCCGACGACCTTTGACATCTATGCATATGTTTCCATGAACTTAAAAAGAATGTTGGGTGTCCCCGGGAACCCCAAATCATCCACAATTTCTAAGCAGGATCACGTTACAGAGTCATTGCAGTATTACAACATTTATTCAAATATCAAAACCAGAGTAAAAACAGCGGAAGTCTTACGATAACATAGTTTACAAACCAGTTGTTTCAAACCTTACAAACTAAGTTCAATAATTATTACAAACCATAGTAGTAGTGGAGTGGCATAATTAATATAGACATATCACACAAAATAAACATCCTGCCCAAGGATCACACATTTACTTCTCATCGTCAGAATGAACGATAGTCATGCAGCACGATCCAAAACAGATCTGCTCATGAGGTTCACCTGCAATAAGGGGTCAACGAACCCTGAGTACAAAAGTACTCAACAAGACTTATCCGAAATATTAACTGATAACTCAGGAATGCAGGCTCAGGGATTTAAGGTATGGTTTTAGCAATAATCAAAGTTATTTTGCGTAAAAGCTCTTTGACAAAATTCTTTGTTTCAACAGTTTAAACTTCAAAAAATCATATACAAAGATGACACGATCCGTAATGAGATCATGAAACTTCATATCAAACACCTTCATCAACCATTCTCAAGTTCCAGTTATTAATTCTACGATGATGAATAGTGAGTTGAGTCTCCTTAACCGAGGAGCAACGACGATTCGAACCGATTAAGCCCAGTTGGGGATTCCAGACCACACGACATATGTAGGTCCCCGACCTACATATACCAACCTACCCTCAGATCCCCTAAAACAAGAATGGGTCCGCGCCACCCGAGAACACAGTACTCCATTCCAGCCCATGGCCACGTGGGTACATGCTATTCCCACCATCTCTCCACTCCCAGTGTGCGAGTAGCCATTCTCGTAATAGAATTGCCAAGTTCAGGCTTACCGGAGTATGTGGTTAGTACTACAAATTCTCACCTCATGCAATTCAACAACGAACGTGCCTTAATTGACACAGGCGGAAAGAACCCGCTCACAAGACCTCCATGTCTTGCGGCTCACACTCACCGAGTCCGCCCGGTCTAGATTTATTACTCCACAATCCCATATCACATGCTAACATAGTTAACCAATGTTCCATTTAAAACTTGCAGGTGGCAGGTAGTCACCCGACTTTTATCGTTCTATGCATAGCTAAGCAAAACTAGGCATATACGAGTTTAAAAACTGGTAATATGGTAAACATGGAATAACAAGGGTGGTAATGCACCAATTAGGCTCTTACTTAACTCCTAATCACTTAATGCAGTAACGGAAAGCAAGAGCGAAATTAATTTGTAAAACACGAGGTAGGGTTGTATGCATCCGGGGCTTGCCTTTGTTGATAGAAAAGTCCGGTTCGTGCGATGTTACACAAGGATTCGATCCGACCTCAACAGACGGATACACCTCCTCAATAGCTTGATTAACTACCATGTGTTCACCTTTGTTCACGACATGTAATAACAATGCCATGTTTAACATGATGCGGAATACGAAATATGATGCTCGATGATGGATACAAAAATTAACAATTTGAATACAACTTTCCTTCGCGGTACAGTTGCAAGTCAAACTAATCAAACCTTTTTCACAACACCCAAATCAATTGCCAAGGATCATTATCAACTAATGACCCAAGGTCATCACTCAATCCAAAAGTCCAAACAAAAACCTAAATCATTAAAAGTTACTATTTGCTTTTATGAATTAATTATTTAATTCAAAATTATGAAATAAATCAACTTATTCTAATTGAGCTCAAAATTTTAGTACATGTTCATTACCTGGTGACTAAGTCGCAAAATAAATTTCATAATTTTTGGATAAATAAATAAGCCTAGAAAAATCATGGAAAGTCATTTATTAATTAATTGAGCAATTTTTATCATATTCCAAAAATACTGAAAAATATTATTTCATATTTTTATTAAATACTATACATCACAGATAAGTCACTCAAAAATTTTCATAATTTTTGGAGCTTTAAATAAATCTACACAAAAATAACAAAAACAGACACTATTCATTTAATTCTGGAAAATAGAAAATCCACTTGAACGCTGAGTCACTGACATGGTGACCCCACCTGTCATCCCCTTCCTCGCGCTCTGACCATGACGGCGATGGCTCTGACCAGCGATATCTCAACGACGGCGAGATCAACGGCGACGGCGAATGCACTAACGTGATCACTACATCACGGCTTACCGATTTGTGGCACAAACGCGAACAATTACTACCTGGACCGAGCACTACGCCAGCCATGGCGGCTGCGGTGGCACGGCAGTGCTACGCCAGTGAAACAAAGCCGAAAATGGGGAAACAGAGGGCATGGGAAGGTCCAGTAGCTCACCATGAACACGTTGGAGCAAAGAATGGGACCGGATAAGCTACAATGACACGGGTCGACGTTGACAGCGGTCACGGCGGAGCGATCTT
Organism: Miscanthus floridulus; assembly: GCF_019320115.1. Taxonomy (NCBI): domain Eukaryota; kingdom Viridiplantae; phylum Streptophyta; class Magnoliopsida; order Poales; family Poaceae; genus Miscanthus; species Miscanthus floridulus. The sequence continues at coordinate 60,359,302 of NC_089580.1, read as the reverse complement.
CGATGACGGCGATGCTCCGGTAGCTGTGGTGGTCAAAATGAGAAACCAATGGGTCACAAAGCACTACATCATTGCGGTGAAGCCAAAGCAAGACTCGGCAAGGGCAGGGACTCACCGTAGCGCACTGGCCACGGCGACGCGGGCTCGACGATGGGGCTACCGGTCATGGAGAAGAAACACGACGAGTGGCGATTCCCAGCGAAATTAAGCAGAATTGATGGGTTGGCTGAGCGCGTAAGGCTAATGCGGAGCTGGGACTAGCTTATCAGCGACGGTGGAGCACGACAACGACGGCACGGGCTCGCCGTAGTGGAGCAGCGGCGACGGGAAAACAGAGCAAGGGAGAAGGGCAACGACGATGGCGGCTCAGGCTAAAAAGGATGGCCAGGAAGCTCAAGTAAGCCACGACGAAGTCTTCAGCGTGCCAACGCAGTGCCCAGACGGCCACGCGCGTGACTGGAAGCAAGCCGAAGCTCGCCGGCGGTGTAGCGCAAGCGGTGAACACTGTTCATCGAAATTACAAGTTTGCCACTCACCAAAATTCACAAATTACTCCCAAATTTTCATAACAACTCAAAAATCTCCAAAAACAAAAGTTGCTCAAAATCAAAAGTTCTACAACTTTTCTTTTATAACCATTTCTTAATTCGGTCTAGATTTTGAAATGAACTTTTGAATTCAAATAGGGAAATTTAACGAATTACGCCTTTTTGAATTACTCAAAATTTTTCCAAACAACTTGAAAAACTCCAAACATAAACTTTTCTTAACTAGTCAAGCTCTACACTTTTGATTTAAGGCTCAACCCCAAAATATGCTTAGATTTTGAAATGGATTTTCAGGGTAGGATTTAAATGTTGAAAAGCAGGGTTTTCTGGAAAAATTCAAAATCCAAACAAACATTGAACTTGAGTCAAACAATACAATTCAACATTCATTACACAATTGTAAACTTGTTTTAGTAAATGCACATCAAAGTTTTCACTAAATGCCAAGTGCTTTGCAATGCATATGATGACATGCCAGATTTTAATATTTAAACACCCGAGGTGTTACAAAACTGGCCTAAAATGCCTAGGGGATGGAGAGATTGGTTTCACAGGGTATCGAGGAAAAAGGTTGGAGATTGGGAGATTTATGACTTGAATCAATGCTTGACACTCTCGTTGTCTGGAATGGAGAGGAACGATTCACTCCTGATTTCTACATCTTATTTTTGGTGTAACACCCTAAATGCTTTTGTTTTCGGTCGTGGCCCAATGACTATCACTTTCTCTGATATTTATATGCTGACTGGCCTTAGAATAACAAGATCAATGCAGCCATATGACTTCTTAAGTGCTGGCTCCAAGAAATTAGCCAAAATATTAGACTGCATAGGATGGGCAAGCTACATTCTGAACCATATCGGAGATGGATCAACTGTTAGCAAAAGAGAATATGTGGCTTTTCTGAACATGTGGTTAGAAAGGTTCATCTTTTGTGAGTCATCTTATGGTCCGACTTACAATCATAAACTCATGGTAGAGCATCTAGCAGTAGGCGCTCTCTTGGAAAGTATCTGTTGGGATTGGCTTACCATTTGATGCATTAGGTGGCCGCTCAACTGCTAAAGAATGAAGCAGTGCACATCATCAGCGGCCCTTGGTGGCTAATACAAATGTAGTTAAATTTGTATATGCATAAGATTGTAAAGCCAAATCTCTAGAATTTGAGCTTTCCCTCCTCCAACTTTGATGAGGAATACAAAGGCAAAGAAGGAAGAACCCGTCAGTGCATGAACTATGGTGAAGCTGCATTGGCCATAACAATTGATGTCGATGTTGGCCATCTCTTCAAGAAGTTTTATAGAGGGTTCGATGCAGATATCCTGACTTGGCTTCCCTATGATGAGGATGAGAACAATGAGTTGGTCTTCCCATTCAAATTTCAATTTGAATCAGGCTGCTCGGACGAAATGGCAGCTGCAATCTTCAATTCCTTCTCAAACCTTGTGTTCTTCCAGCTAAATTTCATCATAGCTGTGGCAAAATGTCTACAGGTTTCTTCCTTCTAGGCAACCTTCCAACCTATGAGTTTTACAACCCTTCTTTTGTAGCATGTTAGTTTAGTCTTGGTCAACTGCCTCCTCAACTGTTCTTCAAGAATATACTAAAGCCAATAGAAGGTATTAGTGAAGTAATGAAAGCCTCTAGAGTCTTTCAACTAGGATCAGATCTTCCTTGCTTCTGCTTGCATGACTGGACAAGAGTCAACTTCTCTTCCAACCTTTTTGACTCCTAGTGGCAAGAATGGCACTCCCATCTCTTTTGTGGGTCAGTTCATCCTAGATGCATAGCTCTAGATGGAGATTTTACTTCCGATAGTGAGGTAACTTACCATTCCTTTTTTTAGAAAAATTATTTGATAAATTCCCCTGCCAACTGTTCTATCAGACCTTTGTAGGACACCAAATTCGATCCCCTAAGCTTGGATAGGAAGGGGAGTCCTATAGAGTATCATCCACCATGTTCAGCCTCAAGAATGGGATCAACTACACCCACACTGAAGAAACTAATGAAAACTCAAGCTGCCTCTACCATTATAACATATCAATCCTCAAAATGTAAGACAACCCAAGGGAAAACCCAGAAAACCATTACTATAAAAAGGGTTCATAGAACGAGACCATCAACTGCTCAGGTAAAACGATTCATCCTCTTCCCAAAAATGGTATTCAATTTCTAATTTTGATTCTTTCCTTGTAGTTATCAACCATTACATCTCAATCTACTCTTGGTACTAAACTATTGTCCTAGGCATTTAAATCAGCACCAACCAAACCTTCATCGGCCGATCCCCAAAAGGAGCTGATTTTGGTTGAAACAACTGATGCTTCCAAGACAGTAGAAGATGAGAGTCCTTCCATTTCACCCCCTAATGCTACCAAGGTATTTTTCTCAAAATTCTTGATGTTTTTATTTATTCAGTTTTCATCCTTCTCTGACCATTTACCATGCTAGACACCCCCTGAGGAAACATTCACGCAAGGGTAGAAGTCTGGCAATCTACCTATTGAAGGTGATCCTATCGATGTTGACACCTAGACTATCGAATCTCCAGTCTAGCAAACAATTGATGGTAAAAAAGTCATATGCTTAGTTTACCTCTCTACAATAAATATGAACTAAAAATCTTCCTTGATGTTTGGAGATACCAATGTTGAGAGTTTAGAGCCGATTCAACCAGATACCATTGGTGCATCATCAGTCGTTTCGTCTTCTTAGATAGAAGCTATCCCAGAAAAGGTACCGTATTTACTTCACCATTTATCTTATTGTCAACTGATTCAATCCTCCTAACAAGATTTTCTTATATATAGGTACTTAATCTTCCAGCTCTAAGCTACTCTTTCAATCTTGAGGAGTATCTAGATGAAGATGAAATTAGCTCATCAGCCACCTCTTCTACAGAAGCTTTATTAGAAAAGACCTAAAATTGGCTAAGGGACATATTGCCAATGCTTGAGAAGAATATAGCCAATTTGGTCCAAGATGTGGATTCAATGCAAAGAGTCTTCTTAGCCATTAAGGATAATTAATCCCCAATTCTTATCAAAGTCTTGTCACCATTATCCATCATTGAAGATCAAGCCCCAAAGGTGAAAAGGCTCAGAGGAACCTATCTAATCATGAAGCTTTATTGGCCAAGAAGAACTCTAATAGACAAGAGGCCAAAGAGCTAACATAGCTAATTGATAATCTAAATAATTCCTCCCTCAGAATTGATCCAGAGCTAAACCAACTAGAAACCAAACATGCAAACATGAGAAGGAACTGGAGAACGTGAAGGCTGCCATCAATCGCCATAAGTCCAATCTGGCTCAAATACCTAATGCCATTAAGCAGAAGAAACATGAACTATTGACCAAGATCAGAGAAGGCCAGGCCATCTATAGTAGCCTTGAGAATATTCTTGGATCAGCCGAAGAAGACAAGCAACAAATCACAGAAGTCGATGCTATCCGGCTAGAAGCATTGAAAGCAATCCAGGATGGTCTAAACTTATAATCTGCATACCAACATGTATTTTATGTGGAACCAATGATAATCATATTTTCTATTGATCTATTGTATTTCTTGTCTTGGCTAAAAAGCCGATTTGGAAATAGCCGATTCCAGACCTCTGACCTTAATCCAATTAATTCTGAAAACATGGCCTTCATTAAGAAAACCCCTCAATCTTCTGTCCTCAGATATCAACACCACATTCTCTTCAACATTAGTGAGGTGGCATTTTGCCTTCTATTAATTGAGGTTGCCTTTTGCATGTCCCAAGATATCTACCACCACGCTTCGTGGCTATAAATACTAGCCGAGGGCTCCAGCCTTGAACACATCTATAATCGCAACTGCTCCTGTTCCTTTGCACTTCTCCACCATCGCAAACTCTATAGCGGTTTATTCCCTTATTTCATAGATCCAATCGACCTTATGGCTGGCGAGGACAATCGAGGCAAGTGGGTGGCGGAGGTGGTTCTAGAGGAGAACCTACTGATGAGCTAGTGCCTCCACCATATGAGGTGAGATCAATATCTTCTGCTCATGGCAATGAACTTCTCTAACTTGTTTATAGGTTTGTCTTGAATGACAACCTTTATCCACTTCCTCCTAGGGCCGGTGAGTCCTCCAATGCTACATCTGATGCCACCTCCATGTCAGACTCGTCGTTGGACTCCTCTGACTCTTACGATGGTGACGACGCCTAATATTTCCTCTAGGAGTGGAGGGCAGCCTAGGACCATTATTCTGAGGCAACTCGGGAGAACGGTCAGCTTGAGATCTGCCTTGGGGCCTCTCAAGCCACCCTCCTCGCTACAGAGGAAGAGGCCAACGCTCCTCGTGTGCGGCTGGCTAAATCTGACGCCATGGTGGCAGGTAACATGAACTCCAAGAAAACTCTTCTTCTAATTTCCATTGTCTTTATCTCGATAGCTCCTTTGTTTCTATGATCGCCAGCCCTGACAGTGCAGTTGGAGTCCCTCTGACTGGCGGCAAACGTGGCTATGGTGGCCGTCAACGCTCGGTCCCCCCTCATCAACACCCGCCTCCATGACGTCCCAGTCCATGTCTAGGAGATCGCCCTTCATGGTGTCCATCATGGCACATCGGTGGCGCTGGCCGCGGTGTAGGTCTAGACCAGGTACGAGCTCCACACCATGGAGACCGGTTTCTTGATGGGCGACGACCCCGAGGAGCATGAGGAGTTGATCGAAGAATTCATCGATGCAGCAGAGGCCATCGTGGACATCACATCCGCTCAGGATGTGATAAATAATGTCTTTGATTAGTTTGTATTTAGGGTAAACTAATCAATAAATAAAATCTTCTGCTTCTCTATGATCGTGTCTTAGTGTACTTTCTGCAATGTCTTTGTATACATCATGATTGACTTTGTGTTTGTTTTTGCACTATAGGCGATACATCTCATATCAACTTTTCCCCCTTTCAGGGTACTTTTGAGCTAAAGGCGATACCATTCTAGTACTGGCTATTAGAGCCAATGACTAAACAAATTGGCTGTCAAGTACTGATCCAAATGCTAGGATAATATTCCTTTAGACATTTTCCATTGATCGCTTCTTGATAGGTTGCACCAGAACTCTTTAGACCAAAGATCAAATAATTGCTTATACTCAGGATCCAACTTAGCATTCACATACATCGGCCTAGGCCTATCTCTAGGAGCAATGTCTATCTCCTCTAATTCACCAGCCGACATGAAGCCATGCCCTAGCTTACCACCTGTATCATCTATTGGATTATCCATTAAAACAAACTCTCAGAGCTAATTGCTTGGATCGGCTATTGGCTTTCATCATTGATCTTAATGAAGCCTCCTTCCCATAGCTTGCTAGAAAAACACTCAATGTCTTCTAGTTCCTAATATACTGAATCGGCTGTTGCGATACTCATAGAATCATCAGCATGAACCAGCTCAACATCGTCTCCATGCCACTGAATCAGGCATTGATGCATAGTTGATGGTACACAACAATTTGCATGAATCAAATCATGACCAAGGAGTAAACTATATGAACCTTTTCCATCAATGATGAAAAAGGTGGTGAGCAAAGTTTTACTTCCAATTGTTAATCGATGTTCATTGCCCCCTAGTCTTAGATGCATTACCCCCGAAATCCTTAAACATCATGTCGGTCTCAATCAAATCTCCTGGTGTCTTGCCAAGTTTATGAAAAGTAGTATAAGGCATAAGATTGACAAAAGCACCACCATCCACCAACATTTTGCTCATTGGCTTCCCATCAATGAAACCTTTTACATATAAAGCTTTTAAGTGTCGATGCTTGACTTGCTTATTGAATATAGCTTGATGTACAACTGTCAACTTGGCAACTATCTCCTCATACTTCAATTCATCAAAATCCGAATAGACTTCTTGATCTGCTGGAGCTCTTAATTCTAACAGCAACAGAAAAGCCATTTGAATATTAGCCGATGGTTGACCCCTATTGGCTGTTTGTTTAGTGCGCCACACTTGAGGTCTACCGGATGCCTGAGCTTGTTCTAGCTCTCTATTCCTTAGGTGTTGTACTCTTCTTTTTTGGCTTCTTGTCAAACCTCCTAGACACCATTGCCCTTCCTACCAAACATACTCTTTCTCATTACTTTCTTCTTCATAATCAGCCTAGTTTTGATCATGACTCGTTTCCCAAGCCAATTATGAACACTTCTATTTTTAAGCGCCGGTCCATATTATTATGATGATACTCATCTCGAGCATGGATAGACCAGCGATTAGGTGAGATTGCCTAAACTCCCAATATTGCTCACTGTACTCTAGACAATTATTTTTAGTAGACAATTTCAAACCTTCGTTCCAGCAATGTCTGAAGAAAGGACAATTCTAATGTGATTCATCATGTTTTCTTTCATACCTCTCTTTCTCCTATTGATGCTGGTATTCTTTCTCTTCTAACCAACGCTAATAATCCTTTTCCTTTTGTTGTTGCCATTTATTCAACAAAATTTGAGATGTGACATGCGGCCTTATCGCCCCATCCCTAGGTGTCTCTCTCTGCTCATATTGGCTCTTCTGTTGATCACAACATCTTTTAATCTCTCTATATTCATTAGCCAATATTTGCATCTTTGGGTCGATGGTTCTGGCTTCTTTGGCCCTAGTTGATGTTAGGACTTTAGTCTTCCCTTTGAGCAACCTAGCATCAACCATGTTCTGATCTCTTGGAAAAGGATTATCATCAACTTTCATCTTTCGAGGTGTATCAAACTTGAGCTTCCCTTGCTGAATAGCCCTCTGTATTTGTTGCCAGAAAATTCTACACTCATTAGTAGAATGAGAAGTGGCGATATGAAATTTGTAGAATTTCTTATTCTTCAACTGATCAGGAGGCAACATAACATAATTGGTAGGCAACTTGATCTGTCCCCTCTCAAGCAAAAAATTGAAGAGCTTGTTCGATTTTGTCACGTCGAAATCATAGCTCTCCTCAACTCCTTTTCCCCAAAGATTTGGCACCATTACTGTCTTCTTACCCTAATTCCATTCGGCCATAGCAATCTCTTGTTCTTCATCATCCTTATTGCCATCATCAACTAAATATGGATTATAGGCTTCGGCAATTGCGGCACTCTTCTAGAATCAGGTATCTCTGCGCATATTCTAGAATTGGCTATTGAGCGCTGCCACTCATTGAGCCAACTGATCTAAATTGTCAAACTCTTGCCCTAGTAGCTTCTCTCTCCATGTTGGCAACATTCCTTGAATGGCCAAAGCAACTAGCTGATCATCAGTTAAGTTCAATGAGAAGCACAAATTTTTGGTATCTCAAAACCTCTAAAGAAACTTGGTGCCCGATTCATTAGTTCTCTGCCTTATGGTCGTCAAATCGGTAATTTTCTTTTCTCCTGTCCCAGTATAAAAATATGTATGAAACTTCTTCTCTAGGTCAGCCTAATTGGTAATGGAATTAACTGGCAGCGATAAAAACCAAGTGAAGGCTAGTCCTGATAGGGACAAGGAGAAGAAATGAACTCGATGGGCCTCTTCAATGGATGCTTCGCCTAACTGTGTAAGATACCGACTGATATGTTCTATTATACTTGTGCTATCTTGGCTAGTGAACTTAGCAAACAACGAGAGCCTGTAATTTATAGGAAGAGCGACCAAATCATACCACTCTAGATATGAACATTTGTACACTAAGGTCTGTCCTTTTGGCTTCAAACTAAACTAATTCTTCATCATCTCGATCACTCTGAGCAACAACTCATCAGCACTTGAATCTGGATTTCTTTGCAATTGCTAACCCATCTGCGGATTAAAATTTTGGGTACCTTCATATCCTAAATTTGGAATCATATGAAGGGTATTGTAATCCATCTCATAATGATATCCTTATGGGATCTCTATCTGTTGGGTCCTTTGTCGGTTTGCTACTTAAAGTCTCTAGTTGTAGATGCTGGGATCTGTATCTCTATTAAGCCTTTGAACTGATGGCACTATTTTTTGAGCCAACGACGGTATTTGGCCTGATGTGCTAAAATTAGCCATTTGATTCTACACTTGCCCTGTCGGCTGTTGCACATACTGTACTAATAATCTAGGATTATTTTGCATTTGATTAGTAATGGTACCTTGAACTTGTTCAGATGAGCTCTAAACTGCCTGGACATCGTCATTACCAATTAGTGCTGCTTCTTGATGGCTAATACCGGCTTGATTAGTCCCCTGAGTCGATGGATATGGAATATTGTAGTAAGTCGATCCAACCTGATCAATTGGATATCCATGAAACACCTCTTTCATGATGTTATGGAATGTGTTCAAGAAAGTTGTATTATGGTTCGATATGGCATCATGAACAGATTTGTTTACAGCCTCTATGAACAAATGCCTATCTTTAGCTTCGTCTGTATCTGACTGCCCATGCATCAAAACTCTTGGTAGTGGATATTTCTGAACAACTTTATTGTCGTGTGTTTTGGTGTAGGACAACAAACACTTATTCTGAAACTCTTCTATAGCTTTACTAATGACATCTTTATCCTCATCAGGTAAGTCTTCATAAGGCACCATAAGAATGTCACTGTTGTTGTAAGTTGCCATGATGATTGTGGTGTCCCACTAGGCGTGCCAGAACATGTGTCAGTGCAAAAATGTGTCAATGCGCCTAGCACACAGCCAGCCAGAAGGATCTACTTAGGATAAGCCCAGAGATCTGCTTGGCTTCAACACAAAACCTATCGCCCCTGTGAATTCCTGAAGGCGTGCTAGTCAATTTGACCTGCAATTGACAAGGAGAGAAAGTTTATCAGTAATTTAAGCTGGAACATGCCGGTCTGCCCAGACAGTTCCAAATGTGATGCTTCAGGGGCAGGCAGCCAAAAAAATCATCTAAATAGCTGATACGAGAAGAAATCGGTTGTTAAGGACTGTAAAGCTTGCGGGTGGTGATTGATTTTATAGTAATGCATCTAGATATAAGTAACATCATTAGCTAGATAAATATGACTGGTGTAAAGCATTGAGCCGATAAGTTTAACAAAAAAAGATATAACATGCGAATAAATCGACTGTCTAGTACAAATAGATCCATAAACGCTCTAAATCTAATCTGCTACCATTAACAGTGAGGTTTGACCGGATTGATGTAGCTATGATGATAACAACAAACTAAAGCCAAAGAATCCATAAAACCATCTATATGTTGATAGGTTTCTGAAAGACATGATATATGTGTGAGCTATAACACCCTAGGTGTTTTTCACCAGTTAAGTAATGGGTTTGAGCTCAAACATGGCATGTTAAGTGGTGATGAGGGTGTCAAGATCAAATCTACAAGAGTGAGCTCCAACTTAAACATGGGCAACACACCTTTGCTTGCATATTGGCCCTTTTGGATATATACCTAAGTAATGTTGAAGATGCTTCTTTTCATGTGCCTCACATCAATTTCCACCCACATGGATGATTAGAAAAGTTTCGTGAAGTTTGGAATCAAGAAGTCACATGAAATGCCAAGTTATGCCCTTGCCTAAATTGCTTTATTAGGTGAATGAGAACATGTGATGACAAACAAACATTGCAACCTTGCTCAAACAACTCAACTTATACTCATGAACAAAAGTTATGAAGGGTTCATGTTGAGCAAGTGGCCAGAAAATGCTCCAATAGATCAAAAAGGGTAATTTAAGCTTTATCTTGATGCTACTTTGACTTGGTTTGAACTGTGGCCTAGAGGGTTTGCATCATAGTGGAACCTAAACAAAAGTTGAAGTTTGAGTGGAGTAGAGCAAAACTTTGTTAATGGACCAAGAGCTAGATTAGCTTGTAAGCAAGTCAAACCGAGCCCTCAAGTTGGAATCCATGGCTGTTTTGGGGGCTCGAAATTTGGCTAAGTCTGGGATGACTGAATTCGTGATTTTAGTTTTCATGTACCCTACTTTGGAACCTTGTATATCTTCAACCAGGCTGAATTAGACTTTGAACCTTTAAGCAAAGTTGTAGTCCTCATATAGATCTACAACTTTTGTTACTACATTTTGTGCCAGAACTAAATGGATCAGTAGTTACGAAAGGACAAAGATTGATGTTTAGTCACGTTTTTGGGGTAGAATTGAGTTTTGAATCTGATTGTACTAGACCGACCGATGCCCTTAATGGAACTCTGTGTAGTTTCATGTACTTGCCTTTGGAGCACTGTATCTCCCAAACCCGGCCGAACCAGCTCAACTTCATATAAGCAATATTGGTGTACTCATGTAGCTCTATACCAAGGAGTAATAGGTTGAAGCAATCATCATTACGGTTAGAGAGTTGGGAGAGGGGTAAGATGACACTTTCAGTCGTTTTTTAGGCCAAACCGAACACTATCATGAAATGGTGTCGTTCGGATGTTGCACGCCGTGTGGCTGGCCTTGTTAGTCGCATGCTCGCCACGTTGCTCCTCCGATTGGGAAAAATCGAGCCAAGCGCTCGCCCCTCTGTTGCTCTCCCATTCTCTCCCTCTCCCTCTCAGTCTTGCTCACCATGGCTGAGGCAAGCTGGAGCTCCATTGCCGCCGTTGCTCCTTCTCCTGCAGCCCTCCAGCTCCACCACCGAGTACGCCTATGGCTCTGCGACCGCCTCCCCAAGCCCTAGGTGGAGCCGAGACCCACCGTGTGCTTGCCGTTGCCGAAGCTGCCGCTGCTGGCAGTGCCGTCCTGGCGTTGCTCAGCTGCTGCACCACTGCTGCCTACAGCATGGCTGGCCAGGGCCTGGCACGGCCACTACTGGCCATGGCCAAGCCCAAGCGCAGCCCCTCCTTGCCGCCGCCGGACGCTGCCCTGCTGACCGAGCCCTCCGTTTTCCCATGCTGCTCCGTCCCAGTCTGATGGAGAAGGCGAAGGACCGCGGGCTTGAATAAGGGAGAAGGGAGGGGGTTAAGTGAAGAATCCGTGACCCTGATGAGTAGTGCCTTAATGGATCCATTTGTTTGAGTTTAATTTGTGATTTCTACAGGGACCCCGATGCAAGATTTACATTCCTTTTCTCTGATTTTTGCAGATTTGGATGATCAACTTTGAAAATTCATAGTAATTAGTATAAAAATCGTAAAATAGTAAATGAGAACTTTTTGGAATCCTTGTGAAATTATGTATGCACTATAACTACAAAATGTCATGTTTTAGTTTAAATATGTTTCTATAAAAATAGATTTATGCAGTTAGGTTTTTAATACTAATTGTGTCTTGTCTTTTTCATAACTATAGTTGTTGTCCTCAAATAAATATGAAATTTTTATGGAGTGCTAACCAGGTGATGATGGATGTATGGTAAAAATTTCAGGTTTTTAGGGTTGATAGTTTAATATCTATAAAAATAAGAAATGCCCTGTATTGCCTTGCTCCTATTCTGAATAGGCCTGCATGTTTGAATTAATTGGCTTAGTTAAGTTATGAATCATGACTTGATTACAATACATGAGTTGTAGTACTTTTCTTAAGCTTTCCAAAAAGCTAAATATAATAATTTTTGGTTAATAAGATTTTTAGTTATAGTTGCTTAAATGTCTATGGCTGTTTCTTCCCAAACTCAGACAGGGTTGCCTTGTTGGTACTGTGGGGACTTTTTAGTAGTAGACTTAGCTTTAGGTGTTTATAACAAAGTTGTTTAGAATTTGCTAAACTTTCCAGAAAGTCTAGAACCATATTTATTTTACATGTAGAACTCTAGTTATAGCTGTTTAAATTGACATGTCAGGTTCTGTTCATGTTTTGGACAGAGATGAATTCATTGGATTAATTGACCTTGTTAGCTGTAGAATAATCTTATGATGATAATAAGAAAGTTTTAGGTAACTTCATAATATTTTCAAAAAGTTATGATTCATGATTGTTGGAGGTCTACAACTCTAGTTATGCTTCTTTGAAGTTCCTATCAATTTTTTGTACCACTGTTGTTGGGCTGCATTTGCAGTTTTGCTTGTGCAATCATTTTTGTGGTGTTAATGATGTTTGTTGTGGTTGTAGTGAATACTAAAGTTGTAGCTAATTTCATAATATTGCTTGTGTTCAAATTGCATGGACATAGGCCTGATAATTTAGGAGCTATAGATTGCATGATTTTGTGTTCAAGTTGTAGTTCATTGTCAGATTTTGCATGCTCTTTGTAGAGATATGAATGATTGTCTTGTTTGACTTAGCTATACTTTGAATCATGTCTTAGAGATAATAGAACAAGTGTAGTGCCTTTCATGGGTTTCCAAATTGCTAAAGATCATCCCTTTTGGTGTTGTAGAGCTCCAGTTATAAGCTTACGAAGTTGCATGGCAGAATCTGTCCAAGTCTAGACACAGGTGCTCAATTGTGCTTGATTGACCTTATTAATGGTAGAATCACCTTGTGGTGATACTAAACATGTTTTAGATAATTTAATAAGCTTTCTAGAAAGTTAAGGTTCATGCATGTTTGATATCTGTAACTCTAGTTTTACATTTTTGATAGTACTACTACTTTTCTATCCTAGTTTTAGGTAGATCTAAAACATTGGCATGGTTGACCTGGTTAGCTTTAGAATGAGATTTTGGTGATAATAATAATGTTGTGGGAAATTTCATTAGCTTTCCATAAAGTCTAGGGTCACCCTTGTTGGATGCTTATATCTCCAGTTATGGATAAAACAAGTGATCATTGTGATGCTGTCTAGATTTCTATACATGTGCTAGGTGATTGCCTTAGCTTGCTCTTGTTTTGGCTAAACATGTTGGTTAGTTCTTGATTAATGCATGTGTGAAATGTCTGAACTTAAGTTCACTTGTGTGCTATGCCTAATATGTTTACTATCCCTTTATAATAGGTTGTGTGATGTTTAGTTAAATAACTCTAGGTGCCTATGTCTTGCATGGTCTTATGTTTGCCTTGAATGCTATTATGTGATGCATCTCATATTACTATTCTTCATATTCATGCACTTGCATCTTGCATCTCATCTAGGTACGCTAGATGAACCACGTGAAAGGCGGGATGTTGGAGCCGAACCCGAAGATGGAAGGACCCCTGGAGTACATGCCTGAATAGGAGATGCTCACCAAGCGAGTGTCATCTAACAAACACTAACCTAGTGTTGTTGGATTCCAGGCAAGCCCCGGAGCATTCTAAGTCTCCCATGTTTTTATAAATATCTTGAGTATCTTTATTGTTGATGATGCATTAAGTATAGGAATTGGTTGGAACCAATTATTGCATGGTATATCTATCCTTGTCCAGATATCGCACTTGAATCCTATTAAGTTCAGGAATGGGTTAAATGCTTAGCCATGCTTAGTGCGGTAGAAGTCATGTGATTTCCTGTCACCTACGAGCTTTAGGATGAGGTGAGTCACGGTTGGCTATATTTGCTATCGGGGAAAAGAACCATGTTAATAATGAATTAAGATCGGGCGAAGTCTTGTGTAGGGTTGGACATAGTGACTCCGTCTGTGTCGTTTAAGGACCGATACGTTGTACGTCCTCATGTCATGTTCAACACAGCCTAACACTTAGCTGGCTGGATAAGTCGTTCCGACCGCGAAGCCTAGTAGTTTGACTTAGGCCGGGAACCAGGGGGTCATGCGCATTCTAGAGGCAGTAAGGATGTGCTTGGGGACATTGGCGTGAGTCCAAGGGGTCAGGTGCTTAAAATTCCTGCACTTCCTAGCAGAGTGTCACCATTGAGGATGCGGCGCTGTCCGGACCTATGACTCCGGAGTTGTACCAAAGGTGACTTGATTGCGACCCCGACGGGGGAAGCAGGGTTTGTGTTAGGAATACCCCTCTAGCTGGATAGGAATCGATTCGAATCGCCGTCTCTCCCGGATAGTGAGAACTATTGAGAGTATGCCCTAGAGATAATCATAGAGATAATTATATTGCCTTGTATCCATGATATATTATGAGTTCATTGAATTTCCATTAAAGACAACCTGTATCGATTAGCAATTATGTGAATTGTTTGTGAAACTCTTTTACTTGTATGGTTATTCTAATGTTGTCCCTGGTCAGAGTTCGTGTGAGGACACACATGAATAATGGATCAGCACATTATTAGTTGATGACTATGTTTCACAAGTCATAGACATGGAGATGTCAAACTAATAATGTGGGCACATGTATGACATGGGGCTAGACTGACCCAACGTGAGATGTTGTTATTATCTCTATTCACATCATGTATGTTATGTCCTTAGACCTGAGATTTTTGTATGTATTCAAGATGTGAAACGACCTACTCAGGGATTATCAAACGCTACTCCATAATAGGGTAGTTATAAAGGTGGTTTTTTGGGTTTGTCGGGAAACATGCTTTGAGACATAGACAATCAAGAAGGAATTTGCCCCTCTCTATATGAGAGAGATATCACTGGATCACTCTAATGATTAGATCAAGAAATGCATGACCGTGCTTGGGTTAAGTGTTAACCTATGAGTTGGACCAAATATCGTGTGGCAAGGGAATAACAAGTATGTGGTTTTGTGGTGGTTCGTCTGATATGATCTTTGCGTACACATAGGAGTTGACATGCCTTGCTAGAGGCTGCTATCAATTAATGGCCGAGTAGGAGTACTCGGGCCATGTTTATGTGTGTGTGAACCCATAGGGTCACACGCTTAAGGGGCTGGAAGCCTAATTCGGATTGGATCCGAGTTAGACAAGGCTTAGGGTTACTAATGGGTCTCCAACTCGGGAGCTCATTAGGGATGCCTATAAATAAGTGGGGTGGGCAATGGGGCTAGGGACCACACCGTTTTGGTAGCCGCCACCGCCCATCCTATGCCCGCGCCTGCTGCTCCTCATGGACCTAGCAGTCTAGAGGCACGACGCTTCCTCCCTGTACATGTGGATACCTCGGATGTGCTGTATCTAGAGCACAAGGATGAACCGCACGAAGGGGATGGACGTACGGATGACCTTGCAACTGCACGGCACTGCTACGACGCGTTCGACTACATCGAGTTGCTTCCGCTACACCTGCGTGTCTAGTGGTAATCCCATGATCTATAACTAGCAGTAGATCCTGGTTTATGAGGTCGAATTTTTTTGACTGAGCAGCGGCAACATAGAGACACTTAATTGAACTTGATGGTTATAATGATTATAATGATGATGATGATGATGATGATGTTACAACATTATACCGGCTATGGTTACTATTGCCTGATACTAAATGATATCCCACATGTTTGGCATAGGTTAGTTGCTAATCTAGAGATGAATAGCTATAATTAACATGGTTACTGAATTGTAAAATGTATAGCTCAACTCTTGGCTTTTATGCAAAATGTTGTCAAGCTAGCTCCACCTATAAAGCCTTGCATACTACTTGGTGTCACTTTATTTCTGGTTTATGACGGGTAAGTCTAGCTGAGTACATTCGAGTACTCAGGGTTTATCCCACCATGTTGCAGGTGAAGTTCTCGGCCTGCTGAAGATGGTGGCTAACCGCCGGTGGGTTCGGTGACTCTATATTTATTTCTCATCTATATGCTTTTGTCAGAGGATGTCACTTATGTTAGCAATGTATTTGGAACTTATATTAATGTAATCATTTGAAAGCTATGTTGTTTTCAATAATCGGTTTTGAAACCCAAACTTGTACTATTATTTGTGAACCCATTTGTAATATTATTTCCGCTGCAACTCTACGTATGTGATGTGTATTTGCTTAATCATACGATTTTGGTTGTGATGTTGATTTACCGAGGTCCTTCGTGACACTCGGCGAACTACCGGGTTTATATAAGTGAAAGTATGTACGTGTCAATGTGCTAAACGAGGACAGCCGTACTTGATCTTGTATAAATTGAGCGGTTCTGTCACATGAATGCACAGGCGAATCGGCTGAAATAGCTGATTCAGGTAGAAAAAGGATCATAGCATGTGAACAGTTGACTATTCAATACGAGCAGACCTATAAACTCCTCAAATCTAACATATTATCTTTAACAGTGGAGTTCGACCGGATCGATGGCAGCTATAATAAAGATAACATATTAAACCTTTAAATAAAACAGATCTATTCACATTTAACAGGATCATGAAAACATACTATGAGCGTTAAAGTACGGGCGATCGGCTATTTAGCCGATGCAGGCATAGCAAACAGTCAAGGTCATGCCTAGTCAAAAGCGAATCTACCAGCTAGCATCCTCCAATCTAAAGTACTAACAGTGGGGATCGACCGGATCGATATATCCATAATAGTGAGTTATAGACCGGATTCAACTAGCTAGTAAACCTTCTCAAGATCAGGCACACCTTGACTGCGTACTATGCACGATCAAGATCGAAGTAAAACAGCCGATAAAACATAATCCGTCGTTTAAAGTAAGAGCCGTCGTAATGTAACGAAATAAACGATGGACTAAAAGGATGTGAGGCCGATCTTGATCGGGCAGGTTGATATTGCTGAAAACTAATGACAATAAGAACATCAGCAAGATCAGTAACTTAATGAATCTACCCGAAGGATGTCACCCTTAGGTAGAGCTGATAACTTGACCTTAATCTAATTCGAGCAGTGGAGGTCGAACTTAACCGATGCAGCCATATTTAACTAGATAAGGATCGATAACTAGCTTATACTAGAGCTCGTAAGAGGTCGGCCGGACCGATGCAGCCTTACAAATAGAAGTATAAGCCATGACGGTACTTAGAGACAAGCCAGAGGTCGGTCGGACCGATGTTGCCCTGCTTGTTGAAGAACTCGCCGAGATCTACACTACTCCTACTCCTAAAGGTTGGTATAAAGCCGAAAAAAGTAATTGGTATTGATTGATTGGATGTTTTTTACAATAGCCGGCGTCCAATATTTATATCCGGAACCTAAGCATGAATCCTACTCAGGTACGACTCATTACAATCTTTGATATAAGAGAAAATATTCCTAACTTAAGATAACGTGGATCCTAATATTTTCCTTTTTGTAGAGTCTGACATGTCTTTCCCGACGTCAGCAGATAACGACAATGAGCTATGGTTGGTGCCGCATCTGAATCAGCTGATATCGATTCTTATGCAATTGATTCCTTGGTGACAAAATCTTAGAAGCTTCGAGTTCCTGTGTTCTTCTTCCCAAATTTTAGTGTAAACAGCTTCTTTCACCAGAGACTTGGGACATGCCCCTCTCTCACCCGTTTGTAACCCCTACTATAAATTTTCAGTGCTAGTAACATGAGCAGCAGCGATGAACTGGACGTAAGGACATTCTACCCGAACCAGTATAAACCTCGTGTCCTCTTAGCAGACCATCCGAGCCAGACGCGTAATATTAGAAATTTACTAGTTGGTGTTTACTCGAAACACCGACACTTAGGCTACCCCCTCCACCCTTCTTCCCTGGCGCCTCTTTGGCGATGAGGCAGCGGCATGACACCCTCTCCGTCCTCTTCTTCCTGACCTCTCTCGGCAGCAAGGTAGCAGCGTGGCCATGCGGCGGCAAGAAAATTGGATATTTGGGACTCAAGGTGGAGAGTGGCGTCGTGACTACAGCGATAGCATGGCATGGACTCGGGCTTGCACGGGCCTAGTGGGCCACCATGCCCATCAGCACAACACGATACGACACAACTAAGTGCTCGTAGGGCCGTGCCTGGACCGAGAGTTGGGCACGGCGGCCTGACACGACATGACACGACTAGGCACCATGCCGATTAGTGTCGTGCCATACCGGGCTAGGGTCAGGCTGCCCGTTTGGCCATCTATATCTATAATGACCTAGTGTCCAGACGGCTAAGATCGACTTTACACATCGAGTGAATCACACACTATCGTCAATCCACTTACGTTTTTGTCCGCGATTCATGTAAAACCTAAGGTTAGCGGTACATTACAATCTGAAAGTCTTATGATTAGTCCCACCCACCATCACCATGTAAAGTGGAGATGAAACCACCACAATCTCACGTGAATACACGATATAAGTCGTCGTAGGCCAAATTCAAACGTATGGACGCAGGAGAGCGACCTCACAGCATACTGTCACGGCAAATAATTGTCTTTCATTTTGTAGTGTACAGCCACATTCAGATTCGGAGTTCGCAAAGACAGAACAAACCAAACAAAACTCACGCTGCACAATTCGAATGTTGGCTCGACACACGCACACAAGTAGACGTATGATCCCTATTCCATCTTGGATGATCCAACGATGGCAACATCTGCCTCGATTAAGCAGCTGCCCTTGACAAGGTACCAGTCCTCGACAGACTTCGTCGCCATGAACTTTGCCCATCCCCAGCCATCGCAGTCCTCTGTCGCTTGGAACTGGCACCGGCCTGGACGCACACAATACATATCCCAAATTCATACTACAGCATAAATAATCGTATCGGTCTGAACATCTGGATCATGTTACAGTAGGAGCAGGTACGAGTGACAAACCTGTCTTTGTGTTGCGATTGCTGGTCACCTTGTCTTTGATGGATAGACTGACTTCTACCAGCACCCCTGAGTTCTGTAGGGAAGCGTCTCCGTCTGGCTTGGCCATATGCAGGTAGAGGGAGAGGAATTCCTCGTTACCGTCGATGCCGGAAGGGTACATGGTCAGGTACCTGAAGGATCAAAGGAGTTAGTGCATCATGGATGAAAGGATAACAACTTAATACTTGCATCTTAGGCTTTATCATTAAATTGAGTATTTATATTTCTTATATTTGTTATTAGCTAGTAGTATGCATGTATGTGGTATATTGGTACCATCTGCGTCCACCGATCTCAAACTCGGGTGAGTAGCACCGGCCCTTCAGGGTTAAGAAGTCATCGATGACCCAGGTGTAGGCTTCCCGGGCGCTGAAGCCATTTATCTTCTGAACATGCAGTGTTCCTGAACTGTGCTTGGCCTTAGCAGTGGTGAGCTTGATGAGCTCCACGCCGAAGACGCAGCTGTCGCCAACGATGAAACCGGAGGAGGGTTCCTTGAGTGTCTCGATGAGGATCATGCATGAGATCCCGGAGCTTCTGCTGCTTTGTGTAGTCTGGAATTGGTGGCTAACTAAAGCAAAACAGTGCAGCTATCAGCTTAGTAGAGTTCCATGTAGTACCAGCTAGCCTACCATGTTAGAATGTGATTTCAATCTTACATTCGTGTTCGCTATGTCGTCCGTATGCTTGATCGTATATCAAGAGCTTCAACGATGCTTCGACGATGGTGTCGGGTTTGAGATCAGAAGTTTTTGACAGCACGAGGACAAGAGAAACGTAGTCTCTTTCGTCTCTACTCTTCCGGTCCTTCAGGTTCAACTGCAAGTACCTGCAAACAGGTCAAATCAAAGAGATGAAGGACTGCTCATCAGATGTTTGCAAACATGCATTGCGTTGCATTCAGCAATTCTAAAACTGAGCGGATTTGAAAATGTTCTACTGAAGATGGAAAATATAGCTTTGCGATAGATAGCTCGGTAAAACTAAGGCAAATATATATAGGCACAGTATGGAAGATTACCATTTAAGCTCCTTCATCTCAAAATATCCGGAGTTGGTCCATCCTTTTTGCTTGTCAAGAAGCGAGGAGAATCCATCGATCCTCCATGTGAAGCTGCTCTTTTCTTCCATTTCAGAAGAGGCAGCAGCACGGCCTGCCTGCACCGCCGGAGTAGATGGAATTGCCGCAACCTTTGCGGATTTCTGGTTCTTGCCATGGTTTGATCGACCTGAAAGGAAACCACAATCCATATATGTACAGTAGGTGATCATACCAAGTGTAATAACAGGTGAAATTGCTAGAAGAAGCAGAAAAGAAAGCGAAATCGATGTGTTACCACGAGATGAAGAGGCGCAGGCACCCATGATTGCTTGTTGGAAGAGTTTTCCTGCTCTTGCTTCAGGCACCTATGATTGCACGTTATAAGTACAACTCTGTTAGGCTTTGAGAAATTCCGGGTAATTGAGGTGAGGTTTCTTCTTTTTGGCCGCTAGGACCAACACAAAAGGACAGAACCCAGAGGTCTACGCCACAAGAAATTTCCTAGCAATGGACGCATTACCAGTCTATGGCGTCTAAATTTCATTCAGCTCCATGACCCAGAAAAAAAAATCTCTCTGTAACTGAACATACTTGCACATATTAAATCTTTTATGCCATTTTAGCAAATAACCCTAAAAGTCCAGGTCAACTCTTCTGTGGCTCCCAATTTCCAAAGTTGTTAAGCCGCAATATATAACCACTAAGCAGCAAACAATCTATCTATGATTATCTATCTTGCGTGCGAATGTGTCATCTAGTCATCTGACAGTCACCGCTGCGTTGATGCCATCATCAGTTGCACGGGTGTAATTTTACAGATTGAAATTTCACTGGAAAACGAAGGGTGGCTTGTTAATAATTGGAATCTTTGAAAAATGAAGCCTGACGATAGCGAGATGATTTGTTCTGCTTCCAAATTTCCACACAAGCAGATGCCATTCCAAATTCTGTTTGTCATGGTGACAGGGAATCCTAGCTAGAACTACACATCTCGTCAGTTCTAAAAAGTTTTAGGGGGTGTTCGATCCTACGACTAAACTTTAGTTTCTGTTACATCAGATATTTAGGTATCAATTAGGAGGACTAAACATGAGCTAATTATAAAACTAATTGCATAAGTTATGGCTAATTCGCGATACGAATCTATTACGCCTAATTACTTTATTATTAACACATATTTACTGTAGCATCACATGGCCTTAAATCCCATGTTTCGTGACCAACAGGGAAAGACCACTGTCGAAAATATTCTTTTACCGATAGAGAAAAACGTTCAAGGTTTAAAGGTTAGCTCGACAGGGACTAAATTTTGCTAGTCGGTTGGCCATCAAAAACTATTTCCTTACAACAATTGTTGACAGTTAGCTTACAGGAAAATATGTATTTGTGAGGTTTTATTTTTTTCTCGTCATAAAACCTAGACATGGAAAAACGTTAGTAACTTCAGGAAAGTACGTGCCAATTCTGCGTTATAAATCTCTATCTCAATCTCTATCTCTATCTCTATCTCCTATAAAACATAAGTTAAAATAACGCTACATCTATCCAACGATTACCTACTCCACGGTTACTACCTAGCTACGTCCACACCACTGTGTACACTCAGAAATACACCTCCATAAAAAAACGTGCGTACAAGATTAACTCTCTCCTGTTCTGTCTCTTACTCAACCTTATCCGACGGTCATACCCCTCCCGCCTCCCTCACGCTCGCATGCGGCTGCACCAGGCGGCCACGGTTCGAACCCTCTTGTCTCTTTTTTTTCCAAGAAAAACCCATGGCTTGAGCAACTGCGCAAAGGGGGAAAAACACCGCATGTGAGCGTGAGGGACTTTCGTCGCCACTGCCTCCGCTCCTGCTTCCTGGCGACGGTGAGCTCTCCAACTCCGGTGTCCTTCTTCTGCTCGTCGGCGATGGCCGGATCTGGTGGCCGCCCCGCAACGCCCAATGCCGCCCACTGCCAGCCTCCCCGCAACGCCTAGCACCGCCGACCGAAGATCCGCCGCGCCTACCCTCCCCCACGGCCCCACCCCCATCCACCTTCTCTCTCCCTCTGCAGATCTCCTGCACCAGTGTCGGCGGCCACTGCGTGGGGTTATGTTGCGTGGAGCCGTGGCGCTTCCAGGCGGCGGGATGGCGCGCGGCGCCCGGAGGGAGCTGCGTGGGGGATGGCGCCGCGCCGGTGGCCCATGGCCGGGCACGCTCCCGAGCGCAGGTGCGGCGGGATGGGCACAGCATCCGGAGGTAGAAGATACGACTGGATAAGGTGGTAAGGTAAGAAAAGATGATGCTCCGGGCAGGGAGGGTAGGAGGCAGGGGAGGGTTGGTGGGCGCCATCGTGGGACGCTGCGGAGTCGCTGGTGATGCGCAGCGCCGGCGCCCTGGGTGTCCACGGCGAGGACAGCGACGAGGAGCGGATCGAGATTTGCGGGCCACGTCTTGCCACCGCCGTGCCTTGCGAATGATTAAGCGTTGATTACTTTTTTTTTGGTCTCTTGGATTTTTTTCCCTTCAGCTGTAGTAGGGATGAAAACGGATCGGACGGATATCACCGATATTACATTTGTTTTTATATTTTTGTCCGGATTCGGATTCGAATATGGATAGGATACGATTAGATATCGACATCATAAATATGCGATTTGAGTATTTGGATACGGATACGGTATGGGATGTTGGATATCCGGACTCGGATACGGACAGATCTCAACCCCTCTAAACGGATTCGGTTTCGAATACGGTCGAAAAATATCCGTACCGTTTTCATCCCTAAGCTGTAGTGCCTTGATTTTTCGACTGCGTGAAGGAATGGTAGCTTTCCGATGCCTTCTTGCATCTTCTTCCAGGAGCCTGTACCCGTTAGAGAAGACAAGCAAGTCCTGTACAGAACCTGAAGGGTGAAGGCTGCAGCCACATGCTACTATGTGTGTTTTAATGCTCGTAATTGCAGAATGATATATGAGTTGGTTGCAGAATAATCCATGTTTGCTTCAGCTCTTTTTTTTAGCCGAAACATTATTTTTCTCTCATAACAAATCAGCCGGAACAGTGTTTTGGCTTGTTTTTTCAGCGAAGCGAACGGGGCCAATTTGATTTGCTCAGTTTTATACTGTGTAGACATACACTTTAAAATTTGTCTTCTGTTTCGATAAGTTGGGATTCCCTAAATTTTTAAAATATGAGAATAATAAATTCAATGATTTTGTCATTTTCATATGAAATTTTATAAAACGAGTTTGAATTCTAACTTTTACGACAAAAGTACATCTATGCTTTTTGAACTCGCATCGCTTCAATTATTTTGGAGCCACAGAAATATGTTTTTCATTGAATCTTAATGAAGTACTTCAAATTTGATAGCATTAACTTTAGACTTAATATGACTTGTAGCGTTAGCACGGGCGATATACTAGTGTACGTAAGTTTTTAGATATTGATGATCAAAGTTATAGAAAAATTAATTCAGGACAAGCCTAGATAGCTTTATTATATTTCATCAAAACAAGTAGTACCTCCTAATGCAAGGTTTTACACTGTTTACAAGGCACTAAGAAGCAACTGCTACCACCTCAATAATATAAAACGTTCATTACTAGGGTAACTTAGTGTTGATGTAGGATTGATCCCAAATCTCATACCAGCAAGGGCCGAAGAACGCAGCAAGGATGTCACTCTTTCGTGGTGAAGAAAAGAGAGGATTACAAGCAAATCACCAAAAGATAACCAACGTGCTTGAGTGGCGAAGAACCATCTAGTTTTCAGGCAAACTAGCAAAAAAACCGTCGAAGCTCTCGCCCGGTAGAGACCCTGTTAGGACAAGGATGTTGTCAGGTTGCCCTAGGTTGGCCGGCAAGCCTAGGACGCCATCTTTGGTCGTCAGATCAAGGGATGAAATAGCACGAGGGTTGGAAAATAGGGTAAAAGGGTCATAGTAGATTGATTTTGACGATGGGATAGTTGGAATACCTCAATCAGTAGTGACCCTTTATATTTATAGGGCAGCTGGTCTTTCGTGTGTATACAAGGAACAACTGAAGAAAGCAACATGATTTCCCCTCTTTGTATCAGCCATACGTTTCTTCCATCCAATCAGAATTCAGCTATTTAATCTCCATCTCAAAGCCCATTCATTATCGATAATGATAAGCAGCGGGCGTCCGGATGAACGGACAGACCCGACCCACCCGTGCTGCACGTCACCTCCCGCACTCCGCCTTATCCTTTCTCGACCGCTCACTCCTGCAGCGCTCACGCCCCTCCTCATTCGTTCTTATCCTTTCGCGTCCCGCGCCCACACCCGATGACACAGCCATCGCTGCTTCCTGGCTAGCGGCGGCTCCTTTCCCCACCCCCGGCATCCTCCTCCCCCACTCCGCCAGCTCCTTCCCCCACCCTAGCATCCTCCTCCCCACCCAGCATCCTCCTCCCCACCCCGATGGCCTTCTCCCCACTCGATGTGGAAGCGGTGGTCGCACCGTGGCAGCGCGTAGGTCGTCGACCATCGTGGCGGTCCTCATCGCCACCACCGGCAATGGCTAGGGTCCTGAGCAGCCACCGTTGGCCGTTTTCTTCGATCCTCGATAGTCGGAATCGATCGGCGCATCCTCCTCCTCGCCGATGTTCCCCGACCCCTGACGATTCCTTCCCCCACCCTGGCGTCCTCCTCCCCCACCCTGGCGGCGCCCCTCCCCGCACACCGGCATCCTCCCCTACCGAGAGCCCCCAATACCCGCAGATCCGGCAGCCATGGCACTCCCCACGCCAGGCTCTCTCCCCCCCCCCATGTTGCAATTGTATGTTTCAATTGTTTTAGACATTTCAGAGGTATGTTGCAGTTGAATCATATGAATGTTGCAAAAGTAGATCGGGGATATTGCACATGTTGCATATGTTGCAATTGTTTTCAGAGGCATGTTGCAATAGTATGTTTTGAGTGTTTCAGATATTTTCATATGTATGTTTCATCTGTGTTTTCTGGGCACATGTTGCAATTGTGTTTATTTGGATGTTTCATATGTTTCACACATATGTTGCATGTATTTTATTCGGATGTTGCGTATGATTGCAATGGTTTTCAAGTGTGTTTCAGGTGTGTTTTTCAAATGTTTTTTATAAGCATGTTTCAAGTGTTTCAACTACCTTCAGACATATGTTGCAACCGTTGTTTTTGGATGTTTCAAAAGTAGATCATGTGTTACATCTCTCCTCCTACCACTTTCTGTTGCATCTCGTGGTTGGGAGCAGTGGCGCAGACGTGTGGTGACGTGGGCGCGGCGGGCGCGCTCTCCTATTGCGCAGGCGGAGCGGACGCAATTCTATTCGATTTTAGGTGAGGCGGCGAGCGGGTTTGTGAACGGGAGCCGCCTGCCGATTAATTATTGCTGGCTCAAAGTTGTCGGATCAAGGTCCAAATAATATTTTCCTTTCCAAATTTAGTCGCTGGACTAATAAACGGACTACTAGGCCCCAAGTAGTATAGTATTGCGTGTCATCCTCGGACTCACGTCCAAACCATGGTGCTGTCCACAAAAAATTGTCTGGGTGCATGGATGAACATTCTGGTGCATGCTGCCTTCTCTGTCGTCGTGCTTGCCGTAGCGATCTTTACTTTATTATCAAAACTCAACAGCATCCGTTAACTTTTTTTTTCTCGAATACGCAAGAGAATTGTGTATCGTTGCACTAAGTAGAAAGAGTTTGCGAAAAGATACAGGAGATGCCGTTGCCGGCCATTACATTCATTCATTGAGCGCTACATTTTGAAAAAGACAGCATCGGTTAACTTATCAATAATCCGAATGGCCAACTATCAGTCTGAGTCACATACAGGCAAACTTTTCCTTCTCCGTCTATGCAAACTCTGACGATTTGACTGACCACAAGCATTGCGATAACTTTGAGTGTGAACACTTAGGCATCGAAGTTTCTTTATAAAAAGCATTGTCATTTTTTGTGAGGTAAAGGCTAACTAGTATAACAGCTCTCAATTGTCAAAAATCTTGTGCATGCTAATAAAGTTCTTCATACTTTAATTATTATATATGCCATTGGCTATTCCTCTACCTCTTTGGTTGCTCCCTAGAATATTTAATCTACTTCCTGCGTCCTAAAATAGATGACTTGTCTTAGCACAGGAATTAAAGTGGAGTGAAAAGCATGATGCACAGAAAAAGAAGAAGAGAGAGAGAGATGTATTAAAAAGAAGAAGAAGAAAAGGTGTATTGTTCCTAGTTTTTTTTTGAAGAATTATTGTTCCTAGTTTCAAGTAGTGGTCTTAAACACAATAAACACGCCCTAGCGGGTTTGTTGTTCTTTTGGGCCATATTTACGGCTATACCAAAAAAATATTGTTTTTGTATAAATTTATTACATATTTTTATTATTAAAAAAAAGAGAAAAAGCGCAAGGCATCTTTGTGTTGAAACACTTAATGTCAGTGGAACGTGCTCGCCAACGGCTAGAGCAGTCCGAGTCTTCAGCGCCTGCAACCTCCAGCGCACGTCGCGCACTCGTCGCGCCCTGATCCGCTGAGCGCGCTCCTCCGCTGCATGCACGCTCGGTCACCACGGCGCCCTTGCTACCGCATAGATCGCTAGCTTATACAACTGCATGCACATGCGTGACCAAATGCCACTGATTGTACTCTATATATGTACACATTGATGATCAATACAAACCGTCAAGTTGGTCTATTCCCTTCTACATGGTATCATCGTCCAGTGTTCTCGAAAATCCCTTCGCCACACCTTCCGCTCCCATGGCGCCCTCCTCTGTGCACTCTGAGTCTTCCTCTGATGACGGCTTCTCCGTCGCTCCTGCTTCTGCCTCACAAATCCAGAGCATCTCCATCCGTCACCATGTTCCCGTCGTCCTTGACATGGATGAAGGAAACTATGGCCAGTGGCGGCTCTTCTTCGAGTCCACCCTCGGCAAGTTCGGGTTGCACAGCCACGTGAAATCGACTACCCCGTCCGACGAGCGCGATGGCGAGTGGCGCATGATCGACTCGTGCGTCGTCAACTGGATCCTCGCCACCGTCTCCAAGGGCGTCTTCGACATCATCCACCGCGACCGCAACGACGCCTTCTCCCTCTGGCACGCCGTCGAAGGTCTCTTCCAGGACAACAAGCTGCAGCGCGCCGTGTACCTGGAAGCCGAGTTCCGCTCTCTGCAGCAGGGAGACATGTCCATGAATGAGTATTGCACCAAACTAAAGCGTCTCGCCGACCAGCTGCGCGACATCGGTCATCCTGTCTCCGAGCCGAGCCAAGTGCTCAATCTTCTTCGCGGCCTTAATCCGCGCTATCGCTACGCCAAGCCGGTGATCACGTCCAAGTACCCACCACACACCTTCATGAGTGCCCGGTCCTTCCTCATCCTTGAGGAGATTGACGTCCAGCGTGATGCCACGGCTGAGGCTGGACAGGCGCTCACCGCGTCCCACGGCGATCGCTCTGGCGGCGGCTCGAACTTGGGACACCACTCCTCAGCCGATGGCTCCTCCAACTCCAACACGCCGCGCAACAACAATTCCCGATCCAACAACAGTGGCAACCGCAACGATCGGCGGCGCAGCCGTGGACGAGGCAACGGCGGCGGCGGCAACTCGCGCGGCAACAACTCCAACAACCAGTCCCAGTCCGTGCCATGGGCCGCGGGCTATAACCCTTGGCAGGGCATGGTGCAGGCCTGGCCCATGCCCTTCCGCGCACCTGGCGCAGGCGTTCTGGGACCCCGGCCGCCATTCCAACCCCAGCAGGCGATGGCTGTCAGTCATCATCAGCAACCATTGATGAACGGGCAGGCCAACAGCTTCGACACCGCTGCCCTCTACGCCGCGCTCCAGTCCGCTGGTGTCCCTTCCCAGCCACCAAGTGCCTCGGAGTGGTATTTTGATACCGACACAACGTCGCACATGTCCTCCTCCTCTGGTAATCTTTCCTCGTCTACTATTCAGCCTCATTCATCTACAATCACAGTCGGCAACGGCGCTCGGATGCCGGTGACTCATAAAGCAAATACACTCATTCCCACCACCACTACTCCTCTCCGGCTAAATGATGTTCTTGTTTCTCCTTCTCTCGTTAAAAATTTAATCTCCGTTCGTCATCTAACCCGTGATAATAATGTTGCTATCGAATTTGATCCATCTGGTTTTTGTATAAAGGAACTTCCTACCAGGGAGGCGATTCTCCGATGTGAGAGCAGCGGTGACCTCTACCCCCTACGTTTTCCTCAGCATCAAGCACTCACTGCATCCTCGGCTACGTCCTTGTGGCACCAACGTTTGGGACATCCAGGCCATCCAGTGACTGCTCAAGTTTTACAGTCTTTTCCTTTTCACTGTGTCGACGAAATATGGTCGGCAGTCTACCTAGGGGTATGCCCAAGGTAGTAGATTATCGGTAAACAGATGCGCAAGCCACAAACAAGATGGTGACGCAAGACAGACACGAGGTTTTATCCAGGTTCGGCCGCCCAGAAAGCGTAATACCTACGTCCTGCATCTGATTTGTATTGCTGTATGTCAATGAGAGATGTTTTTTACAGGGATCCCCTGCCCGCCTTATATAGTCCGGAGGGCAGGGTTACAGATCTGGAAACTAATCCTAGCCAATTACAATTGTCATATGTGGTCGGATAAGGATTCCTATTCTAACCGACCAGGATCTTGCTTGATCGCCAAATCCACCTTGACTCCTTGTGCGGGACTCCGATCAGGTTGGCTGGGCCGCACGTCGTCTTTTGGTGGACCGGACCCACCGATCCGGGCCGGCCTAAGCTTAGCCGTAAGGGTATAGGGGTTAATACCCTCACAGCTAGTCCCCAAGCACCATGTATTATGCTGCGACACGCCATTTTAACCTTCTCCGACAAGTAAGGCTTGAGTCCTTGATATCTCTGACCACCGTCATCGCCGGAGAAGTAAGTTGTCCAAAGAATGTATGGTGCTCTTAAGAAAAAAGAAAAAGATTTCCATCCTGAGAAGTGTGCCCACGTGTATTTCTGAAAAGAAATGTAAGTGGTCTTAAAGCATAGCATCCTTGAACGTCAGAGGCGTAGGGGTTGAAAAACAAACACATTCACCGCAAGGTGAAGTGTGCCCACTTAGTCCCCGAGCCTGGTAGTAGGGGACGCAGGCACGTGGTGCCAGGGTCTAAAAAGAATTCCTAGTTAAGTTGAGAACCCAATTGTCGTACAAACAAAAACGAGATGCACCGGCAGGTGCATCGTACCGACGTAGTCCCCGAGCTTGCTGGAAGGCGAGGTATGAGCCTTGTAGCAAGGTCTAAATAAATGTCTCTCAACTGTATGTGAGTACAAATCACATGTAGCCGAGGAGAACCATTCTCCGAGCAATGGTCGGGACAGTCCCTGAGCACATTAATAATCCTTACAATCATTCAAAGCATAGGGGTCGATTAAAACACATTCACCGCAAGGTGAAGTGTGCCCACTTAGTCCCCGAGCCTGGTAGTAGGTGACACAGGCACGTGGTGCCAGGGTCTAAAAAAAGAATTTCCACTAAAGTTAAGAATCCAATTGTTGTACAGGCGATACGAGATGCACCGGCAGGTGCATCATACCGTCGTAGTCCCCGAGCATGCTGGAAGGCGAAGTATGAGCCTTGAAGCAAGGTCTAAATAAATGTCTCTCAACTATATGTGAGTACAAATCATATGTAGCCGAGGAGAACCATCCTCCGAGCAGTGGTCGGGACAGTCCCTGAGCACATAAGTTGTCGGAGCAATCCCCGAGCACGGTAGTGGTTGGAGCAATCCCCGAGCACGGTAGTGGTCTGGGCAGTCCACGAGCACGGTAGTGGTCTGGGCAGTCCCCGAGCATGGCAGTGGTCTGGGTAGTCCCCGAGCATTATAGTAGTCTGATCTATCCTTGAGCACAAGACATGCAGCGAAAATATGAATGCCGCTTGTAATATTATTTGGTGTATTTATTTATCTCCTTTCTCTGTCAAGTCCAGTCTGACACGTCTGGTCAAAAAAGCAGACGAGTATAGTACATCACTCTGTCTTCTTGCTCTTTTCTGGCAAACAGTCGCTTGGCACCTGTATGGAGGTGCGTCAGTGTGGGCCCTCTTACACTATCAATGAAGAGGCGCGTACACTGGTAACGAAGGGGCGTATTTATTGGTGTAGATCTTGAGGTTGTGTGAACAACCGTCTGCGGCGCGTGCGCACGTCTCCCAAGAATCTCGGGTGGACGAAACAATGGAACTCTTTATTATTTATAATATAGATCTGGTAAGTTACTTTTACCGATCCCCATTGTCATTCGCCGCCGCAACCTTCTTCTTCCTCTTGCCGAACCCTATTCCTCCAAAAATCATCACCAATCCCCTCACCACCGCATCCCCCCTTAGTAAGGATAGACTAATGGCGAAGAGAGACACCCAGAAGAAAGGAGGAGTCATGGCGAAGGAGTGGTGGAAGTCAAGGAGCAATGAGCAGACCATTGAAGACCTCGTCACCATGGGAGTGCTCCACAACAAGGCACTCGTGGGATGGCGTGCGCCAGAAGGAGAAAGCTTCTCTAATCCACAACCAGGTGAGATTGTGGTTTTCAAGGATTTCTTCAAGCGGGGTTTTGGGGTTCTAGTGCACCCTTTCCTTCAGGGTCTCTGCTTGTATTATGAGATTGGGATTTGCAATCTGCATCCTAACTCGATTCTTCTTGTCTCCACCTTCATCCATCTCTGCGAGGCCTATGGTGGCTTCTAGCCCCATTTCAACCTCTTTCGCCACCTATTCTGTCTGCGGAAGAAAGGGAGCAGCGGCTCAAAGATAGCCGGAGGCGTCTACCTCAATCTGTGTGATGGTATGAAGGCCCAGTACCTGCACTGCCCCTGGAACACCTCGCTGGATGAATGGTACAAGAAGTGGTTCTACATCTGCGAAGAGCCAAACACAATCACCCTGTGCGATGTGGGGTTGATTTTGGAGAAGAAGAACAGCTGGTCGGAGAAGCCTGAGAACTTGGAGCAGATCGTAGAACTGCTCGGGATGATCCCGTGGGGAAAACTGGATGGTCCAAGTGTGGTCAGGAACTTCATCAGCCGAAGGATCCAGCCCTGCCAGAAGAGGGTACATCCTGGCTTCGAGTACTAGGGGAGCACAGATCCAACGAGGACCAGAAAAGAGGCGCTCGACAAGATAGAAGTCAAGGCTAGGATTGGGGAGCTATTCAACCTGGCCGATCCCAATTATGTCAGGTTAAACGACATCGAGCATGCCTTCAAGCTGGCCCAACCTCCCCCAAAGGTAAATGATGCTTCCTTGTAACTGTAGGATCATGTTGTAACAAGAAATTGACTATTGTCTCCTTTATGTTTCTTAGAGTAATGGTCGTGACCGAGCAACAGTGTTTATGTCTCCGCCCCCTGGTGTGGATTGGCCGCAAGTTGCCAGCCCGGCCGCCTAGACTAGCACTAGGACTGCAGACGTCCACTGGGTGGCACTCGAGGTTGTGGAGGATGCATCGACCAGAGCTACTGGCAAGCGGCCGGCTACCAACAAACGGTGCCAAGCCATCTTCCCCCTTTCAGACAATGAAGCAGAGGATGCGGACATCTTTCGACTCATCCCTCGAAAGAGGAGGAGACAAATGGGGTCGACCGAGCAGGGTGGCTCCTCTGTGCTAGCAGTGATCGCATCACCGACCACTGCAACACAGAGGACAAGTGAGGGAAGTGTCAAGCATCAAACCCCGGCGCCAGTACCGGTCATCGGAAAAGACCCGGTGGAACCCACTGAGCACGTGGAGTAGGCACGATCGAAGAGACGCTCCTTCGTCGCGTCATTCCGTGCCTCCAAGCTGTAAGTATCTGTAACTTTGATATAAGCTTATAATTTGTATTGAATATAATTGTCTTCTGAACTTTTTCCTGGTGTATCAGGTTGGCGTCCACCGAAAATCCCGACCAGCTAGCCGGATGCGGCATGGCTTCTCCAGTACTGGCGGAAAGAGCTGCTCAGCAGCTAGTTGTGGAGGAACCTGAAGAAGAAATTCCACCGGAGCCTCGACAGACGGGCGACCAGACATCGGTCCCCGAGCAGCTGGTCGAAAAGACAGCCAAGCAAAGTACAAGTGCTCCAAGCACAAACCCTGCTGAAGCAGGTACCTTGGCGCCAGAGGAACCAGTCCAAGCCGAGGAGCAGCAACCGGGGTTGGCACAGAGCACGCTAGCCAATGCTACGGCTCGTGGGAAAGCCATGGTGGTCGTGGTGACTGCAGACTCTAGACCAGCGCCGCCCCCTGAACAAGAGGCCAAAGAGGACGAGGTAGAAGAAATCTTGGGCCGTCCCCAAGATAAACGACAACATGTATATGTGTCGCGCTGGTGGAACGACGAGTGGGTTATGCATGAAGAAATCCCAGAGGTCGAAGAGACCCTAAGAGTCAAACAGGCAGCAAAGCATCTGGTGATAGAAGTCTAGGTATGTTTGGCTTGACCACTTGACCCTATTATGTAGTCGATCTGTCTGACTTAACTTGTTTATATGCAGGACTTGATGAAGACCGCGAAGTACCGAAAGAGGTGCTTCGACCAGATTGAGGGAATCACGGCGAATAATAAAGAATTGGCGGCCGAGGTGGAACACTTGTGCCGCCAACTTGAAGCCACCGACCAGGAGAGGGCAGAGCTAGAGGCACAGAACCAGAGCCTAGTCGGCCAGCTTAATAACAAAGAGCGGGAAAAAATAAGTAAGTTGTCATTTTATCACAGCAGGTGTGTAACACGTGTTGTTGCGTTGTTGGTAGTGACAGCTGTAATGCAGGCTTAGAAGCTGAAGTAACCCGCCTCTAAGAGGGGAATAGCCGTGTGACCATAGAGTGTGGTCGTCTGAAGGAGGACAACGAGAAACTGGCACGCAGCCAGTCTCAACTCTAGGACCACACCACCAAAATGAAGGAGGAACTAAAAAGTAAGTATTCCAGACCACCTTTCTCATTCTATTGCCCGCCTTGTCTTGTCATGCCATTACATTTGATGTCTTGTATGGTGTTCAGTTTTAAAAGTCAATGCCAAGAGGCATCTAGAAGTCGTGATCAAAGAGCGTGACGGCTAGAAAGCAAGATGCCTCGAGGCCACCGAGGATCGGGACACATGGAAGAACTGATGCTAGGAAGTGGCCACTGGCATTATGCCCGTCCTCGACCTTATCGACCCAGTGCTCACAGAGGAAGATCGAAGGATGCTCCAGCTCGGACTGGTCAAGGGATGCAGACAAGCATGGGGATGGTTCCAAGAGTTCGTGAAGGAGGCAGGTGAGTACACGGGTGCCCATGTGCTAAGCATGGTGCGTGCCCACTACCCCCTGATCGATCTCAAGTGCCTGGAAGCTGGATACCCAAAGGAGGTAGACCTAGACAAGGCGGAGGAGCTTCAGATGGCCCAGCTAGACCTATCGTCAAAGATAATTGGCGACATTAACCTATGTGGAGGTGGGACAGCACCTGTACAGGGAATGCCATCGACAAGTCAGCTAGAAACGCCATCAGTTGCGAGCCAACTGACGAAGCCTACGGTTTCGACCAGCTAGGCATTGGCGGGGCCATCCCCTTCAGCTCAACCAACACAAGAGTCCTCAAGACCCGAGTAGGGTATCGGAAGCGACGAGTAATAGGTGCCGCGCGCCCCGACTAGCCAATGTAATAGGCTTAGAGCTGTAGAAGGGGGGAATAGTTGTGTTATTGTAAACTTGGGCCTCTTCAGGCAAGCTTGTAATAATGTAACTGTATATCATTATAAGCTTGTTTGCTTTGTATAAAACGTTTTTAAGCTTGAAACTTATGCTAGTGTAACTAAGTGAGAACATGTTAACGTTCTGTTTAGTTGTACCATTTTGCTCGACACATCATCTCGAAAAGTTTGTGCGGCCTAGTTTGCCATGTGGTTGGAGTGTGAGGTTCGTGACCTGTGCACACGTAGACGCGGACAAGTCAAACCAAGGGGGACCTGCCGATCACCCGTAACGTAGAGAGCGGATCCCATGCACGTGTTGGGAGGAACCGGAGATAGGGCCTGCTCCGAAAACCGTAGAAGGAGTGGTGGTCAGCTTTTATTGGCTAAGTTAGAATAACCATAAAATTCAAAGTGATGCATTAGAGTGGTTGGAGAAATCATAATAGCTTTATTGAAGTAAATCGAAAGTATAAGAGGGCTACATATCTCAGTAGTTAAGCATAGAAACGTCTAAGCTTGTCGATGTGCCACGAGTTTCGTATGTCAGTACCGTCCAGGTGAGCTAACCTGTAAGACATTGGTCATGTGACCTCCTTGATCATGAAAGGACCCTCCCATGGGGTTGCGAGTTTATGGACACTAGCCTGGTTCGTCTTCCACTTTAGGACCAGGTCCCCGACCACGAAGAACCGCTCTTTAACGTTCTTGTTGTAATACCTGCGCAAAACAGCAAGGTATTTGGCCGTATGTACGCAAGAATCGAGCCATTTCTCTTCTACGCTGTTCACTTCTAGTTCCCGTACTTCATTGACCCTTCCTTCGTCGAAGTTCTCTATAACACCCCGGGTGTTTAAATATTAAAAACATGACATGTCATCATATGCATTGCAAAGCATTTGGCATTTGGTGAAAACTTTGAGATGCATATACTAAAACAAGTTTATATTTATGTGGTATGTGTTGCATTGTATTGTTTTACTCAAGTTCAAAGTTTGTTTGGATTTTGAATTTTTCGAGAAAACCCTGATTTTCAGCATTTAAATTCTACCCAAAAAACCCATTTCAAAATCTAAGCATATTTTGGGGTTGAGCCTTAAAGCAAAAGTGTAGAGCTTGACAAGTTATACAAAGTTTATTTTTGAAGTTTTTCAAGTTGTTTAGAAAAATTTGGAGTAATTCAAAAAGGCGTAATTAGTTAAATATCCCCTATTTGAATTTAAAAGATCATTTCAAAATCTAGATAGAATTAGGGGTTAGTTATAAAAGCAAAGTTGTAGAACTCTTAATTTTGAACAACTTTTGTTTTTGGACATTTTTGAGTTGTTATGAAAATTTGAGAGTAATTTGTGAATTTTGGTGAATGGCAAACTTGTAATTTTGGTGAACAGTGTCCACCGCCGAAGCTACATTGCCGGCGTTTCCTTCTTCGGCGTTCTAGGCACGGTCGTGGCCGTTTTGGCGTTGCGCTAGCGCGGTGAAGGCCACAGTACAGCTTCCTCGAGCTTCTTGGCCCCCTTTATAGCCTGAGCCGCCGTCGTCTTTGCCTTTTCTTCTTGCTCTGTTTTTCCCGCCGCCTTGCTCATCTCCGGCGAGCCCGCGCCATCAATGTTGTGCTCCACCGTCGCTGATAAGCTAGTTCCAGCTCCGCCGTATCCTTGCGCATCCAGCCGACCCACCAATTCGGCTAGTCTTGGTCAGGAACTCGAGTTGCATTGTCTTCTTCCTCGTGGTCGGCAACTCCTCCGCCGAGCACAATTCGCCGCGGCCAGAGCTCCATGGTGCATCTCCGTCCCTGGTTTTGGTTGGTGAACAGTGTCCACCACCAAAGCTACATTGCCAGTGTTTCCTTCTTCGGCGTTCCAGGCACGGTCGTGGCCGTTTTGGCGTCGTGCTGGCGCGGTGAAGGCCACAGCGCAGCTTCCTCGAGCTTCTTGGCCATCTTTATAGCCTGAGCCGCCGTCGTTTTTGCCTTTTCTTCTTGCTCTGTTTTTCCCATCACTTTGCTCATCTCTGGCGAGCCCGCGCCATCGTTGTTGTGCTCCACCATCGCTGATAAGCTAGTTCCAGCTCCGCCGTATCCTTGCGCATCTAGCCGACCCACCAATTCGGCTAGTCTTGGTCGGGAACTCGAGTTGCATCGTCTTCTTCCTCGTGGCCGACAACTCCTCCACCGACAACAATTCGCCATGGCCAGAGCTCCACGGTGCATCTCCGTCCCTAGTTTTGGTTGATTTCGTTTCATTTCGATGCTGTGGTACTTAATCCATAGTTGGTTGCTCATTTTGACCACTGCAGTCACTGGTTCTTCCTCACCAACGATCTTTGCTCTGCCGTGATCACCATGATCGTCGTCATGCCTCTCTGTTGCTTCTCCGACCTCGCTCCTTGCTTCAACGCGTTCGAGGTGAGCCACTGGTGCTTCCTGGATCCCTTGTTTGAGCTCTACCGGTCGCACACCGCTGGCATAGCGCTACCGTGCCACCGCGTCCGCCATGGCCAACGATGAGCTAGTATAGGGTCGTAATTAGTGCTGATAGGGACGTTAATCGATGCACCTAGTCTTGGCAGAACCTCCTAAATTATAGGACCCACATGCACTTGTCACTGTCCAACGACCTTTGACAACTTTGCATATGTTCTTGGTAACTTAAGAAGTCTATCGGGTGTCCTCGGGGAACCCGAAATCATCCACGATTTCCGAGTAGGATCACATTACAGAGTCATTATAGTATTACAACATTTATTCAAATATCAACACCAGAGTGAAATCAGCAGAAGTCTTACGGTAACATAGTTTATAAACTAGTTGTTTCAAGCCTTACAAACTAAGTTCGATAATTATTACAAACCGTAGTAGTAGTGGAGTGGCATAATTAACATATATATAACACACAAAATAAACATCCTGCCCAAGGATCACACATTTACTTCTCATCGTCAAAACGAACGATAGTCATGCAGCATGATCCAAAACAGATCTGCTCATGAGGCTCACCTGCAACAAGGGTCAACGAACCCTGAGTACAAAAGTACTCAACAAGACTTAACCGAAATATTAACTGATAACTTAGGAATGCAGGCTCAGGGATTCAAGGTATAGCTTTAACAATGATCAAAGTTCTTTTGCATAAAAGCTCTTTTAACAAAATTCTTTATATAGAAAACTTCATAAGAATTATATACAAAGCTGACACGATCCGCGCTGAGATCATGAAACTTCATATCCAACACCTTCACAAGCCTTATTCATGTTCCAGTTATTAATACTACGATGATGAACAGTGAGTTGAGTCTCCATAACCGAGGAGCAACAATGATTCGAACCAATTAAAACCCAGCTGGGGATTCCAGACCACATGACATATGTAGGTCCCCGACCCACATATATCAACCTACTCTCGGATCCTCTAAAGCAAGAACGGGTCCACGCCACCCAAGAATACAGGACTCCACCAATCCAGCCCATTGCCATGTGGGTACATGCTATTCCCGCCATCTCTCCACTCCTAGTGCGCGAGTAGCCATTCTCGTAATAGAATCGCCAAGTTTAGGCTTACCGGAGTATGTGGTTAGTACTACAAAAAAACAAGGGTATAGCCCATATCAAGGAAAGAGTCAGGAATAGAAAAGCAGAATGTTTTAGCATAGATGATGAAGGTGTGTATGGTTCAAGGATAGCCTAGTGGTACCAAAAGTTCCTGAGTTGCGGCAGTCAATTCTAGAAGAGGCACATGCTACTAGGTTATCTATCCATCCGGGAAGCAACAAGATGTACCATGACTTGAAGCAAAGATTCTGGTGGACTAAAATGAAAATACAGATTGCCAGATATATAGCAAAGTGTGATACTTGTCAAAAGGTAAAAGCTATACATTTGAGGTCTGCTAGTGAATTACAACCATTACCTATTCCATCTTGGAAGTGGAAGGACATAAGTATGGACTTTATTGTTGGTCTACCCAGGACATCAAAGGGATTTGACTTAGTATGGGTTATTATAGATCGACTCACTAAGTCAGCACATTTTCATCCAGTCAAAACAATATATCCTACGATCCAATATGCCAAGATGTATTTAGCAAGAATCATGAGTCTTCATGGAGTACCCAAGACTATTGTGTCAGATAGGGGTACATAGTTTGTCTCTAACTTTTGGAAACAATTGCATTCTTCATTGGGTACCAAACTTCTGTATAGTACAGCTTATCATCCGTAGACTAATGGGCAGACTGAAAGAGTTAATCAAGTACTTGAAGATATGTTAAGGTGTTGTGTCCTTAACTATTCCAATAAGTGGGATGAATGCTTACCTTTGGCCGAGTTCTCATACAACAATAGTTATCAGCATTAGAATGGCTCCATTTGAAGCACTCTATGGTCATAGATGCAGAACATCATTGAGTTGGTCTGAGCCGGGAGAGAGAAGATTCTTTGGAGTTGACCTTGTGAAAGAAACAGAAGACAAGGTTAGACAAATACAGAGTAATCTGAAGATAGCTCAGTCCTGCCAAAAGAGTTATGCAGATAGACAACGGAGACCATTGGTATTCAACAAAGGAGATTTTGTATATCTGAAAGTATCACCAATGAAGGGAGTTAACCATTTTGGTGTTAAAGGAAAGTTGGCCCCCCCGATACATTGGACCGTATCAAATTTTGGAGAGGTATGGAAAAGTGGCATATCGCTTGAAATTACCTGAACATCTCATAGCTGTGCATGATGTGTTCCATGTTTCTCAATTGAAGAAGTGTCTCTGAGTGCCTAAACAGAATATTGAAGTTGAAGGAGTGGAACTAGAACCAGATTTAACTTATTCCGAATATCCTATCCGAGTGTTAGATCAGAAAGATCGTGTTACTCGAAGATGGACCATCAAGTTCTATAAAATACAATGGAATCAGAAGATTACTTGTTAGAAAAGTTTGTAAATGTGTGATCCTTGGGCAGGATGTTTATTTTGTGTGTTATATATATGTTAATTATGCCACTCCACTACTACTATGGTTTGTAATAATTATCGAACTTAGTTTGTAAGGCTTGAAACAACTAGTTTATAAACTATGTTACCATAAGACTTCTGCTGATTTCACTCTAGTGTTGATATTTGAATAAATGTTGTAATACTACAATGATTCTATAATGTGATCCTGCTTAGAAATTGTGGATGATTCGGGGTTCCCCGAGGACACCCGACAGACTTCTTAAGTTACTAGGAACATATGCATAGTTGTCAAAGGTCGTTGGATAGTGACAAGTGCATAGTTGTCAAAGGTTTTGTGTGGTGGAGTAGTAACATTACTATGCCCTATATAAAAATAAATGTTGTTTATGTGTATTATAAACTTTGATGTTTTTGTTCGTAAGAACGATTCATGCATCATGATTAATTCACTCGTTACTTCCTTCACCTCTTAGTCTGGAGTTGAGTAGTGAGCCTGGTTTGAGGAAT
Source organism: Miscanthus floridulus (assembly GCF_019320115.1). Taxonomy (NCBI): domain Eukaryota; kingdom Viridiplantae; phylum Streptophyta; class Magnoliopsida; order Poales; family Poaceae; genus Miscanthus; species Miscanthus floridulus. The sequence goes on along the minus strand of NC_089580.1, from coordinate 60,320,144 downwards.
GTAATCCATCTTAGCTACTTTTTAGATTTTGATCAAATGGTCTTACTTGGATTAAATTGGCTTCCTATAGTATGGCTCATGCCAAGATGACGCCCCATAAGTCCACCAGACCCAAAGGAGTTCCTCATCACCAACTTGCCCCTAGAAACGATGGTGCTAGCAGTAGCAGTTCTAGGCTGATCCCCAGGCGGAGATACAGAGAATTTCTGCAGAATTAGCACAAGCTACTAGAGATAGGGCTTTGGGTGCTATACAGGTAGGAGAATTGCAGGGTCAATTGAGGCATCTCACCACCGCGCATAGGAACTGTGAACGTATGTTGGTTCATATAGTGGAGGGAAGAAATGAAGCTTGGCAGAGAGAAAATGTAGCTAGAGCTAGAACTCATAAGCTAGAATTCTATGTAGAAGATTTAGAAGAACATAATACCTATCTACATGAGGAAGTTCATAGGCTTAGCAATCTACTAAATCCGAATCATGAGCCTCAAGCTGATGCCATGGACCCCGGTGTCATCCTTGCCAATGATAATGAATCGAAGGAGGAAGAAGAAGAAGATCCTGAAGAATTAGTAATGATCAATGAAAGTGATGATGAAGGCGGTAATAATTCCGGAATGGATACCGAGCCTGAAGTTTGAAGTAATTGAGGAAAGGAGTAGAGTTGTATAATAGTAGCTCTAGTCAAGTTATGTAGTTTTGTTTTCATACTCGTGGGTTTGTTTGTACATTAGTAAACTCTATGTAATGTGTCTAGAGTAAACTTTGGTACAATTCAATAAAGACGTGTGAATAAAGTTTGGTTTGTTATGAGCAGATGCGTCATACGCGGGGTTCGTATATTCCTGGAACTTCACAAGATGAGGATGGTATTCCAGATCCGCCGCCAGTTCCAACGAATTTAGCTGATGCTATAACCGCACTTGTCAATGTGACGGCCGAAAATTCTCGTTTGCTTCATGAGATGGCTCAGAGTAATCAGAATCAGATGCACAGAAACCATGGTCGCCACCATAATAGACAGGAGGCTACATATGTTGATTTTACAGACATAAGACCACCGGTGTTCACCAAGGCAGATGAACCATTGGAGACTGATGACTGGCTTCGAACCATGGAGCAAAAATTTGACCTTATTCCATGCACGGAGTATCAGAAACCTGCGTTTGCTGCCCAGCAACTTAGAGGAGCAGCAAGTGCTTGGTGGGCAAACTTAGTGGCTATGCAACCAGTTGGCATTCCAATAACTTGGGTTGAGTTCCATACTACCTTCAGAGCCCATTATATCCCTGAAGGAGTGATGGCAATGAAGCTAGATGAATTTCTTTCTTTAAAGCAAGGAGATCAAACCATGATGCAGTATGTGGGAAGATTTAATCATCTGTCCCAATATGCATCAGAACATGTCAATACTAATGCCAAGAAGAAGAGGTGGTTTATGAGAGGCCTAAATACCAAGTTGCAGACTATGATGACCACTTGCACCAATGTTACTTATCATGAGGCAGTAAATATTGTAATTGCTTCAGAGTTAAAGTATCGGCAGCATAAGGAGCTCAAAAAGAAAAAGAGTGTGCCGTCTGTATCTTTTGGGGGAAATTAGAAGAGGCAGAGGGTGATTTATCATCCAGTACATCATAATCATCCTCTTTATCGTCCGCCGCAGTTCCAAGCCGGGCAACAGTCAAATGTCCGTTCTACTATAACCTATCCGAATTCAAAATCAACCAATGCTCCTGGTGGTAATGCTCCAACATCCCAGGGTCACAACTATCCTTGTTACAATTGTGGAAGGACTGGTCATTTCTCCAAGGAATGTCCATATCCTAGGCAGGCTAATCAAAATTATCAGAAGACCCCTGCCAATCAACAACAGGGCCAGGCACCAAACAAGAACCACAATCAGAATGCTCAGAAGGACAAAGATGAGAGGAAGATAGGACGGGTGTTCTATATTCAAGCTGGAGAAATTCTGGAGGGGGAGCTAGTGATGATGGGTATGTTTCATATTGCCAATCACCCTGCAGTTATACTTTTTGATTCTAGCGCATCGCATTCATTCATCAATAGAACATTTATCGTGAAGCATGAAATTTCAATTGGGGCAACAAAGGAAAGTTTCTTTATATAGTCGCCCGGGGGACGTCTATGTACTAAGGAAATGGTATACCAGGTACCCGTAAACCTAGGTGGGCATATTTTTCCCACTACCATGATTTTATCCTTAAGGATCAGGATATAGATGTAATCTTGGGAATGAATTCGATGTATCAGCATAAGACTGTTATAGATGCTTTGAATAGGACATTAAGAGTGAGTTTGCCTGATAGTAATTCTCAACTTCTCATCCAACTTCCAACCCTAAGAAGATCAGTGGGTAAGATTTGTGCAACTGCTGTCAAAGAGATTAGAGATATTCCGGTAGTGTGTGAATTTCCGGATGTGTTTCCTGAAGATTTACCCGGTCTACCACTTTATAGGGATGTATAGTTTAATATAGAGTTACAACCTAGAACAGCTTCGATTTCTCGGAGAGCTTATAGGATGCCACCTAAGGAATTGGCCAAGTTGAAGACTCGCTTACAAGAATTGATTGAGAAAGGGTTTATCCAACCTAGTTCCTTACCTTGGGGATGTTCGGCAATTTTTGTGAAAAAGAAAGATGAGACCCTGAGGTTATGTGTTGACTATCATCCATTGAATGAAGTGACCATCAAGAATAAGTATCCATTACCTCGGATAGATCTGCTTTTTGATCAATTGGCCGGAGCCAAAGTTTTCTCCAAGATAGATTTGAGATCAGGATATCACCAAATCAAGATAAAGCCTGAAGATATTCCCAAAATGGCATTTACCACAAGATATGGATTATATGAATACTTGGTAATGTCTTTTAGTTTGACAAATGCTCCTGCTCATTTCATGTATCTGATGAACTCAGTATTCATGCCTGAGCTAGACAAGTTTGTAGTGGTGTTTATTGATGACATTTTAGTATATTCCAGGAATAAGAAAGAACATGTGGAACATCTCAGAATTGTTCTGACTCGCTTGAGAGAACATCAACTATATGCCAAGTTCAGCAAGTGTGATTTTTGGCTTAAGGAAGTGCAATTTCTTGGACATGTCTTGTCAGCTGAAGGCGTTGCAGTTGATCCAAGCAAAGTGAAGGATGTGCTTGATTGGAGACCACCAACCACAGTTCATCAAGTTCGGAGTTTTCTGGGATTGGTGGGGTATTACCGTCGGTTTATTCCAGATTTCTCTAAAATATCAAAGTCCATAACGGAATTGTTGAAGAACCAAGTTAAGTTTGTCTGGTCATCAGATTGTGAGGAGGCTTTCCAGACTTTGAAGAGACTGTTAACCACTGCACCAGTATTAGCCCAACCTGATATCAAGAAGTCGTTTGATGTTTATTGTGATGCTTCAGGTATTGGTATTGGATGTGTGTTGATGCAAGAAGGCCGAGTTATTGCCTATGCATCCCGGCAACTTAAGCAACATGAAGAACACTATCCGACTCATGACTTGGAGTTAGTAGCTGTGGTTCATGCTCTGAAGATTTGGTGGCATTACCTGCTTGGTAATACGTGCCATATGTATACAGACCACAAGAGCTTAAAGTATATCTTTACCCAGTCAGAGTTGAACATGCGACAAAGAAGATGGTTAGAACTGATTAAGGATTATGAATTGGAAGTATATTATCACCTGGGTAAAGCAAATGTGGTTGCAGATGCCCTCAGTCACAAAAGTTATTGCAATTGTCTGACAGTGAGAACAATGGGTTTGAATTTATGTCAAGAAATGGAAAAGTTGAATGTAGAAGTAATTCAACAAGGAAGTTTGACCAACATAATTGTTGAAGCCACTATTCGAGATCAAGTTATTGCTGCTCAGAAGGAAAACAAGGGTATAGCCCATATCAAGGAAAGAGTTAGGAATAGAAAAGCAGAATGTTTTAGCATAGATGATGAAGGTGTGCTATGGTTCAAGGATCACATGGTGGCACCAAAAGTTCCTGATTTGTGGCAGTCAATTCTAGAAGAGGCACATGCTACTAGGTTATTTATCCATCCGGGAAGCAATAAGATGTACCATGACTTGAAGCAAAGATTTTGGTGGACTAAAATGAAAATAGAGATTGCCAGATATATAGCAAAGTGTGATACTTATCAAAAGGTAAAAGCTATACATTTGAGGTCTGTTGGTGAATTACAACCATTACCTATTCCATCTTGGAAGTGGGAGGACATAAGTATGGACTTTATTGTTGGTCTACCCAGGACATCAAAGGGATTTGACTCAGTATGGGTTATTGTAGATCGACTCACTAAGTTAGCACATTTTCTTCTAGTCAAAACAATATATCCTACGATTCAATATGCCAAGATGTATTTAGCAAGAATCATGAGTCTTTATAGAGTACCCAAGACTATTGTGTCAGATAGGGGTACACAGTTTGTCTCTAACTTTTGGAAACAATTGCATTCTTCGTTGGGTACCAAACTTCTATATAGTATAGCTTATCATCCGTAGACTGATGGGCAGACTAAAAGAGTTAATCAAGTACTTGAAGATATGTTAAGGTGTTGTGTCCTTAACTATTCCAATAAGTGGGATGAATGCTTACCTTTGGCCGAGTTCTCATACAACAATAGTTATCAGGAAAGCATTAGAATGGCTCCATTTGAAGCACTCTATGGTCGTAGATGCAGAACATCATTGAATTGGTCTGAGCCGGGAGAGAGAAGATTCTTTGGAGTTGACCTTGTGAAAGAAATAGAAGACAAGGTTAGACAAATACAGAGTAATCTAAAGATAGCTCAGTCCCACCAAAAGAGTTATGCAGATAGACGATGGAGACCATTGGTATTCAACAAAGGAGATTTTGTATATCTGAAAGTATCACCAATGAAGGGAGTTAACCATTTTGGTGTTAAAGGAAAGTTGGCCCCCCGATACATTGGACCGTATCAAATTTTGGAGAGGTATGAAAAAGTGGCATATCGCTTGAAATTACCTGAACATCTCGTAGTTGTGCACGATGTGTTCTATGTTTCTCAATTGAAGAAGTGTCTCCGAGTGCCTGAATAGAATGTTGAAGTTGAAGGAGTGGAACTAGAACCAGATTTAACTTATTCCGAATATCCTATCTGAGTGTTAGATCAGAAAGATCGTGTTACTCGAAGATGGACGATCAAATTCTATAAAATACAATGGAATCAATATTCAGAAGAGAAAGCTACTTGGGAATCAGAAGATTACTTGTTAGAAAAGTTTCTAGAGTTTCTAGCGTCAATATAGAATAGAGTAATGTTAGTTGAGCTCGGTTGCTACAAATTGTGTTTTGTAAAGGAACCTCAGTTGTTTTATGGACAAGTTCTGGATGTTTTTGGACTGACACATTTCCTTTTCCATTACTTACTCTATGGCTTTGAATCTCGGGGCGAGATTTCTTTTAGGGGGAAGGATTGTAACACCCCGGGTGTTTAAATATTAAAAACATGACATGTCATCATATGCATTGCAAAGCATTTGGCATTTGGTGAAAACTTTGAGATGCATATACTAAAACAAGTTTATATTTATATGGTATGTGTTGCATTGTATTGTTTTACTCAAGTTCGAAGTTTGTTTGGATTTTGAATTTTTCGAGAAAACCCTGATTTTTAGCATTTAAATTCTACCCTGAAAACCTATTTCAAAATCTAAGTATATTTTGGGGTTGAGCCTTAAAGAAAAAGTGTAGAGCTTGACAAGTTATACAAAGTTTATTTTTGAAGTTTTTCAAGTTGTTTAGAAAAATTTGGAGTAATTCAAAAAGGCGTAATTAGTTAAATATCCCCTATTTGAATTTAAAAGATCATTTCAAAATCTAGACAGAATTAGGGGTTAGTTATAAACGCAAAGTTGTAGAACTCTTAATTTTGAACAACTTTTGTTTTTGGAGATTTTTGAGTTGTTATAAAAATTTGAGAGTAATTTGTGAATTTTGGTGAATGGCAAACTTGTAATTTTGGTGAACAGTGTCCACCGCCGAAGCTACATTGCCGGCGTTTCCTTCTTCGGCGTTCCAGGCGCGGTCGTGGCCATTTTGGCATCGCGCTGGCGCGGTGAAGGCCACAGCGTAGCTTCCTCGAGCTTCTTGGCCCCCTTTATAGCCTGAGCCGCTGTCGTCTTTGCCTTTTCTTCTTGCTCTGTTTTTCCCGTCGCCTTGCTCATCTCCGGCGAGCCCGCGCCGTCGTTGTTGTGCTCCACCGTCGCTGATAAGCTAGTTCTAGCTCCGCTGTATCCTTGCACATCCAGCCGACCCACCAATTTAGCTAGTCTTGGTCGAGAACTTGAGTTGCATCGTCTTCTTCCTCGTGGCCGGCAACTCCGCTGAGCACGATTCGCCGCGGCCAGAGCTCCACGGTGCATCTCCGTCCCTGGTTTTGGTTGATTTCATTTTGTTTCGATGCTGTGGTACTTAATCCATAGTTGGTTGCTCATTTTGACCACTGCAGTCGCCGGTTCTTCCTCACCGACGATCTTTGCTCCGCCGTGATCACCGTGATCGTCGTCACGCCTCTCCGTTGCTTCTCCGACCTCGCTCCTTGCTTCAACGCATTCGGGGTGAGCCACTGGTGCTTCCTGGATCCCTTGTTTGAGCTCTACCGGTCGCACACCGCTGGCGTAGCGCTACCATGCCACCGCGTCCGCCATGGCCGACGACGAGCTAGTATAGGGCCGTAATCAGTGCTGATAGGGACGTCAATCGATGTGCCTAGTCTTGGTGATCATTTTGGTACGTTGACCGTCGCCGTTGGACTCACCATCGACGAGTTTACGCCGGTCAGCGCCGTCGCCGTCGTGGTCAAACGCGCGAGGTTAGGGATGACAGGTGGGACCCGTTGTCAGTGACTCAGCGTTCAAATGGATTTTTCTATTTTTAGATTTGAATGAATAGTGTCTGTTTTTGTTATTTTTGTGTAGATTTATTTAGAGCTCCAAAAATTATGAAAATTTTTGTGTGACTTCTATGTGATGTATAGTATTTAAGAAAAATATGAAATAATGTTTTTCAGTACTTTTTGAATGTGATAAAAATTGCTCAATTTATTAATAAATGGATTTCCATGATTTTTCTAGGCTTATTTAATTGTCCAAAAATTATGAAATTTGTTTTGCCACTTAGTTATCATGTAATGAACATGTACTAAAATTTTGAGTTCAATTAGAATAAGTTGATTTATTTCATAATTTTGAATTAAATAATTAATTCATAAAAGCAAATAGTAACCTTTAATGATTTATGTTTTGTTTGAAATTTTGGATTGAGTGATGACCTTGAGTCATTTGTTGATAATGATCCTTACCAGCTGATGTATGTGTTACAAAAAAGATTTAGTTTGTTTGACTTGCAACTGTATCACGAAGGAAAGTTGTATTCAAATTGTTAAATTTTGCATCCATCATCGAGCATCATGTTTCGTATTCTGCATCATGTTAAACATGGCATTGTTATTACGTGTAGTGAACGAAGGTGAACACGTGATAGCTAATCAAGTTGTTGAGGAGGTTAATCCGTCTGTTGAGGTCGGATTGAATTCTTGTGAAACGTCGCAAGAACCGGACTTTTCCGTCAACGAAGGCAAGCCCCGGATGCATTAAAACCCTACCTTGTGTTTTACAAATTAATTTCGCTTTTGCTTTTTGTTACTGCATTAAGTGATTAGGAGTTAAGTAAGAGCCTAATTGGTGCATTACCACCCTTGTTATTCCATATTTACCATATTACCAGTTTTAAACTTGTATATGCCTAGTTTTGCATAGCTATGCGTAGAACGATGAAAGTCGGGTGACTACCTGCCACCTGCAAGTTTTAAATGAAACATTAGTTAATTATGTTAGCATGTGATATGGGAATGTGGAGTAATAAATCTAGACCAGGCGGACTCGGTGTGTGTGAGCCACAAGACATGGAGATCTTGTGAGCGGGTTCTTTCCGTCTGAGTGGATTAAGACATGTCCGTTGTTGAATTGCATGAGGTGAGAATTTGTAGTACTAATCACATACTCCGGTAAGCCTGAACTTGGTGATTCTATTACGAGAATAGCTACTCGCGCACTGGGAGTAGAGAGATGGCGGGAATAGCATGTACCCATGTGGCAATGGGCTGGATTAGTGGAGTACTATATTCTCGGGTGGCGTGGACCCGTTCTTCCTTTAGAGGATCCGAGAGTAGGTTGATATATGTGGGTCAGGGACCTGCATATGTCGTGTGGTCTGGAATCCCTAGCTGGGTTTTTAATCAGTTCGAATCATCATTGCTCCTCGGTTATGGAGACTCAACTCACTGTTCATCATCGTAGTATTAATAACTGGAACTTGAATAAGGATTGTGAAGGTGTTGGATATGAAGTTTCATGATCTCAGCGCGGATCGTGTCAGCTTTGTATATAATTCTTATGAAGTTTTCTATATAAAGAATTTTATTAAAAGAGCTTTTATGCAAAAGAACTTTGATCATTGTTAAAGTTATACCTTGAATCCCTAAGCCTGCATTCCTAAGTTATCAGTTAATATTTCGGTTAAGTCTTGTTGAGTACTTTTATACTCAGGGTTCGTTGACCCTTGTTGCAGGTGAGCCTCATGAGCAGATCTGTTTTGGATCGTGCTGCATGACTATCGTTCGTTCTGACGATGAGAAGTAAATGTGTGATCCTTGGGCAGGATGTTTATTTTGTGTGTTATATATATGTTAATTATGCCACTCCACTACTACTATGGTTTGTAATAATTATCGAACTTAGTTTGTAAGGCTTGAAACAACTAGTTTATAAACTATGTTACCGTAAGACTTCCGCTGATTTCACTCTGGTGTTGATATTTGAATAAATGTTGTAATACTGCAATGACTCTATAATGTGATCCTGCTCAGAAATCGTGGATGATTCGGTGTTCCCCGAGGACACCCGACAGACTTCTTAAGTTACCAGGAACATATGCATAGTTATCAAAGGTTGTTGGACAGTGACAAGTGCATGTGGGTCCTATAATTTAGGAGGTTCTGCCACATTCTCTACTCGTGCTGATCTGAAAGCTATATCTGCTAGAAGGACTGCCTCAGCGCTGTAAACCATAAAGTACGGTGAGACGCCAGTGTTACGACTAGGCTGAGTTCTGAGGCCCCAGACCATGGCTGGTAACTCTTTGAGCCATCTTTCGGGAGCTTTGTCATTTTCTCTGTACATCCTCTTCTTCAATCCATCCAAGATCATGCCATTTGCCCGCTCAACTTGTCCATTAGCTCTAGGGTGCGCCACCGAGACGTATTTTACTACTATGCTCCTTTCATCGCAGAAGTCCCAAAAAGCGTTCCTAGTGAACTGAGTACCCAGATCAGTGATGATGCTGTTGGGTATGCCAAAATGGTGGATGACCTGGTCGAGGAACGTGATAGCCTTCTCTGAGGATGCCTGTACCAAAGGCATGTATTCTATCCACTTAGAAAATTTGTCGATCAGCACAAAGACGCATGTAAATTTCCTAGGAGCCGGCTTGAAGGGCCCGATCATATCTAGTCCCTAGCATGCGAAGGGCCAGGAGGCTAGTATTGTCTAGATCTCATGTGCTGGTATGTGGATTCTCTTAGCGAAGAACTGACAACCCTCACAGTGGTGGACTAGCTTTTCTGCGTCAGCTACTGCTGACGGCCAATAGAACCCTGCTCGGAAAGCCTTGCCGACCAGTGTTCTTGAGGCCACATGGTTGCCGCAGGAGCCAGAGTGGATTTGGTCCAGGAGATGTTCGCCTTCTTCCTGGGTTATACACTCATCAAGATTTCCTTCTTTGCGTTTTTGCGCCATAACTTGCCATCGACGAGCAGATACTGCTTACTGCAACGTATCAGGCGCTCGTTTTCTATCCAATCAGTATAACCGCTGCCATCTATTAAGTACTTGATGAAAGGTATTCTCCAGTCAGGCTCATGAGTGGTCGGAGGCAGCTCAATGGTGCTCGACGTCAGAACCGTAGCCACCAATTGCTGGTCTGGAGGCTTGTCTGCCGTGGAATCTTCCTCTTCAATGGAAGGCATGAGCAGGTCTTGGACGAATACGCCATGTGGGATTTTGGCTCAGGATGCGCATCTGCTGCTTGGTTCTTGTCCCGGACCACGTGTATGTACTCAATGCCATAGAACCTGCCTTCTAGCTTTCTTATTGATTTGCAGTATGCGTCCATCTTTTCGCTGGTCGTGTCCCAGTCCTTGTTGAGTTGGTTGATGACCAGAGCCGAGTCTTCGTAGACATAGAGACATTTAACACCAAGCTCAACTGCAATGCATAAACCGTGCAGGCATGCTTTATACTTGGCGGTGTTATTAGATGGTGGGAAATAAATCCTGAGGACGTACTAGAGCTGCTCCTTGGATGGTGACATGAAGAGGACTCCTGCTTCTGCACCGCCAATGTTGAGAGAGCCGTCGAAGTACATCGTCCAATCGTCGAATCCTAGGGAGGCAGGCATGCTTAAGTCTATCCACTTGACGATGAAATCGACGAGTGTCTGAGACTTGATTGTAGTACAGCTTGCAAATTCCAAGGAGAAGGGGCATAGCTCCATTGCCCATTTGACGATGCGCCTGTTCGCATCCTTATTGCGAATGATGTCCCCCAAAGGGTACTCGGTCATGACCACCACATGATATCCGTCGAAGTAATGTCTCAACTTTCGGGATGTTATCAGTATGGCGTAGAGCAGTTTCTGAATCTGTGGGTACCTGGCCTTGGATTCATTGAGTACCTCACTGATGAAATAAATCGGCCACTGTACCTTATAGGCGTGGCTCGGCTCATCGCGCTCGACCACCATGGCAGTGGAGATCACCCGATTGGTTGCCGCAATGTAAAGTAGGAGAGTTTCATCTTCTCTGGGAGCAGTGAGGACCGGTGGTGATGTAAGGTATTGTTTTAGCTGCGTGAAGGCAGCGTCTGCTTCATTCGACCACTCAAACTTCTCAGATGCTTTGAGCAGTTTGAAAAATGGTAGTCCTTTTTCTCCCAATCTTGATATGAAATGGCTGAGAGCAGCCATGCATTCGGTAAGCTTCTGGACATCCTTCACCTTTTTGGGGGGCTTCATGTCTAAAACGGCTTTGACTTTCTCCAGATTAGGGCGTATGCCGTTGTAACTGACGACGTTGCCTAGCAATATACTAGAAGGAACACCAAAGATGCACTTCTTTGGGTTTAACTTCCATTGGAATGTATTGAGGGCTGCAAAGGTGTGTTCTAGGTTGTCAACAAGGGTATGTGCTTCCTTGGTTTTGACAACTACATCATCCACATAGGCCTCTACAAGGTCGTCTTTTATCTCATCTATGAGGCAAGCCTAAATGGCGCGTTGGTATGTAGCCCCAGCGTTCTTGAGCCCGAACGACATAGTCGTGTAGCAGTAGGCGCCAAAGGGTGTGATGAAAGACGTCTTGATCTGATCGTCCTTTTTGAGAGCGATCTGGTGATAACTAGAGTAGCAATCGAGAAAGGAAAGGAGCTCGCAACTAGCGGTTGAATCTACGACCTCGTCTATGCGAGGTAAGCCGAAGGGGTCCTTAGGGCAGTGTTTGTTGAGATCAGTGTAATCAACGCACATTCTCCATTCATTATTCTTTTTGCGTACAAGAACCAGGTTGGCTAACCACTCCGGATGATACACTTCTTTGATAAATCCGGCTGCCAAAAGCCGTGTAACTTCAACCATAATCGCCTCCTTTTTATCGCGAGCGAACCATCGTAGCTTCTGCTTGATAGGTTTGGCCTTGCTATTGATATTCAAGGAGTGCTCTATCACAGAACCGACCAATTTATAAGAGCACAAGTACAAAAACAATCGCCGGAACAATCAAATTCTCGAACTTGAGCCCATATAAACCCGGTAGTCAACCAAAATCTCGAAGGATTTCAAACCAACTTGCATACAACCAAGATCACAGTAATCCAACATAACATATCGTATGTTACAACATTTCATAGACATTCGCAAATAGATTACACCATCACAGAGTCATCGTTATTACAAAACAAGTCTTGTAAAATATGCGGAAGCAAATAGTTTAACTCACACACCGAGTTTAAATACACATACTAGTTTGCTGATCACAGATCGCAAAAGCATTCAGATAAGAGAAAGGAGATCATGCCCATGATCTAGTCCTCATCACCCGCCGGGTGGAGACAATACTTACAGAATCCCTGATATAGGAGGTCATCTACAACAAGAGGGAATAAACCCTGAGTACAGGAATGTACTCAGCTAGACTTACCCGTCGAAAACCACACAAATGACACCAAGGATTGTGCATAGCTTAATGTAGTGGAGCTGGCTAACACTTTCTTTTTGCAGAAAAGCATAAGTAATAATGATCAACTCTTAACCTGAACTAGCAGTAACTTTTTAGCCATTAACCTGTCATCTATATTAGCACCTGTACTAAGCAATCATTTTATTAGGGTGCAAACATTAATAACCATATCAGGTATTCATTGTGGCAACCTTATCATCATCCATTTAACCATATCATTAAGTTAATTGAATCTACGTTGCCGCTGCTCAGTCAAGTTCTCACTATCCGGGAGAGACGGCGATTTGAATTGATTCCTATCCAGCTAGAGGGGTATTCCTAAACACAAACCCTGCTTCCCCCGTCAGGGTCGCAACAAGTCACCTTTGGTATGATTCAGGAGTCATGAGTCCGAACAGATCGACATTCTCAGAGAACCACTCTGCCAAGGTTGTTCGGGACTCTAACCCGCCTTGGACTTATGCCAATGGCTCTCCGCACATCCTTACTACCTCTAGAATGTCGCCACTGCTCGCATCCCCGGCCTGAGTCGAGCTACTAGGCTTCGCGGTCGGAACGACTTATCCGGCCAGCTAAGTGTTAGGCTGCGTTCAACATGACATGAGGACGTACAGCGTATCGGTCCTTAAACGACTCAGACGGAGTCACTATGTTCAAACCTACACAAGACCCCGCCCGGTCTTAATTCATTATTCACATGGTTCTTTTCCACGATAGCAAATATAGCCAACCGTGATCCCCTCATCCTAAAGCTCGCAGGTGACAGGAAATCACCTGACTTCTACCGCACTAAGCATGGCTAAGCATTTAACCCGTTCCTGAACTTAAATAGGATTCCAGTGCGACATCTGGACAAGGAAGGATATATAAAGCAGCAATTGGTTCCAACCAATTCCTATACTTAATGCATCGTCAACAATAAAAGATACTCAATGTATTTGTAAAACATGGGAGGCTTAATATGCTCCGGGGCTTGCCTTTCAGGAATGAGGAAGGCTGGTGGTCAGGGCACTCGGGCAATTCCTCTGCGGCGACTACTTCGTCGACTTCCTGCACCTCGGGTTCCTCCTCCTGGTTGGCTCCCTCAAACTCCAGCAACGTCATTCCCTCCGGCACACCTATTGCATGAATGCGCAAGATAAATATCATGGATGCACATGAACGAATGTTGGGGATGCTCGGGGAATGCACGTGTTCGCTGTAGTTTGCATATTCCAACTTAAGCCCTATTCAAATCACTTTCACTTACCACGTTTATACAACCTAAGGTATAATCGCTCATCTTCCGTTAATGACCTAGCACCTGTACCTAAGCATATTCTCAAGTTAGGCTAACCCCTAAATAATCAACGAGAACACTGCAACAACATACACTCAAGCATTTGCATTTCAGCAAAATGAAGACTTTGTAGCGGTACAGTAAACTAGCTATAACTGGAGATTTATAAATCCAAATGATATGCAACAAGACAATCTGGAAAGCTTATAAAATTGTCTACAATACATTTTCAGACCTCAAAGCATGATTCAAACCTTTACCAGGTCAAACTCATAAATCAACAGAACTCTATCCTCACAAGGCAGAGAATAAGCAAAGGCTGGAACCTAACTTTAAACAGCTGTAGTTTCTAAACGACTGGGACAAATGCCCTCAAATTCTGACAGGAGCTGGATACATAAGTTATCTACAGCTTTTGTATTCATCACAATCACATAAAACCAAATTATCATGGGGAACTTTCCAAAGTCCCCAGATCTGTCCAGAGGGACATGATGCAAACAAATAATTATTAACTTATGATATAAACACTTAATTGGACAAAACCAACTTTACTGACATATGACACATATCACAAGAACACCAGAAAGTAGGGTGTCCATCACCAAAACATTTCTTTTAATACATTTCTTAATTTATTTAATTAATTAGGGGAAATAGTAAACATATATGAAAACTTCCCCATTAATTCTACAAACATTACAGTAGACACTACATGCTCTAAGTAGACTACCATAAAAATTTCACACCATTTAAGTAAGTATAACAACCTACACCAAATTGGTAAGGCAGAATGGCTTAAAATGGCATAATTAGGAAACCTTAGTAAAAAGTGTCAAGCAACAGATTTCATATTTTTCCTAGCATCCATAAGGTACCAAGATACTACCTACCAAGTTTCATGGCCATAGGATTCGTAGATAATTTACAAAAATTCACACAAGTATCCACCAATGATAAAAGGAAAATCTATAACTCAAAAACTACACATGCAATGTCTCTCAAATTTTAACCGGACCTTCTACTAAGCAATACTAACTTACCCACAAAATTTCACAATTTTTAGATCACAGAAACTCAAGTTATGATTTAAACAAATTTGCATGCATTCAAAAACACTTTTCAAGTTCCTATTTAATTCATCCAAAATTTCTACATAAAGTGCTCAAGACATATTTTTCTTAAATACTAGACCTCATTGTGAGTCTAACAAAATTTGAATCACAGTATTTAGATCTACACATTTGAAGATACAAAAATCTCAAATCAGCATTCAAACTGGAATTTTTGAACTAGCTTATGACTCAAACAGCCACTGCCGTGTGGGACCTGGGTGTCAGCCGACCCCATCGGTCAGCGACAACGAAACAGGGAAGGCGGCTTCGATGGCACGGCGACGGTGGAACTCACCGACGGCGACTCCTCCGGCGAATTGGACAGCACCGGCGTGCTCCCCAAGTTCCCACGCGTCGATTGACCCCCTAAGTCTAGACCCTAATGGCCCCTAAGCACGCTGGCCATGGCGCACGGCGGCTCTGCCATGGCACACGGCGGTGCGCGGCCGTGTTCCGGCCTGACTGGACCGGCCTGGAAGGTAGCGTCTTCACCGGAGCGACTACGCGAGCTGGGGAAGACGAGACGAGGGATAGGGGTGGAAGAAGGGTGCGGTGGTGTGCTGGCCACGGTGAGCGCCAAGTCCAGCGAGGCTCAGCCATGGCGGGCGGTGGTGGAATGGTCACAGTGACCTTACCCAAGCTCCAAAGGCCCGGCTGAGTGGTGGAGAAGGTCGCGCGGAACACAGCGGAGCTACGGTGAAGACATAGCGCGCGTTTTCGCAGCGGCGCATGAGCTCGGCGATGGCGAAGCAGGAGCGACAATGGTGGAGCGGCTGCTTACTGGCTGCGCTTGCTGTGACGAGCGGAGAAATGAAAAATGGGATGGTGAGCAGGTCAGGCAGGCGCGCGGGGGTGTGCACATCGTGGCCGGCCGTGCCAGAACGCCCGCGGCGCGTGGCAGTGCGCTCAGCCGGCCGGCGACGGGTGGCGCCACGCGGCGGTGATTTTCTGAAGCCGGTCGCCACTGTAGCATGTCTGAAACGGCGATTCAGTTATCCAAATGGCGACTGACAGGCGAATTTTGACACCGATTAACTCCTAATCCGCTCGGCCAAAATCTAATCCAGATGGACTACATGATAGAGCTAAGTGAGTACTCCAAATGACTCAACATGAGCTCGAGCTAATTCACCATGGATTTCCATCTACAAGGTTCCAAAGTTGTCTTCATGAAAACTGAAAAGTAGTTCTAATACTTAGAAAATTTCTAAGTGTTGAAACAGCACTGATCTTAGGCTTGTGGGCCCTATTTGAGACTGTTCCACACTTTTTCAAGACTTGACTTCTAAACAAAGTTTGTTCCTTATATAATTCTCTACAACTTTGCTTTAGGTTGCTCAGACATGCAAACATCCTAAGCTACACTTTTTAAATAGTCAAACACAGGAGCTCTAGGGGTCCAAATTGGTCGACCATGACTTGGAAACCTAATTAGGCAAAATGATCCACATGAACATTGTTCCTAATGACATTCTAGGTGTAACTGGGTTACTTAAAAGAGTTTCTAGCCACACCATACATTGGTCACACAAGAATCAAGCAATGTATGTACTGAAACAATGAAAAACACATGAAATGTTACATTTGTTTCATTGTCATGTTTCACATGTTTTGTGATCTTGTTGCATAGTATTAACTAATCTTGTTTCACTAAGTGAGTGGCACATGTTGCACTTAAGTGTTGCACACTTTACATTTCATAAAAGAGACAACACACATGAAATATACAACATGTTGCAATGTTTTGGAATCATGTTTCATGTGATATAAGTTCACGAAGGGATGCATGATGCTCATGTTCATGAAATGCAGTGCAAATGTGGAAGCTAAATACCAGAGGTGTTACAGCCCTCCCCCTTATAAAAATCTCATCCCGAGATTTGACAAGCGTACCATTGTTGGTAGAATTCCTTATAACCTTCCCTCAAATAATCTTCTCTTTTCCACGATCGCGTTCACTACCCTGATTGCTCCACATGACTTTATAGAACTTGACTACCCGACTCCGAGTCACTCGCTCACGAGTGTCAATCACTCGAACCAGCTTTTCTTCAAAGGTCAAATCTGATTTTAACTCGATATCCCCCAATGGAACTCTCTCTTCAGGGACGCGAAGACATTTCTTCAATTGGGATACATGAAAGACATTGAAGATAGCACTCATCTCAGGAGGTAATTGAATCTTGTACACCACTTTACCACTTTGTCCAATGATTTCAAATGGACCAACGTATCTCGGCGCAAGCTTTCGCTTCACACCAAAGCGTTGGACACTTTTCATAGGTGAGACTTTCAGATATACGAAGTCTCCAACTTCGAACTCAATAGGTTTTCTACGTCGATCAGCATAACTTTTCTACCTAGCTTGAGCTGCGGCCATGTGGGTTTGGATAGTACGGACTTGTTCTTCAGCTTCTTGAACGAAATCAATTCCATAATATCTCCTTTCACCGGCTTCTACCCAGTTCAACGGGGTTCTACACTTCCGGCCATACAAAGCTTCAAACGGTGCCATCTTTATGCTCTCTTGATAACTATTATTGTACGAGAATTCAGCTAGGGGTAACCATTTTTCCCATGAGCCCTTAGCCGAGATGACACAAGCTCTCAACATATCTTCTAAGATTTGATTTACTCGTTCAGTTTGCCCATTGGTTTGCGGATGATAGGCAGAACTTCTTACGAGCTTAGTCCCTAATAATCCGTGTAAGTGCTCCCAAAAGCGAGCAGTGAACTATGGTCCTCTATCTGAGACAATAGTACGAGGGATCCCATGAAGTCAGACTATCTGGTTGAAGTACAACTCCGCGTAGTCGATTGGACGAAAGTCTATGCGGACCGGAATGAAGTGTGCCGACTTGGTTAGTCGGTCCACAATTACCCAAATTGAGTTAAAATTCCTCTGAGTGGTAGGGAGTCCAACTATAAAATCCATACTTATCTCTTCCCATTTCCAACCTGAAATAGAGAGTGGCTGAAGTAATCCAGCTTTCATATGTACCGCCTTGACCCGACAACAAGTGTCACACCTAGCCACATAAGCGGCTATCTCTTTCTTCATTTTGGTCCACCAAAATCGAGGCTTTAAATCATGATACATTTTACTACTACCAGGATGAATAGATAGTTTAGAGGAATGAGATTCGGATATGATTTGATTTCTAAGCTCTCTATCCTTCGGAACTACCAACCTATCCTTGAACCATAACACGCCTTTCTCATCTACTCAAAAATGTTTGGTTTCTTGCTCTTTTATCTTGCGCTTGATGTGAAACACACCTGCATCTGTCTTCTGTAGCTCGATAATTTGACTCTGTAGAGTACAACTGACAGTGATGTTGTGCAGGACTGCAGGATGAAGGAGCTTTGACAAATGGACATCACTCTCAATCAACGAGTGGCAATGAGACTTTCTACTTAAGGCATCCGCAACGACGTTTGCCTTGCCCGGGTGATAGTGCACTTGAAGGTTATAATCTTTGATCAACTCGAGCCATCTTCTTTGACGCATATTTAACTCTGGTTGAGTCAAGATGTACTTGAGACTTTTATAATTAGTGTAGATGTTGCACACATTGCCAAGTAGATAATGTCTCCAGGCCTTCAAAGCATGAACAACTGCAGCGAGTTCCAAGTCATGCGTTGGATAATTCACTTCATGCTTCCGAAGTTGGCGAGAGGTATAAGCGATGACTCTACCCTCTTGCATAAGAACACCTCCTAACCCAATACCTGATGCATCGCAGAACACATCAAAAGGTTTCTCGATATCCGGTTGTGCCAAAACCGGAGCCGATGTTAGAAGAGTTCGCAGGGTATGGAAAGCCGCATCACACTCAGGAGTCCAGACAAACTTCATATCTTTTTGCAGCAATCGAGTCATAGGCTTGGCTATTTTAGAGAAATCCGAGATGAAGCGACGATAATAGCCAGCCAACCCCAGAAAACTCCGAACCTCGTGCACCGAGATGGGAGCCTTCTAGTTCAATACTTCTTGCACCTTGGTGGGATCAACCATAATTCCACCATCGGACAACACATGTCC
The DNA here is from genome assembly GCF_019320115.1 of Miscanthus floridulus. Classification (NCBI taxonomy): domain Eukaryota; kingdom Viridiplantae; phylum Streptophyta; class Magnoliopsida; order Poales; family Poaceae; genus Miscanthus; species Miscanthus floridulus. Next base: position 60,301,353 of record NC_089580.1, on the reverse strand, counting down.
AAGAAAAGGTACCTCACGAAGCCAAAATTCACATTTGCTGAACTTTGCATACAGCTGGTGTTCTCGCAATCTAGTAAGAACCACCTGCAAATGTTCATCATGATCTTCTTCATTCTCAGAATAGACCAGGATATCATCTATAAATACCACCACAAATTTGTCCAACTCAGGCATAAACACTGAATTCATCAGATACATAAAATGTGCGGGGGCATTAGTCAATCCAAAAGACATAACCAGGTACTCATATAGACCATATCTTGTAGAGAATGCAGTTTTTGGGACATCCTCAGGCCGAATTTTGATTTGATGATACCCAGATCTCAAATCAATCTTGGAAAAGACTTTTGCCTTAGACAACTGATCAAATAAGATATCTATGCGTGGCAGAGGGTACTTATTCTTGATTGTAACTGCATTCAAGGGTCTATAATCTACACACATGCGTAGAGATTGATCCTTCTTCTTCACAAAGATGGCTGGGCACCCCCATGGAGATGAACTAGGGCGGATAAGGCCTTTCTTTAGCAGTTCATTCAACTGGGTCTTAAGTTCAGCTAGTTCATTGGGAGGCATTCTATACGACCTTCTAGAGATGGGAGCTGTACCAGGAAGCAACTCTATCTTGAATTCTACTTCTCGATCCAGGGGCAATCCAGGCAAATCATCGAGAAAAACATCCAGAAAGTCACACACGACAGGGATATCTGCTAGAGACTTTGCTTGCACCGCATTGGTCGTGCAAGAAAGATTGATGTCCCTAGGTAACTGTACTAGAAAACCCTCCTAATTGCTAGGATCTCTGAGCATAACTACCCTAGTTGATGTATCGATAAGCACTCCATGATGACTCATCCAGTTCATTCCCAATATCACATCGATACCTAGCCCCGGTAAAATTACCAGATCAACCTGATAACTTTGCCCCTCTATCACAAATTGTACGTCCCCAACTACCAGCTTGGTTGGGATAATACCACTGGCAGCCCTTATATAATAACCCTCACCCTCAACAGTATATGTTTTCTGCATAAACTTGGATGCAAATGATGGACTAATGAAGGAATGCGAAGCATCTGAATCAAATAGTACAACTGTGGGGTGTTGGTCAATCAGAAACTTACCGGCAGTCACTACCTCTCCTGAAGGAATCTCAGTAATATTAGTGTGGTTCACTTGTCCCTGACGGCTACCCTAGTAATTATTCTTTTTAGGGTAAGGGCATTCCCTTGCCTAGTGGCCTATCTTGTTGCAGTTCCAGCATGGCATGTTGCTTGGTGGAGACCTGGAACTGCCCTGACTGGTAGTGCCCTTGGGAAGAGCAACTGTAAATGCCTTGCGAAACCCAATCTTGGCGAGATTCTTTCTCTATGGTGGGCGAAACTTGGCGGCTGACGCTGGAGGACGGAATGGAGCCCTTTGTGCGACGGGAGCCTTAGATTGTGAGGCACCCGTCTCATAGGCCCTCTTACGACTTTTCGAAGCCGCATATACAGCATTGTTGTTCTCTTGCGATAAAGCATCACTCACAAACTCATTAAAATGAGCGCACTTGCAATTTCCCATAGTCTTCATCAGTTTGGGGCTAAGTCCCCGCTTGAAGCTTGCAATCTTCTTGGCATCTGTGTCCACAAACTCGGTAGCATACCTTGCAAGGTTGTTGAAAGCTTACAGGTATTCAGTCAGGCTCTTGTTTCCCTGAGTTAGCTTCATGAACTCTGTATGTTTGATCGCCATAAGACCAGGAGGAATGTAATTTCCCCTGAAAGCAGACTTGAACTGATCCCAAGTGATTTGGGCATTAGCATGCATAGTGGACCGATGATGACTCCACCAGATGCCAGCAGGCCCATGAAGTTGGTGCGATGCGTACTCAGTTTTTAGCACCTCAGTCAAGCGGAGCAGACAGAACTTCTGCTCGAGAGTATTCAACCACTCATCAGCTTGTAGAGGCTCCTCAGCCTCCTTGAAGATTGGGGGTTTTGTGTTAAGAAAATCCTTGAAATCACTGTATTGATTTGGATCCGGTCCTTGGCGTGGACCACGGCCATCATGATTCGCAATCATACGGAGGGCCTCGGCCATAGTGCGCTATCCTTCTGCAAGCATTGCTATTAGTTCCGTTGGTGTGGGTGGTGGTGGCGGAAGATCATCATCATCACTCGCACCGGTGGAACGAGTACGAGGCATCTGCACAATGCGCAACCGGTAATTATTGATGATGTCAGCACATTGGAGAGGAACAATATAACCGTGCCAAACTGAATTTACTGATGAGAATGAAAGCTTCATACAATAAACAGAGGCAATAATTTATTCCCCAATCACCACATCATCAAGTAGATTACTAGCGCCATACGCATTGCATCCCATCATGACAAGTTTTAAACTTCACCATTACGATATGCATCCCGAAGGGAGCGAATTAAAATACATTACCAGTATGACTGCAAAAGATTAACTCGTGAGACTTGCTAACGAACTACTCGTCGAAGTGATTACTGTCCACATTGGAGACACCTTGGACTTCTTTTGGGTATTCCTCTCCTTCTAACTTCTTGCCGAGAGATTTCACTTTATACTTGGGATAAGCAATTATAAGGGAGGGAGTAATGCAATATGAATGTCATGAGTGAATATGATGCATGCTCGTTCCGTACTTCCTCACAAACCTAAGAAAATTTAAGCTTTAGCGGAATACACGGTGGCATACATACGTTCTCTCAATTAGCGGTAACTAGTCGATCTACACGGTGTGTTGTTAGCGTACCTGCAGAAAAACTTCATTGCAGCCCAACCCAATAAGATATAATGCTAATTACACAAGCAGTACTAAGATACTTTCCATATATACATCCCCCGATATATATACTTTGGCATCCAAACTACCTGAGAAATGTACCCACAATTAAGTACTTTCATATATACATGTATGCAACATGTAAATACTCCAGTAACCATAACTAGCTCTCCCCTAGACCGACGGTTGGACGGTCATGCTCTCTCAACTCACACTTACCTTAGCGTAGAGGCAATTGATCCATACATTACCATTCAACAAATGACACCCATGCAATATCACGCCGCATGGACGACGAAATAGAAACAATCAATTCCCCCAGTTAGTAATTATATATAAGCCACCTAGAAGTCCATAAGTGGGCTATAAGGGATGTGATCACCAGTATACCATAAAAATTTTGATTTTTGAACACTTATATATAACTGTAAGTTTTGAAAACCATTTTAACAACAAAAGCTTTTGTTTTAAATAGCCGTAAGACATGTTTAATGTTGAATCTAGCTCTGATACCAGCTGTCACGGAACCGACCAATTTATAAGAGCACAAGTACAAAAACAATCGCCGGAACGATCAAATTCTCGAACTTGAGCCCATATAAACCCGGTAGTCAACCGAAATCTCGAAGGATTTCAAACCAACTTGCATACAACCAAGATCACAGTAATCCAACATAACATATCGTATGTTACAACATTTCGTAGACATTCGCAAATAGATTACACCATCACAAAGTCATCGTTATTACAAAACAAGTCTTGTAAAACATGCGGAAGCAAATAGATTAACTCACACACCGAGTTCAAATACACATACTGGTTTGCTGATCACAGACCGCAAAAGCATTCAGATAAGAGAAAGGAGATCATGCCCATGATCTAGTCCTCATCACCCGCCGGGTGGAGACAATACTTGTAGAATCCCTGATATAGGAGGTCATCTGCAACAAGAGGGAATAAACCCTGAGTACGGGAATGTACTCAGCTAGACTTACCCGTCGAAAACCACACAAATGACACCAAGGATTATGCATAGCTTAATGTAGTGGAGCTGGCTGACACTTTCTTTTTGCAGAAAAGCATAAGTAATAATGATCAACTCTTAACCTAAACTAGCAGTAACTTTTTAGCCATTAACCTATCATCTATATTAGCACCTGTACTAAGCAATCATTTTATTAGAGTGCAAACATTAATAACCATATCAGGTATTCATTGTGGCAACCTTATCATCATCCATTTAACCATATCGTTAAGTTAATTGAATCTACGTTGCCGCTGCTCAGTCAAGTTCTCACTATCCAGGAGAGACGGCGATTCGAATCGATTCCTATCTAGCTGGAGGGGTATTCCTAAACACAAACCCTGCTTCCCCCGTTAGGGTCGCAACAAGTCACCTTTGGTACGATTCAGGAGTCGCGAGTCCGAACAGGTCGACATTCTCAGAGAACCACTCTGCCAAGGTTGTTCGGGACTCTAACCCGCCTTGGACTTATGCCAATGGCTCTCCACACATCCTTACTACCTCCAGAATGTCGCCACTGCTCGCGTCCCCGGCCTGAGTCAAGCTACTAGGCTTCGCGGTCGGAACGACTTATCCAGCCAGCTAAGTGTTAGGCTGCGTTCAACATGACATGAGGACGTACAGCGTATCAGTCCTTAAACGACTCAGACGGAGTCACTATGTTCAAACCTACACAAGACCCCGCCCGGTCTTAATTCATTATTCACATGGTTCTTTTCCACGATAGCAAATATAGCCAACCATGATCCACCTCATCCTAAAGCTCGCAGGTGACAGGAAATCACCTGACTTCTACCGCACTAAGCATGGCTAAGCATTTAACCCGTTCCTAAACTTAAATAGGATTCCAGTGCGACATCTGGACAAGGAAGGATATATAATGCAGCAATTGGTTCCAACCAATTCCTATACTTAATGCATCATCAACAATAAAAGATACTCAATGTATTTGTAAAACATGGGAGGCTTAATATGCTCCGGGGCTTGCCTTTCAGGAACGAGGAAGGCTAGTGGTCAGGGCACTCGGGCAATTCCTCCGCGACGACTGCTTCGTCGGCTTCCTGCACCTCGGGTCCCTCCTCCTGGTTGGCTCCCTCGAACTCCAGCAATGTCACTCCCTCCGGCACACCTATTGCATGAATGCGCAAGATAAATATCATGGATGCACATGAACGAATGTCGGGGATGCTTGGGGAATGCACGTGTTCGCTGTAGTTTGCATATTCCAACTTAAGCCCTATTCAAATCACTTTCACTTACCACGTTTATACAACCTAAGGTATAATCGCTCATCTTCCGTTAATGACCTAGCACCTGCACCTAAGCATATTCTCAAGTTAGGCTAACCCCTAAACAATCAACGAGAACACTGCAACAACATACACTCAAGCATTTGCATTTCAGCAAAATGAAGACTTTGTAGCGGTACAGTAAACTAGCTATAACTGGAGATTTATAAATCCAAATGATATGCAACAATACAATCTGGAAAGCTTATAAAATTGTCTACAATACATTTTCAGACCTCAAAGCATGATTCAAACCTTTACTAGGTCAAACTCATAAATCAACAGAACTCTGTCCTCACAAGGCAGAGAATAAGCAAAGGCTGGAACCTAACTTTAAACAGCTGTAGTTTCTAAACGACTAGGCCAAATGCCCTCAAATTCTGACAGGAGCTAGATACATAAGTTATCTACAGCTTTTGTATTCATCACAATCACATAAAACCAAATTATCATGGGGAACTCTCCAAAGTCCCTAGATCTGTCCAGAGGGACATGATGCAAACAAATAATTATTAACTTATGATATAAACACTTAATTGGACAAAACCAACTTTACTGACATATGACACATATCACAAGAACACCAGAAAGTAGGGTGTCCATCACCAAAACATTTCTTTTAATACATTTCTTAATTTATTTAATTAATTAGGGGAAATAGTAAACATATATGAAAACTGCCCCATTAATTCTACAAAAATTACAGTAGACACTACATGCTCTAAGTAGACTACCATAAAAATTTCATACCTTTTAAGTAAGTATAACAACCTACACCAAATTGGTAAGGCAGAATGGCTTAAAATGGCATAATTAGGAAACCTTAGTGAAAAGTGTCAAGCAACAGATTTCATATTTTTCCTAGCATCCATAAGGTACCAAGATACTACCTACCAAGTTTCATGGCCATAGGATTCGTAGATAATTTACAAAAATTCACACAAGTATCCACCAATGATAAAAGGAAAATCTATAACTCAAAAACAACACATGCAATGTCTCTCAAATTTTAAACAGAGCTTCTACTAAGCAATACTAACTTGTCCACAAAATTTCACAATTTTTGGATCACAGAAACTCAAGTTATGATTTAAACAAGTTTGCATGCATTCAAAAACACTTTTCAAGTTCCTATTTAATTCATCCAAAATTTCTACGTAAAGTGCTCAAGACATATTTTTCTTAAATACTAGACCTCATTGTGAGTCTAACAAAATTTGAATCACAGTATTTAGATCTACACATTTGAAGATACAAAAATCTCAAATCAGCATTCAAACTGGAATTTTTGAACTAGCTTATGACTCAAACAGCCACTGCCGTGTGGGACCTGGGTGTCAGCCGACCCCACCGGTCAGCGACAGCCAAACAGGGAAGGCGGCTTCGACTGCGCGGCGATGGTGGAACTCACCGACAGCGACTCCTCCGGCGAATTGGACAGCACCGGCGTGCTCCCCAAATTCCCACGCGTCGATTGACCCCCTAAGTCTAGACCCTAATGGCCCCTAAGCACGCCGGCCATGGCGCACGGCGGCTCTGCCATGGCGCACGGCGGTGCGCGGCCGCGTTCCGGCCTGACTGGACCGGCCTGGAAGGTAGCGTCTTCACCGGAGCGACTACGCGAGCTGGGGAAGACGAGACGAGGGATAGGGGTGGAAGAAGGGTGCGGTGGTGCGCTGGCCACGATGAGCGCCAAGTCCGGCGAGGCTCAGCCATGGCGGGCAGTGGTGGAATGGTCACAGTGACCTTACCCAAGCTCCAAAGGCCCGGCTGAGTGGTGGAGAAGGTCGCGCGGAACACAGCGGAGCTACGGTGAAGATGTAGCGCGCGTTTCGCAACGGCGCGTGAGCTCGGCGACGGCGAAGCAGGAGCGGCAATGGTGGAGCGGCTGCTTGCTGGCTGCGCTTGCTGTGATGAGTGGAGAAATGAAAAATGGGATGGCGAGCAGGTCAGGCAGGCGCGCGGGGGTGTGCACATCGTGGCCGGCCGTGCCAGGACGCCCGCAGCACGTGGCAGCATGCTCAGCCGACCGGCGACGGGTGGCGCCACGCGGCGGTGATTTTCTGAAGCCGGTCGCCACTGTAGCACGTCTGAAACGGCGATTCAGTTATCCAAATGGTGACTGACAGGCGAATTTTGACACCGATTAACTCCTAATCCACTCGGCCAAAATCTAATCCAGATGGACTACATGATAGAGCTAAGTGAGTACTCCAAATGACTCAACATGAGCTCAAGCTAATTCACCATGGATTTCCATCTACAAGGTTCCAAAGTTGTCTTCTTGAAAACTGAAAAGTAGTTCTAATACTTAGAAAATTTCTAAGTGTTGAAACAGCACTGATCTTAGGCTTGTGGGCCCTATTTGAGACTGTTCCACACTTTTTCAAGACTTGACTTCTAAACAAAGTTTGTTCCTTATATAATTCTCTACAACTTTTCTTTAGGTTGCTCAGACATGGAAACATCCTAAGCTACACTTTTTAAACAGTCAAACACAGGAGCTCTAGGGGTCCAAATTGGTCAACCATGACTTGGAAACCTAATTAGGCAAAATGATCCACATGAACATTGTTCCTAATGACATTCTAGGTGTAACTGGGTTACTTAAAAGAGTTTCTAGCCACACCATACATTGGTCACACAAGAATCAAGCAAGGTATGTACTAAAACAATGAAAAACATATGAAATGTTACATTTGTTTCATAGTCATGTTTCACATGTTTCGTGATCTTGTTGCATAGTATTAACTAATCTTGTTTCACTAAGTGAGTGGCACATGTTGCACTTAAGTGTTGCACACTTTACATTTCATAAAAGAGACAACACACATGAAATATACAACATGTTGCAATGTTTCGGAATCATGTTTCATGTGATATAAGTTCACGAAGGGATGCATGATGCTCATGTTCATGAAATGCAGTGCAAATGTGGAAGCTAAACACTAGAGGTGTTACATGCTCGATCAAGTTCCGAGGTACACTAGGCATGTCGATAGGTTTCCATACGAACACATCCACGTTGCTCCTCAAGAACCTGATGAGCGCATCTTCCTATTTGGGATCCAGGTTGGCCCCGATAAGGGCTATTTTGCTAGAATCGCCGTCGACCAGCTGAATCACCTTGTGCTCCTTTGACTTGATGTTCTTGCGTGGAGCCTCGAGCTCTGGGATCTCTAGGTGGTCGGTTGAGGTCTTCTTAGCGTCGAGCATGGTCTTGGCCATGCGAATAGAGAGGTCGTGGGCCTCTGCTATTTTGAAACTGTCGTCTTCGCAGGTGTAAGCTACGTACACATTACCTCGGAGGGTTAGGACTCCTTTCTTGGTAAGCATCTTGAGCACCAAATACCTGTAATGAGGTATGGCCATGAACTTGGTGAGCGACGGTCGACCAAGAATAGCATGGTAGGTGCCGTCGAAGTCAGCGACCATGAAGTTGATGTAGTCGGTGCGGAAGTGGTCTGGGGTCCCAAACTGCACAGGTAGCGTAATCTACCCAAGAGGTGTAGAGCTCTGTCCACGGAGAACACCCCAGAACTGTGCCTCTTATGGCTTGAGATCCGCCTGAGCTATTTTTAGGTCGGGCAGGCTATTCTTGAACAGTATATCGATGGAGCTGCCGCCGTCGATCAGTACCCTGTCGAACTGAACCTTATTGATACAAGGATCGAGGACTAGGGGAAAATGCCCTAGCTTAGGTATTGTGGCCCATTGGTCCTTTCTACTGAAGTAGATTTCGCGGTGAGACCACGGAGGGAGCCACGGATCGGTGAGAAGGTTGTCGGTGTTTGCCACGTTCAAGCAAGCGCGGACGAGTAGCTTGCGTTCTCGTTTGGTCTCAATGGACACTTTGCCGCCGATGATGGTGTGCACGCGATTAGTTGGCTTGACATATTTATGACGAGGGTCTGCATCATCGTCATTGTTATCCTCATTGTGCTGTTCCCCTACGTCGTTAGGCTTGTCGGATGTATCCAGAGCCTGTTGACGCGTGTAGATAGTCTTGAGGACACGGCAATTCTCTATGGTATGGTTTGACTTAGGATGGAGCTGGCAGGGCCCTTTCAATGCTTTGGCATAGTCGTCTTCATAATTACGACGTCCGCCACCCTTTTTAACGGTATTGACCTCGCCGTCATCTTCCCGAGCACGCTTGCTCCTGTAATCATCGCGGCGGCTACACCGCTGATTACATTGGTCGCGGTGGTCATGGGAGTCGTTGCGCTGGTTGCAGCGGTCAAAATTGTCGTTCTGACCATGGTTGCCGCGGTAGTCGTCGTGGTGTGGGGGTGGTCAGAGCGTGGAACCCTTGCTGCTTCTTCAATAATTATCTTCTTAGCGTCGTCGGCATCCGCATATTTCTTAGCGGTGGCCAGGAGCATTGTGACTGATTCAGGTCTCTTCCGGAGGAGCTTGTCTCTTAGGGCATCGTGGAAGCGGAGGCCAGTGATGAAAGCCTCGATTGCCTCGTTGTCGGAGATTGATGGGACCTTGATGCGCATCTCCGAGAAACGCCGGACGTACTCGCGCAGTGGCTCATCTTTTCGATCTCGGATCTGTTGCAGATCGTACTTGTTGCTCGGTTGTTCACAAGTAGCGATGAAATTGTCGATGAAGGCTTGCTTGAGCTCCTGCCAAGAATCAAAGTAGTTCACCGGCAAGCTGACCAGCCATTGGTGACCTGCATGGCCAACAGCGACTGGGAAGTAGTTAGACATGACGTGCTCGTTAGCCATGGCTGATCTGCATGTAGTTTCATAGAGCATGACCCATAATTCAGGGTTTTCCTTGCCATCATACTCCTGAAGTTTCTCGAGCTTGAAATTCTTGGGCCATATGACTTGGCGAAGGTGTGGAGTAAACTGCTTCAAACCCGACGGGCCGTGGGCAGTGTCATACTCCATACAGCGATAGCTTTCATAGGATGCTCGATCGTCGGCTCTCTGGTTGATGCGAGCGCGCAGATTGCGTCCACCAAGGTAATGGCGGAGATCATTATTGCCGTCGCGGTGATCTCGATTGCCATCTAGATTAGCCCTGCGACCGTGGTTATCGCGGCGATTGTCGCGGTTGTCTCGGCGATTATCGTCCCGGACGTCGCGGCGGTTGTCCTCCTGACGGCGGTTGTCATCCTGACCACCATCATGGCCACCATTTCTGCCTTGACAGTTGTCTGATGGGTCATTGTTGCATGAGCCATGTTGGTTGAGTGGCTATGAGCGACTTGGATGCTGGCGGCTGTGGCTTGACTCGACTGAGACGGATGGAGCCTGGACTTAATTTACAATCTCTACGGTCTGGGCCATGGCAGCCGTCAGATAGGCTTGTATTTCATCGCGAACCGCTTGGGTTTCCGGGGTGTTGGGTAGCCATTGCATTGTCGCCATGGCGATGGCTACGTTGGCACTGGTAGTCCTGAAGACCTGTTTGTCCCCCACCCTGTCGAAAGCATTGTTGAGGTCGTGTGGCTGGACCCTTATGCGTCGTGCCTCCTGGTCTGCTTCGGCTTTGATTTGTCGGCGATTAAACCGATCAATATTGCGTGCTTCGCGTGCAGTCCTTTCTTGTTCTGTTTCGCCGACTGCTGGTGGTTCATCATTGCTGACAACATGGATCAAATCCCCTCGTCTTGGCGGGAAAGACGAGAATTGTGAAAACCCCGGGGCGTGGTCTGGCAGATCCAGATCGTACTTGACGCCTTCATCTTCATGATGCTGAAGCTCGGTGTGGACAGATGCATTAGATGCGATGCCAGACAAGGAGCTGGAGTCACCCTCTTGGACGGTATGGATGGATCCTTCTTGATAATCTTCAATCCAGACCATGTTGATGAAGTTGCGTGGCTTCGGCCGAGGTCGGTGTATAGGACACATATCCAAGCGGCGTTGTAGGTTATACGTGTAGCTGGAGGCAGCGTTTTGTAGGCCGTAGGGCTGGACCTGGTGGTTCTCCGTCGAGGCTTCGTACTCGGAGAGTCGGAGACCCGTCGCGAAGGCTGGCCGGCGACGAGCGGAGCGCCCCTCAGGAGTAGATATGACCACGAGATCTGTACCAAGTCATGCAGGACGATTGGTCCGAGCTGGTCGGGTAGATTTGTTGTGGGGAGCGGTTACCTGCTCATTAGGTTGACTTTGAATCGTACTTACCAGAGCTAGGGTTTCAGCGAGTTTGGTGCCGACCCGATCGATGGAGTCAAGCAGGTTGGTGTTGTCAATCTGCTTCCCTTTGTAGCGGGGAAGCGGACGACTGGTTGTCGGCGTGGCTGAAGATGATGTAGGCGTGGTCGGAGCCAGATGTACCATGGTCGGAGCCGTATCCGTCGTGGTCGGAGCCATAGCCGATGTAGGTGAAGTAGTGGTCAGCGCAGACTGAATCCACGCCTCCTCCATGGTCATGGCGATGAAGTCGTCGGAGCCGGTGGTCCAGGTGATCTGGCCGATGGTGAACGTGAGGCCGTTCGGCGTAGCCATGGAGTCGGAGATGATGACCATCTTGTTTGCTTGGAGAGCAGTACACACACCCCCTACCTGGCGCGCCACTATCGATGAAATATGGTCGGCAGTCTACCTAGGGGTATGCCCAAGGTAGTAGATTGTCGGCAGACAGATGCGCAAGCCACAAACAAGATGGTGACGTAAGACAGACACGAGGTTTTATCCAGGTTCGGCCACCCGGAAGGCGTAATACCTACGTCATGCGTCTGATTTGTATTGTTGTATGTCAATGAGAGATGTTTTTTAGAGGGATCCCCTGCCCGCCTTATATAGTCCGGGGGTAGGGTTACAGATCTGGAAACTAATCCTAGCCAGTTACAATTGCCATATGTGGCCGGATAAGGATTCCTATTCTAACCGACCAGGATCTTGCTTGATCGCCAAATCCGCCTTGACTCCTTGTGCGGGACTCCGATCAGATTGGCTGGGCCGCACGTCGTCTTTTGGTGGACCGGGCCCACCGATCCTGGCTGGCTCAAGCTTAGCCGTAAGGGTATAGGGGTTAATACCCCACACACTGTAATAAAGCTGATGCTCATTCTTGCTCCTCATGCCGTTTGGGCAAACATGCTCATATACCTTTTTCAGATTCCACAACACAAACATTTTTCCCTTTTCAAATTGTTCACACGGATGTCTGGACGTCACCTGTTTACAGTCATTCCGGTTATAAATATTACATTGTGCTTTTAGATGATTACACTCACTATCTCTGGGCAGTCCCACTTCGTAACAAGTCTGATGCTCTCCCCACTATTCGTGCGTTCATCTCATATGTTCACACTCAATTTCGCCTTCCCATTCTCGCTTTTCAGACAGACAATGGCAAGGAGTACGACTCTACAGCCATGCGCCTTCTTCTTTCTTCTCTCGGGACACAGCTCCGTCTCTCATGTCCGCACACATCACAACAAAATGGGAAAGCCGAGCGAGTTCTCCGTACTATTAACGATTGCGTGCGTACTATGCTGATTCACAGTGCAGCTCCTTTGGCGTTCTGGGCGGGGGCGCTAGCCACTGCGACATATCTCATCAACCGGCGCCCCTATCGAGCCACAGGTCCCACGACGCCGTATGCCATGCTGTTCGGCGTCGAGCCTTCTTATGATGTGCTTCGCATGTTCGGGTGCCAGTGCTTCCCCAACCTCACCGCCACCACCAACCACAAGCTCAACGCCCGGTCTGCCAGATGCGTCTTCATCGGGTATCCAGCGGACCACCGCGGATATCGCTGCTACAACATCAACACGGGCCGGGTGATCACGTCGCGGCACGTTGTCTTCGACGAGTCGATCTTCCCCTTCCGCGACGCATCTTCCACTTCGACGGATGTGGTGGGCTGCAACCCTTCCACATCTCCTGGTGCTCGGCTCGGCGCACGGGACCGCTCTCCTTCGCCACCGCCACCACGTCTGGCGCCCGGCCTACCACGTCGTGCCACTCGAGCCCGCGATGCACGGCGACAGACAAGCTTTCCAGCTCCCTCAACGCCATCAACCACCAACCCCGTCGTGTCCAGCGCGACAGGCTCTCCTGACACCAGTGCTCCGTCACGCTCGAACACGTCGTCCACGCTGAGCCCTCCAGCGTCGCCGACTGCCGCGCCTTCTCCGATCGACGCGGCTGCACCAAGATACCACATGACCACTCGCGCCCGTGCAGGCATCCACAAGCCAAATCCAAAGTACGCCATGGCGGCCACCGCGACGTCGATTTCGCCTGTTCCGCGGAGCGTTCGCCAGGCTGTGCAGGATCCCAACTGGTATGCTACTATGAAACAAGAATTTGATGCACTGCAGGCCAACAAGACATGGACACTGGTTCCCTGTCCACCCGGTGCCCGTGTCATCACCCGCAAGTGGGTGTTTAAACACAAATTCAACCCTGACGGCACCCTTGAGCGATACAAGGCTCGATGGGTCGTCCGTGGCTTCAATCAGCGACCCGGCATCGACTTTGGCGAGACGTTCTCGCTGGTGATCAAGCCAGCAACAATCCGCACCGTCCGCACGCTCGTCGCCACGAACAACTGGCCGGCTCACCAACTTGATGTTTCCAACGCCTTTCTTCATGGCAATCTTCAGGAACAGGTGTACAGCCAGCAGCCGACCGTCCAGTTGGTCTATTCCCTTCTACACTTAATGCAGTGCCATTTACAGTAGATGTAGGTGATACCGCACCAGGAATACATGGCAGGCAAACTGAGCAATAATATCATGAGCCACGAACCTTTATTTGGCATTTTACACGTTCAGTATATTATCTTCAGCACGAACAAAACAAACACAACACAAGACACATTACACGTGCGTCGAAACCTCAGCACCATTGCGATTCAGCCCACAAATATAGACAAGGATACACTACTCCATCTTTGATGAACCAACGATTGCAACCTCAGCTTCGATGCAGCACTTGTTCTTCACGAGATAGCCATTTGAGGAGTCCTTGAAATCCTCCAGCGAGATGAACTTTTCCCATCCCCAGCATCTAGCCTTGTTTGTAAACTGGCTCCGGCCTGTATTTTTCCCAACCAACCAAAGTCAAGAATATATATTATGATAATTCGGCATTTGCAATACTGTCTAGGTAGGCGAACCTGTTCCTTTCCGGTGATTGTCGCCTTCCTGGTGTTTGATCGATAAGCTCAATTCTACCAGGTTCGCAGAGTCATTAGGGAGATCATTTGTTTTTTCCATGCACAGGCCCAAGGTGAGGTGGTTCCCATCGCAAGACTTATAGATACCGATACTCCTGCAAATTGGACAGCATGTAACAGTTCAGTTCATGATGCATAAAACAAAGTATTGCGTTTCAGGTGTCGAGCATTAAAATTGCGTGCTGAGCATGTAACCATTTGTATCCTCCGACTTCAAACTCCGGCGAGTAGCCGGAGTTCTTCAGTGCAAAGAAGTCCTCGATGTCCCAGGTGTAAGTCTTGGCCTCGTTGAAGATGCTCGGCTTCTGAACAAACAGCGTTTCTGATGTTGTGCTCACTTTGGAAGTGGTGACTTTGATGAACTCGACACCAAAGGTGCAGCTGTTATTGACAATAAACTTAGAGGGCCGTTCTTTCAGTTTTTCAAGGGAAATCATGCATGAGGCTCCGGAGCTTGTGCTTGCAGTCTGAAAACTGTGCCTAACTGCAGGCACAAATCATGGGAAAAGATGAAATTTTCGTGTATGAAAAAGGTATTCGATCTAGTGTAAAAAAACAAAAACAGAAACGAAATATTATTAGAGATATGAATATGTTGTTAATTAACTTGATGCTAAAATTGTCACTACAATTTACCTTGATACTCGCTGTGCTTTCCGTACGACTGGTCATATATCAGCAACTTGAAAGAGGCCTCCACGACAGTATCGGGCTTCACTGAGCTGCTCGCCAGCTGAAGCATAAGAGAGGCGTACTCCTTGTCGTCACCGCTCTTCGTGTCCCTTGGATTCAGTTTCAGGTACCTGTAAAGAAGCGAATAGATCACTGAGAATCTACAAACACTGCTGTAGTTACAGGAACTTTGTGATGCAACTAAGCTGTTAAAAAGATCAGACTGTTAATTACCATACCAGTTGTGGCCCATAATCTCAAACACTCTGGAGTAGGTCCATCCTTCACCCTTGTCAAGGAGTGAGGAGAATCCATCGACGCTCCACTTCAGGGTCGTCTGCTGGCCCTGCCTCGGCTTTGATCGCCCTGAAACAGCAATTAGGAGATACAGAAACGGTACGAAAGTTCACAGCAACAGCTAAAAATAGCGCTGCAAATACAGAAGAATCATCCGAGTGCATACCGCGAGATGAAGAGTTGCCCATGACGTTCCGTCCGTTAAGCCTGGTATTGAGGCTATTGGTTTGTGCACAAGGTGTTCCTTTTCACTATATGTAGAAGGAGATTGATTAGGTGTGCGAATAGTTTCTCGGCAAATAGGGTGAGGTTTCTGTCTATCATTGGAGACTTTGGAATTTGGACAAGCCAACAAGAGCAAAAATAATGCAAGTAGAGGGGGTGCGTAAGTCACTAGCAATTTCCAAGCAATGACGAACTGACACCATGTAGCAGGTTTCCTAAAAAAATGTAGTGTGAGTGTACCCTGTACCCTGCACGCCTGCGCAGTACTGTTTCCTCGCGCATAAGAAGTTTGAAGTGTCAACTGAACAGGAAGGTAACCCACATAAATAACGCGGCTAGATCAGCTGTCGTTACAATTTTTTGGATTGAGTTTTTATTTTTTTATATTCTCTATACTCAGCAAAGAGTTTAGAAATTATGTTCTTTTTTTAAAGAATCTACAATCAATCTAACCTATATAGATGCAACTCACGATGGCCCTGTTCGCTTCGCTGAAAAAATAAGCCGAAACACTGTTCCGGCTGATTTGTTGGGAGAGAAAAACACTGTTCTAGCTGAAAAGTACGGATTATAAGAGAAACGAACATCGCTTTTGTTTCATGTGTCCGATCTTAAGTAGCCATCTAGATCTTGACCGTCCATTGTACTATTTCTCTTCTAATCCATAATGCCACTATTACTACAACATGAGCCAATGAAACCACCATCGAACCCCTCCGCGGGGTGGGAATCCGAGCAACGACCAGGCTATGAGCTAGTCACTTGGCCCACGACGAATTGGGTAAGTGGAGCACCGCACAAAGACCTGAACCAGATGCCCCCGAAAGATTATTATCTGGGTCCCACTCCGGCTTGGCCGGTTTGAGGTTACTGAAGGCATCGCCCATCCTAGAAGTTGGGTTGGCATGCTTCCTATCCACCAATACCGATGGACATCAACCTAAGTCCAGGGGCCGTGGCCCGGCCAAACGAACAGCCAAGGAAGGATAATCCTCTCATGGTCATCCCAAAGACGACTCAGAGAGATAGCGAGGGGCTCGGGGGCTCATGATGAATATCTAACACCAGGTTTACCTAAATCTTTTACTCAGAGAGACCGCGAGGGGCTCGGGGACTCATGGTGAATATCTAACATCATGATGAATATATCCACAACATAATTAACCCCCTGACTTATTTTGCTCATCAGCCAGGGCTCAGAGGCTACACCCAGCAGATGCGCTCGCGCATCCCCACTAGACACCGACCAAAGCCTTGAGGCTCGTGACTCCGATCACTCGGGGGCTCCAGCCGAGCAAAGCTAGCTCGAGAATAGGGCAAGAGCCCGAGCCTACTAGGATCCCCATCATATGGGAGTCTTGTCCAACCAAACGAGGCTCGACAGTAGGCTTGGGATCCCTCATTAGGGCTATCGCAAGAGCCTAACCAAGTGGTCCCTTGAGCGGTGGGCCAGCCACAAGGATCCAAGCACCTTAGGATGCCTCGAACCTCCCAACAGGTCTCTGTCGCGTGGCAAGAGTCTAACACATGAGCAGAGGCACAGGATCATCACCTTTGGCAGATACTGTTGTCATGTCTTAGTGTGACGTTGCCCACCTATTTCAGCAAGGGATCATACTCGAGGCATGACAAAACATGACATGGGCGTGTGTCGGCTTGCCACTTGCAAAGGAGATGAGCACGTCGAGCCCATGCGTTAGCCTCAATCCCCAGGGCCTTGTTGATGGTCACTAACACCCGTTTTGACCATCAACATTCCACCCAAAAGTATGGAAAATCATCATCACATGTGAAGAATTATGTTTAAATTTCACCAAGTTCCACTTGTACTTAGAGAATTATTTATATGCAGGAAATATGGCAAATTTGGCCAAAATGGTGACAAACATGGACCATAGGAGCAGGTGGAAGTGGCAGGGCCACCTAGGCCCACAGGCAGGCGCCGCACGGCCCCACCTGTGGCCATGCCACGTCAGTGATCCATGGGAGCCACTCCTCGGCCAATGGGAAGCCTTCATTCAAGTCGGATTGATCAAGGGCCAAGATTAACTCACGATGGATTGATGGGCTCATTATCACACACTTGGAGCTCTCCACCGACTTACCAACTGGCGTACCTGCCAAGTTTTACCACGTGCTTGCTTCACAACGGCCATTGGGAGCCAACCAGCACTGTTCGATGCTAAAGCAGTGCATCCAAGGGTCAGCCGGTGCCCCTATGCCGCCACCTAGCACCCCCCTGAAAGCTCTAGTTTGGTTTTGGTGAATTGATGAAACCCTAAGTGCTAACCTAGTTTATTTAAGTAATTATTAGATAGGTGGCATTATTCCAAGTGGTGGAGCAATGGTGAAGATCATGATGATGGTGTGACCATGGTGATTGTAACACCTCAGTGTTATGGTTGCACTAAAACACTTGCATCACATGAGCATGTGCATCATCATCTCATTCATAAGCATCATTCATTCATGCATAAGAATTTGTATATGAAACATTGCTATGAAACATGTGAAACATGCTATTGTTCTTTTAAGCTTCATTGTATGTATGCTTTATGATCATGTGTGATTGAGTGCAAGTGATTAATGTGGGTAACTAAAATACCTTAGCTACACTTAGAATGTCATTGGGAACAATGTTCATGTTGATCATATTGCCTAATTATGCTTCCAAGTAACAGTTTGACTTGTGTTGACCCCTAGAGCTCTTTTGTTTGATTGTTTAAAAAGTACAGCTTAGAGTGTTTGCATGTCTGAGCAGCCTAAAGCAAAGTTGTAGCAAATTATATAAGGAACAAAGATATTTTATGGACAACTCATGAAAATGTGTAGAACATGCTCAAAATTGGATCACAACACGAAATTTACCTCTAATTTCTAAGATAGAATTTTTCAAGTCATAGTTGCATTTACAGTTTGTTGGAGCTGACTTTGGATTAATGTAACGCGTGATTCGTTGCGAATTAGCTGAAGGTTTCTATAGAACAATTGTAGACCTATCATAGCTCTGCAACTTTGATTCAAGGAGATGTTGCTAACTCACCACCGATTTGGTGTTTGGAGGGGATGAAAACGCGTCGTCAGGCGGTTGATCGTGGGCCTGATGGCCGCCTCCGTCAGGCCGAGTGGCTGACCGCCGTCTGGCCGAGCGCGCCAAGTGGAGGCCGTACATCGGCATTGCCCCACAGGTCAACCTGTTGCTGCCACGGCGATGCCACGCGCCCGACGGCTCACTTATTTGATTCATTTGCATCACCTCGCCTCGCCAGTTCGCTAGAAGCAAAGCTGCCGCCGTCGCCATTGCTCTGCTAAGCCCATGCACCCTCGCCGTCGTGTCGTTGCTCACTTTAGCTAGCCCATAGCTCCATTGTAGTCCCCTTTAGCTTGTCCACCTTGTCGTTGAGCTGAATAGTCAAGGTAGAGGCCGCCTTTCTCCTTCCCCACGGCGGAGCTCCATTGTTGCCAAGAGTTCCGTCGAGCTCTCGTGCTCTCGCCAATGCGTCTCGCCTTGCTCCATCTCGCCCTTAGCTCTGCCTTGAGCTTCTCTCTCACATTGTCAAATCCGCACAGTCACCCGACCTCTGGTGTAGCCGCATTGTCGTTCTCGTCGCCGTCCGAGGCTCATCGGAGTTGTGCTCACCATGTCTGACCACCACCGGAGCCCTCTCACTCCCGGTTATTCCTTCCCATAGCTTCCCCGCGAGCCCTAGAAGCTCGTACCAAGCTTAACCGCGCCCTACATGGCCGGACCTCGCTAGAGCATCGGATTCCCTCCGTCGTCCGCCATGCACACCGTTGTCCTAGCTAGAGCTTGGTAGCGGTTGGGGAAAGGGCATAGGTAGGTGCGTCTCGTCGCGAGGAACACGCCGGTGCCCTTGGTTTTGCCGGCGAAGTAGCCGCCGGCGAGGTAGCGCCGATCCGCGTCGAGCAAGCCGCGCTCCCCTATTTTCGGTGGCTGACATGCGGGCTCCACTGATCGGCGGGTCCCGGTTGTCAGTGACTCAAACTAGAAAAGCTAGTTCATTAATTTAGTTTTTGAATGCAACTTGAAAATTTTATATCTCCAATTTGGTAGATCCAAATTGGGTGGTTCCAATTTTGTTAGGATCTTGATGAAGTGTAGTATTTAGGAAAAATATAACATAAACACTTGTAGTAAAGTTTCTAGAAGAATTAAATTGCAACTTAAAATGTGTTTTTACCAGAATGCAAACTTGTTTAACTCATACCTAGAGTTGTAGTGCTCCTAAAATTATGAAATTTTGTAGGTGAGCTCTTCTTGATGAGTAGAAGCTTTGGTAAAAATTTGAGAGTTAGTGCATGTATGGTTTTTTATTTATAGATTTTCCTTTTATCATTGGATGATCATTGTGTGAATTTTAGTAATTTATCTATGAATCCAATGACCATGAAATTTATTGGAGGATGTCCTAGTACCTTAAAGATGCTAGGAAAATATAAAATCTGTTGCTTCACACTTTTCACTAGGGTTTCCAGTTTATGTCATTTTAAGCCTTTATGCCTTGTCATTTTTGTGTAGGATGTTATACTTAATCAAATGATGTGAAATTTATGTAGTAGCCTATTGGAGACATGTATAAGCTACTGTAATGTTTGTAGAATTTTCTGTACACTTTGGACATATGTTTATTATTTAACCTAAATATCTAAATAAATTAATAAAGGCATGAAAATAATTTATTTAGGAATGGACACTATGTTTTCTGGTGTTCTTTCAACATGTATGAGGAGTTAGTAGAGTTGGTTTTATCCATTTGTGTGTTTACCATGTAAGTTAATAATTATTTTCTTGCATTGTGTCTTTCTAGACAGCTCTAGGAATTTTTTAAAGTTCACCATGATAATTTAGGTTGTTGGGAAAGTGGTGAATATAAATGTTGTAGATAACTTATGTATCTATCTCCAGTTAAAATTTGGTGGCATTTGACCTAATAGTTTAGGAGTTACAGTCGTTCAAAGTTGGATCACAGTTTTGTTTGCTCTCTGTCTTGTTTAGACCTGATTCGGTGTTTATGTAAATTCGACCTGTTAAACTTGGGAATCATGCTGAGGTGATTAATAATGAATTGTAGACAATTTTATAAGCTTTCCAGATTGTCTTGTTGCATGTCTTTTGGATTAGTACAACTCTAGTTATGGATAAAACTAGTTACTGCTGTTTGCAGCCTTGACTCTGTGATTTCAGTGAATAGCTTGTTTGTTTGATATGAGTCGGTATGATGAGTTAGATGCTAGACTAACTAAAATAACTTGTTAGTTGCAGGTGCTAGACCTCTTACTGAAGATGAACAACTTTATCTTAGGTTGTTATATCTTGGTGAGTGTGTAGTTCTTCTGTTCTAAAAGAGATATGCACATACTCAGTAAAATAGATGTTAATCTTGTATCATCGTGTCTTTCATGCGTCCATCTATACATGGCTGTATATTTCATCATCATCTTCCATCTCTTGTGCATGCATGATTCTTATACTATGCATATGCATGCAATAGGTGTTCCGGAGGGAGTCACGCTTCTAGAATTCGAGCAAGTACTTCCAGAGGAGCAGCAGCAAGCTCAGGAGCAGGAGGTGCAGACACCCGAAGAAGGAGCCGACGAAGAAGTTCTTGAGTGTCCCGATCACCAACCTTTGTCTTTTCGGAAAGGCAAGCCCCAGAGCATTCTAAGTCTCCTATGTTTTAAAAATGGTTACTTTGAGTATCTCTAATTGTGATGCATTAAGTGATAGGAACTAGATGCAAACACTTGTTGCATATATATATCTATTCCTTGTCCAGTAAACGTACCCTGAATCCTATTTAGATCCAGGAGCAAATCAAAGCTTAGCCTTGCTTAGACCGGTAAAAGTCAGGTGATTTCCAGTCACCTGCAAGTTAGGATAATGTCTGGTCATGGTTGACTATATTTGCTATAGTGGAAAAATAACCATGTGTTAATAATGAATTATGATCGGGCGGGATGTCGATAGAGAAGCAACAAGGCAAGGAGGTCTTGGGTGTAGATCTATCCCCGTCTGTGTCGATTAAGGATGGATTCGCTGTACGTCCTCATGTCATGTTGAACGCATGCCTATCACTTAATTGGCCAGATAACTCATTCCGACCGCAAAGCTGAGTAGCTCAACTCAGGCCAGAAGACCGAGAAGTGAAAGTGCGCACCCTGGCGGTAGTAAGGATGTGCGGGGAGCTATTGGCGTAAGTCCTAGGTGAGATTGACCACCTAGCAGAGTGGACTCTCTGAGGGTGCGGCGCTGCTCGGAGCCGCGATTCTTGAATTGTACCAAAGGTGACCTAAGGCTGCCTTCGCGAGGTATGCCTGGGTTTGTATTAGGAATACCCCTCCAGCTGGATAGGAATCGATTTGAATCGCCATCTCTCCCAGATAGTGAGAACTAGACTGAGCAGCGGCAACGTAGATGCACTTAATGGAACTTGATGGTTAAATCGATGATGATGATGATACAACATTATACCGGATATGGTTACTAATGTTTGGAGTTAAATCAATTGCTTGCTCTAGTACAGGTGCTAATCTAGTTGACAGGTTAATATTGATAACTTGATGCTTACTCATAAATTAAATTATGCTCTCATATCACTAAAGCTTTTATGCAAAATGGTTGTCAAGCAAGATCCACCGATAAAGCCTTGCATACTCCTTGGTGTCATTTATTTCTAGTTCACGCTGGGTAAGTCTAGCTGAGTACATTCTCGTACTCAGAGTTTTTATTCCCCCTTGTTGCAGATGACGTGCTCTATAACGGCTACTGCAAGTATTGTCTCCACCCTGCGGGGGATAAAAACTAGATCATGGGCTTGATCATCTATGTTACCTTATCTTGTTGCTTTTGCTGGATATGACTATGGAACTGGCTTGTATTTGAACTAAGTGTGCGTGATGGTCTCAAACTACTTTGCTTCTGCTATTTGTGAACTCGTTTTGTAATAACTATGTGTACTCTGATGTATGAGGTACTTGTGAACTACTTGTGAAATGGATATAACATGTGGCTTGTTATGTTAAATTACTGTGATCTTAGTTGTATGCAAGTTGGTTTGAAATCCTTCATGGTTTCAGTTGACTACCGGGTTTATATGGGTTCAAGTATGACGGTTTGATCACTTCGGTGATTGCTTTCGTACTTGTGCTCTAATAAATTGGTCGGTTCTGTTACAGCTGGCATCAGAGCTAGATTCAACATTAAACATGTCATATGTGTATTTAAAACAAAGGTTTTTGTTTGCGAAAATCAATTTTGACAACTTATAGCTACTTATATATAGGTGTGTTCAAATCTGAAATTTTACTAAAGTGTGCCAGTGGTCATATCCTCTATGCCCAAATAAGGACTTTCAGGTGGCTTATTTAAGTAATGACTTTTGGGGGGTAATTGCTTTCATTTTATTTCGTTGTCCATACGGCGTGCTATTGTATGGATGCCATCCGCTTGGGTGGTAATGTATGGATCATTTGCCTCTACGCCCAGGTAAAGTGAGTTGTGAGAGCATGAACGTCCAACTGTCGGTCTAGGGGAGAGTTAGTTGTGGTTACCGGAATGTTTACATGTTGCACACATGTACATATGAAGGTGCTTAATTGTGGGTATATCTATCGGGTAGCTTTGGATACCGAAGTATATATATCCGGGGATGTATATATGGAGAGTATCTTAGTTTACTGCTTTCATTGTGTGCTTATTTCTCTTTTGTTGGGATGGGCTGCAATGAATTTGTCTGTAGGTACACTAACAACGCAACATGTAGCTCGACTAGATACGTATATGAGAGAACGTATGTATGCCACCGTCTATGTCGCTAGAATTTTAACTTTTTCTTAAGATTCATGAGGATGTACGGAACGTGCATGCATCATGTTCACTCATGCCATTACAATTTTACATCGCTCCCTCCCTTATCTTTAATTATTCCGTTATAGATTTCTCATCCTGTAAGATAATCCTCTCTCACCCAAGTTGCAATGTTACTACAGATGGCCGCACCAGCACTACCGCCTAGGAGCGACACATTCCTACACGTGCTTGGCACTCCAACCCTATTATGGAGGGTGCAACATTCTGTGGGATATGCGGAGCCGCCTCGTTATACTTGGAAACAAGGGGAGGCTGAAGGAGGGATGTCGTGGTATGACGTTGAGGTGGTTGTCCTGCCTCACGCAAACAGACCCCAGTGGCTTGGTTGGAGTGTCAAAGCCGATGGACAAACCCTTGGGAAGGGGCACAGATGGTAGCTTTGGAAGTTCTACTAGATATTTGTCAGGAGTTTGGTGATGAGTTGATCAACGGGCCAGCTGAGTCCATTCCTTGAGTAGCTCTGTCTAAGGTAGAATGGCTGAATTTTGAGGATGATCCCTTGGTAATGACTGAGGCAGAAAGGGCATGGAGCTTAGGACTTACCATGAGTGCTATGATGGTTGTTCTAAAGCTGTTTCTGGATCGCCACGGCACTTATATCAGTGCCCTGACAGCCCTTCGGCAGGCACTGAAGGAACAACTCACATGGAAGAAGCGTGCATGAAAGAGTGGTAAGGAGCTTAGGACAGCTCAAAATGATATTGGTGGTCTTATGAGCACTTTGGAAAACCACAGGCAGTAGTTCGTAAGTGTTGTCAGGGAAAGAGATGTTAACCAAGATCGGATCATGCAGTTAACTTGTGAGCAAGATGACGCACTCCGTCTGGCTCAAACTAGAGACAATGCTAGGATCATGATAGGAATTCGAGCAGAAATCCGAGAGAATGAACTCCTCCACCAAATTGAAGAACTGTAGATTGATGTTCACTGCCTCAACAATCAGCTCAATCCGATTCCTCATCATATTCCTATGTACCCCATGGTGGGAGGACCATAGGTGATCTTCGTTGATGATGATGGCATGGAATCAGATGCTAATGTTGTCACAGTACCAGAAGCTGAAGAAGATGAAGAAGAGGAGGAACTCGATCCTATCGATGATGAAGATGGTGGAGTGATCGATGCTGACACTGATGAAGATGTGTAGTTTAGCTGTAGCACTAAGCTAGATGCACTAGAGCCTATCTTTTGTTTTCTTTTGGAAGAACATGTAACTTAATTTCAGTTAGAGACTTGGATGTAATCTCTGGAACTCGCATGTTGGCTCCATATGGAT
Source organism: Miscanthus floridulus (assembly GCF_019320115.1). Classification (NCBI taxonomy): domain Eukaryota; kingdom Viridiplantae; phylum Streptophyta; class Magnoliopsida; order Poales; family Poaceae; genus Miscanthus; species Miscanthus floridulus. Next base: position 60,276,723 of record NC_089580.1, on the reverse strand, counting down.
GTGAGCTTTAAATAAAAGTCCAGCTTTGATGTTGGTAAAATTTGGCATGTAAGCGTATGCATCGCGGGAATGTGCGGAGTAAAGTTATTGGCGATGTTATGAGGACGAATTATTGTGCCTCTATTTATTGCATGAAATTAATCTCTCCAATAAGTCTAGTTTGGCATAATTCAACAGTTCATCTGTAATGTATCTAACATCGTCCATCATTACTCACAAATGCACTTCTGCAGATGTCGCACAATCTGCGTTCAGGCTGTGCTGGGGGTAGTGGTGATGATGATCTTCCACCACCACCACCACCCACACCGTCTGATCTATTGGCCATGCTCGTGGAAGGTCAGCATGTGTTGGGGGACACCATGCGTACTCTGGCCTAGCATCAAGCACAGGGCCGCAATCAACGACAGGGACCAGAGCCCAACTAGTTTAGTGATTTCAAAGACTTCCAAGATACCAAGCCGCCAGTCTTCAAAGAAGCTGAAGAGCCACTTCAGGCAGAAGAGTGGCTGAACACGCTTGAGCATAAGTTCCATTTGCTCAGGTTGACAAAGCAAATGAAGGTGGAGTATGCTTCACATCAGCTACAAGGACCAGCAGATATTTGGTGGTGTCATTATAGGTCCACCTTACCGAAAAATACCAGATCACTTGGAATCAATTCTAGGAGGCTTTCAAGAGTCATTATATTCCTCCCGGTTTGATGGCCATAAAGCATAATGAGTTCATGAAGCTGGTGCAGGGTACCAAGACCCTCACTGAATACCTTCATGCATTCAATCATCTAGCAAGGTATGCTCCAGAATTCATTGATTCAAAATCAAAGAGAATTGCTAGCTTTAAGAGAGGGCTTAGTCCCAAACTAATGAAGTCCATGGGAAACAACAAGAGTGTCACTTTCAATGAGTTCGTAAGTGATGCTCTTACTCAAGAGAATAACAATAATGTCTATGCTGCTTCCAAAAATCGCAAGAGGGCCTTTGAGGCAGGCGCCTCTCAGGCTAAAGCTCTAGTAGCGAAGACTCAGTTTCACCCACCGGCTATAGCTATTAGGTATTGGCCACCATAGAAGAAGAATCAGGTAAAGACTGGTTTCAAGAAGGCATTTACTGTACCTCTCCCAAAGGGCACCACTAGACCAGGGAATTCTTTTGTTCCACCAATGAACTGGCCCTGTTGGAATTGTGGCAGGACAGGTCATTGGTCCAAGAATTGCCCATATCCTCAGAAGAACCATCAGAAGCAAGGGAATTCTGGTGCTGGTCAAGGACATGTTAACTACACCAACATGACTGAGATACCCTCCGGAGAGGTGGTTACTGCGGGTAAGTTCCTTGTGAATCACCATCTGGTAGTTGTACTATTTGATTCTGGTGCTTCGCATTCATTTATGAGTCCAGCTTTTGCATCAAAATACAATCAGAAGGTAATTACAGTATCCACGAGTAGTTATTGCATTAGTGCAGCTGGAAGTAATATTTTGACCAATCAAATAGTACTGGGTGTGAGTATCGAAATACAGGGATGAGTGTTTATGGCCGATATGGTAGTTTTGCCAGGATTAGGGATAGATGTAATCTTGGGAATGAAATGGATGAGCGGTCATGGAGTGCTCATTGATACTTCCACTAGGGTCATTATGTTGAGGGATCCTATCAGTAAGGAGGCCTTCCTTATGCCACTTCCCAGAGAGCTAGAACTCCACAACACTGCTAATGCTATCCAGGCCCTGAGAATTGAGGACGTTCTAGTAGTGTGTGAATTTCTAGATGTATTTCCTGATGATTTACCTGGTTTACCGCCGGATCGAAATATCAAGTTCAAGATCAAGTTAGTGTCGAGTACTGCACCTATTTCTAGGAGGCCTTATAGGATGCCGCCCAATGAGTTAGCAGAGCTTAAAGTTCAGTTACAAGATCTATTAGAGAAAGGTCTTATCCGACCTAGTGCTTCTCCCTGGAGTTGTCCTACTATATTTGTGAAGAAGAAGGACAAGTCATTACGCATGTGTGTGGATTATCATCCACTCAATGCTGTGACAATCAAGAATAAGTACCCATTGCCCCACATTGATATTTTGTTTGATTAGTTGTCTAAGGCAAAGGTATTCTCCAAAATTGATTTGAGATCTGGTTATCATCAGATAAAAATTAGATCGGAGGATGTGCCTAAGACCGCTTTCTCCACCAGATATGGGTTGTATGAGTATCTTGTTATGTCCTTCGGCTTGACCAATGCTCTGGCATACTTCATCTATCTGATGAATTCAGTGTTCATGGAGGAACTAGACAAATTTGTGGTTGTCTTCATTGATGACATCTTGATCTTTTCCACAAATGCTGAAGAACACATCGAGCATCTGAGAGTTGTTTTATCTAGGCTACGAGAACATAAGCTTTATGCCAAGTTCAGTAAATATGAGTTTTGGCTTAAGAAAGTACCTTTCTTGGGTCATGTGTTGTCCAATGAAGGGATTTCGGTTGATCCGTCTAAGGTGCAAGAAGTCATGGATTGGAAAGCACCAACTTCAGTGCATGAGGTTAGAAGTTTCCTTGGTTTTGCTAGATATTATCGTTGATTCATCCCGGATTTCTCTAAGGTAGCCAAGCCCATGACCAGGTTGCTTCAAAAAGATATAAAGTTTGTTTGGACTCCAGAGTGTGAGACTGCTTTTTGCACTTTAAGGACCTTGTTGACATCAGCTCCTGTGTTGGCACAACCTGATATCAAGAAACCTTTTGATGTGTTTTGTGATGCATCAGGTACCGGTTTAGGATGTGTCCTTATGCAGGAAGGCTGGGTTATTGCTTATGCCTCACGTCAGCTAAGGAAGCTTAAAGCCAATTATCCAACTCATGATCTTGAGTTAGCTGCTGTTGTTCATGCTTTGAAGATTTGGAGGCATTACCTGCTCGGTAACGTGTGTCATATTTATACCGATCATAAAAGTCTCAAGTATATCTTCACTCAACCAGAATTGAACATGAGATAGAGAAGATGGCTAGAGTTGATTAAAGATTATAATTTAGAAGTCCATTATCATCCAGGTAAAGCAAATGTTGTTGCCAATGCTTTGAGTAGAAAATCTCATTGCAATTCTCTCTTGGAAGCAGATTATCATTTGGTACATCTGTTACATCCTGCTGTGTTGCACAGTATTACCCTTAGTTGCTCTTTGGAAAGTAAAATCATCGAGCTTTAGAAAACCAATGTGGGTGTGTTCCACATCAAAAGAAAGATGAAGGAACAAGAGACAAAACACTTTTGTATTGATGAGAAGGGTGTTGTATGGTTCAAGGACAGACTTGTAGTACCAAAGGACAAAGAGCTTAGAAACCAAATCTTAGAAGAAGCTCACTCATCCAAGTTATCTATCCACCCGAGAAGTAGCAAAATGTATCAATATTTGAAATCTCGCTTTTGGTGGACCAAGATGAAGAAAGAAATCATAGCTTATGTTGCAAGGTGTGACAATTGTTGTAGAGTCAAAGCAATTCACATGAAGCATGCTGGACTTCTCCAACCATTGTCTATACCAGGATGGAAATGGGAAGAGATTAGTATGGATTTTATTGTTGGACTTCCCCCTACCCAAAAGAATTTTAATTCCATATGGGTAATAGTGGATTGCTTAACAAAGTCTGCTCATTTCATACCAGTTAGAATTGACTATCGCCCAAGTGACTATGCTAAGTTATATTTTAATCAGATAGTACGTCTCCATGGTTTTCCTAGAACCATTGTATCTGATAGAGGACCTCAGTTCACCGCTCATTTTTGGGAACATTTGCACAAGATGTTAGGCACCAACTTAGTTAGAAGCTCTGCTTATCATCCACAAACCTCCGGACAGATAGAGCGAGTGAATCAAATATTGGAAGACATGTTAAGAGCTTGTGTCATATCATCCAAAGGTTCATGGGATAAGTGGTTACCCTTGGCTGAATTTTCCTATAATAATAGTTATCAAGAAAGTATCAAGATGGCCCCGTTCGAAGCGTTGTATGGCCGCAAGTGTAGAACCCCTTTGAACTGGGTTGAATCTGGAGAAAGGAGATACTACGGCATTGATTTCATCGAAGAGGCTGAATAATACGTCCATACTATCCAAAAAAATATGAAAGCCGCTCAAGCTAGGCAGAAAAGCTATGCGGATAAGAGAAGGAAGCCCATTGAGTTCAAAGTGGGTGATCACGTTTATCTGAAAGTATCACCGATGAAAGGTGTGCAGCGATAGGGAGTAAAGAGAAAGCTTGCACCTTGGTATGTAGGCCCATATCTAATCATAGAGAAGAGTGGGAAGGTAGCTTACAAGATAGAGTTACCTTATGAGATGAGAGCTATCTTCAATGTTTTTCATGTCTCCCAATTGAAGAAATGTCTCCGTGTTCTCAAAGAAAGAGTTTCACTTAGAAATATCAAGTTGAAATCGGATCTATCCTATGAAGAAAGGACAGTACGGGTTATTGAGACAAGAGAGAGAGTAACCCAGAACCATGTGGTCAAGTTTTACAAGGTTATGTGGAGTAACCAGGATAGTGAAAGCAATGCAACGTGGGAACGGGAAGATTATTTGAAGGATGTATACCCTACCTTTTATTCAAAATGGTACACTTTTCAAATCTCGGGGCAAGATTTTTATAAGGGAGGAGGGCTGTAACACCTTAGTGTTATGGTTGCACTAAAACACTTGCATCACATGAGCATGTGCATCAACATCTCATTCATAAGCATCATTCATTCATGCATAAACATTTCTATATGAAACATTGCTATGAAACATGTGAAACATGCTATTGTTCTTTTAAGCTTCATTGTATGTATGCTTTATGATCATGTGTGATTGAGTGCAAGTGATTAATGTGGGTAACTAAAATACCTTAGCTACACTTAGAATGTCATTAGGAACAATGTTCATGTTGATCATATTGCCTAATTATGCTTCCTAGTAATAGTTTGACTTGTGTTGACCCCTAGAGCTCTTTTGTTTGACTATTTAAAAAGTACAACTTAGAGTGTTTGCATGTCTAAGCAACCTAAAGCAAAGTTGTAGCAAATTATATCAGGAACAAAAGATATTTTATGGACAACTCATGAAAATATGTAGAACATGCTCAAAATTGGATCACAACATGAAATTTACCTATGATTTCTAAGATAGAATTTTTCTAAGTCATAGTTACATTTATAGTTTGTTGGAGCTGACTTTGGATTAATGTAACTCGTGATTCATTGTGAATTAGCTGAAGGTTTCTATAGAACAATTGTAGACCTATCATATCTCTGCAACTTTGATTCAAGGAGATGTTGCTAACTCGCCACTGATTTGGTGTTTGGAGGGGATGAAAACGTGTCGTCGGGCGGTTGATCGTGGGCCTAATGGCCGTCTCCATCAGGCCGAGTGGCCGACCGCCGTCAGGCTGAGCACGCCAAGTGGAGGCCGTACACCAGTGTTGCCCCCATAGGTCAGCCCGTTGCTGCCATGGCAAAGCCATGCACCCGATGGCTCACTTATTTGATTCATTTGCATCCCCTCGCCTCGCCAGTTCGCCAGAAGCAAAGCTGCCGCCATCGCCATTGCTCTGCTGAGCCCGTGCACCCTCACCACCATGTCGTTGCTCGCTTTAGCTAGGCCATAGCACCACCATAGTCCCCTTTAGCTTGTCCACCTCGCCGTTGAGCCAGACAGTCAAGGTAGAGGCCGCCTTTCTCCTTCCCCACGGCGGGGCTCCATTGTTGCCGAGAGTTCCGTCGAGCTCTCGCGCTCTCGCCACCGCGTCTCGCCTCACTCCAATTCGCCCTTAGCTCTGCCTTGAGCTTCTCTATCACATTGTCATATCTGCATAGTCGCCCGACCTCTGGTGTAGCCACATTGTCATTCCTACCGCCGTCTGAGGCTCGCCGGAGTTGTGCTCACCGTGGCCGACCACCACCGGAGACCTCTCACTCCCTGTTATTCCTTCCCTTAGCTTCCCCATGAGCCCTAGAAGCTCGTACTGAGCTTAGCCATGCCCTACATGGCTGAACCTCGCTGGAGCATCGTCGGATTCCCTCCGTCGTCCACCATGCATGCCACCATCCTAGCTAGAGCTTGGTAGCGGTTGGGGAAAGGGCATAGGTAGGTGCGTCTCGTCGCGAGGAACACGCCGGTGCCCTTGGTTTCGCTGGCGAAGTAGCCGCCGGTGAGGTAGCACCGATCTGCATCGAGCAAGCCATGCTCCCCAATTTTCGGTCGCTGACATGTGGGCTCCACTGATCTGCAGGTCCCGGTTGTTAGTGACTCAAACTAGAAAAGCTAGTTCATTAATTTAGTTTTTGAATGCAACTTGAAAAATTTATATCTCTAGTTTGGTAGATCCAAATTGGGTGGTTCCAATTTTGTTAGGATCTTGGTGAAGTGTAGTATTTAGGAAAAATATAACATGAACACTTGTAGTAAAGTTTCTAGAAGAATTAAATAGCAATTTAAAATGAGTTTTTACATGAATGCAAAATTATTTAACTCATATCTAGAGTTGTTGTGCTCCAAAAATTATGAAATTTTGTGCGTGAGCTCTTCTTGATGAGTAGAATCTCTGGTAAAAATTTGAGAGTCAGTGCAAGTATGGTTTTTGATTTATAAATTTTCCTTTTATCATTGGATGATCCTTGTGTGAATTTAAGTAATTTATCTATGAATGCAATGACCATGAAATTTATTGGAGAATGTCCTAGTACCTTAAAGATGCTAGGAAAAATATAAAATCTATTGCTTGACACTTTTCACTAGGGTTTCCTATTTATGTCATTTTCAGCCTTTATGCCTTGTCATTTTTGTGTTGGATGTTATACTTGTTCAAATGATGTGAAATTTATGTAGTAGCCTATTGGAGATATGTATAAGCTACTGTAATTTTGTGGAATTTTCTGTACACTTTGGACATATGTTTATTATTTAACCTAAATATCTAAATAAATTAATAAAGGCATGAAAATAATTTATTTACGAATGGACACTATGTTTTCTAGTGTTCTTTCAACATGTATGAGGAGTTAGTAGAGTTGGTTTTATCCATTTCTATGTTTACCATGTAAGTTAATAATTATTTTCTTGCATTGTATCTTTTTAGACAGTTCTGGTAACTTTATAAAGTTCACCATGATAATTTAGGTTGTTGGGAAAGTGGTGAATACAAACATTGTAGATAACTTATGTATCTACCTCCTGTTAAAATTTGGTGGCATTTGGCCTAATAATTTAGGAGTTACAGTCGTTCAAAGTTGGATCACAGTTTTGTTTGCTCTCTATCTTGTTTAGACCTGATTCGGTATTTATATAAATTCGACCTGCTAAACTTGGGAATCATGCTGAGGTGATTCATAATGAATTGTAGACAATTTTATAATCTTTCTAGATTGTCTTGTTGCATATCTTTTGGATTAGTACAACTCTAGTTATGGATAAAACTAGTTACTGCTGTTTGCAGCCTTGACTCTGTGATTTCAGTGAATAGCTTGTTTGTTTGATATGAGTCGGTATGATGAGTTAGATGCTAGGCTAACTAAAATAATTTGTTAGTTGCAGGTGCTAGACCTCTTACTGAAGATGAACAGCTTTATCTTAGGTTGTTAGATCTTGGTGAGTGTGTAGTTCTTGTGTTCTAAAAGAGATATGCACATACTCAGTAAAATAGATGTTAATCTTGTATCATCGTGTCTTTCATGCGTCCATCTATACATGGCTGTATATTTCATCATCACCTTCCATCTCTTGTGCATGCATGTTTCTTATACTATGCATATGCATGCAATAGGTGTTCCGGAGGGAGTCACGCTTCTAGAATTCGAGCAAGTACTTCCAGAGGAGCAGTAGCAAGCTCAGGAGCAGGAGGTGCAGACACCCGAAGAAGGAGCCGATGAAGAAGTTCTTGAGTGTCCCGATCACCAACCTTCGTCTTTTCTGAAAGACAAGCCCCGGAGCATTCTAAGTCTCCTATATTTTAAAAATGGTTACTTTGAGTATCTCTAATTGTGATGCATTAAGTGATAGGAACTGGATGCAAACACTTGTTGCATATATATATATATATATATATATATATATATATATATATATATATATATTCCTTGTCCAGTAAACATACCCTGAATCCTATTTAGGTCCAGGAGTGAATCAAAGCTTAGCCTTGCTTAGACCGGTAAAAGTCAGGTGATTTCCGATCAACTGCAAGTTAGGATGATGTCTGGTCACAGTTGGCTATATTTGCTATCGTGGAAAAGTAACCATGTGTTAATAATGAATTGTGACCGGGCGGGATGTCAATAGAGAAGCAATAAGGCAAGGAGGTCTTGGGTGTAGATCTATCCCCGTCTGTGTCAATTAAGGACCAATTCATAGTACGTCCTCATGTCATGTTGAACGCATGCCTATCACTTAGTTGGCCGGATAACTCGTTCCGACCGTAAAGCTGAGTAGCTCAACTCAGGCCGGAAGACCAAGAAGTGAAAGTGCGCACCCTGGCGGTAGTAAGGATGTGCGGGGAGCTATTGGCGTAAGTCCTAGGTGAGATTGACGACCTAGCAGAGTGGACTCCCTGAGGGTGCGGCGCTGCTCGGAGCCATGATTCCTGAATTGTACCAAAGGTGACCTAAGGCTGCCTGAGCACGTTATACTTGGGTTTGTGTTAGGAATACCCCTCCAGCTGGATAGGAATCGATTTGAATCATCGTCTCTCCCGGATAGTGAGAACTTGACTGAGCAGCGGCAACGTAGATGCACTTAATGGAACTTGATGGTTAAATCGATGATGATGATGATACAATATTATACCGGATATGGTTACTAATGTTTGGAGTTAAATCAATTGCTTGCTCTAGTACAGGTGCTAATCTAGTTGACAGGTTAATATTGATAACTTGATGCTTACTCATAAATTAAATTATGCTCTCATATCACTAAAGCTTTTATGCAAAATGGTTGTCAAGCAAGATCCACCGATAAAGCCTTGCATACTCCTTGGTGTCATTTATTTCTAGTTCACGCTGGGTAAGTCTAGCTGAGTACATTCTCGTACTCAGGGTTTATTCCACCTTGTTGCAGATGACGTGCTCTATAATGGCTACTGCAAGTATTGTCTCCACCCTATGGGGGATGAAGACTAGATCATGGGCATGATCATCTATGTTACCTTATCTTGTTGCTTTTGCTGGATATGACTATGCAACTGGCTTGTATTTGAACTAAGTGTGCGTGATGGTCTCAAATTACTTTGCTTCCGCTATTTGTGAACTCATTTTGTAATAACTATATGTACTCTGATGTATGAGGTACTTGTGAACTACTTGTGAAATGGATGTAACATGTGGCTTATTATGTTGAATTATTGTGATCTTGGTTGTATGCAAGTTGGTTTGAAATCCTTCATGGTTTCAGTTGACTACCGGGTTTATATGGGTTCAAGTATGATGGTTTGATCACTTCGGTGATTGCTTTCGTACTTGTTCTCTTATAATTGGTCGGTTCTATTATAGTGATGATCAAGTGCTTGGACTTGGAAAAGAAGAAAGAGAAAAACAAAAAGCTCAAGGCAAAGGTGATATTCCATAGGAGTTTTTTGGTTTGGTGATCAAGACTGTTAGCGAGTGTGATCACATTTAGAATCGATAGTCATACTATTAAGAGGGTGAAACTCGTATCGAAATGCGGTTATCAAAGTTCCACTAGATTCTCTAACTCATTGCATATGCATTTAGGATCTAGTGGAGTGCTAACACCCTTGAAAATGTTTGTGAAAATATGCTAACACATGTGCACAAGGTGATACACTTGGTGGTTGGCATATTTGAGCAAGGGTGGAAAAGTTGGTGAAGTGAAGGAGGTGATTTTCACTGAGAAACAGTGACTGGACGTAGGTCACGTGGTGACCGGACTCGGAGGTCCTACTTTCGGTCAATTATAAAATGAAGTTTGGCGCGCTTGGCCTCTGTCTGGTGCATGACCGGACGTTAGGGTAAAAGGTGACCTAACTCAATGCTGGTGTGTTCAGTCAGGCTGACGTACGCTAATGTATGAGGTTTGAGTGAGCATGGAGAAGACCTGACTCTAGGCAAGTCCAGTCAGTAGAGATCAGAATCATCAGGTCAGCATTTAGGCGCTTGGACAGCTCTCTAGAAATGGCCTGATGCGCGGGCACCCGGTTGATCAGTGCGTCTGGTCGTGTGTTGCCGTGCACGGGCAAGGCTGGCACCAGCGTGTCCAATCTCGTGTTGGGCGCGTCCGGTCATCACTTAACCACGAGGGCGCTAAGAATCGATTGTTAGGATTAGGCAGCTAATGTTGAATCTAGGGGACACATGGACAAAGATCCATGACCGGACACTAGGGGCCTACGTCAGGTCAGCGTGACCTGTGCGTTCGGTCACCCCATGAAAGCTGAGGGTAGAGAGCCAATGACTCTATTTTGAGGGGGCTCTATTTAAGCCACATGGCTGGCTCAAGCTCATTCTCTTAGCCATTTGCATTGACATAGAAACCTTGTGAGCTTAGCCAAAGCCCTCCCACTCATCTCTATCATTGATTCATCATCTTTGTAAGATTGGGAGAGAATCCAAGTGCATTGCTTAAGTGATTGCATCTAGAGGCACTTGGTGTTCGTGTTTTGCTATGGGATTCGCTTGTTACTCTTGGTGGTTGCTGCCACCTAGATGGCTTGGAGTAGTGAGGATCATCGAGCGGAGGTTGGTGATTGTCTCTAGCTCCAATCATGGTGATTGTGAGGGGTTCTTGACCTTTCTCTAGCAGAGAGCCAAAAGGTACTCTAGTGGATTGCTCATACCTTTGTGTGATAATCATCTTGTGTTGGTTATGCGGCACCCTATTGAGGGTTTGGCATGTGATGCCAATTACCACGTGAACCTCCAAGTGAGTGAATCACCACAACGAGGACTAGCTTGCCGGCAAGCAAGTGAACCTCGATAAAAATCATTGTCATCATTTGATTCTGAGGTGATTGGTCTCCATTAGTATTCATTCTTGTGATTAATTGGTTCATTCCTCCACTTGGTAGTATAACCATCTTGCCCTCTCTCTTTACATTACCTCAAACTAGTTGTCAAGCTCTTTAGTGTAGCTAGTTGTGAGAGCTTGCTAATTTGGTTAGTGTGGCTCTTTAGTTAGCCTTTGAGAGAACACTAACTTAGTGTAGTGACATAGCCATTGTGTAGATTAAAACTATAGAAACTAGAATTGTGGTAGGTGGCTTGCATTTTTAGTTGGCTAGCGCAACACTCGCTTCGTCTCATATTTGTCTAACCGGTTTGCTAAGTGTTGTTGTAGAAATTTTTAATAGGCTATTCATCCCCCTCTAGCCATTAGAATCTTTCAAGTGGTATTAGAGCCGTGGTCACCGTAATTTGAGGCTTAACAACCTTCAGTGTCAAAATGGCTCAAATCAACAACACCAAGAAGCCACCCCAATTTGATGGCACAAATTATCTATATTGAAAGTCAAAGGTGATCACACATATCAAGTCAATCAATAGAAGGGTGTGGAAGGTGGTAGAAACCAAAATTGAGATTGCCGATCTAGAGAATCCCACCATGGCCAAAGAAGTGCTTCTCCAAAACAATGACATTGCTCTAAGTGCCATTCATGATGCAATTGATGAGAGAACATTTGAGCAAATCAAGAATATTGAGATGGCTCATGAGGCTTAGAAGAAGTTGAAAGAATCATTCGAGGGCACCAAGGCAATAAAGGGTGCGAAGGCATACATTCTTAAGGAGAAATTTGCTAGCTTCAAGATGAAGGAAGATGAGAGTGTGCCAGATATGTTTCATCAGATGGAAGTGCTTGTCAATGATCTCAAAGCACTTGGTAAGAAGGTGGAGGACAATGACTTCTCTCATAAGTTCTTGAGATACTTACCTGCAAGATTTGACATGTTGGTCACCTTGCTAGTGAGGACCGGTTTGGACACAATGATACCAAACCAAATCTTGGGAGATATCATGACCGATGATGCTCATAGAGATGATGATGATGAGAAGGAAAAAAGAGGGAGAAGAAGGATGACAAGAAGAAGAGTGTGGAATTCAAGGCCACATCATCAAAGGGAAAGACAAAGCAAGAATCATCAAGTGAAGATAAAGACTTGAGCTTTGATGAGATGGATGATGAGAAGATGACTCTCTTTGTGAAGAGATTTGGCAAGTTCATGGTGAAGAAGGGCTACCATGCTAGAAGAAAGAAGTCTTCATCCAAGAACAAGGAAGAGTCAAAAAGGTGCTTCAAGCATGGAAGCAAGGATCATCTTGTTGCTCAATGCCCATATAATAGCGATAATGATGATGATGACAAGAAGAACAAGAAGAAGGACAAGAAGGAAAAAAGAGAAGAAGGACAAGATGACCTTCAAGAAGAAGAAGAAGAAGGGTGGTTCATATGTGGTCACTTGGGATAGTGATGCTTCCACAAGTAATGATGATGATAGTGATGATAACAAGACCACCAAGAAGAAGGCACTTGGTGTTCGTGTTTCACTGTGGGATTCGCTTGTTACTCTTGGTGGTTGCTGCCACCTAGATGGCTTGGAGTAGTGAGGATCATCGAGTGGAGGTTGGTGATTGTCTCTAGCTCCAATCATGATGATTGTGAGGGGTTCTTGACCTTTCTCCGACAGAGAGCCAAAAGGTACTCTAGTGGATTGCTCATACCTTTGTGTGATAATCATCTTGTGTTGGTTATGCGGCACCCTATTGAGGGTTTGGCATGTGATGCCAATTAGCACGTGAACCTCCAAGTGAGTGAATCACCACAACGAGGACTAGCTTGCCGGCAAGCAAGTGAACCTCGATAAAAATCATTGTCATCATTTGATTCTGAGGTGATTGGTCTCCATTAGTATTCATTCTTGTGATTAATTGGTTCATTCCTCCACTTGGCAGTATAACCATCTTGCCCTCTCTCTTTACATTACCGCAAACTAGTTGTCAAGCTCTTTAGTGTAGCTAGTTGTGAGAGCTTGCTAATTTGGTTAGTGTGGCTCTTTAGTTAGCCTTTGAGAGAACACTAACTTAGTGTAGTGACATAGCCATTGTGTAGATTAAAACTATAGAAACTAGAATTGTGGTAGGTGGCTTGCATTTTTAGTTAGCTAGCGCAACACTCGCTTCGTCTCATATTTGTCTAACCGGTTTGCTAAGTGTTGTTGTAGAAATTTTTAATAGGCTATTCATCCCCCTCTAGCCATTAGAATCTTTCAAGTGGTATCAGAGCCGTGGTCACCGTAATTTGAGGCTTAACAACCTTCAGTGTCAAAATGGCTCAAATCAACAACACCAAGAAGCCACCCCAATTTGATGGCACAAATTATCTATATTGAAAGTCAAAGGTGATCACACATATCAAGTCAATCAATAGAAGGGTGTGGAAGGTGGTAGAAACCAAAATTGAGATTGCCGATCTAGAGAATCCCACCATGGCCAAAGAAGTGCTTCTCCAAAACAATGACATTGCTCTAAGTGCCATTCATGATGCAATTGATGAGAGAACATTTGAGCAAATCAAGAATATTGAGATGGCTCATGAGGCTTGGAAGAAGTTGGAAGAATCATTCGAGGGCACCAAGGCAATAAAGGGTGCGAAGGCATACATTCTTAAGGAGAAATTTGCTAGCTTCAAGATGAAGGAAGATGAGAGTGTGCCAGATATGTTTCATCAGATGGAAGTGCTTGTCAATGATCTCAAAGCACTTGGTAAGAAGGTGGAGGACAATGACTTCTCTCATAAGTTCTTGAGATACTTACCTGCAAGATTTGACATGTTGGTCACCTTGCTAGTGAGGACCGGTTTGGACACAATGATACCAAACCAAATCTTGGGAGATATCATGACCGATGATGCTTATAGAGATGATGATGAGAAGGAAAAAAGAGGGAGAAGAAGGATGACAAGAAGAAGAGTGTGGAATTCAAGGCCACATCATCAAAGGGAAAGACAAAGCAAGAATCATCAAGTGAAGATAAAGACTTGAGCTTTGATGAGATGGATGATGAGAAGATGACTCTCTTTGTGAAGAGATTTAGCAAGTTCATGGTGAAGAAGGGATACCATGCTAGAAGAAAGAAGTCTTCATCCAAGAACAAGGAAGAGTCAAAAAGGTGCTTCAAGCATGGAAGCAAGGATCATCTTGTTGCTCAATGCCCATATAATAGCGACAATGATGATGATGACAAGAAGAACAAGAAGAAGGACAAGAAGGAAAAAAGAGAAGAAGGACAAGATGACCTTCAAGAAGAAGAAGAAGAAGGGTGGTTCATATGTGGTCACTTGGGATAGTGATGCTTCCACAAGTAATGATGATGATAGTGATGATAACAAGACCACCAAGAAGAAGGCTCTTGCAAGCATTGCTATCAATGAGAAGCATTCTCTCTTCGACACTCCATCATGCTTCATGGCTAAGGCCACTAAGGTACAAACTTGTTATGATGGATGTGATGAGAAACATGATAATGAAAGTGAAAGTGGCAATGGCGATGAACCCACTAAAGATGAACTAATTGACATGTTAGAAGATATTAAAGAACATTTTGACATTAAGAGAAGGAAGTGCAAAGACTTGCAAAAGGAACTAAAATCCCTTAAGAAAGCCTTTGATGAGCTTAATGCATCTCATGAGAGGCTAGAGGAAGCCCCTGAGAAGCTTGGCAAAGCTCACAAGAAGCTTGAAAAAGCTCATTCCTCTTTATTTAATGAGCAAAATGAGAAGGAGCATGTTGTAACATGTGACAAAGGCTTAACTTGTGATACAATTGATGAATCATTCTATAAGCCTATCATTGTTGCTCCCACTAACCCTTCTTGTAGCACATCTACTTCTACCTCATCTAGTAGTGATGGTTTCACTTGTGATACATCACTAATGGTTAAGAATGAGACCCTCAAGAAGGAGGTCAATGAGCTCACTCACGCCTTAGCCAAAGCCTATGGTGGTGAGGACCACTTGCTTATGTGCTTAGGTAGCCAAAGAGCTTCTCTCTACAAAGAGGGATTGGGCTATAACCCCCAAGAAAGGCAAGGCGACCTTTGCTCCTCACAAGACTAGTTTTGTGAAGAACAATGGTCAGTTTTGTATTAGTTACAAGCAAGTTGGTCATGTAGAGCAAAAATGCATGAACAAGAAGTCTCAAGCCAATGTATCCACAATTAAGCTTGATTCTTTCTATGTGCTTACTAAGCGTACAAATGGTGTGAAGGCTAAGTTTATTGGTGCACCATGGATGGGCTCAAGGAAGAAAGCTATTTGGGTGCCAAAGAGCTTGGTCACTAACCTTCAAGGATCCAAGCAAGTTTGAGTAACTAAAAAGAATAGATCTTCTTTTGTAGGTCAATTACAAAGCTGGAGGAAGGCATTGGGTTCTTGATAGTGGGTGCACTCAACACATGACCGGTGATGCAAGAATGTTCAACTCAATCAACACCAATGATAGTAATGTTATGATAGTATCACATTTGGTGATAATGGCAAAGGCAAGGTCAAAGGGCTTAGTAAGATTGCAATATCCAATGACATGAGCATTTCCAATATATTGCTTGTTGAGAGCTTGAACTTTAATTTGCTATCAGTGGCTCAATTGTGTGATCTTGAATTCAAATGCATATTTAGGGTAGATGATGTAGAGATCATAAGTGTAGATGGCTCTAATTTGATCTTCAAAGGCTTTAGATATGAGAATCTATACTTGGTTAATTTCAATGCTAGTGAAGCTAAATTGGCAACATGTTTGTTCACTAAGTCTAGTATGGGTTGGTTATGGCATAGAAGGCTTGGTCATTTTGAAATGAAATAATTGAATAGATTGGTTAAGCATCACTTGGTTAGAGGCTTGAAAGATGTTGTGTTTGGGAAGGATAAGCTTTGTAGCTCTTGTCAAGCTGGCAAACAAAGTTGGAAACACTGTTGATGCAAAAGTGATCTGCAAACACAAAGGGCTAATACCCGAATCGATATCCAAAGCGTGCCAGTCGATTTGACCTACTAATCGACAAGGATGAAGACACGAACACTTTGATCCTGACAACAGCGATACGCCCGGAAGTCACGGCCAAGAGGTGCTCACACGGAACTCGAGAATCGCCGAAGGTCGCACTGAAGCGATGCAGCTCGCCGAATCAATGAGAACTCGTAAAAAGGAAAAATATGCAAATTGACGAAGTCGCCGAAAAGTAAGTAGATGCAAATAGGAGTAAAAAGTTGGTTTTGATATTGATTGATATATCTATTACATTGCCCTTTACTCCATATTTATACCCTGATCTAAAGAGACACAACCAAACACAACTAGGACACCAATCCCGTATCTAAGGAAACACGTGACTCTTACACGAATTATAACCTAACAAATACAGAAAAGGAAACCAACTCCTATCTATTTCCCTGTCCGCCTTAATTATGATGGAAATCTCACTGTCCTCCTTCCCATCGGCATACTCCCTATTTCATCGGCAGCAGGCTTCAAGTCTTCCTTCATCGGCATACTCCCTGCTTCATCGGCAGTAGTCTTCAAGTCTTCCTTCATCGGCATACTCCCTGCTTCATCGGCAGTAGTCTTCAAGTCTTCCTTCATCGGCATACTCCCTGTTTCATCGGCAGTAGTCTTTAAGTCTTCCTTCATCGGCATCGACAACAACTCCTCCAACCTCATCGGCAACGCCCGAGTCCAAATCAACCTTTCCATCAATCATCACCAACTATCGGCAACTATTTTTACAAACTGGCTTTCATTGGCTATCAAAGTATTCAATAACTTTCCCCTTGCCGATTGGTCCACTCCGATTATTTTGACATGTGCAAAAAACGGTGTCAACACATGCCCCCCAATTTCGGAGTATAAAACCATTAATGCTCTGAAATTTACTCCAGATAACGCTTGCCTTTGCCCAATTACCGTAACTCATTCTCCAAGCCAAAACTTGATTTGTTATCAAATCCAATCAAATCTAATCTTGATCCACGCACCTCAGTAAATATCGCACAATCGCCAACCACTCTTGCCTTGATTGAGATACCAAAATAATAACCCATCGGCAAGATCCTAACATGATAATGCTGCCATTTTAAGAATTAAAATATCATGTATCAATATCCCTTCCAAGTCATGATTGCTTGTTATTAACTCATCTGTACAATCCCCTGATTATCGCGCGAATAGTTACCATATCCCCCTGCACCGCCTTGACCTATATGCGCGCGTCATAGAGATAAGTCCAAAATACCCTTATCCTGGCCGGCTTATAAATAGATTTCTCCAGAACCCTCATTTTCTATCTTCAGCCTCCAATCCTTGGCATTCTCTCTCTCCGGCGGCAACTCCGACGAACAACCGCGCGACCTCAACCAACCAGAACCCTTCTCCGGCGCTAACTTCAAGTCCCCGGCTCGTATCTCCACCTTCCTCAAGACAATGGCCATCAACTTCGACGTCCCCGTGGTTCGCTCCACTTCCATTACCTTTTACTTTGATCTTTTTGCAAATTTATTCAGTTGGTGATTTTTCTTTTCTTCTGTCTTCTGGATTCCATAACCTTAGGAACTGCGCAACAAATTAGTTATCCCAACCGATCAGCCACACGTCCAATGCCTTGGACCAATGGGCAACCCAGATCCAACCAATCTGATCAACGCAGAGGTTAACAGAATCCCCTTTAGAGCCCAAAATTTCTCTCTGAACTTGTGGAAAGACACATTCCGATCTTGGCCCAAAACCACCAAAGGGTGGAAAGATTGGTATTTGAGGGTCAATAGATCGATGCAAGTATACTGGGCAGAGCGAAAGTTAGACCAATGTATCAGGCTCTCTATTGCCGATATGCAGAAAAATGAATCAATGATAATTGCAGCTGCTTATTTCTGGTCAGATACGACCAATACTTTTATGTTTGGACATGGCCCAGCTACCCCTACCCTTGCCGATGTCCACATGCTTACTAGCTTGGACATCTCAACTGCCGATGAAGGCTCCATCTATGGTAGAAAGCCTGAATATAGAGTGAATACCCGTAACATCGGCGGTTGGACAGGATATATTCAAGAATACCAGAAAACCGGGACACCTAGCCAGAGGGAACATGCCACATTCCTGAATATGTGGTTAGAAAAATTTATCTTCTGTGGTCGATCAGTAGGACCAACCAACGCCTTCCTCCCTGCAGCTGAACTTCTGGCTAATGGCGTAAGGTTTCCTCTTGGCCGATACCTTCTGAGCTCTACTTATCATCTTCTTCACCAAGTGTCTCAGAAACTCCTGCTTGGCGAACCCATCGGCAACCTGGGAGGCCCGTGGTGGTTCATCAACATGTGGTTGAATGCCCATATGCACAAACGTTTGCAATGGGACTTTTTTGCTCAACAATTCCCACGAGAAATTGCTGAAGATTACGTGCTCGGGGATGATGAATCGGCAACACGCTCACCCCTCAATTTTGGTGAAGCCATAATTGTCCTTCCTGGAACAGAAGCCAACGAAGACCAAATCGGTAGATTCTTTCAAAGCTTCTATAATGGCCTTTCTCGTGATCATAGGGCCTGGGTGCCTTACATCGACGAAGAAAACAGATTCCCCCTTCTTTTCAACTTTGCCGATGACACTCTGAATCAAGATAATGAGCTCATGATGGCTATCATCACTCCCAGGGCAATTCCAGTAAACACATTCGGCAGCGGGAAAAACACCAACATTACATATGAATTTTACAACCCATCGGCAGTATCCCGCCAATTGGCTTTTGGGCAACTGCCAATCAAACTCTGCTTTGCCGATGTGATCAAACCCAGGGAAACAATCACCTGCGGAACAGACTGGAACAAGGTAGTACAACTTTCTCCTGATGCCGATACCACAGACGTTGATATATCCACCTGGACACCAATATCTTTCATCACCGAGTCATACAAGCAATGGTGGCGAGAGTGGAAAGAGCAACTGTTCGCGACTTCTGCTCACACATATCGGCACATGATCGATTCTGAATATGCCATCCCTGACGACGCGGTAAGTTTCCTTGAACTCCCTTCTGCTTTTCTTTTCATTTATTAGTAACTGATTCCCTTGTAACAGGTTAACAACCCAGCACCATCGGTGAGCAAAAGTGGGAAACTCTTCAACCTCCGGCCTATTTCCCCAACATCGCCGATCGGCTACAACGCTCCCACCTTAGCCGCTTTGACCCACCAGAAGATTCGTACTAAGACCATCACTTCTAAGTCCAAATTGGCTACATCCAGGGCTACCCCATCGGCCGCTGCTACAACCTTGGTCAAAGCCTTTAAGGTAACAACCTTGTTTATTTTATTTTATTTTCACTTATGCCGATCACAAACTACATTAACCTTAATCATTAGGGGGTAAGAGCTGCTACGGGATCATCATCGGCAATTCCGCCGATATCAAGCACCACTCCTTCAGAGGTAGCTTCTTGACTTTACATTTTATCTGTTAAATATCATATCTCACACTTGTTTTGCAGCAACAACTGGGCACATCGGCAAACGTACCAGATGCCCAAGCTTCACAACCAACAAGTGTTGATGCCCCCCAGCCAATCATTGCCGATGTCCAAGCAAAGCGCAAAGCTTCAACAGATACTGAAGCACAGCCAAAACGACAAAGGTCTATGCCGATCCCTGCATCTGCCCCAATGTCATCGGTCATCATACCTCAAGAGCCCACCACCGATGAAGTCACAGAAGATATCCCATCGGCAAGCTCAGCCGATCCACACGACATACTCCAGATTGCTTCCTCCAGTCAAGCACAGGAAATTGCCTTAAAACAGGTAGACCGATCAACCTATCTGATTTTACAATACTCATACTTACCCCTGATTGATTTCCTTGTCTTTCTCTCAGGAACAAGATTCCCCGAACAGCCTGTTTTCCTTTGCTATTGACATTTCTGACGACGATGGAGAGGAAACAAGTTCTTCCCTTGCACTGGGAACAATATCGGCAGAGACTAAATCTAAGTTGGAAACCCTCCTGAATTTGCTACAGCAAGGTACCGCCCAACTGGTAGATGATTCGGACCCCGCAAAGGCAATTTTCAAAACAATTCGCGGCCAGGTCCCTGCCGATGTTGAAGAAATACTCTTCCCAGCAGCTCACTTAGAAAGTCGTCAACTGCAATATCAACGGGCTGCTCAGCGCATTGCCGATAGAGCAGCTCAAGCTCAACTTAAAGAGGAGATGCTACAACTGAAACAAATCGCTGATGAGAAGCACAAGGGCATCGTCAACTTGCAGACTTCGGGTGCTGCACTTAAGCAGAAAATCTTGGATCTATCGGCAAGGAAGGCAGCTCTATTGGCTGAATTGAAAGAAATTGATGCAGCCTTAACTCATGCTCAACAAGAAGAAAGCCAGCTACCCAATGCTGTCAAAGCCCTTCAGCAAGAAAGAGATATCCAAGCTCGCAAAGCTTTAGCCATGAAGAAGAAACTCAAGCCTGTGGAAGGTGCTGCCGATGACGATATCAAAGAAATGGAAGAAGCTGACCAGATTCGCCTGCGTGCGATATTAGCTATCCAATCCCTGCTGAACGTGTAATCTTATTTATTGTATCGGCACTTTATGAGACATTGATACCCTTGCATAATTCTTAGCCGATAATACTGTTATCAGCACTTATACTTTTATGCATCTGTCCAGATACTAGGGTAATATTTCTTTAAATATTTTCCATTTAACGCTCTGGGAAACACAACCCCTTCGAGGGTTTCTAAAATATATGCATTACCAGGAATAGACTGATTTATCCGATATGGACCTTCCCAATTAGGAGACCACTTTCCAAACTTTGAACTTTTAGTCCCAATCGGTAAAATCAATTTCCAGACCAGATCTCCATCGGCAAACTCTTTTACTTTCACCTTCTTGTCATACCATCTAGCTACTCTTTTCTTATTTTCTTCAATACTAACTAAAGCCCTTAACCGATGACCTGCCACATCTTCCAACTCATCTTTCATAAGAGTATTATACTCATCGGCTGTTAGCTGATTTTGAGAACGTATTCGTCTAGAGCCAACCTTAATTTCCCAAGGCAACACTGCATCGTGTCCATATACTAACTGATAAGGCGTTACTTTGGTTGCACCATGGCATGACATCCGATATGACCACAAGGCTTCATTTAATACTGTATGCCACCTCCTAGGATTTTCTTCAATTTTGCGCTTAATAAGTTTGATGATCCCTTTGTTAGAAGCCTCAGCTTGACCATTAGCTTGAGCATAATATGGAGAAGAATTTAAAATTTTAATTCCCATACCTACAGCAAACTCATCAAATTCTCCCGATGTAAACATAGTACCCTGATCGGTAGTGATAGTCTGAGGAATACCAAATCGGTAAACAATATGCTCTTTCACAAAATCAATCATATTGACCGATGTAACCTTTTTTAGAGGAATCGCCTCAACCCACTTTGTGAAATAATCGGTAGCAACCAGAATAAATTTATGTCCTTTACTCGATGGCGGATAAATCTGACCAATGAGATCAATAGCCCACCCCCGGAACGGCCATGGTTTGATTATAGGATTCATAGCCGATGCAGGCGCTCTTTGAATATTACCAAACTTTTGACACCCCTGGCATCCCTTAAAATATTTAAAACAATCTTCAAGAATAGTCGGCCAATAGTACCCATTCCTTCTGATCATCCATTTCATCTTGAAAGCCGATTGATGTGCCCCACATACTCCTTCATGAATTTCACCCATCAAGCTTTTCGATTCATCATTGCTAACACATCTGAGTAAAACTCCATCTATAGTTCGATAATATAATTCATCATCGAGGAGCACATATTTGGTAGCTTGGAACCTTATACGTCTCTTAACCTTTCTACCTGGATCCTTTAAATAATCGACAATCTCTTTCCTCCAGTCATCGGTATCAACTGCCGATGTTAGCACTTCCTGAATGGTCTGATACCCTGAAGCATGCTGAGCTAGTCGATTAGCTTCCTCATTATGCAATCGAGAGATATGCTCAAGACGAAAATCTCTAAATCCTTTCAATAATTGCAAACACCTTTCATAATACGAAATCAAGGCCTCACTTCGGCATTCATAAGTTCCAGCCAATTGATTTATAACTAGCATAGAGTCACCAAAAATTTCAACAACATCGGCATGTATCTCCTTCAGCAATTCTAACCCCTTTATCAAGGCTTGGTATTCAGCTTGATTATTTGTCGCTGTAGCAACAATCGGCAATGAAAACTCATACTTCTTTCCTTGAGGTGAAATTAACACAATGCCGATACCTGCCCCTTCACCACATGTGGACCCATCGAAGAAAAGTGTCCAGGGAGCAATCCCCAGAGAATCCACCGTGTTACAATGCTGAGTGACGAAATCAGCCATCACTTGCCCTTTAACTGCCTTAGCTGATTTGTAGCGTAGTTCAAACTCTGATAATGCTAAAATCCACTTGCCGATTCTACCACTTAATATCGGCATCGACAGCATATACTTGACCACATCGTCTTTGCATATGACCATACACTCGGCAGATAACAAATAATGCCTTAATTTGACACAAGAAAAGTATAAGCACAGACACAATTTCTCGATAGCCGAATACCTCGTCTCAGCATCCACTAATCTTCTGCTCAAATAATAAACAACACGCTCCTTCCCTTCAAATTCTTGAATAAGAGCTGAACCGATAACTGTATCCTCAGCTGACAAATACAACCTGAAAGGCTTCCCATGTTGAGGTGGAACTAGCACTGGAGGATTTGATAAATATTTCTTAATTTCATCAAGGGCTAATTGCTGTTCAACTCCCCATACAAATTCCTGATCAGCTTTTAATTTAAGCAGTGGGCTGAAAGCCTTGATCTTACCCGACAGATTAGATATGAATCTTCTAATGAAATTAATCTTACCGATCAAAGATTGCAATTCAGTCTTATTGGCAGGAGCAATCACCTTGTTAATTGCATCAATAGACTTCCCACTGATTTCAATGCCCCGTTGATGCACCATAAAACCCAAGAATTGTCCTGCCGATACACCGAATGTACATTTATTAGGATTCATCTTCAATCCATGCCTCCTTGTGCACTCCAGTATCTTTCGTAGATCGGCTAAATGTGCTGTGATATCCTCAGACTTAATCACTACATCATCAATGTAGATCTCCACTAATGTGCCGATATACTCATGAAAAATAAAGTTCATAGCCCTTTGATAAGTAGCACCGGCATTTTTCAAACCAAACGTCATGACTATCCACTCGAACAACCCCATATGTCCTGGACATCTGAAAGCAGTCTTGGGAATATCCTCCTCAGCCATGAATATTTGATTGTAACCTGCATTACCATCCATGAAGCTAATAATTTGATGTCCAGCCGCAGCATCAATCAACAAATCAGCAATCGGCATTGGATAGCCATCCATCGGTGTGGCTTTGTTGAGATTCCTGAAATCAATACAAACACGAAGTTTTCCGTTTTTCTTATAAACAGGAACCACATTAGAGATCCACTCTGCGTATCGACATTGCCGAATAAACTTTGCTTCAATTAATTTAGTTATTTCGGCCTTAATGTCAGGAAGTACATTAGGGTTGCATCGGCGCGCTGGCTGCTGATGTGGCCGAAATCCAGATTTGATAGGTAACCGATGTTCAACTATCGATCGGTCTAACCCGGGCATCTCAGTATAATCCCAAGCAAAACAATCTTTATATTCTTTTAACAAATCTGTTATTCGCTGCTTACACTTAGAATCTAACTTAGCACTAATAAAAGTAGGCCTCGACCTATCACCATCACCGATATCTACTTCTACTAAATCATCTGCCGATGTGAACCCTTGACCTAATTTTCCATCATCGGCAAACCTATCCATTAAAACTCCTCTTCAGAACCGACTGCTTGGATCGGTGGAATTTCATAATCAGCAACTCTAAGGAACTCTTTTTCCCAAGCTTCTCCTGATATGCATTTAGTTCGCTCATAAGTATCTGATTCTGCCGATGCGATGATATAAGAAGAATCACCAGGGACGACTTCAATCTTATCCCCAATCCATTGTACGAGGCATTGATGCATTGTAGAAGGAACACAACAATTAGCATGAATCCAATCCCTCCCTAGAAGCAGATTATATGCACCCTTGCCGTTGATAACAAAGAACGTCGTTGGCAAGGTTTTGCTGCCGATGGTCAATTCAACGCATACTGCCCCTTTAGCCGGTGACACATTGCCTTCAAAATCTTTCAACATCATATCGGTTTTGGTCAAGTCTTGCTCTCCCTTACCAAGTTTCCGATACATCACGTAAGGCATAATATTAATCGCAGCCCCTCCATCAATAAGTACCTTAGACACAGGCTGCCCATCAACTCTGCCCTTCACAAATAAAGCCTTAAGATGCTGTCTCTCGTCATCGGTAGGTTTCTCAAAAACAGCCATCATTGGATCTAGCGTTAGCTGAGCTACTTGATCAGAGAAAACAACTTCTTCCTCATTATCAGATAGTGCCAGAAACTCCATCGGCAACATGAATACCATATTAACATCTGCCGATGGACCCTTATTTTTGTGTTTTACCTGCCACTGCTGATGACCAGGCCTTTCATTGGAGGAATTTTCCTCCTGGTATAAATCCTCCTGACGCTCACGTTGCATCCTCCTCCTCTGCGTCTTTGTCAGACCCTCTGGGCACCATCGAGGAAACTTGGTTTTCCAAACCGGCTGATAACAAGTCCTAGTTAGTTCTACGCGACATATATTAGGGTCCCTGTAGAATATCTCCTCATCGGGAACTCTTGCGTTTGCCATCTCCTCAAGCTCCTCTTGATTTCTTGGAAAATATCCAGCGCGTTTACCAAGCCTCTCATGTACACTAAGTCTGCCCCCCAGCCGATCATGCACTGATGCCCTGCCTCTGATCGGCTCGTTGATAGACAATCCCTGAATACCACGTTGAAACCTCCTTTCTGAACGATTGACTCCGTAATAACCATTACACTCAGGGCAATTTTCAACAGTTGGCAATTTAATACCTTCTTCCCAGCAATGGATGAAGAACGGACATCTCCAATGATCTTTATGTCGATTCCACTCTTCCTGACGTCTCATTTCTTGCTGTTGCCGATATCGGTCATTACGTTGACGCCAACCCTCCTGCTGCCTTCGATGAGTAATCACAATGCCAGGTCGAGGAGGTTTTTTGGAACTACTGCTTTCCCCTAGCAAACCCTTACTCTTTGCATCATCGGTAGTTATCCGATGTTGGGGGTCTACTGACGCGTTTTTCTCAGCAGCCTCTGATGTCAATACCTTGGTCTTTCCTTTGGCATCCAACATATTTGCTGGAAAAGGGTGTTGATCAATTTTCATCGGCTTCTGGGTCTTGGAAGTACCAAACTTAATTCTCCCAGATTCAATAGCCGACTGTAACTGTTGCCTGAATACCTTGCACTCATTTGTACTGTGTGAAGTTGCATTGTGCCACTTGCAGTACAAAATCTTCTTCAACTCTTCTGCCGATGGGATCACGTGATTAGGTGGCAGCTTAATTTGGCCCTCTTGAAGCAGAAGATCAAATATTTTATCGGCCTTGGTGATATCAAAGGTAAACTTTTCTGGCTCTTTTTGACCAAAGGGACATGATATTGGCTTTTTATTCTTAACCCACTCAGCTAAGCCGATAACTGGTTCTTCATCAGAGTCAGAATCTCCTACATCTTCAACAAATGATACCTTTTTACTCCAGTTCTTTTTAGGTTCAAAAACCCTAGTATCTTGATCAGAGATCCTTTGCACAAGATGACTGAGGCTTTCAAATTCCTGAGAAGCATATCTGTCCTTAAGATGTGGCAATAACCCTTGGAAAGCCAAATCGGCAAGCTGCCGATCATCCAGCACCAGGCTGTAGCACTTATTTTTTACATCTCGTAGCCTTTGTACAAAGCTCTCTACCGATTCATCATTATGCTGTCTCAATTTTACTAAATCGGTAAGCTTCTTTTCATGGATTCCAGCAAAGAAATACTTATGGAATTGTTTTTCTAGATCAACCCAAGTAATAATAGAATTTGGTGGCAATGAAATGAACCATGTAAATGCTGATCCAGACAAAGATGACGAAAATAAACGAACTCTTAATTCATCTCTGTTAGCTGCCTCTCCACATTGAATAATGAAGCGATTGACATGTTCCATTGTTGATGTATCATCTTGCCCAGAGAATTTAGTGAAATCCGGTACCTTGTACCGATTTGGGAGAGGAATTAAATCATATGCAGGAGGGTATGGGGTCCGATAAGAATAAGTATTGACCTTGGGCTTTATCCCAAACTGATCCTTCATAATCTCTGCTATCTTATCGGCCCAAAAAGCATCAGCCTCCTGCTGACGAACTGGTTGAATTTCTACAGGAGGTGCCTGCTGACATCCTTCCACATATCTTTGTGGCCCACGATCTCCAGCAATCGGCATATTTGCCGCTACTTGTGGTCCATTAACCTGTTGGAAAGGATTCATCGGCTGGGCTGCCGATGCTTGATTCTGGAAACCAGCTTGCATATGACCTTGTTGAATCCCTGCAACCTGCTGATTTCGCTGAACTGTATGTTGAACAGGTAACTGTCCTGACCAATCATTATTAGAACTCATCGGCACAAAACTTACCGATGGCTGGTAATTTGCTGATATTGTTGGATAATTATAACTGGTTTGAGGCATGAACTGAACCCCAGTTTGACTCATAGCAGGGGCTTTCTGCTGCATTGGCAGTACGCTCGCCGATGGACTTGAATTGAATGTTTGAATCATAGGCATCTGGAAACCTCCTGGAGTTGGTTGTACAGAAGTATTTGTGGCATATTGAGGCACTTGAGCCATCGGCGAAACGGCCGATGATATAGGCGCTCTTGCTGCTGCATCAAATACTTGAGGTAATCTAGGATTGAAAGCAGATGACTCTGGAGGCATGCCATATCCCCACCAATTAGTAGGAATCTGGTTATTCTGAGACACAGGACCTGACATAGCTGATGCCGATAGATCTGTATTAAGTTGAACTCGCCCTCCTGGTAACACCTGATCTGATTGTATCGGTGTAGATTGTATATTAGGTGAACTTGCCAATACTGGAGGGGAAGTAACTTCTGCACCCACAACGGCCGAAGGAGCCGATGGAGTTTTGACAGATGCCGGCTCTGGTTGATGATAGGCAGGCCCAACGTAATGTGGTGCCGCTTGTCCTTCTTTGAGAGTTCGAACCACAGCATTATGAACAGTATTGGACAGCACATTGGAATGATTAATCAAAGCATGATTTACTGCAGAATTAACCATCTCTTGAAGTTTACCAGGATTGGAGTCAAAGGTCACCTGCCGAGGCAACGGCAAATCTTGCTTCTGGATGACTTGTCCACTCTTGTTCAAGCTAAACGATCTCAGACAAAGCTGCTTGTATTCTTCTACAGCCTTTTCCATAGCCTGCCTCTGTTCTTCCTTGAGATCTTCTTCTGATACTGCGATAATGTTCCCTGGATCGATCTCGGAGTTGAACATATTGGTTGAAGTGTCCCACCGGGCGTGCCAAAAGATGTGTTGATGCAAAAGTGATCTGCAAACACAAAGGGCTAATACCCGAATCGATATCCAAAGCGTGCCAGTCGATTTGACCTACTAATCGACAAGGATGAAGACACGAACACTTTGATCCTGACAACAGCGATACGCCCGGAAGTCACGGCCAAGAGGTGCTCACACGGAACTCGAGAATCGCCGAAGGTCGCACTGAAGCGATGCAGCTCGCCGAATCAATGAGAACTCGTAAAAAGGAAAAATATGCAAATTGACGAAGTCGCCGAAAAGTAAGTAGATGCAAATAGGAGTAAAAAGTTGGTTTTGATATTGATTGATATATCTATTACATTGCCCTTTACTCCATATTTATACCCTGATCTAAAGAGACACAACCAAACACAACTAGGACACCAATCCCGTATCTAAGGAAACACGTGACTCTTACACGAATTATAACCTAACAAATACAGAAAAGGAAACCAACTCCTATCTATTTCCCTGTCCGCCTTAATTACGATGGAAATCTCACTGTCCTCCTTCCCATCGGCATACTCCCTATTTCATCGGCAGCAGGCTTCAAGTCTTCCTTCATCGGCATACTCCCTGCTTCATCGGCAGTAGTCTTCAAGTCTTCCTTCATCGGCATACTCCCTGCTTCATCGGCAGTAGTCTTCAAGTCTTCCTTCATCGGCATACTCCCTGTTTCATCGGCAGTAGTCTTTAAGTCTTCCTTCATCGGCATCGACAACAACTCCTCCAACCTCATCGGCAACGCCCGAGTCCAAATCAACCTTTCCATCAATCATCACCAACTATCGGCAACCATTTTTACAAACTGGCTTTCATTGGCTATCAAAGTATTCAATAACTTTCCCCTTGCCGATTGGTCCACTCCGATTATTTTGACATGTGCAAAAAACGGTGTCAACAAACACCCATCCTAAGAAAAGCATGATGAGCACTAGTAAAGCATTTGAGTTGTTGCACATGGATTTGTTTGGGCCAACACAATACACTAGCATCAGTGGAAACAAATATGGCTTTGTGATAGTGGATGACTATACAAGATACACTTGGGTATTCTTTCTAGAGGACAAGAGTGATGTGTTTGTAATATTCAAATCATTTGTCAAGGGCATTCACAATGAGTTTGAAACAACCATCAAGAGAGTTAGAAGTGACAATGGTAGTGAGTTCAAGAACACTAGAATTGATGAGTTGTGTGATGAATTTGGAATTAGACATTAATTCTCAGCCAAGTACACTCTACAATCAAATGGCCTTATTGAGAGAAAGAATAGAACCTTGATTGATATAGCAAGATCAATATTGAGTGAGTACAATGTGAGTCAATCTTTTTGGGCCGAAGCTATCAACACGGCTTGCTATTGTAGCAACCGCTTGTATTATCACCCATTGAAAGAGAAGACACCTTATGAGTTCTTGAATGGTAGAAAACCCAACATTGTATATTTTTGGGTCTTTGGTTTGTAAATGTTATATTTTGAAGAAAGGCACTAGATTGGGCAAGTTTAACAAGAAATGTGATGAAGGATTTTTGCTTGGATACTCAACCACTAGCAAAGCATATAGAGTTTGGAATTTGGCAGGTGGTACTCTTGAATCGGTTCATGATGTTGAATTTGATGAAACCAAGGGTTCCCAAGATGAGAATGAGAACTTAGAAAATGTTAGAAGCATTCAACTTTCAAATGTCATGAAGAACATGGATGTTGGTGAATTGAGGCCAAGGCAAGTGAATGATGATAAAGATGATCAAGTGCAAGTGCTCACTAACTCAAATGTGCAATATGACACTAATCATGCAAGTACAAGTGGCTCTCATGAAAAAAATTCAGTAGCATCCCTGCTGAATAAGTTATCTAGTAGTTATAGGTTTAGCTAGTCATTTATTGCATTCTAGTAGTAATTAATTAGTCAATAAAGAAAAGAACCAAAAGAGCCACCAAAAGACATTCCAACCTATGCAAAAGGCAAGCTTGGGGGATACATCTCTCTCCTCTTAGGTATGAAAATCTTAAACCCTCTCTTTACATTCATGTTTGCTTTATGTTTCAATATTTTTTATCATAGAATGTAAAAGAGGAGTGCCTTTAAATTTGTTCCAAGAAAAACTCTGCTATAATAAAATGATGATAAAATTAATTGGAGATGATGAATAGTTGCTCTGTGATACTTTGCAAAAGCTTGCCATACAACCTTATACTTCTTAAGTTTTGGGCATGATAAACTTAGAGTTCATCTTAAGTTGAATGTTCTAGTGGGTTGCAAATGCTAGAACCAAGAATAGGCTTTTGTGAGAAGTGTTGTAGTCATGATTAGAGTAAATCTTTGAACCTATCTAAGGAATAGTAAAGACAACCTGGAGTTTTGTTTTGCAAAAATGCTAAAACTCTCTTGCTAGAAGTTCCTCAATGGTGATAAATTCCTACCAGAGCCAAATATTTACTTACACATTCATACATGATAAAGCCACAATAAAAGCTGCTAGTTTGTTTTGAGCTTTTTTCAATCCTTGTTGATCTGAGTAGAGAAACTTTTCATGCTTTTTGATCAAGATCACGTACACCCACATATGCTATTCCTACACTAGGGGATACGCAACCACATATGCATTCCATTTGTTATTGCTCTATGAAAATCAATGTTACCTCTCTATCTATCTTACATCAAAAGAGAGGCATGGGCTACAAAAGAAAAAAGAAGTGAGAGAGAATAAAAGAGCAAAAAGCTCTAGTGTTCTAAAAGAGAGAGAGAAAAAAAAAGAAAGAGAGTGAGAAAAAGAAAGTAGCCATGCCCTCTCAAAAAGAAGCTAGAGAAGGGAAACTTCTCAAAGGAGTACCACTTCCACCAAATATACCAGACACATACACATCTTGATCAATTTGTATGATTTGTTGCTCCTTGTGATCCAAGTGTTTGACTTAGCAATATATTCAATTCAAGTAATCTATGCTTTTACCCCTACCTTGAGCTCCACATAAGCTTTAGGATAGAAATTAAGGCTAACATTCATGGCATTGGTGAGGATTTCAAACACCATTTAGTGACTTGAGTGTACCATCTGAGGAACTTAGGCAAGTTTTCTTTTAAATCATTTGAAAACCTCTGGGAAGTTTGAGCTAAACCAAAGTAGGCAAAAAGTATCTATCTAGCTACACTCTCTTACACTTGCTTGTATCAAGGTGAAAGCTATAAGCCCCACATTGCTAAGACTGATGGTGAAATTTCTAAGTGCTAACATGTTCAATTCAAGAGATAGTATCTGTTTGTATATGAGTTTTTGCAGGGCGTTACATTGTACGCAACTCCTGATCCAATAACCTATTCCATGCTAAACCCGCATCTTTGCTGAGGACAGCAAAGGGGTAGCTTGTTGACGGTCACTAACACCCATTTTGACCATCAACATTCCACCCAAAAGTATAGAAAATCATAATCACATGTGAAGAATTATGTTTAAATTTCACCTAGTTCCACTTGTACTTGGAGAATTATTTGTATGCAGGAAATATGGCAAATTTTGACAAAAATGGTGACAAACATGGACCATAGGAGCAATTGGATATGGTAGGGCCACCTGGGCCCACAGACAGGTGCCGCCTGGCCCCACCTATGGCCATGCCACGTTAGTGGTCCATGGAGCCACTCCTCATCCAATGGGAAGCCTCCATTCAAGTTGGTTTGATCAAGGGCCAAGATTAACTCACAGTGGATTGATGGGCCCATTGTCATACACTTAGAGCTCTCCATCGACTTACCAACCGACGTACCTGCCAAGTTTCACCACATGTTGGCTTCACAATCACCATTGGGAGCTAACTAGCACCGTTGGATGCTAAGGTAGTTGAAAGGTCCTAATGGCTAGAGGGGGTGAATAGCCTATTAAAAATTTCTACAACAACACTTAACAAACCGGTTAGACAATTATGAGGCAAAGCAAGTGTTGTGCTAGCCAACTAAAAATGCAAGTCACCTACCACAATTTTAGTTGATATAGTTTCTATCCACACAATAGCTATGTCACTACACTAAGTTAGTGTGCTCTCAAAGGCTAACTAAAGAGCCACACTAACCAAACTAACAAGCTCTCACAACTAGCTACACTAAAGAGCTTGACAACTAGTTTGCGGTAATATAAAGAGAGTGAGGAAGAAGGTTATACCGCCATGTTGAGAAAGGAGCCAATCAATCACAAGAATGAATAACAATGAAGACCAATCACCTCGAAATCAAATGATGAACACAATGATTTTTATCGAGATTCACTTGCTTCCGGCAAGCTACTCCTCGTTGTGGCAATTCACTCACTTGGAGGTTCACGCACTAATTGGCATCACATGCCAAACCCTCAATAGGGTGCCGCACAACCAACACAAGATGAGGATCACACAAGCCATGAGCAATTCACTAGAGTACCTTTAGGCTCTCCGCCGGGGAAAGGTCAAAGAACCCCTCACAATCACCACGATCGGAGCCAAAGACAATCACCAACCTTCGCTCGATGATCCTCGCTACTCCAAGCTGTCTAGGTGGCGGCAACCACCAAGAGTAACAAGCGAATGCCACAGCGAAACATGAACACCAAGTGCCTCTAGATGCAAACACTCAAGCAATGCACTTGGATTCTCTCCCAATCTCACAAAGATGATGAATCAATGATGGAGATGAGTGGGAGGGCTTTGGCTAAGCTCACAACATTGCTATGTCAATGCAAATGGCCAAGAGGGTGAGCTAGAGCCGGCCATGGGGCTTAAATAGAAGTCCCCATGAAATAGAGTCGTTGCACCCCTTCACTAGGCACAACACGGGGTGACCGGACGCTCTGGTCATATTGACTGGACGCTGGACCTCAGCGTCCGATCACGCGATGCGTGCCATGTGTCCCCTCTCTTCAAATACTAAGCGCTCAATCTCAATAGTCAAGTGATGACTAGACGCGCTGCTGCGAAGTGACTGGACGCGCTGCTGCTAAGTGACCGGACGCTGGACCTCAGCGTCCAGTTGTTTCCAGTAAGCATTTAGAGACGATTTTTCATGACCGGACGCATCCGGTCATGCTCGACCGGACTCACCCGCGTTTCCCCTGTGCATGACCATGTCAGTGTGACAGGACGTAGTCAGCCAGTGTCTGATCATTTTAGCGCCAGCGTCTGGTCAACGACCGACACTACTCTTGTTCTACTGCAACTGACCGGACATGCCGGTTCTTCAGAGACCAGCGTCCGGTCACTTATAGTGACCACCATCTTTTCTATCTAGGGCGCCGGTGGCACCATCGGACTGTCCACACTCTACGGGTGGACACTCTGCCGGTGAAGTTTCTAACCCTTGCTCAAATGTACCAACCACCAAGTGTATCTCCTTGTGCACATGTGTTGGCATACTTTCACAAACATTTTCAAGGGTGTTAGCACTCCACTAGATCCTAAATGGATATACAATGAGTTAGAGCACCTAGTGGCACTTTGATAACCACATTTTGATATGAGTTTCACCCCTCTTAATAGTATGGCTATCGAACCTAAATGTGATCACACTCTCTAAGTGTCTTGATCACTAAAACAAAATAGCTCCAACCATTTATACCTTTGCCTTGAGTCTTTTGTTTTTCTCTTTCTTCTTTTCAAGTCCAAGCACTTGATCATCATCATGGCATTACCATCATCATGTCATGATCTTCATTTGCTTCACCACTTGGAGTGTGCTACCTATATCATGATCACTTGATAAACTAGGTTAGCACTTAGGGTTCCATCAATTCACCAAAACCAAACTAGAGCTTTCAGCAGTGCATCCAAGGGCCGGCCGGCGCCCCTATGCCGCCGCCCGGCGCCCCCCGGTGGCCACCGACCTCCCTGCTACCTACAAATACCCCTCCCCTCACTCTACACTATAAATAGGGGGTGGAGCTCAGTGGAAGACATCCCATTCAGTTCTAGTCATTTCCAAGCTCTCCAAGCTTCTCTAGCTTAGCTTTATCTATAGAGTAGTAGTCTAGTAGTGATGTAGAGCACGAGCGGAGCTTCTCAGAATCTGGAAGAGTCTTCTAGGTCGGGTATAGCTTTTTTGTAATTCTTTCATTTCTACATTACTTTATTTAGTATTTATTTTAGTACTTGCTTTACTTTAAGTACTTAGTCATTAGTGTTCATCATTAATGAGCTTAGGTGCTTATTGTTTGGCATTAGTAGCATAGGTTATCTTATCATTAGTAGTCTTTCGTTAGTACCGGTTCCACCGTCTGGTTAGGGTACTTTGATCTCATTTCACCGGAGCTCGAATCGAAGTAGTAAGCCTGTTGATTAAGCGTGATGCTTAGGCTATAGATTACTTGTGGATACGGCTAGGCCTCCGGATAGATTGTGGTAGGTGGCAAGTGGTGACAGCCTTGTCCATCCTCTGTATTCCCCCACGTTGGGTCTAGTTATTAAATCGTTGGGCTTGTGGCAGACCTTGTCTATTTAACTCTCCTAGTTGGTAGGCGGGTTGTTCCCCGAAGTACTATCGCATTTCTCCTAGTTATTTGTTTACCCTTAGTTACTAGATAGATAAATCGCTCGCTCTCCCACATAGCTATCTTTGGTTAGCTTGTTAATAGTAGTTAGTTTAGGTAATTTACCTTCATCCTTCACTATCGTCCACCTACCTAGGATCAACTTAGAACCTACCTTTAGCAAATCCTAGTCCTATATAGATTCTAGCCTTCCGCCTTCCTATGGGATAAATTAAAATTCGACACTCGGTACTCATCGAGCGAAGTGCTACGCAATAGTTTTGTGCGCTTGCGGAATCCTCCAATAGTCGTTAGGAAATATCAACAAGCCTCATCCCCCCATGGAGCATGAAAGACACCAAGGGATGGCGGACCAAGACAAGTGGAACGACAAAGTACCAGCCTGCCCCTGCCGTCTGTAAAAGCTACCACATGCGGTTTCTACATTGTCAGCCACGACCACACATGGAGTAGGACACGCCCAACGACATGGAGATTAGGAAGAAGAAACCCTAGCACTTCCTTGACACCCAAGAAGCTACTAAACCTAATCCTTATACTCCCCTTGTCCCCCAAAAATATAATGAGGGGTAGGAATTCCATAGAGGGGGTCGACCCATCGAACCCTAGATCAGTTGAACCTCAGGACGGTCGAGGCCTCTTGCTCTCCTATCTCCTATTGTAAGCTCAGCACTCTAACATGAAGAACTCTTTGGCCAGACGTAGGGCTTTGAGGCTTAAACCAGGATAAACCCTCCTGTGTCATTGAGTGTTAACCACCGAAGCCCCACACATCGACCACTAATTACTGGCAGTGTTACGAGCCCACGACACCATACAGCTTGCATTGTCCCCACCATGCTACGTAGAAGGACTAGTGCAAACACCGTGTCCGAAAGAGACTTAGTGTCTAGAAGTGTACCTCAGTGTAGCTCCAACATGGATTAGAGATTACGATTTGGAAATCGATACCATGGGGAAAAACCTAGTTCTATTTGCCTCACTTACTTGTTCTAGTTTAATGGTTTGTTCTAGTTTGTGTACTAGAATCTTGTGTGACAACTATGGTTGTATGCTAAAGTGTGCTTAATTAGCTATAGGGCTTAATTTTGCAACTAAGAAGAATATCTTTGTGTGCCCCTTTGTTGAGGATATGTTTAGTATGCTGGCTCTAAGAACTTGATGTCAGTGTGAACCTTTTAGTCTTAAGACAAGTACCATAAGTGGGTTGTGATAGAATTGCATAGTCTAACATTCGAAGCTAGCCGGCTAGAGGGGCTCCTAGCTACTTGGGGCGCACGGGGTGACTACTCCGGCAGGGACGATCAAGGATCTGTTTTGTGGTTGGCTAAGGGTGGTTGAGGCGGCAGTGGCAAGGGGTCGCAAACAGTGGATAGGATGGGAAACCTAGCAGTTTAGCACGTGAATGAGGATCAAGCTTAGCGTAAAAGATCTTCGGATAGATCTGTTTTTAATTTTTTAGGAGTAAATTATTGAGAACGGTCAGAGGAAGGCAAAAAAATAAACTCCCTACTTATTTTAGCCTCTTGGAATACTCACTGATTTACCAAGTTTTTTTAGAACTCTTGAAGATGAGCTAGTAACATGGTATTACTATACTTAATTTTCATCATGTTATTTCTTACTCCTCAAACTAGAACTTCATGTGTGTTTGGCGCAGGGGCGGCGGGCGGCCATGGGCTGGGACATGGCGCAACCACGGCAGATCTTGGCCTAGGGCCGGCGGACGGCCACAGGGCGGACCAGGATGTGGGAGCTTGACGCGGGGTGGGTGGACGAGGGGCGGCGGTGCGTGACTTCGCAGCGACGATGGTGCACGTGGCAGCGGTGGTGCATGTGACTTGGCGACGACGGTGCATGCGGCCAGCGGTAGAAGGGGAAGAATATAAGGTTGGCTGGTGGGGCCCACTAGTGACATGTGAGGCTCCGAGGTCATAGATGACGGTGTTAAAATTCTATCCATCATATCTTTCTTATTACTCCTACCAAACAGAAATCAGGGTCATCCCCTCAACCAAATAGACAACTGGACCCTCCCATCTCTAAACTAGGTTAGGTCCGTCCCATCACATCATGTCCTTAAACCAAACACACGCTCAGCTGTAAGGGACAAAACTGAAAAAAATTTGGATTGTGTTTATTCACTGAAAATGGGATCAACAATTCAACACACGCTACAAACAGATACGATTGCCGGTAGATCAAACTATACCAACAAGCATGACGGACAATTTTGGGCAAACTGAGGATAGTTTCATGTCTGAACCATTATCTGGCATTTTCCACACTTTCAGTATCTGTGGAACGAACAGGCAGACACACACTCACAGATGGCCACCTTTGCGCAACTGCGATTCAGCCAGATTCCATCCTGGAGGAACCGACGATGGCAACCTCGGCTTCAACGCAGCACTTAGTTTTGACGAGATAACCATTTGACGAGTCCTTGAAATCCTCCAGCGAAATGAACTTACTCCATCCATAGCTACGAGCCTTCCGTGAGAACTGGCACCGACCTACATTTTCCCCACAAAATAAGTTATTAATACGCAATGATAATTTGGCATCTAGATTCTTGCGCATAAGAAAATCCTGCTAGGTAGACGAACCTGTTCCTTTCCGGTGATTGTCAGCTTCCTTGTTTTTGATGGATAAAGTGAGTTCTACAAGGTTTGCAGTGTCATTGGGGAGATCATTGGTCTTTTTCAGGTTCAGATACAAGGAGAGATGGTTCCCTTCACGAGATGGATACATACTGATATACCTGCGAATCAGATAGTATGTAACAATTCAGTTCATGATGTATAGAACAACTATAATAGCACTGAATGGACAAATTTTGTTGGTAAGACAATTCAGATAAAATCAACAGCATTCAGTCATGTCAAGCATTCCAAGCTGAAGATAGCATCACCATTTGTATCCGCCGACTTCGAACTCCGGAGAATAGTCGGGGTTCTTCAGTGCAAAGAAGTCCTCAATGTCCCAAGTGTAAGTTTTGGCCTCATTGAAGATGCTCGTCTTTTGAACAAATAGCGTTTCTGACGTCGTGTTAGATTTCGAAGTGGTGACTTTGATGAACTCGACACCAAAGACGCAGTTGTTGTTGACGAGAAATCCAGAGGACTGTTTCTTCAGTTTCCTGAGCGACGTCATGCACGAGACCCCAGAGCTTTTGCTTGCAGTTTGGAAATTATGACTAACTGCACATACAATATCTCAAAGCTTAATCAGTTTCCTTTCTTGATGATGACCAGCAATCATGAATACTCTTGGAGAATAACAGAAACGAGAAAAACGTAGAAACATTAGTGGGTGCGAGTAATAGACTAATAGCTAAGAACCTAGCAGAATTAATTTGCCATTTTACCTAGATGCTTGCTGTGATTTCCGTGCGACTGGTCATATATCAAGAGCTTGAAAGATGCATCTACAACAGTGTTATGTTTCACTGAGCTACTCGCTAGTTCCAGCTGAAGAGAGATATACTCCTCGTCGTCACCACTCTTCTTGTCCCTTGGATTCAGTTTCAGGTACCTGCAAACACGTCAAAGAGGGATCATTGACAATGTACCACTCCTTCTGTCCTAGAGAAAATGCAATTCTAGCATGTTGCTAAGTCAAACTCAAATTTTACCAAATTTATATAAAATATATTAATATTTATCATACTAAATATGTATTGTTGGATAATTAGATTAGTCATGCCATATATTTTCATAATATGTGTATATCTGGAATCATAAATGTTGATAATATTTTTTGTAAATTTAGTCAAATTTAAAATAGTTTGATTTAGACCAAACATAGAACTGCATCCTTTCTGAGACGACGAAAGTAGTAAAATTCTAGACACAGGGACTATGTGAAGCAATAAAACAATTAGGAGCTGTTAGACTGTTAATACCAGTTATGACCCATGATCTCAAACACTCTTGAGTAGGTCCATCCTTCACCCTTGTCAAGGAGTGAGTAGAATCCATCGATGCTCCACTTGAAAGTAGTCTGCTGGCTCTGCTCAGCTGAACAAGAAGGCGCCACCTTGGATCCCTGGCCCTGCCCCAGCTTTGATCGGCCTGAAACACAAAACAGAAGTATTAAAGATCACAGCAGCAGCTAAACTCAGTACTGTACTACAGAAGAGAACTCCAAATACCGCTAGACGAAGAGTTGCCCATGATGTTCGTTGACGTAAGTGCAGCCTTGGTATTGCTGATCCTTGTAGTTGAACAAGAAAGTGCACTATATGTAGTAGCTGGAGAACGATATTAGATGGTGCCAAAATTACTCGGCAAATGAGATGAGGTTTCTTCCTTACACGGAGACTTAGGAGTTTGGGTAAGCCTCAAGTATACAGAAAATAATGCAAGCAGATGGGTGCGTACGTCACCGGGAATTTCCGACCAAAGTGGCCAGGTCAGGTCGTCTTTGTTGTAAAACACGTCGTTACGTGGGATCGACACTCGCTCTAGACAGCAACACAAACACAAAACAATTGTCGGACTATTCTTTTAGGAGATACTAGCGTCTGGATATCCGAACAAAAGCGTCCGTCCAGACGCTCACGCCTCCTCCGTCACGCGCGCCCATGGATGTCACGCCCGGCGCTCCTTCTCCCTGGCCCCTCCTCTCTCTCCGCGAGTTCGGACGTCCGTGCCTCCTCTGTCACGCACGTCCGTGAGAAACACCGTGCCCGCCCCTCATTCCCCCTGATCCCCTCCTCTCTCGCGCGAGCGGGACCCAGGAGTCAGGATGAGGACGATCACGCCCCGTCCGCATGACCCTAGCGCGCCCCATCTGCCAAGCCCTGGCTCGTCGCGCCCCATCCCCCGGCGCCCAGGCCATGCCCCTATGACTCTCTGGACATACCTCTGAAACATGAAACACTTGAATGCAGCATACGTCTAAAGCAGATGAAACACTTGAAACATACACTTGCAACATATATGTGAAAAAATATGCAACATCCAAATAAAACACTTGCAACTTACAACATAAAATTACAACATAACACTGAAACAGTTGAAACATTTGGAACATACTCTTGCAACATACGTGTGAAACATATACAACATCCAAATCAAAATAATTGCAATAACAGATGAAATATTTTGAACAAACTTTTGCAACATGCCTAAGAAATACTTGCAACATATGTAACATTCTGATTTACTTTTGCAATATACATATGAAACATCCAAAACACTTGAAACATATGCTTGCAACATGCGTTTTTAGCCCATCGCAACATCTCCTTGCTGCTTGGGAGAATGGAGGCTCATCGGTGTATGGAGTTCGCCGGAGACAGCGGCCCGGCGACACTTGTTGGCAGTGGCTCGGCGATGCTTATAAGCGGCGAGCTGGCGGTGGCGGCTGCGCAACGCGGCATGGCCAGCAGGCCAGGGGCGGAGCCCGGAATTGAGTATAGGGTGGCCCTGTATTTGAGTAGAACTAGTAAACCGCACCATGGTTGTAGTCACATATATAATGGAATATGTTTCACAAATCCTAACAAAAAAAATTACATATCTATTAATGCATCTAAATATCTGATCCAACTTTCTGTGAGGTATCGCCTGCCCTAAGCACGATTTGTGTGAGGTGAATATTCTAGCCAATTTGGATGATTGATTCAATGATTAGATAAGAGAATACTACTGGATGATTAGGGACTACGTGTTGCTGCTAGTGG
The DNA here is from genome assembly GCF_019320115.1 of Miscanthus floridulus. NCBI lineage: Eukaryota > Viridiplantae > Streptophyta > Magnoliopsida > Poales > Poaceae > Miscanthus > Miscanthus floridulus. The sequence continues at coordinate 60,236,889 of NC_089580.1, read as the reverse complement.
CCTGCAGACAATTTGGACGAGAAACGACGGTGTCAATTTAGGACGTCGGCGGCGGCGCGGCGTGTCGTCTCACATCCGGCCTCCCAGTCCGAGAGTACCGGCGTCAGGCGAACTAGCAAAGCAGAAGAGAGAAGACGAACAAACTAGAACTGTATACGGCCAGCGGCCGTCTAAGGCTTGGACCCTTCTTATTCACAACCGTAATGAAGATAGCAGCCGGATAAGCTTAAATGGGCTGCTTCTTATTGGGCCTCTAAGACACTTCACGTTTGTGCTGAATGGAAGGGGCTAAACTGCTAGTATTATACATGTATATACTAACTATATACTACTCCCTCCGTCCCAAATTAACTATTTTTTTTAAGTTTCTATGTCACAAGTTTGACTCGATTTATAGAAAATGTATGTAATATTTGTATCTCTAAATAAATTTGTTAAAAAACTAGATTAAAAATCTTTCCGATAATACTAATTATGTACCATAAATATTAATGTTTTTAAAATATATTTAGTCAAAGTTATTTTTCGAGGAGCTAAAATGACAGTTATTTTGGGACGAAGGGATTATTGTATACTAAGGGATTAGTAGCACGTTAGAGGGTGCCAGGCCCCCCTGCCCCCTCCCTCCGCCACTGTCGGCAGCCGAACATCGTGACTCGTAGGCGGCCGCACGCCGAGACTAGGAGGGGGCAGCCACGCGCCACGCCTGGTAGGGCTGGTAGTCGAGTGTCGCGTGCTAGAGCGGAGCGAAGCGAGGCGTATGGGAGTGATTGTTTTTAGAAACGGATGAGCGAATAATTGAGAGGGTTGTTGGGCGAGCGGCACGTGCGGGAATGAGCGGAGCAAGGTGTCCTGATAAACAAGCGTCTTATCTTAATTTTATCATTAAGGTATTCTTATTGCTTTCAGGATATTGATAATTATAATGAAGGATCTCCCACGTGTATATATATAGTCCAAATATGTCTTTGAGTTTGGTAAACGTCCACATGACAAACGGACTAGGATTAGGATTTCTTCTTCTCCTCTTTCTATATTCCAAAGTTCGTATGTTTTACAATAGTCTTAGCCACAATGCGAGAAAAGAATTCGTATGTATTTATGTATATGTATTCAACTAGATAAATGCCCGTGCGTTGCACGAATAAAAATATAATATCATGATAATGGTAGTATCAACGTGTAACAAAACATATTTTGTAACGCGAAGTTGGAACATCAATATTATGATAGCAATTATGTTCTAATTGTATCCTCTAACACACCTAAGTTTCACATCTTCTTAACAACATCCTAAGGGTACCGGCTCTGCAAGTACCAGTAGTCAAGTAGTTAGAACCTCTTTATAAACGATATTCTTCATGAATATATCCTTTTCCGACTTCTTCTTTCCCTTCCCCTTTTTGACGTCATTCTCAATAGCCGGTATGACCAAGATCCTAATATTCGATCTTGTCGTGGACAAATTACTAAATATTATTATAAGTAAGGGCATTGCATGTATCACAATTTAGTAGTCTATATAATGTTACCTTTGGATACTTAAGTGAGAATAGATTTAGCTTTTCTTCGATGATACGCTTCACGACGCTTCCTATTAACTTCAACCCATTGGTCTTGGGTCATTGCTGCACGCTGCTTCCTACTATTTGTTTTAATTTCATTCCGTTGCTTTTTAGTAATAGCTGCACGTCGTGCTCTTTCTCTTTGCCCTTTACGTTCGTTAGGATCGACGACTTCTGTTACGTTTGTAAGTAAATTACATTCACTTTGGCCACCTATTTTTTTAACAGATAGAAAGATATAATTAATTATTACCTAATTACCTCCATTTTTCATTATATTCATGTACATATAATCATTTTTATTTACCTTCATTTATTGGGTTTGTTAAATCTCTGAATGGTGTCGAACAACCCTGTCCTTGATTAGAGTCATTATTAGAATCAAAAGTGCGTATGAGTGACCATCTGAAAAAGGACATGATTAAAGCCCGTTTCAGTTGAAGTGCTCCAAGCAAATTAGGGGAATATCTACTAATGAACAACTACCAAAGCAGTACTGTCACCGGCTGACAACTGGACTTCAAACTTCCCGAGTAGCTATCGCACAGCAAATATGGGTTTAGAAATATTGATTTTGACAATTAAAAGATCAGAAGTATTATAGCAAGGCAGTTAGCGCATGCGACGTGAGTACCTGAGTAGACAGTCGACGTGCCTCGCTAGTCGTCGTTTCCTGCCGTCTGACGCGCACGACATGCCTGCTCAGTTATCTGTCCCAGTTATCGGCAGCAATCCGGAGACGCTCACGCGGCGCGCCGACGGTTGCACGTATGCTTTGTTTTTTTTTTTTTCTCTTAGGTTCTTGCCCCTACTTTGATGTGCAATTATGATTTTGTTCTCGTTTTTCTAACTTTGTGATTTTGTCCTTAACTGTTCACAAGTCAACGCGATTTTGCTCCTGGTCAACGGAAAAAACAGGGGCAAAATCGCGTTGACTTGTGAACAGTTAAGGGCAAAATCACAAAGTTAGAAAAACAAGGACAAAATCACAATTGCACATCTGTGTAAGGGGGCAAGAACACTATTTTCCCTTTTTTTTTTTTACCGACGAGTAGAGTTATATACTGAGCGTACACGCGCGGCCAGCTTTTTTGGTAGGGAGCCGAGGAAGGTTGGGCCTGCAGTTCGATACGGATACGGATACGGATACGGATATACTACTCGGAATTTGATGGCCAACTTTTTTGGTAGAGAGCCGAGGAAGGTTGGGCCTGGTTGGTCCTGTAGTTCGATACGGATACGGATTCGTGCGTCACGGCAATACAGATACGGCAACTCGGAGGCAGGTCTATGTGCGGCACGGCAATACGTACCGCACTCGGAGGCACGCACACCAAGGAGGTGTTTAGTTTTTGAATGGTAAAACTTTTGCTTCTAATCTTTTGCTGTAAAACTTTTATCATTCAAACTTTTTAGCATTTGGTGTTTAGTTGCATGGCAAAAATTTAGCCATGCAGACACAACACACGCCCCCAAGACGTTTTTTTTATCTAGTTTTGGGTCTCTTGGTTCCAAATGCCAAAAGTTTTGTAGCCGAATCTGGATAGTTTGGAGGAATGCTGGATGAATTTGTGAGAGAAAAATACTGTTCCGGATGAAAAAATAAACGGATCAAGCCGGGTTTAAGGGCACACGAATGGAGCCGATGTTAAGATCTATTTTACCAAAAAATAAAATAAAATATTAAAAATTTTGATCAAAATGGGGAACAAAACAGGCCCCAAATTTTTGGACGAAAGGTCTACATTGTTTTGTAAGTAGTAACGGATACCAGATTCATCTAGTTGTCGTACTGTGTTGCCATCGTACTGTGTTGCCATCTGAAGAGTCACCCTTATGACGCTATCTTGCAATCCATGAAGTCAAAATATTATAAAACTGTCTAAATTTATAAAAGAGAACAACAAATGAGTATTATGAAAAAAATATTTTCATAATTTTTTAGGAGAAAATATTTTCATAATTTGGAGGAATGCTGGATGAATTTGTGAGAGAAAAACACTGTTCCGGATGAAAAAAATAAGTGAATCAAGCCGGGTTTAAGGGCACGCGAACGGGGCCGATGTTTAGATCTATTTTACCAAAAAATAAAATAAAATAGTAAAAATTTTGACCAAAATGGAAACAAAACAGGCCCCAAATTTTTGGACGAAAGGTCTACATTGTTTTGTAAGTAGTAACAGATAACAGATTCCTCTAGTTGCCATCTGAAGAGTCGCCCTTATGACGCTATCTTGCAATCCATGAAGTCAAAATATTATAAAACTGTCTAAATTTATAAAAGAGAACAACAAATGAGTATTATGAAAAAAATATTTTCATAAATTTTTAGGAGAAAATATTTTCATAATTTAACAATATATAAGTGACCGGCCCATAGATTTCCAAGCTCATCACCTCGAGGCCCACGCATGTTTTTTTTTTTTTTTTGCCATAACTTCCGAAGGGTTGAGGCTGGTCCGAGCCTGACTCGACGCCGGTATTGGGTCAAAAAATTTGGACATTCCGAGTATTTCACGAGATTTTTAACATTTTTGCGCTAAAAAAATCTACATTATGTTTCTCAACTTTTGTGAAAGTCTGATGGGCTCGGGCGACCAGGCGGCCGACCCCCTCTCTTCCTTCCTCCGCCACCCTGGCGCGTTCTCCCTCTCCCGCCGCGTCGCCATGGCGCGCGACGCCACCGCCGTGCCCGCGCTCCGCCCCTGGCTCGTCGACCTCCTCCCGCTCCTCGTCGTCCTCCTCATCGCCGCCCACGTCCTCGCCCTCGTGCGTCCTCCTCCCTCCCAACTATCCTCCGCTGCATCTCCTGTTATTGCCACCTGCTGGATGAGATTAGGGGTATGAATTGGGCTTCCCGTCGCAGGGTTACTGGATCTACAGGCTCGCCACGGACGGGTCCAGGCAGCCCGCGCGGAGCAAGAAGCACTAAGGGGGCGGCGCCCGCGGCTGGATGTAAGGCTATTCACATCTTCTCTCTCATAGCTCTGGTGCTCTCAGTGAATGTTAATTATCGGAGGACGAGGAATTCCTGATTACGTGATTGCTGCCTGGTGCCTGCTAGGCTCAGGCAGGTGCTCGAGATGCTGATTGGCGAAATGCTACGTTGAGAACAGGGAATTTAGTTACTCTTACCAATTAGCCTGTTGGGTGTTAACTCTGATCCGCGCATTTTGGTGATCCGCTTTTACTTATGTATCACACCAGTACTAGTTCGGCCATCTCAAAAGCAAAATTTTACTAGTTTTCTCAAGATTCTTTTGGTGGTAACTGGTTTGGGGCTTTAGTCCAATTTAACTTCCTTCTTTATTAGGGATGATTCATTTTAGGTTTGGTGCCTTGCTTGTTGGGTAGTTATTGAATAAAAAAATGTAAGACTGAAGATATCTGACAGATATTTGGGGGTCCCTTGGATTTGGATATAGATGCAGTGTAGGATTGGATGGTGATACTTTTGGGGATGGTACAGTGGGTGGATTAGGATTGCTTTCTTCGTTGCCACTTCAGTATGAAATTATTGAACCCTTTTAGGAGAACAATTATTGAACCTCGCTCATTTTTGTATCTTCTTTTTATCGGTAACTTATTTGTGAAGCTTTTTTATCAACTTATCCTGCTGAACATGGGGTTTGTTTGTCTAAATTGTGGAGGCATAAACATGTTTCTGTGGGATTCATGTCTTGAAGAGAAGTGTTTGATCTTCTGAGTGCTTCATATGCTCCCGCTCATTATTCTTGAATTTGGTATGCATTATGCTGTTGTAAGAGAAGTTAATTTTCTTCTCTTCTCAATTTTTTTGTGTTTCTAATCAAATTTTGAACTGGTCTTGAGTGCATTTACTTTATTTGTTGGATCATGGACTGGTAGTAAAAAACAAATTTCCAAATGTTTTTATCTTCACATTTCAATATTTATTTTCTTTTCTGAACCATCTATCTTGCTGTGTTTACCTTATACTATATGTGCTTTGACTGAAGAGAAACAAACATATATGAAAGAAAGAGAAAGAAACAAACATTACTCTAGCCCTGTCCTTTGAAAGGCCTTGCTTGTTGAGCTCAAAACAATATGGCGTGCCCCTGAAATTGGTAATTTGCTAGTTCACTCTAAGCTACATAAGGCATACGAATACCGTCTTTTCCGTTGTACATTAACTTTGGAAACGATTGATGATCAAGATTTAATGTATTTGTATGATGTGTCTATTTGTTAGCCTTCTGTATGAGGATTTGGACAAAAGTCTCCTTTGCAAAGATTAATGTTTGGTCTGTTGCTTTCTTAGGCTTGATGACACCAAACCCATGGTTAACATCTATTTTAATTTTCATATTTCTATATGGAGTCATGTTGGTATTCAAATAATCTAACAGCACAAATCCCTGTTGTTTCCAACATTGTTACATTACTTGACTGATGAGTATAACATCATTCGAGCAGTAACCGGGAGCACGTCCCATTGCCCATTTTCACCTTAATGCTAAAGTCACTGCGTTCTGTTTCTGCATTTTGTCTTTAGAAGAGAAGGGGCTGACAAAACTGTCTGCTTTTTTGTATTTATTAAGTTTGTAGTTCATTTGACCATAAAACAGCAAATCGGAGTTTTGGTTTGCTCAAAATCTGCTTAGTGCTTGATTAATATGAACATCAGACAGCCTCTCAAACACCACCAGCAACCTGTTGGGATTGACCGATTCCATCCATTTTGTTGCAGGCTTGCAACCAGTTTGCTATTTCAGTCGTGCATCCTTTGCTTGTTGATCTCCAAAGCTTGCAACCTCAGGTGATGGTGTGGCAAAGTTCCTGAAAGAACTAGGACAGGGAACCGATCTCATCCAGTGGTTTGTTCAGATGTTGGTATCAAAAGTGACGATAGCTGATATGTGAAAGGAGGCTCTTTTGAGCATAAATAGTTTTCGGTTGCTGGATAGGTTTGTCATCTGTCGACGTCTCCGTGTACTGAACAGTAGCTAGACAGGTGTGCCGTTTCATATGTTGTGGGCTTTTGTAATCCATGAGCAGCATTTTATTTGGGCGATCCAATAAACGGGAAATTTCAGGTTCCAAGTTTCTTGGGGGCCTATTTGTATCCTACTAAACTTAGCATACTAACTCTTAGCACATGTTAGCAATCTGTACCTTAACAATACTCCCTTATAGTTCATTTTTATTTTATCCTAAGTCAAACTTTATTAGCTTTGCTCAAGCTTATACAAAAATGCAGACATCTAGAATATCAAATTCGTTTTCGATTCTTCAAGAAACATATTTTAATATAGCATTTATTTTAACTTGTCCATGTTGACATGGTCAAAATTAGAGAGTTTAATTTATGTTACTAGTTAGCTCACCTTTTTAGCAGGTGACATATCTGGATCTAATAATTCTGCTAACTTTTAGGTGCTCACTGTTAGCACATTGGATCCGAAAGCAAAAGTTTAGCCACGTTACATCGAATTTTTGATACCAATTAGGAGTATTAAACATATAGGCTAATTATAAAACTAATTACACAGATTGAGGCTGATTTGCGAGACGAATCTATTAAGTCTAAGTAGCCCATGTTTTGACAATGTGATGCTACCGTAAACATTTATTAATTATGGATTAATTAAGGCTTAATAGATTCGTCTCGATAATTAGTCTACACCTGTGCAATTAGTTTTATAATTAGCTTATGTTTAGTTCTTCTAGTTAGCATCCGATGTTACACAACTAAACTTTAGGCCCTGGATCCAGACACAGCCTAGTACCACCTTGTCTGAATATAACATGCCTAGTACCACCTTGTCTGAATATAACATGTAGCAATGGTTATTATTCCTCGTCTTATTATCTTGCAGTTCCAGATGGTCGTCGTATCAAGCCACCCTGTGCAGAGTGCGGTATGCCTGCTACTATCACGCCATGTGGCAGCCTAGCTCAGTAGTCAGTACAGCAGGAGCTTCTATCTGTTTCTAAGATGTCTTGCCTGTCTGAGTACCTGGCTGCCTCAAGTAGTCAAGTGTGACAAAAGTGTCGGCAACGCGTTGTTGGATGACTGGATCATCAGTTCATCACACTCACACGGCAGCGGCTTCTCTTTGCGTTTTTGCTCAAACAAATAGAGGATTCTTGTTCCGGCGTTGCGCCTTTCCGCTTTCGTCGTGGGGCGGCACGACAAACGGCACAAAGCGCAGCAGCGCACGTCGCGGATTCGCAAAGCGTGTCGAGTCTGCCAGATCCCCTGAAAACATTTCCCGGGTCTCGAAGGATGCAGAATAACGGAAAGACAAGAGCACAGCGTCAAGAGTCCCTGGGAGTGGAATCCAATCCGACACGCGGGGTCGAAGCCTCTTTTAGGAAAAGAGAGAAGAAAAAGAAACAATGTATATAGAGCTACAGCCGATTAATCTCACGGCAATGCGGAGGAAAAAGGTTTTTATCAGGTCATGTTGTACAAAGTCAATTTAACACTAGCTACATGGTATGATGATATGATCACCACAGCAGAGAAGGGGCTGAATATTTTTCTCTGTGCATGTTCAGCCTAACGGCAGATGATGCAGAGGACGACGGCGACGATGATGACCAGGATGAGCAGCGGCAGTGAAATGATCAGCACGAACTCCATCTGACCTCCCTGGCCCTGCAAAATGAGATGGAATGGAACCTTATAATTTCACGACCGGCAAATAGCAAAAAATGCTATCATCTGTATACGGCTGTCTGGACTCGTTTGTTTCGGCTCCGACGGCTCCGGCTTCCATCGACACCGGGACTGTTCATGAAGCCGTTTTCTCTTTCCACTACTGTAGCAACACTGTTCGTTAAAGCTGTTTTCCTCTCCCTACTTTTCGCCGTTACTGTTCACTGGACGCGGTTCACGAAGCCGGCTACAGTGCGTGAACAGTGCCAGAGCCGGAGCATGCAGGAGCGGTGCCAAACTGGCCCTTAGTACAGACTGGCCAGATTCTAATGCGCATGGCTGGCTATTTTAGCACAATGAGTTGTTATTATATTCAGAATGGCATCCGTATTCTTGATCATCAGCCACTACATCTGATTTGAGTGTCTGTTGCAAAACAGTCGTGGACTCGCAGAGAAATTCAGGCGCATTGGGTCTCTGGAGGAACCTATCAACCGCCTCGATCTTTGTTATTCAATACATGAACATGGCTTGTTTGCTTAGACAAAAGGCACAACAGTGGCTTATTGTTGGAAAGGTATTGGATCCGATTCCCCAATGGAAACGGCACACCTAGCAAGCCGCCCGGTACGAATCGATTCTTGATCAGTGTGGCGCTTTGGGTCAAATAAACCTGCCTTTGCATTTTTAGAAGAGAACGACACATCACAGAAGGCTGTAGGAGGTGTTGGTTCACTACTGGTCCCCTCTAGGACTTGGTTGAGATGCGAGTAGAAGGTATCATCTTCTTTCTCTCCCTCAGGCAGGCGCACTAGAAGTAGGTTCTTTCTGCTCCTCCCAAGAGCTTATGGATCACTGCTTCGCTAATTGCTGGTAGCTGGACGCAGTCAAACTTGGACACCAAAGTCTCGCCAAATGTCCTGTTCGCTGATAAACGATAGCTAAAAGTATCGTTGACTGATTTATTACGAAAAAAAATATCATTTACGATTTATAAGCCAAGCAAACAAGACGTAAATCACTCACCTTAGTCAAAGTCAACAGATGACTCTTGCGTCTGAAACTTTGTGCAGAATAATAGCGACGCACAGTTCTTGCCCCCTCAACTACTCCGTTTCCTAACCTAAGCTAGCTATGTCTAAATTAAACAACTGTTTTGGTTTCTGCTGAAAGCTACTCAAATCGATGTAAAATTCATGAAACACGTACTAGCGTTGATCTAACAAGGACGTCGTAGGCGTAAGCGTATCCCACTCGCAGGACTACTAGCTAGAGTCGCCCAAGGCATGGACGGAAGCAACCAAGATCGAAGGGTGTTTTTGTCGAGAACAAAAGCAGGTGGGAGGGAGAAGCCACGGCTACGAATTCAAGATTCCATTGGGGCGAACCAGATCATGAACCACCCTGAAACCTGAACCTACAGGATCGAGCGCGGAGTCCCTGAAACTGCTCTTTTCATGGAACGGTGTTTTTCTCTTACCAGCATAAACAAAATTTCAGCATAGGCGAACATCTGCGACGGCGCGAGGAATCCTCGAACGGACTGGGGGAAAAAATTGAAGGGCAAGAGGGACAGAGTCGAGGGACCAGTACCTGCGCGGATGGAGCTGTACTTGCTGCCCTTGTTGGATCAGAACAGCGAGGTGGGGAAAGGAGGGACCGAGGGAGGGAGGCGACAGAGCGCAGTAATGGGGACTGCGATGGAGGAAGAGGAGCTGGGCAAGATGCTAGAGCCGATAAAAGCAGAGGAGAACCGGAGAAGGCGATGGCCGATGCCAACGGGTGCGGTGGTGGGAGCTCGTTAAATTATAATCAGCCGGGCAAGCTAGCGAAAACGCGTGCCACGTGCCCCGGTGGCGCCGCGCCGAGCGCCTGAATCAGCTGGACGGTGCTCCTGGTTTGCCTCACAGTTCACACTGGAGAGCGAAGCCAAGCCAGCGGTGGCTACAGCTGGTCTATCTTAACCCATTTCGTCACTCATCAGTGAACTATTAATACAAGCTTACCCACATCTGTGGGCAGATCAAGATTCAAGGCTCGAAGGCTTGAGAAACCTCTAGTTGCTTAGTTACGAAGACAAGCTAGTGCAGACACAGCGTGCACACACAACGGTGTGTCTGATGCCTTTGGAGTCAAAGGGGAACAAAAAAAGAAGAAGGAAAAGGATATGAAAGGACCAAATTAAAACCAATCAATACCCCAATCGTAATACACACCGAAGTGGAGGCACACGCACACGCACGCACGCACGCTATTTATGTTGTGACGATTACAAAACAATCAGGTACTGATGAGCAGCCGACGGCGACGTCGCAACGCATGTTTTGTGGTGCTGCGGGCTGAAGAGGCGAGATCTGCGATCAGCGGCAGATGATGCAGAGGACGATGGCGACGATGATGACGAGGGCCACCAGCGGCAGCGAGATCACCAGCACCAGCTGCATCTCGACGCGAGCTGCTTCCTGCCTCTGCTCCTACCGACGGTGTTCTTGCTCTCGGGACCGTGGCGTGCAGAGCTGATCGCCTGCCTGCTTTAATGGCGCGGAAGGGCGGCGCGAAGCAGTCGGTCCAGCTCTTCTGGTCTGGCCGCAGCGACCGCCGTCGGTGAAGTTATAAATGCTACTAGTACTAGCAGGAGTTGGAAGAGAATCAAAGCAGCGGGAAAAAGGCGTGCGACGTGTTGAGTTTTTGGACCTTGGTGCTTTCCATATGTCATTCCGTCTCCATGCATGTCGATCGCGAAGCATCTGAGCCGCGCTGGACGCATCTGTCCAACACACGGAAAAGATGGTTACTGTGTTAGTAGTATGTAATATAAGTATATATATGTTAGATATAACCATCCTCGCCGGATTCAATGTATAAGAGTGATCGTGGTAGATCTTGACAACTACTCACTCCCTCCCATAAAAAGAGTCATTCTAGAATTCAAATTTTATCTCATAAAAAAGTGTCGCTGTGCTAAGTTTCAGCTCCTACGCATAGATACCTTGTCAGCAGACAACAACTGTCCGTGTCCACTGCCCACTCACCCAACGTCCCACCCTTATCCTTTCACTCCTGCCGTCCAATGGGTTTTGAACATTGTCTAATGGCTTGCTGATGCTCAGGGATGAAAACGGATCGGATACGGATGGATATCACCGGTATTACATTTGTTTTCATATTTCTGTCCGGATTCGGATTCGAATACGGATAGTGTCAACTATGTCGAATAGGATACGATTGGATATCGACATCATAAATATGCGATTTGAGTATTCGGATACGGATACGGTATCGGATGTTGGATATCCGGACTCGAATACGGACAGATCTCAACCCCTCTAAACGGATTCGGTTTCGAATACGGTCGGAAAATATCCGTACCGTTTTCATCCCCTACTCCTACTATACTAGTAGGTAGGGATGAAAACGGATCGAATACGGACGAATATCACAGATATTACATTTGTTTTCACATTTCTGTCCGGATTCGGATTCGAATACAGATAGTGTCAACTATGTTGGATAGGATACGATTGGATATCGACATCATAAATATGCGATTTGAGTATTTGGATACGGATACGGTATCGGATGTTGATATCTGGACTCGAATACGGACAGATTTCAACCCCTCTAAATGGATTCGGTTTCGAATACGGTCGGAAAATATCCGTACCGTTTTCATCCCCTACTCCTACTAGGGGATGAAAACGGATCGAATACGGACGAATATCACCGATATTACATTTGTTTTCACATTTCTGTCCGGATTCGGATTCGAATACAGATAGTGTCAACTATGTTGGATAGGATACGATTGGATATCGACATTATAAATATGCGATTTGAGTATTCGGATACGGATACGATATCGGATGTTGGATATCCGGACTCGGATACGGACAGATCTCAACCCCTCTAAACGGATTCGGTTTCGAATACGGTCGGAAAATATCTGTACCGTTTTCATCCCTACTAGTAGGGGCATGCAGGTCCTTCACCAATCTCCTTGATAGAAGCGCCTCTCTTCCAAACGACCCAATTTATAGGAGAGAGAGATTAGCTAGCTAGCCGGTATTAAGAGAGCCAAAGCAAGTGCTCGATCTTCACCGAAGCAAGCCGTTTGAGATTGGGACACCTGAAACTGAAAGGTGGTGTCGTGGCCTCGTGGGCTTTTGTGGCCACGGACGGGTTCAGACTCTCCAGCGTAGTACTGGTCTGCTCGGTTAGACTTTCAAAATTTATCATGCCAAAGATTTAGGAAGCCAAAAGTTACATAAAAAAATTACTATAGATTTGGCAAGCTAAATATAAGAGTTTGGTAAATTTTGATAGCAAACAAAATGCTAACCAAAATCATAGCTCGCCAAATCTTTAGCATTACAAATTTTAAAAGCGAACCAATCAGGCCCTACGTCTCTCTAGCCCGCACGTAGATTGTCGGGTTCGTACAGAAACGCAGACGTTGTGTGTGCGGTTTGGACGTTTGGCGAAGGGTCTAACTAAAGATGGCAACGGGTGCCCGAAACTCAACTACCCGATGGGTTTTACACGATAAAAAGGCGGGTATTGAAATAATTCTTCACCAATGGGTAAAAATTTATACCCATCGGATATGCGGGTACGGGTACGGGTACAGGGATATACTACCCACACCCGTATACCCGTGGGTAATTTATACCCGCCATAGCAACACAAATGTATTCATTAATTACTATGAAATACACATATATCTAATACATATGTGACTATTATACTATTAATTAGTGTACTTTTGTTGCTATGTTATAATTATTGATTTCTATTTTTGATAGAACAGTCCAATTTATACAAGATTAAGTATGACTATCCCCGTTAAACACGTTGACCAGTGCATACCATCACTTATATAAACCCGATAGTCTGTCGAGTACCACAAAGGCCTCGATAAATCAACTTCACGACCAAGATCGTACTTGATTAATCAAATACATATCACATACATAGAGTTTGCAGCGGAAATAATATTACAAGAGGGTCACAAGTAATTAATACAAGATTAGTTTCAAATCCAATAGGTTAAAACAACATAACATTGAAATGATTACTGTCGGTGCAGAAAGTGACCAACACGTAAATATTTATAGTTTTGTCGTATGTTGTGATCGGATGTGGCCTAGCACTCAATGACACAGGGTTTATACTGGTTCAGGCAATGTGCCATACGTCTAGTTTGAGTCGGTCGATGACTTTATTCTTGAGCCCAGGTGCTCGAAGTTTGCTGTGAGGTTACAAACGGAAGGGAGTAAGATGGGGAGTGCAAGAGGTCCGGTCGGACTTTGGACCGAAGGGCCGAGAGTGATAGGAGCTCCTACGTGCGCTAAGTATTCGAGCGTGTGCTCTGAGTTTGTGAGATTGATCCTCCTTATTGGGAGGGAGCGCTTTCCTTTTTATAGATGAAGGGGACGACCTTACAAGCGAGAGATGGAGAGTACGCATGCTACTAAGTCTTGTTGCACATGTCGTCGGGTACAAGATGATGGTACACGCCCACAATACTGTTTGTGTCGGACGCATGTGGGAGGTTTTACCGTATTCACCATGTATGGCAAATGACGATGCCCACAACACTGTCGATGCCCAGAGGCATGTGGGGTTTTTTTACCATGTTCGTCTGGTATGGGAATTGATGGCGCCCATAACACTGTAGGGCAATACAACGGCGCCCACAACACTGCTTGGGTTCTAACATGCCTGGAAGGTTGCAGGGCACCCTTCTGACTTGTCCTGTTGGTACTGCAGGTGTACAGGGTATGGTCCTTGGTACTGCGGTTGACTTGAGCGCCCTACCTTACTTGTTCCGTCCGTTTCCTAGGTCCTCATCGAGCAGGCGTCCCCGGTCGGTTGGTCCCAATCGGCTTCGACTATGCTAGTTGGAGAAGAGCTGTAAGCAGAGGTCCGGTGCATCCTCGATCGGAGAGGTGGGTCAAAGTCGAAAGCAAGCGACGTTCCTCCTCGACCAGGCCTTCCGGTCAGAGAGGCGAGCCAGAGTCGAAAGCGATCGTTGTTCCTTCTCGGTCAGGCCTTCCGATCAGAGAGGCGGGCCAAAGTCGAAAGCGAACGTCGTTCCTCTTGGCTAGGCTTTCCGGTCGGAGATTGGATCGCCTTCTGGCCTGTCGTTAGGTATTTGGGTCGGCCTAGGAGTTGAGTGTCGTTCGCAACATCGTCTACTGGGCTGAGCTTTTGCTAGGAAGCAGGTCCATGAGGGACCACGGGTTTATAAACCCGACAGGAGCCCTCGAGCCCTCAGGCGATTCAGGTAGAATTGTCTGGGGGATTTTTATCTTGACAGCGGGTGCGTGCGAGCGCACCCACGGGTGTCGCCCCTGAGCCCCTGGCGATTCGGGTAGAATTGTCTAGGGGGTTTTCGTGTTGCTAGTGGGAGATTTTTTTGTTTCAACAAGGGGTGCGCGCGAGCGAACCCGTGGGTGTAGCCCCCGAGCCCCCAGGTGATTCAGGCAGAATCGTCTAGGAGGTTTTGTCAGCGGACGTGTGTGTGTGCACCTTGGTGGGTGTAGCCTCCTCCTTCCCATTTCTGACCCATCATTTTTAGGAGCGTGGTCCCAGGCGTTCGGTCACGGCCGTGGGACTGGGCGGGGCAGAGTCATCAACTAGGGCGTCGAGCGTGCCAAAGGGCAGCTGAGAGATCGGGCGAGATGGACTCGTGGACCCTGGCATCGAGCGCGCCAAGGGGTAGCCGAGGGATCGGGTGAGACGGAATTATAGACCTAGGCGTCGGGCGCAACCAAGGGACAGCCGAGGGATTGGGCGAGACGGACTCGTAGACCCAAGCATTGGGCGCAACGAGCGATCGGGCAAGTCGAAGTCGCGGACCCAGACACTGGGCGCAACGAGGGATTGGGCGAGTTAGAGTCACGAATCTAGGCGCTAGGTGCAATGAGGGATCGGGCGAGTTAGAGACGCGGATCCAGCGCTGGGCGCAATGAGGTATCGGGTGAGTCGGAGTCGCGGATCCAGGCGCAACGAGGGATCGGGCGAGTCGGAGTCGTGGATCCAAGCGCTGGGCGTAATGAGGGATCAGGCGAGTCAGAGTCATGGATCTAGGTAGGATCGGGCGAGTTGGAGTCGCTGGGCACAACGAGGGATCAGGTGAGTTGTGGATCTAGGCGCTGGGCGCAACGAGGGATCGGGTGAGTCAGAGTTGTGGATCTAGGCACCGACCACAATGAGGGATCGGGCGAGTCAAAGTCATGGATCCAGCGCTGGGCACAATGAGGGATCAGGTGAGTCGGAGTCACGGATTCGGGCACTAGGCGCAACGAGGGATCAGGCGTGTTGGAGTCACGGATCTAGGAGCTAGGCGCAATGAGGGATCGGGCGAGTCGGAGTCATGGATCCGGGCGCTGGGCGCAACGAGGGAATGGGCGAGTCAGAGTTGCAGATCTAGGAGCTAGGCGCAATGAGGGATCAGGCGAGTCAGAGTCGTGGATCCAGGCACTGGGCGCAATGAGGTCGTGCCGAGGTGTTTGGGCGTCCTGAGCCCCCAAGCCCGTTGGACATGGTAGGGGTAGGTTTGAGTTTTCGTGCGTTACCCCATCCATGGTTTTCACAACTGGAGGGGCTAAGCTAACGTCGCTTGTCTCGATGGCTCGAGTGACGTGCTCGATGAGCTCGCTAACGGGCACGTTCGAGTGAAATCTGGGTCCGTCGTTCATGATGGGGTTGACATAGCCCTCATGTGGCATTCCACTGCTCCTTAACCCATGTCCTGGCAGATGCCTAGGTCATTCCGAAGACCGACCTGGGTGGCCCGCTGGCCTCCCCTCAATAGAGATTCTGTGGGCATGGCTCGAGGTTAGGATCAAACAAGAAGGTTGTGATGACCCTGTCTACTTCAGAGCAGACTAGGCGAGGGCCGCTGGGGCTCATCTATGTTTTCTCCCCTGGCTCTATTTGACGTGAGGCGACCTCGAGCCCTTTATGGGCCGGCCTTCGAACCCCAGTCGATCGTTGCTCATGTTGAATGAGGCAACTACCGCTTCGTGACGCAACATAGAGTGTTGTGATGCATTTAACTACATATGCGTTGCTTTGGATGTATGAGATGAATGAATGTGTGTATGGACGAATGTGTGAATGCATGCATGAATGTATAAATGACAGCAGATGCATGAATGATCATATAAATAAATAGTTGGGGTTGGTAATGTTACCTTAATGACTCGAGTGATGGGGTTTGAGGAGCTCCTATCGGATATGTCTGACCGGGATCCATGCTCGTTGTTCATGATGGAGTCAGCATGGCCCACATGGGGTGTCCCTTTGCTCCTTACCTGTCTCTCAGCGTTCGACTGAGTCGTCTGATCGACTTAGGAAGTCCATTGGTCTCTCCTGGGTGGAGATCCCATTGTTGGGCCTTCCAAGTCCCGCCTAGGAAGGCGGAGGGCCGCCTAGGGGTGGTTGCGTCTTGTTTCCCGTGCCCAGCGTGCGGTAGTGGTGGGCCATACCTAGGCCACGTCTCGTCTAACCAGGCGCCATCTTGTCGGGCAGGGTGTGTCCCATCAGTCAAGGCGCGTCCCATCATATCCCATCCGTATTGAATGGGAGAAGTGAGAGGTTTTTTTGCCCCAATCGCTTGCCTTTCCCCAACTATTGCGCCTTCTCCTTAAATAGGGGAAGGGAGAGGGCTTTCGTCCCGTTCCTTCGCCTATTCCTCATCTGCCGCCTCTTCTCCTTCTTCTTTCTCGCCAAGAGCGTTTGAGTGCCACGGTGGTTCCTAGGAGAGAAAAGGGGAGAGCGAGGGAGAGGAGAAAACTCACAGATCCATTCACAAATTCAGAGCATAATGTCGAGCTGGTGGTCATCCGTTGTGAGCGAGTTGGTGCTGGCCGCCTTCGCCGAGAAGGGGGTGCTGCCGCCGAAGGAGGTGGCATACTAGAGGGCTCCTGCGGGGAAGGATTTCTCGCAACCTTGGGATGGCGAGGTTGTCTCCTACCTCACCTTCCATGAACACAGGTTAGGATACCCCATGCACTGGTTCCTATGTGGGCTCCTTAATGAGTGGGGCCTTGAGCTATAGCACCTCAATCCGACTGGGGTGCTACATATCACCGGCTTTGTCACCGTGTGTGAGGCCTTCCTCGAGATGGAGCCGCATGTGGACTTCTTCCGGCGGATGTTCTCTGGACAAGCTTTGTCGGAGGGGAAGCCGCTTAGGATTGTGCCAGCGGGAGGCTTCGCACTATAGAAGAAACCGAGCGCGTTGGGCTCATACCCCGCATACACCCCCTACGATTCCAATTAGGGGTGACATGGGGAATGGTTCTAAATCAGGAACCCGATAGAGGCGCCATTCCCACCTTTCACCGGTAGGAGGCAGGAGAGCGAGTCATGGGGCCCTGCCAGCCGACAGAACAAGAAGCTAGAGATTATTGGGGCGGAGCTCCAGAAGCTAATGTGGTAAGGCCTTGATGGGGTGCGGGTGTTCCACACCTTCTTCCACCATTAGGTCACCCCGCTGGCAGAAAGGACATGGCCTATGTGGATGTACTTCGGCCCAACGGACCCCAACCACGCATCGCCGGAGGAGCTAGCGAATGATGAGGTCTGGAGTCATCTCAACCGGGTGCTGCAGCCGAGGGCTAAAGAGACCCTTGGTGGAAAGCCTAGACCTCTCCACGCCATGAAGTAGTCTAATCTGGTATGCTCCCCTCTCCTTACTCTATGTCCCTTTTGATCCTACTCTCCTATAATCTTTATTTCGACTCATCCATTTTGTAGGGACTCGAGCGCTACAAGTTTCGACCACATCTTCCGAAGGTGCCAGAGGGCGCAGCTCGGTAGGTGGCCCAAAAGGAGGCTATGGATGACTGGAGAAGAAGAGAGCTAAGAAGACTCAGAGGAGGCACCAAAAGGAGCAGGATATCGCCTGACGCGTGCGGGCTAGGGAGAACTAGAGCGACATCGAGGCGAAGCTTGAATTGGAGGCCCCCACGGAGATGGGTGACGGCATGATCTCCTTCGAGGATGAGGGGGACCAGGAGGTCATCACGACCTTGGTGGAGTGTCGTGAGCCTATAGCCACGTCTACCAGTGGCGGGCAGGATGCGAAGAGGCATGGCGACGATCCCGTGCCAAGGAAGTGCGCCACTAGCTCGGACACCATCGGCGAGCGGGAGGCAAAGCGGACACGATCGTCGTGCTCTCTGGAGGTGTTGCCGGTCTTGTCCCCACCTACTCTGGGTACGGCAGGGTAGGCCAGGTGATCGGAGGAGCGAGCTCGCACCTATGCATCTTTGGGGCCGGTGCCAGCGTCGTAATGGGGGGACGCCCCGCTAGCTACTCCGATCGGCGCGCCTTGAGCCAGCGGTCACAGCGACTCGCGGGCCGATCGGGAGTCGGTTGATTCGAGTCCCCCCTAGTCGAGGTGAGGGGACGTGGCTCGCGGCCTGTGAGTGGCCCTCGTCCAGCGGGTCAGGGCTTCAGAGCCCTACCGCTTACATCCTAGTATGCTTCAGAGCCACACCACAAAGCGGTTGCTAGGATCTCGCAAGACTACAAGCCCCTTAGATGTACAACAATGATACGTGTAAGCACCGAGTGGTAAGAGGTATGCAAACCTCACTAAACACTAGGCCTAAACCTAGAGCAAGCGCATAAGCGGTGGTCTAATCAACCTAAGCACTTCACAAAGCACCTACGCTAATCAACTAATGAATCACTAACCACTATGCAAGTGGAGATCACTAAAATGGTGTATCAACACCCTTGATATGTTTCCTCAGCTCCACTCTACTCATTTGGTCGGTTGAGGGTTGTATTTATAAGCCCTCATATTTGAAAGAAATTGACTCCACCTCTGTCACCACTTGTCAAGTGTTAAACTAAAACTCACAATCATCCTTTGACTTGTTTAGATTAGATTTAATTCACTGCTTAACTTGCAATTGACAACTAGGGTGTCACACTATTGATAAAGAATTGACGATGATTTTAATAATATAATATATTCATGTTCTTTTGGTTTGTAGCCGGTATACATTCGGGTACAAGTTTACCCACGCAGGTATGGGTATGGGTATGGGTGAAGTCTTCTACCCGTGCATGGGTATCGGTAATTTAGCGGGTAAAATTTTATCTCACGGGTATGGGTATGGGTATGAGATAGGAATACCCGATGGGTATATACCCATTGCCCTCTCTAGGTCTAACTTATGAGTCGTCTTTGCTTTCTTCATTCACGCACTCGCCCGTCTGGACAACATAGAGGAGGACTCTATTCAAGTAACAGTAGTAACATGGTTTCCTCATGTAATGGACCCATCCCACCTTGTCTCTCAACCAAACACTGACAAAAATGAGATCAACCCATTGCGGCTCGTCCTGTCCCATGAACTAGATACACCATTAAGTCTCTACATCTCTAAAGCAAACAACATTTTGGGGTTCTATTGATCGTAGGACCCATACTTAGTACCCAGTCACACGTCTTCCCTCCCCTCTCCACATCTACCATCTTGTGTTTAGAATAGGAACTAGAAGTAGAGAATGAACTTAGAATTAAGAGTGAATTATTGTTTGTATTGATTCCATTGTGATGTTGCATATGTATACATGGTGAATGGACACCTCGAAAGGACTCTCGAAAGTTGTGCCTCCAAAAAGACATCATTAACTACCTAATGTAGTTACTAATCTAATTGGACAGATGGCAAATGTTTCCCAACACCTTTGTTCATGTCGGCCCCAAATGGACCATAGACGTGCACCAGGTGCGAGACAACACTCGAAGTTGTGACACCTCAGATGTGGTTGACTATGGCAAACACCCCTACGTGGGTGTGGCCAAAAAAGCGTGATGTGGCCTGATGGGCACACGGCGAGCCCCTCGATGGCCTCGCGGCGGGGAAGAAGGGGGCGGGAAAGCGTGAGGCCATAAGCTTTTGTAGAGGTGGAGCGCACCATCGTTGCAGGTGGCATGGAAGTTGCAGGAAATGAGCCCATGGGAGTAGAAGGCATGCAGACCCCGTAGAGAGGTTGAGGAGTAGGTGAAGGGTCAAGATGGCGACTAGAGGGGGGGTGAATAGTCTTTTCTAAAACTTGATCGCGTCGGCTAACCGATACAAATGCGGAATTAAAACTATCGGTCTAGCCAAGACTATACCCCACTAAATATGTTCACTAGCACCTTGCAAAGATAACAAATATGCAACAAAGGTGCTGGGCTAGTTCGAGCTCTCCTAAACAATTCTAGGAGCAAGGTTACACAAACCTATGCCACTAGTATTTTAAACAACAAGAGAGCTCCTACACATGCTAGTAAGCAAAAGCACAAAGCTAACAAAGCTCACTAGCAATGCTCAATAACAAGGCAACCAATGCCTAATTAGAGAGCGCAAATACTTAGCTACACAAACTAAGCAATGTGACTAACAAGGTTACTAAAACTAAATTAGCCACGCAAGGGAGCTACTTCTATGCTACACAAGCAAGAAGGTAATTAGCAAGCTACACAAGCTATCTAATTACAAGAGCAACTACACAAGCTTAATATGTATAAAAGTAATTGCAAGCTTGTGTAATGGGGATGCAAACCAACGGGAAGAACAAGGTTGACACGATGATTTTTCTCCCGAGGTTCACGTGTTTGCCAACACGCTAGTCCCCGTTGTGTCGACCGCTCACTTGGTGGTTCGGCGGCTAATTAGCATCACCCGCTAAGCCCGCACGTCGGGCGCCGCAAGAACCCACCCCTTGAGTGAGGGTAGCTCAATGACACGCTTTACTAGAGTTGCTCTTCGCGGCTCCCGCGGGGCGAGCACAATGCCCCTCACAAGCACTTCTCCGGAGCGCCGCACAAGCTTCTTGCGCGCTTCGACGGAGACCACCACCAAGCCATCTAGGAGGTGGCAACCTCCAAGAGTAACAAGCACCACCGGCTTGCAACTCGATCACCTAGTGCCACTTCATGCAACCTCACGATGCAATCGCACTAGAATCGCTCACTCACACAATCGAATGATCACTATCAAGTATGTGTGTGATGGAGGGCTCCCAAGCACTCTCAAGCATGGACACAAAGTCCCCCAAGGTGCTCCACACTAGCCATGGCCGAGGGCCACTTCTATTTATAGCCCCAAAGGCTAAACTAGCCGTTACCCCTTCACTGGGCAACGGTCGGGCCGACCGGACGCTCCGGTCGTGTTGACCAGACGCTGGACCTCAGCGTCCGGTCGCTCACAGACGACCACGTGTCCCGGTTCCAATGGTCACTTGACCTGACCGGACGCTCTAGCTTCAACTGACCGGATGCTGGACCCTCAGCATCCGGTCGTTTCCAGTAAGCTCCCGAGCATGACCGGACGCGTCCGGTCGAACGTGATCGGACGCAGCCAGCGTCCGGTCACACTCCAGCTTCTGCGTCACCATACGTTAGCCTGACCGAACGCAGCCTGCCAGCGTCCGGTGCATGCAGATCCAGCGTCCGGTCAGTTGACCGACGCCGGCATCTTCGCGACCAACTCGTTTTCACTTCTAACTTCTTCACCCTTGCTCCAATGAGCTAACCACCAAGAATTTGCATCCGGCGCAATAGAAAATAGGCATTCCATTTTCTCGAAAGCGCCGAATCCCGCCTCACAAGCTCGGCGGGAGGGAGAGAGGGACCCAAACCCATCTCACCCCTGCAAACACTACCTCCTTTGTAAATGTGCCAACACCACCAAGTGTACACCACCGTGTGTAAGTGTGTTAGCATTTTCACAATCATTTCCCAAAGGATGTTAGCCACTCAACTTGCCACGCCACTCGATCCTAGCGACAATGCAAAGTTAGATCACTTGAGTGGCACTAGATGACCGATATGCAAACAAGTTTGCCCCTCTTGATAGTACGGCCATCTATCCTAAACCCGGTCATAAACTTCTCTACACACCTATGACCGGTGAAATGAAATGCCCTAGGTTATACCTTTGCCTTGCGCATTCCATTCCATCTCCTTCAATGTCGATGCAACACATGCACCAACACGATCAACAATGATATGATCCACTTCATATCATCACATGATCATATTGGTTCATCAATCTTGACTCTACTTGCTCTTCACCATTGCCATCGTCCATCGGCGCCAAGTCTTGCTCAAGCTTCACCGCCACGCGGTCCATCACTCCAAAGCCTTTGACTTGTCCTTCACGCTTGCAACCGGTCCATCAAGCCAAGTCTTGTCTTGATCTTCTCCACCTTGATCACATGACTCAATGTCATGTCTCATGTGCATTTAAGCTCCTTCATCATCACATGTGTGAGCTTTGCAACATTTCCAAGCCATTTTCACCTTCATGGCATATGTTGCTCACACACATGTACCTATGGACTAATCACCTGTGTATCTCACATAAACACAATTAGTCCACCTAAGTTGTCACTCAATTACCAAAACCAAATAAGGACCTTTCAGTAGGCTAAGGCCTCTGGCAATGAGGAGGTTGTAGTTGACTCCACCGGAGGCCTCGACATCGGTCCTAGCCTCCGCCTGTCGTTGATCTCCATGCAAAAAGGCCACCGAATTGCCCATCATGGGGCAGATGCGTTGTTTTTTTTTAATTTTAACACTTTTGTAAACTAATTTTAAATCTAACACTGTTTTTTTTTTCAAAACTAACACTTTTGGCCACGTCTATTGCCATGGTGCGGCGAAACGCCAGTGCCACGCCATGCATGGTGGTGCGGTAGGAGAATGATGTGGCGACGACCGGGGCTGTTGACCGGTGACGTGGTAGGGTCTGCCGCGTCACCGATCTTGGCACGGTAGTGCCGCACCAACTCTAACGGCGTGGCAGTTGTGACACCTCTAGTGTTACGAGCTCGCTTAACACTAAGATTACGGCCGGAGAAATAGATCTATTAATATAGTGAGTAGTTACTTAAATATGCTAATGAGATCTTAACAAGAAAATATGAGAAGCAATTTGCTTGTGAGCACGAAAAACAATTTTTATAAACAAAAATAAAATATAACTTGTAAGTGGTACTTAAATAAAAATTTAAGTGCAAGTTTAGTAGATGGAATGCAACCGCTGATTTTGTAAATAGACGTTGTTCCATGGTATTTCTGATAGCTCAAAGATCAAATTTCGTTAAGACGGCAACGCTTGTAGTGATGTTTAAAAGTATCACTCATGGTAAGTTATATTGAACTAACTAGTTGAGTAGTTCTTAGATGTTAGTTCAAAACTCAAAGTTATAATTTTCAAAGTCGGAAACGATAGACAATGACGTGTTAGCATTTAGATTCTAGCTAAATTTTTTAAACACTAACTTTATATCCTTGTATCGCTAGTTGCATCATGGTGAGTACTTTGGCGTGGAGTGGTTCGTAGAATGGTCTGACGTAGCGGGGTTATCCCAAGAATTGCTCGAAACTCGCTAGAACACGCAAAGAACCACGTTCGGTGTTTTGTTCGTGAACCGACGCGCTGCGTGATGAACTCATCTTGGCCTTCTTGTATCTTTCTCCCTACTCGCTCTTTGATCGCGCCGATTGCTTCCCTAGCTAGCTGGTGGCATGGACTTTGGATTAGTGAGGTTGGTCAAACCTTAACCGCACTGGTTGGCAGCCTTGGCATCGCTTTAAAAAGTGTGCACGGCGCTGGTTTTGGCTGCTTAGCATGTCTGTCCGTGTTGTGGCCTAGCCTATCGGCTGAGCGCCTGGCCAAGCCTAGCCACCGTCGCCATGCTGCTGTCATCGGTCGCTTGGTCGCACCCCTACCGTGCCCTGCCCCACTGGTTGGCCTTGTGGCCGTCGGCTGCACGCCGGGTCTGGCATGATCGCAGCCACCCCCCTACTGTGCACAAGCTGTTGTCGGCCATGGCACTGCTCTCGCATGCTGGCATAGGTCTGTGGCCCGGCTGACCGACGCTGCCTGCCTTATCGCGCGCCGTTGTTGCCTCGTTGTTGCGTTGATGGGCGCGCATGAGCAGTCGTGCTGAGCCGCTATGCCCACATTATGTCACATCCCGTCGCGCCATGCTTGGCCAGCACCACGCATACCTACTGCCATTATGCACGTCGTGACACCGTGCTGCTGCTGCACGCTGGGTCGTTGCGCCTACGCTGTGGCCGTCTCATCGAGCTAACGCATTGTCGAGTTGACGATGCCCTTCCTACGCGCTCGCCGTTTTGCTTCAGCCGCCCACTCTCGGACAAGGCCCGGTGACCCCATCGTGTAGCCACCCGTCTCTACCATCTGGTAGCATAGCCACCCTGTCACTCGCATGACCTAACAAGACAAATCACGCCATGTGCCCTGCCGCACCCTCGTGCTGCTATCGGCAGGCACCGTTCATATTCACAACACGTGGTCTGTCTCGAGTCAATTCTTCACGTCAGTAGCTAGGTCACGAAGCTAGTTAAATGCCCAACCCGCATAGAGAACCAGAAGTGCTCCATTGCCGACCAATTTGGCATTTTCGTCGCCGCCGGTTAGCTCACCGCCGTTACAGAGCACATTTGGGGGTAAGGCCCAAGGCAGCGGTAGCAGTTCGATCGAATGCAATTTCTAACTCGCCTTAACCTCCTATATCTGGTGCTCGTCTTGGTGTAACAGAACCGACCAATTATACGAAATTAAGTAAGAAAATCATCTGCTAGAGCAGACGATTTAGCAAACTTAAGCCTGTATAACCCGGTAGTCCGTGAAATCAAGAAGGATTTCAAACCAACTTCCATTCCAGCCAAGATCATAATAAGTTTAGCGGTCACCATCATATATTACATAAAAGTTCGCAATCTCAGATACATTAGAGTTTCAACATAGTTATTACAAAACAAGTTCGAATAAAAGTAGCGGAAGCCATTTGTTCAAACCACACACACACTCACACGGAGTTCAAATATAGTGACAGCGAATGATCATCTCCAACAAAAGCATCAGACGAGACGTAAGGAATGACCATACCCATGGTCCTAAGCATCACCCATCGTAGGATAAAGGCAGTTGATACAGTAGCCGTAATACATCTGCCCATCTGCAACAAGTGGGAATAAAACCCTGAGCACGAGAAGGTACTCAGCTAGACTTACCCGACATAACCGAAAATAAGTGACACCAAGGATTATGAAGGGCTTTATAGTAGGGTAGCTGACTCATTTGCAAAAATAAGCATTTTTAGCATTTCAAGACCCTTTTCAAAAGCATTATTGCCAAGTTAATTATTATTAACCTGTCGACTAGATTTACACCTATACTAGAGTAAACATGTGATTAAGCAGATAATGATAACTAATGATCATTAAACAACTTCTATACCGTCATATTCATTATAACTGTCCAAGTGTTCCATAAACATTTACTACGATGAAGTAACTCAAGTCAAGTGCTCACTATCCAGGAGCGATGGCGATTCGAATCAATTCCTAACCAGCTGGTGATTTATTCCTTACACAAACCTCACTCACCCGCTAAAGTGAGATATTGATCACCGAGCCAACTTTCCAGGTATCTCGAGTTTGCCAGGAACCACATGTACTCGGGGGCCGACCAACTGCACTTTGGTCTTATCATCTCGCCCCCATGTCCTACCACACCTGCTTCGGCATAGTGCGCTGCGGGCAATCTACTCGGCCCGAAAAATCTCCTAGCTTCGCGGTCGGAAGGTACTTTATCCGGCCAGCTAAATGTAAGGCATGCGTTCAACATGACTCGAGGCCCAACAACGGTCGGTCCTTAATCGACACAGACGGAAACACTACAGTCCAAAACTCTACAAGTCTCCGTCTGGTCTCAACTTCATTTAACACTTAGTTATACCATGACTTCATAGTCATCCAAGCAGATCCAGGTAACCACCTATAGCTCGTAGGTGACAGAAAATCACCCGACTTCTACCGGTCTAAGCCAGCTAAGCATTGACTCGACTGCGGATACCCGGGTAACAAGGATATAGTATAACAAACATAGACAAGGTATAATGCAGCAATGGTTGCAAATAACTCCTGAACGTAATGCATCAATTAAAGTAAAGGATTTAATTAAATAATTGCAAACCGGGAGAAAAATGCTCCGGGGCTTGCCTCTCTCGAAGGAGCTCGGACGGTGATCGGGGCACTCCGGAAGTTCCTCAACGTCCTCCTCGTCGGCTTCGGGCACTTCCTACGGCTGCACCTTGAACTGCTCCTCGGGCTCCTCGGGTATGACGACTGGGTTCTTGGTTTGCGATCCTGTATGATGCAATGCGCGTAAGTGCTTATGCAATCGGTGCATCGGATGAGATGAATACAATGGATATGTTTAAATGCAATGCAGTCAACATCATCCAAGAAAATATACTACAAGCACATGTCATCTACTGCATTCTCTTCTACTCCTAATATGTTAAGTCAACATATCTTATTAAATGCTTCAAAGATACACCAAAGCTTTACTAATTTCTTAAACACACATAAAGCAACCCTTAATTAAACCCTAATTAATAATAGGTTTGAATAGCAACCTCTATTTTTCTTGCTTAGAAAAATCTTAGAAAATTACTACAGCATAGTACTACCCTAAGTAGTTTACTAACAAATTTTCATGATATTTGAATGAGTGGATTAGCCTACACAAAAATAACAAGCTATGGCATGATTTTATACATGAAAATACTTTGTACTGTGAAAAGTGTCAAACAATAGAGTTAGTATTTTTCCTATGTTCTTCATAGCTTACAATGACTGTACAAAATTTATCACATGCATGTTTTATACAAAGTTTGCTCTCTAACTAAAATAACAAAAATTCAGCCATTAAAGGGACTTGAACTACACCTCAAAATTTTCCCACAGCACATGCATGAAACATATTTTTCCTAGGAAGTACATTACATAAGAAGATTAACAAACTTAGAATCATATTTTTCTGAAACCTATAGATTTTTCTACATATTTTTCAAGCTATCAGCAATATACATGATTAAATAAAATTCTACAGCAAAGTATCTCAAAAATGACATGCAATAATTTTCTCAAGTAGATCTGATGGTAAGGAACCTAGACAAATTTATTTCAATAGATTTGGAGCAAATTTGAGTACCCAAACATTTTTCAAACCATTCCTATTTTCAAATAATAAAGAATAAATTGAAAACCATTTATCCTACAGCTACTGGGCCAGCCCGCTGGATTTCATCGGCCCACGACCACTTTTGGCCTGCGCGGCCCGAGCGCAAGGAAGGGGAGACGGCCCGGCAGGGCGTCGGCCCACGGCCTGGCTCGGCCTGGCTTGGCTGAGGTAGAGGCCACGCCGGCGCTTGCGCTGTCGCGGCGGCGCGGCTCGGCCACGAGGCCGGCGGCCATTCTCGGCCGAGACAGGGCGAGATAGCAGGCGCATGCGATGCGCAAGAAGATGGCGAATGCGGTAGGGTAGCTAGGCGGGGCTGGAGAAGAGAAGGAAGGTGACTTCCATGGCGGCTAAGCACGGCGGTGCCATGGCTGTCGGTGGTGGGGCTTGAGACGGCTCTACCTGAGCTCGGCAGGCGGCGCAAACGCGAGCACGACTTGAAGGAGAGAGAGGCGGAGCTGCGGGCACGTGATTGCTGGCTGAGGTGGAGGAGCCACGGCGGATTTCGCCGGCGGGTGCGGTGGCACGGCGAGGGGCAGAGTGGGAGCGCGCGGTGCTTGCAGAGAGGAGAGGCAGCATGGGAGTGAGCCAGCGAGCACACCGGCACCAGTAGGTGTAGGCGGGCGCGTGGGCGCGGGCGCAGGTCGGCTGCGACGCGCGGCGGCGTCGACGGCGCATGGCCGCCACGCGGCGGGCAAGCTCTGCCGCGGTCGGGCGCGCGGCGCGGCGCGTCAGCGGGCAGGCGCGCGCGGAGGCAGGCCAGCGCAGCACTGGGCTAGGCCGAGCGGGGCGAGGCACGCGCGGGAGGCTGGCTGGGTCGACTTCGGCCGTGGGCCAGAAGTGAGGCGGCGGCCCGCGAAGGAGAAAAAACCCTTTTTCAAATATATTTTCAAGGAATTTTTAAATGCCATCTTTCAAATATTATTTTGAGCAAGAAAATGACATCTTTTGAAAATGTACCAAAAATAAAAGTTGATTAGAATTTAATTCTCTACAACTTTGCTTTTATGACCACAGCCAAATTCTTTCTAGATTTTGAATTGTAAGATCAAAGTCCACGTTTAACTCAAAACCCTAATTTTTGGGAAATTACTTTGGAAGCAAAATTTTAAATTAATTTGAATACAAACCTTGCTCCAAAAATTGAACTAAACATTGCTAGATGATTTACAATAGTAGCGAAACATGTTTTACTAACCTAGCAAGCAAAATCAGGGCAAAATAACTCTTAAACAGGTGTATGCAACATTCAGGTTTCACACATGTTTCAAATGTTTCGAAGCAGTGTTTCAATTGTTATTTACATGATTAGGCATGTGTGATTAGAATGCTTGATGATGCATGATATGCATGATTTGCAGTGCCTAAATGCAGGCATAACACCGGGGTGTTATAGCCCTCCCCCCTTATAAAAATCTCGTCCCGAGATTTGGGTTACGAACCATTTGTTATAAAAATCTTCATAAGCTTTTTGTAGATACTCTCCTGTTTCCCAAGTTGCATCTCCCTCATCATGATGATCCCACTGTATCTTGTATGTTTTCACCACACTATTCCGAGTAGCACATTCCTTAGTGTCTAACACTCGGACTGGTTGCTCACGATACACCAAATCTGATTTGAGTTGGATACCTCGAGGTTCTATTCTTTCCTCCGGAACACGCAAACATTTCTTGAGATGTGATACGTGGAAAACTGGGAAAACGGTACTCATTGTCTCAGGTAACTCTAATTTGTAGGCTACCGGACCTCTTTGTTCTAGGACCTTGTATGGTCCTACGAATCTCGCGGCAAACTTTCTTCAAACTCCGAACCTTTTCTTCTTCATTGGCGTGACTTTCAGATAAACATAGTCACCAACTTTAAACACAAGGGGTCTCCTTCTTCTGTCACACAGCGACCGCGCGGCTGTGCCTCCCTCTCTCGATTTCATGTTATTATGATTGTTGTTTTAGTTAGGGTTAGTGATTTAGGATAGTTAGGTTAGTGAATTTGTTTATTTAGGTAGGTAGTTTTTAGGGTTTAGGTTGTGTGTTGTAGTATAGTTAAGGTTTGGTTATGTAGTTAGGGTTTAGGTTACTATTAGTTAGGATTTTGGGTTTAGGGATTGATTAGGTATTTATTATTTAGTTAGTTTATAGTAGTAAAGGTTGTCAGTATAGATACTAGTTTTCAAGTGTTAAGTGTCGGTACTTAGTAGTGCGTAATACGGCGATTTGGATGACTTGATGAAGTTTCATCAAATGTTTATTTTTCTACGAAAGTTGTTTAATATGTCTGTTAATGTTACTTTAAATATATACATGTGATTTCATATTGTGTTCGTATTGCATAACAAGTAGTTCAAATTTTGCAATGCTACATAATGTTAATTTGAATATTGTTAATTTAAATACTCTAACCCTTTGTTTATCAATTTATAACATGATGGCCTCTCCCACGCAGCACCCATTGTATCCCCTTCTTGAGGTGGAATACGACGACCAGCACCGAGCACACATCTTGAGTGACACCGACGTAGAGGTGGCCTTGCCTCCTTTGAGGCCCCGCACGCACACCATGCGGGTCCCCCATATGACCAGCACACCTTCGTCGAGTACCTGCGGTGGCTTCACAGGTCTATGAGGACACATATCAAGCCCCCGTACACTGAGGAGGCGATTGACGAGGACTCAAAGGAATATGTGATCGAAGATGTGTACGACGTTGCCACTAGAGACGACACACAACTACAGAGAGCCCCGCTTCAAATATACGTGGTAAGATACTCGAATGGTATAATTTGTTATCCATTTGGTATTAAGTATGTGTACCAAAACTGTCCAACCGCGTTTCTGTACCCAGGCGACACAATTGTCAAGGATGTCCAACGAAGCAGCGTTTCGGCTTCACGAGTCTAGAGGGCAGGGGCCAGACATTCTCGAGGCTTTTGTGAAGGTAAACATAAACTTGTCCGTTTCGAAAATGTTTCTTTAGTATATATGCGTTTGAGAAATGCACTAACTTTAACGTCTATTTATGCAGAAGGGAAGCGGGACTGCAGGAAGTTAGCTCATAAGATGAGCTGCATGGACACTCCTTTGGTGGAACCGACAGTCCCGGCGTGGTCAGGTGGCACGTCTTCTAGCTCTTTGAGGACACCAGCCGGCTCTTCTTAGCCGATGACTGGTGCCACTTTCGCAGTGCGTACACCACCACATCATAGCGCTGGGAAGGACCCTGCAAACGAGGAGGAGGACGACGACGACGACCCCCTGGGCTTCCGTAGACAGCACCACCAGTGGGACGATTGGCCGTATGACGAGATCGGCATGTCTCAGCTAGGTAGTACTCCGCTTGGTACCAAGAAACCTCACAGGTAGTAACAATTTAGTGATGTGTCACCGACCGCCGCCGCCACCACCACCACCCGATCGCCTCCACTAAACGAGACGCAAAAGGCCATCATGTATGATATTGCTAGTCTGGTGAACTCTGAATCCGCCAGCACTAGGGGGAACACTGAAGACCAGAATCCATGCAACTGGAACCGATTCCAGTTCTTTCTCGGTCGTCACTAGCATCGCCTTGTCCAAGTCCAACTATGGCCTATCCGATTCCTCCATCTTTGCCCACCTTTGCCGTCTTGACACCTTGCTGACCCTTGACCTTTCCAGAAATTCCTTCACAAATTTGTCCGCTCAGTTCTTCGCCTATTCTTCTTGCTCCATGAAAGAAGGGTTGCAGTCACTTAATCTTAGCACCAATCAGTTGGCTAATTCGCTCAGTGATCTATCTGGCTTCCACCAGCTAGAAATTCTTGATTTGTCCTTCAATTCCTTTGCCAGTAGAAGTCTGAGTGCAGACTTGGGTTCTTTTCCCAAATTAAGGAGCTTCAACGCTAGTACCAATAAGTTGAATGGTGATGTTCCTACCAGTATGGTCAGCTCTTTAGCGGAGCTGGTATTGCCTCGTAATCAGTTGAGTGGTTCAATCCCTCCGGGCTTGTTTAAATATGAAAATCTCACTCTGCTGGATCTCAGTCAGAATAACCTGACTGGTGTTGTCCCAGATAACTTCACGAGTCTCTCCAGCTCGAGACTTTGCTCCTTTCAGGCAATTTACTGACTAAGATTATAAGTAATCGTGCATGTACGAGCCGTACGTACCGGTAACGTGACCACACCGACGTTGGCTACACTCCTAATGTGTTGCCAATAAATTCGAAGAGACAGAGGCGTCCAAGAGATCTTTACACTCCTAGATCTTAGTTTGATAGATCGAACCAATATTGTCGTCCAAAACTTGCCGGCTTAGTTGGTTTTGTTATATCGAACTTATATCGAATCAATGAAAATATTATGTGGCAACTTGTCAACTTACGCACGGACTTTATTTATTTGCTTTATATTCGCTTCAATGCGTCACGACAGCACTGCCGGTGAGATTAACTAGCAACTAGTTCGGGAACTAGAAGTCCCGGCGTATCTCGCCGTCGGTGGCCGGCGTCTTGACCCCGATCCTTCCGAGCTTGGTCATCGCCGCCACGAAATCGCCAAAGAAGACACCCTGGTTGGACGCGCAGTAGTCGACCGTGCTGCGCGACCTCATGTTGGACTAGAGCACTTGCTTGGAGCCCACCGGCGAGGGGTCGAGGAAGGCGAAGGCGTTGGGGTCGGAGCTGCAGGTGTCGTTCAGCTGTGACGCGAAACCGGGGTCCATAGTCGCGTTGCTGCCGACCCTCACCAACAGCAGCCGATCTTCTATCTGCGTTCAGGTCCTGCCGCGCCATGGGACTTGGCGCGGCAGACCCTGCCACGTTACCGGTCAGCAGCCCCGGTCCTCGCCACGTCATCCTCCTGCCGCGCCACCATGCATGGCGCGGTACAGGCATTTCGCCGCGCTATAGCAATAGGCGTGACCAAAAGTGTTAGTTTTAAAAAAAATAAATAGTGTTAAATTTAAAATTAGTTTACAAAATATGTTAAAAATAAAAAAAAATCAATGCGGCAAGCCAGCAGCAAAGGCAACTGATGGACCAGACTCCTCTGACGTAGAGATCGGCGTCAGATGCTCAGGATTCACATCTCAATAGATGGGTGGGCGGGTGGGCAGAGGAAACAGTCGTCAGCCGACGGACATGCGGGAAATATCGGGGACCGAGCGAGCAGAGCCGTCCGACCGGTGGGTTACTGGAGTGGCTATAATCAGTTGGTAGTATTGAGAGTGGTTGTAATCGAGAGAAAGAAAATGATTGAACTGCGATCGTTTCCATTGATTGATCTTCCATTTATACGTGTTGAACCGTCGCCAAGGATCGGATGGTGTCCGTTCGGAGGCATCCCTCGCGAACCGACCCGTCGCTCGGCGACGTCGGTTGTTTACAGGGATGTACAGGAAGCGTCCGATTAGATGGACGCTTAATACTAATCCAACTCAGTAATCCTTAACTAATCCATGTCATGGATCTTGTGCTTCTTCCACCTTGGCGATCCGTGTGATGTTATCCATTGTGGCAATCCGTGTGATGAGATCAGTTGAATCTGATTGGCTCTTAACATATATTTTCGTTACCCGTTAATCCTATTGTTCTTAATAGAAAACTGTCAAATTCCAAGCTACCAATGGGCCGGCCTATACAGAGCACGAGCAGTATAGCAGGGCTAGGATGAAACTGGGCACCTGACATGACAAAGAGGTTTGCGGATTAATTAAACCTTGGGCTTTTCTATCTTATATAATATAATAATCTCCATCTTGACTGATTTTTAGTGAAACTTTCATGATTAATGTCGGAAGGAATCACGTGTAACTCGGCACGCGGTGAGCCGACACGAACCGATATTAGATCCAACGGCAACACACCAACATACGGCATCCTCGTACTGTTGTGCCCAGCGATGAATATAGGACCTCTCGGGTGTTTAATGCGCTTGCTGCAAGCGTGACAGTGGTCGTAATCCATGTCCTTCCTTAGCGGTTCCTTGATGTCTCTCACCATCTCATGACATCCACCTAAAAAAGGCATCAAAAGATGTCCAAACATTATTCAAACGAACCAAACGCAAACATAGCAAACAAGGACCTTAAACCATACACACTACTCCGTCCTCAACTTTCAAGATAGAGAGAATTTAAAATGCACCCATCTTCAAATCGTGCAAACAATGGCATGTTCGGTTTGCCACACTAAAGGTTAGGCACATGCCAAAGCTCTGACATGCATATATTTGCAAAGTAGAGCTATTTGGTTGATTACCATGTCAAACTAAATTGAGTTGTGGCAAATTGAATGAGGTAAGTATTTGGACTCCTACACGAAACTTGCCACAGTTGGATAAACATGTAGCGGCTGTTTGGCTTGCAAGTAGCAAAACATGACCCAAATCTATGAAATGGTAAGAATATCACATCGGACAATTCAGTTGGACCATATGTTTTTTTTAATGCATGATCAATAATTATATAATGATAATACACCTATCGATAATGTCAAACAATACAAAACTGAAAAAGGTGTACGCAATGCAACAAATCTTCTCAATGTTACTCACTCCAAACAATATAGTACAGCAAGCCACAAGATGCATTCCGTATGACAAACCGAAGGCATACCGTAACAGGAGGAGACCTAAGTGTCCAAAAAGAGGCTGCTACTTCCCATACAGTGCAGAGGTATTAATAGATTCACCATAAGCATAGATGAGCAATTTCACGAAGAGAAACCAGATCATTAATCTTGAACCCAACAGATTGAAAGTTGTTCTTCAATGGTGACAATGCAATTAGCCACAAAACCAGTACAGAATAGGTATAACCATGCTTATCGTGAAGCATCTCTATCCAACATGGGACATAAGTTACCAATTTTTCCCTATAAATAAAAGGAATTTTATCCATAGAAAAAATCACATTGCCTATGCAAGAAGCTACTTATAAATGAAAATAATTAGCTTATCATCAATAGAACAAGAAACAATCTTCTTACAAATTCCTAAGATAAATAGAAAAAGGGATGCATTTTACCTCAAATTTACAAATATTTGGAGACAAATAAACACAAGACCAAAACGGGTGGGCAAGATAGTTTTGAGAGGCCAGGGAGCGAGATGGACCAGTGTGGCAGAACCGCATAATCTAATACCTCAGGAGTACTTGTCTTCTATTAGACACTAAGTACTCAAGGGAGCACATCAAAATACGCAGTTCCATTGAGCACACCTCAGGGAAGAACCCAAAAATTCATATTTTTCCATCAGGATCACAAATGAGAGAATAAAGCTTACATCATTCTTAACCAATTCTTACATCGCTTTTTATGTAACATCAGAGTATAATATTTACTGTTGATAATAGCAGAATATGATCATGTTATCAGAGTTGTGAACAATTTAATTTAACAGCGGAATATAAACATGTGACCAGCGTTACAGTGGAAATAAATACCTATTCATGACATGATGAAACATTGATATATAAACATTGACAACAGGTTATAAAGCTTCTATTTATAAAAATATTTAGTGAGAGTTATAAATAAAAACTATGATCGCAGCGTAAAGGAAATCTCCTCTGAACCCACCAGGAGAAATCCACACACAAGGGTTAGCTCTAGCATCCGCCTGTCACCTGCAACAGGGGGAAATAAAATCATGAGTACTCAATTATACTCAGCAAGATTTACCCGATAGGAGAAAAGAAAAGACTCCAAGGATATGCAAAGCTATCTAGCTTGTGGGTTTATTGCATCTACAGGAAGCATTACTTCCTTATATTCAATTTTATTAGCAGTCATTATTAGTTCATTAACTAACAGTTCTATGTAAGCACCTGTGTTATTTTCAAGCAGGTGGTAAGCAATCAGATTTATTTTGCCATCTTTCATCTTGTAGTTCTTACTACGTTGCTAGACTATAGACAAGCTGTACTAGATTGTCCGGCGATTGGCGAATCAATATGCCCAGCTGGGTACCTCAAAACACATGCCCCGCTTGTACCCTAGGCACAAGCAGGACCAACCCACCACCCTCTTGTCACGGGGTCCAGGTCCATGTCCAAACTTGGACTCCAAGCCCCCGCCCCTGAGTCTCGGACTCAGTGCGGTGATAGGACCTCCACCAAAAAATGACTCTGAAAGTCGGTC
The DNA here is from genome assembly GCF_019320115.1 of Miscanthus floridulus. Classification (NCBI taxonomy): domain Eukaryota; kingdom Viridiplantae; phylum Streptophyta; class Magnoliopsida; order Poales; family Poaceae; genus Miscanthus; species Miscanthus floridulus. The sequence goes on along the minus strand of NC_089580.1, from coordinate 60,201,492 downwards.
CAAAAAGAGCCGGAATCTATGACAAGAGAGTAACAAGTCTTCCCTATGCCCATACACAAGTATGTGTTTAGGATAATAAGTTTGTGACCTGCCTAGAACCCAATGCAACGGCCGGTCCTTAACCGACACAGACAGGGAAACAGTATAACCAAGCTATGCCCCGTTGGCCGCAGGACACAACCTCTTACACCCACCAATATCCAACCCATATTCCTACCCGGTCTTTATTTTTTATTTCCACCATTTTATCATGAGTGATAATAATATAGTAACAATAATAATATATTTCTTATCTCTTGTGAGTGATAGGCAATCACTCGACTTCTATTAGAGTCCTATAGCATAACAATCTACACGATCATGACATACTGGTAAGACTCATTATATATATATATATATATATATATATATATATATATATATATATATATATATATATATATATATATATATATATATATATATATATATATATATATATATATATATATGCAAGTGGGTTTCATTCGACTCCTTAAAACTTAATGCACAAATATAATTTAAAGTTAAGAAAAGTAGGGGTTATGCACCGAGGCTTGCCTGGGTAAGATTTAATCAGAAGTTAGCTTTCCATTACGATGGCACGACCATCGAGACACAATCTTTTCTGATACTCCAGATGACTCCACAATCCATCAACATCCCTATTATGATATGCAATGCGATGCAATACAAAGACGTAATTAATCAACTGCAACCGTGACTTATAAAATATGATTTACGTCTCTCAAGTTAACGAGCCAGTTCTAACGACGACCGTACTTAGGCTATATATCCATGTTGTCGAATAAGACGTTATTTCCCAACAAATATTTTAGTATACAAACTCAAGTTGTTTCGTTATTCTGTTCTATCGATTTAATCTTTATTCGAAATAGGGCATCATTATCTATCTAGCAAACTAATTATTATTGGCTACAAAAATTATAGAGAACACATGATAACACTTCTAATTTACTGTAAAATTTTTAGAGTTATCACTATCACCGATTCATCACGGAAATTTCTACAAATTTATGTATTAACAATATTAAGCATGTTAAAATAATTAGAGCAACCCTAAAAACATACAAAACCTATACGAACAAAATACACTATCAGATAGACGATGATTTCAGAAACCTAACAAATTTGGTTTGGCATTTTTATGATTTTTCTACTATTTACTATGAATTTTTAAGCATTCAGTTGATTACTAAAATTAACGAAATACCGAAAAAGAAGAAAAGATCCTTGGGCCCGAAGCGGCCCAGCTCGACCTAGACCAGGGGCCAAGGCAGCCCAGACGAGATGGGCGCGCGCGGGCGTGAGCAGCCCAGGCGCGGCGGCAACAAGCCGGCCCAGCGCGGGCGCGAGCGGCCCAGGCGTGGCGAGCATGGCCCAACACTCGGGGAAAGGCACGCAGAGGGGAAAGGCACGTGAGCGGCCCAGGCGCGGCGAGCGTGGCCCAACACTCGGGGAAAGGCGCGGCGAGCTTTTCTACCTTGAAACAGAGCACGCAGAGGGGAGCGGTCACCGACGGCCGATTCGGCACGGGAAAGGCACGACGGTGGTGGAGGATCGGCCGCGGGGTGAGTGGGACCGTCCCGCATCCTTTGGTGCCAACAGCATGGAACGAGGTGGCCCACAGCAGCGAGGCGACGTGCGGTGGCGGCGCGGCATGGCGACCGGACACGACTGCGGCAGGGGAGGCGGTGCGTCGGCCGATGGAGACGGTGGGGTGGCACGTGGGGCAGCGGTGGCTCCAGCCGCACGCGTGGGCGGCAACGGCTCGGCCAGCACGGCCGGTGGAGCACCCGCCACGCGCATAGTGGCAGTGCGAGGGCGCGCGCGACACGGGGAGGAAGAGGAGGGGACGTCGGTGCGATGCGTGGAGGCGCGGAGAGTAGGGGAGGTCACCATGGAAGGAGGAGCGCCGTTGAGCAGTAGGTCCAGCGCGGGGCCGTGGGACGCGTGCGCACGCGAGGAGCCAGGCGACGGCGCAGCAGGCGCGATTAGAGGCAGCGAGATGCCTCGGCCGAAGGTGGAGCGACGCGAGGAGGTGTGCGGATTCAGCACACTCGCGCGCCCTCGATAGTTGGGGAAAAGTCAGCAATGGTGGGCAAGAGGCGTGGCACGGCGACGTCGGCACGCCAATACGCAGCGGCGAAGGAGCAAGAAGGGCAGTGTTGCAGGGCCATGGGGGGGTTCGCGTGCACTCGCGAGGGGGGGGCCACCGACAGTGGGCGCAGCCCTGGCGGTTGCTCGGCTTGGCAGAGCAAGCAGAGATAGAGGCAAGCGGAGGCGGACCGGGACAGGGAAGAACGGCGCAAGAGGAAGAGCGAGGAGACTTGAGCGAGCTCGCCAGGTGAAGTCAGAGCGGTCCGATTGACAGCGGCCACGAGTATGTGGCCCGGTCAGCTAACAGGGAAGGACTTGGCGCGATGCAATGAATCGTAGCAGCGGGGTCCGAGCGGGGTTGCCGGCGTCTGCTAGCCGCAGAGCAGGGTAGGGAGACATCCCGTCCTTGCTGTGACCGAACCACCGATCGAACGCAGCAGCAGAGGATGTGGGCAGAAGCGAGGTAGGTGCGATAGGCGGCGAAACAGGTGCCATGTCAGCCATCCCGCGTTGGCTAGCGGTTCCAGCTCGACCCGTGCACCTTCAGACCGGCAACGCGCACACGACGGCCGCGCCGCAGCGGCCTTGCAGTACAGCCTGGTCTCGCGAAGACGACCATGACCAACACTAGCACGACGTGGAGACAGACGCGGTAGCGGCAGCTGGACAGCCTGTCGAGAAGCGGCGTCGGCAGCGCGGCCGCAAAGACGAGGCTGGCAACAAGGCCAGCGCACAGCAAGGCAGCGACGAGGCTAAGCGTGCACACATGCGTCCATGAGTGTGCTGTGCCATTTTCTTTCTTTTTCTTTTACCAAATATATAAATAATCATGTAATTACAAATATGTCATTATTTCTTTATTACTAATATCCATACACACATGCATATATTTATTGTATGTTTAAATGTTTACTTATCTATAGAGATACACTCGAAAAAAAAATAAGTTTGTACACTACTTTAATTAATATAGCAACATGCTTACCAAAACTAAATACACGAGTGTATATATATACCTATATATTTATATCTCTATCGGTTTACTAATTTAGACAATTAGCAATGTCTAGACACAAGAAAATTTTCAACAAGGCTCGAATTTAAATTTGATTCAAAAGCTATATATATATATATATATATATATATATATATATATATATATATATATATATATTTAATAATGTATTTTATTTCATTCTATTTTTGAGTTCTCTTCTACTCTAATCTTGATCTAATTTATTATTAACAAGTTAATAATTACATATTTAATGCTAAGAGGGCTCATGTAACACTAGAGGTATTACAACCGGCACGTAACTGTAAGTTCCTAAATTACTTAGGGACCGTTTGGATATTGGGATATAGGGGTAGGATAGGGATAGAGAAATAAATGAATGTCCAAAATTAAATGAGGTACCAAGAACATATGATACAATATTTTTTTTATCTCTGTCACAGTCCCTATCCCCATCCAAACGTGGTGTTAAGCCACCGCAGCCCACGTAATGGGCTTTCAACAGGCACATTTGGAGATGGATAACCAGAAGAGCAGCAAATTGACTAGCGCCCTGTTAAACCGTACTTTTTCAATCAACGAACAATATATTTCTCTCAAAACAAATCAGCCAATGATACTTTTAGTCATAGCTTATCAGCCAAACGAATGGGACATAGAATCCCATGTAGAATTAATAGAGATATTCGTTAGTTCCGAGAAGTGGCTGCAAAACAAGAGAGATTCAGTGAGAAGAGAATGAAAGGGTGAAAAAGATGCAGGAGCCCATTTTTCCCTCTGTCATGCCAGCTTTAATGGGTGGGTGGATGACCGTAGCACACTTCTTTCTGCACGTGCGTGTTGCGCCCAAGACTGTGGCGATCAAATCCTCCACCGTACCAAAACTTAGCCCCGAGAAAACACCTAACTTTCTTTGGTGCACTACAGTCTGGTAACAGAACAAACAACCTACCTTAGTGTGCCATGACTAACTTGCAGCATCGCAAGGTGTGGGGTCCAACCAAGCAGACCCTATGCTTATCTACCGGAGCCAACAAACTAGAGAGACAAACATTGTTCCAGCAAAACTTAGTTAAAGAAACAATAGTAGAAAATAGAGAGACAAACAAATGAATGAACTGTTGGAATTTCACGTGAAAGTGTTCCACACAAGCCTTATTAAACAAAAGTAGAGCCAAACGTTACTAACATGAAGTGCGAATCGAACTACTTAGCGAAGCAAGAGTCATCGATGGTGCATACACGCATAGGCTCGGTACCCTCATATGCCTGAAGATCTGGGATAAGCATTAGCTCAGCGAAAAACAACCGCTTGGCAAGGTGTGAGGTGCTTTGCTGGGGGGTGGCGATGAAGTTCACATGGGCAAATGTCGTGCCATCTTATGCTGTGTTATTTCAGTAACAGTTGGTAAGCACAAGATGTATTGCAGAAGCGGTTTGAAGTAAAAACAAGTTAAGGAAGCTTGCAAATATACCATCTTCTTGGTGGAGTTATAGACTTATAGTGCTCCAAGGCAAGCATGGCAAAATGGCATGCCTGAGGGCAAACCGGCCATCCAGAACGATCTGCTTCCATCTCCATCTTCTATGCAGTCAAGTGCTGCTCGCTGCGAGTGGCGTATATGGTTAATTCAGTTGCATCTAAATGCGCTCTAAATGTTACAAGGCTGGGCATGCTAGAATCCAAGACTGCATTCTTATGCAATACACATGTGAAGGTTCTGATTTTGTTGTTATCATCAAATGTAGTTATTATTAGGTCCCAGGCATCAGCCAGGTCTTCCACACATCAGGAGATCAAAGAACACACTTTTTTTTAACGAGAATTGCCATGTTCGCTTGGCTGATAAGCCATGGCTGAAAGTACTGTTCACTGATTTATTGTGAGAGAAAAATACTACTCGTTGACTGAAAAAATATGACTTATAAGCCAAGCGAACACGGCCGGAGTTGCCGGCTACAAAAGATAACAAAGGTTCAAAGACAAGAACTTGATTAAAACTCTACTACATCTGAAAGTGGATAAGCGCCAGTGTTGAAATCCTTGAGCCATCTCAGGACGTCCTCCTTCATCTGCGCGACTCGATCCCTATCAGAGTCCTTCAGTAAGGCCTGGTTTAGTTGGCGAAATGGTACTGTAGCACTTTCGTTGTTATTTGACAATTAGTGTCCAATCTTAAAAGATTCGTCTCGTGAATTTCGTCTAAATTGTGTAATTGGTTTATTTTTTATTTATATTTAATGCTTCATGCATGTGTCCAAAGATTCGATATGACGGGAAATCTTGAAAATTTTTGCAAAATGGAAGGGAACTAAACAGGCACTAAGTAGCTCAATTTCTGCATAAACGGCAGTGCAGTGTATATAACATCAGTGGGCGCTTTAGGGAAATGCTTTTCAATCATCATTTTATTCCGGCATGTCCACAGAGCCCAGGCAAAACATGCAAACACAAACATGATCAACCTTTTTGGCCAGGGCCCCTTGCCCAAAAACCACAGGCTGGAGAGTTCCCCCAAAGATCTAGGGTAATACTGAATGTCATAAATTTCCTGAAGCATACCCCAAACCAGCTTAGCTAAATGACATTTGAAGAGAATGTGGTTGATGTCCTCTACACAGGCACAAAGGCAGCATTGGCAATTCCCCCGCCAGCCCCTCTTAACTAAGCTCCTAGCAACCTGCAGCTTATTGTTAAAAATTTGCCATAAGAAGAACTTTATTTTTAAAGGCACTTTACTCTTCCAAATCAGACCAGCAACCCTGCTGGAAACCCCACTATCAGACAAGAATCTATAGAGTGATTTGGTAGTAAAGCATTTGCTTTTATCTAAAGCCCAGTAAACCAAATCCCTATCAGAGGATGGAGTAATGTTAGACTAAATTGCACGGATACGTGGATACGGATACCGGTACGCGATACGGCGATACTCCGATACGCCATTTTCCCCAAAATGCAGATACGGGGATACGGCAATATATATAAAAAATAAAAAATAAAACATACCATAAATATTACATAACATAACATGGTTCAGGGCATAACGTTCAACAGTTCAAGGCATAACGTTCAGGCCATCAAGCCATAATTCAAACTTAGGTACGACACACACACACATAACATAGCAACTAGATTAAGGACACCACATGATGAAATGATAAAACGATAACTGATAAAGTGATGAAATGATGATGCATGAACAGCAGCTGGCCATGACAAACTGGCAATCATCCATCAATCCATCGATCCAACATCTTCAGTCAGACCCAGCAGCAGCACCAGAGCTTTCAGTTATTCCTAGCGCCCCAAGATCTTCTAGAACTCTTTCAAGGTCTAGTTCATCAAGTGACAGATCAGCATGCTCAAGAAAATCAGCACCACCCTCAAAATCAGCCTCAAAAGTATCAGCTCCAATATCCCACATTGCTGATGGACCATGGTGGTATTCTTCAGTTTTCCTTGAAAGAAGGCGCAAGTTCTGGTGTGTGAAAACTAAATCCTCAGCACGGCCAGGATTCAGCCTACAAAAGCAATTTGTAACCAGGAATCAAACTTCATGCAGGCAGTAAAAAATAAGGCCAAGTAATCAAGAGGTAGAATTAGAACCTGTTTCTCAAGGAACTATGGATCAGCCCATAGGTACTCCAATTTCTCTCAGCACAAGAAGATGATGTTGGCTGACCAAGTAATCTAAATGCTAACTTTTTCAGGTCTGGTGCAGAATGACCATGAATTCCCCACCATTGCTTTGGATCCATATAAGTTCTATCCTCAAGTGAGTCAAATGAATTGAATCCAGGCCCAAACAAAGAGAAATTAGCATATTGTTGCTTGATCTTTTTTAGTTCCTCATCAGAAAAATACCTCCTGAAACAAGCATTTCTCATTTCTGAAATTTCCTCATCATTGTGAGGGGCTACTCGGTTTGGAACCTCACTGATCCATGCTTCAGTGTAGTACTTGGAATTTAGTGAGTGTGCTAAGCAGTGCAAGGGGGTGTTACTTTTTGCCCATCGACTCACCAAGATGTCTAGCACAGCTGAGAAGAAGGCAGATTCTTCATGTGGTTCTAGCCCTTCATGACGATAGATCACAGCCTTCACCTTCTCTATCATTGTATCCCACATTTCATATATCAAATGCAGGCATGGCTTGTCAGTATCAGCTGCCCGTATCATAGAATAGATAGGTTCAGTGAAACTGAGGAAGTAGCGCACCTTATCCCACCACACATCATTCACAATCTTGTCTTTGACAAATTGGGCCTGACCTGGATTATCATCCCTGTAGGCAGACCACTTGTCACTCACTACCATCACTGAAAGAGCATCTTTTATAGCAACAAACCTCTTCAACATCACAATGGCAGAGGCAAATCTTGTCTCAGCAATGGCAAGGAATTTCAGCTTGCTATGCTCATTGAACATAAACAGCCTCATAGAGTGATTCATGATGTAATTCTTTATCATGCTGGCATCTGCAATAACCTCGCTGATCCACTGGAATTCATCATGAAGCTCATCCTCAGCGTCCCTAGGAGCACAAATGTTCTTCAAGGCAAGGTTCAAAGTATGCACAACACATGGGGTCCAGAAAATATGAGGGTGCTTCTGCTCAACAATGATACCAGCAGCTCTGCAACTGGAAGCATTATCAGTGATCACTTGCACAACATTTTGTGCCCCAACCTCATCAATTACAGCTAGCATCTTCTCTGAAATGTAATCCTTGGTCTTGGATATTCCTTCAGTGTTGATTGCTCTAAGAAACATTGGACCATCTTCTGTTACAGCCAAGAAATTCAAGAGTGGACGCCTTTGAGCATCTGACCATCCATCTGATACAATACTCACACCTTTAGAGCTCCATGTCGCCTTGATGGGCTGCAGCATTCTCTCGACATGTGTCTTCTCTTGCACAAGAAGAGTTGTTCTCAGCTTGTTGTAGCTTGGAGGGACATATCCTCCAATTGGCCGATTGGCAGCAAACATGAAAGCCTTCCTAAAATATGGGTTACGTGCAAGATTAAATGGCAGGCCTGCTATATAAAACATTCTAGCTATCAGTTCATCAAGCTGGCTACGGACTTCTTGATTGAAGCTAGATTCAATAACTGAGACACCCTTCCTCTTTCTCATCTTCTTGTTGCCCTCAGTAGGAAGTGGAATATCTCTAGGCATGGTCCTGGCAACAGCAGCATTGGCAGCAACAACTTCAGCTTGCAGTTGTTCAAGAACATGTACAATCACCACTCGACAAAACTTTACCCCAAAACTAGAAATCTTTAACAGATGTGCTTTAACTCTAGAGTAGCTTCCTTGAAAATGATGGTCACAAAGTCTACATCTCATCTTTGAGTTGCCCCCCTGACCCTTTCCAATTCTCTCAATTAACTCAACATACCTCCACAGTGGCTTCTTAGCATCATCATCTGAAGGTGGAGGAGTCACACGAGCAGCAGCTAAGACCTGACTTGCAATAGCAGGGTTGTTGGCGACAGGAAATCCTCCACTTTCAGAACCATCAGTAGATGCAGAAGCATTCGAAGAAGTCGCCATTGGATCTAATAACAAGAGGAGAATCATACAAGGAGCAGGGAGATAGCTGAGAAGTGAAGGGAAGGACCAGATAAGAGAAGAGAAGAAAAAAACGGACTCACCGTAGAAGGGGAAGGAGCCGCGGCCGCCGATGGCGTGTGGAGGCGGCAGGGGCTTGAGGACGTGGTCCAGGGAGAGAAGACACAGGCGGAGAGCTGGAGAACGAAGGGGCGGCCGAGCAGCGCTGCTGCCGCAGATCTACGGCGTGCTGCACGCCTGCTTCAGAGGAGCGTGTGTGCAGCGGCGGCGGCTGTTGTGGCCGCACGAAAAGGGATTGCAGAGGGGCACAGCTGAGCGGACGGCTTTTATACGAACCGAATGAGTGGTTTTAAGGGTTGTCAGGTATCCTACAGGTATCGGCAAGGTATCCCAGGAGTATCCGCGTATTTTTATTATTTGAAAATTGCGTTAATTTCCGATACGTCCGGGATACGTATCCGGCAGTATCCGTGTAGTATCCGTATCTGATACGGTATCCGATACCGATATGTGAGTTTTGCGAAGTATCCGCGTTTCTTAGATGTCAGATAAGCTATCCTTGAGCTCTATCCGTCTATTGTATTCATGGGTTGTCAGAGTCCTTTTGAAATCCATCTCCCAACCTTCTTCATCCCAACAGTCTGCCACAGAGCAGTAGGGATCTCTAACCATCTTGTAAACATCCTCATATTGGATTTTCAAGGGGACATCACCGGCCCAAACATCCTGCCAGAAACTGCAATGTTGTCCATTTCCAACTTTATATAAGCCCCCCCCCCCCCCCCCCCCCCACTTAAACAGGTGTTTCACTTTATGAAGCCCCCGCCCAAACTGAGATGAACCCTTATTGTCAGAATGAAAAAAAAAAACTCTAGAATCCATATATTTAGCTTGTAAAATTCTGAACCATAATTCATTGGGTTCCTGCATAATCTTCCAGACTCGACTCGAAGGAGATATTGCCACTGCAGATCGAGCAGCAGCTATGGATTTTTTTTGAAGTATTGCCCTAATACTTATCAATTTTTTCATGCAAAAAGACATGCCAGTGTCACTGGGTGGTTGGTCCTTGAAGACAACGTCCTTGGGCTTGGTGGTGGCAAGCTTTGTTTTGAATAAGCCCTGAGCATCCTTTTTTTAGCAAGTAGGAAATTGATTAGCCGGCTGTGCTAAGAATGGCATGCCCCAGATTGTTGGGATGGCAACAATTGCGCACGAGCATGCTGTGATTGTATCAGCATTTTGTATCCATATTTAGCTTGTAATTTTGCTTTATATAGAAATGAAACATCAAGAGAAAAGCTGTCGCTTGCAGCACCAAAACATTTGCGTCCTCTGTGTTCGCGTGTGTCCACCCTCTCCCGATCGGAATTCTGTCATTTGGCATCAGAGCCGGTCTCCATCGTCGCCATGGCATCCCAGTCGCCCTCCAAGAAGAAGTCGACTGATGCTGATAACGAGGACAAGAAGCCCAGGCCTTCGACCTCGCCGTCACGACGACGTCGTGGGCGCTCCAACAACCGACACCGCTCTGGCTCACGAGTCGTGGAGCGCGTCATCGAGCGACCATCCGCGAACGTCGCGTGGCCGATGCTCACGCGGACGAACTACCCGGAGTGGGCGTTGGTGATGGAGGTGAACTTCCAGACGCTCCGCGTCTGGGACGCCGTCGACATCGGCATCGACGAAGACCCTGATGAAGATGAGCACCATCAAGACCGCCAGGCCATGGCGGGACTCCTGCGCTCGGTCCCCTCTGAGATGTGGGGGACGCTCGGTCGCAAGCGGACCGTGAAGGAGGCGTGGGACGCCGTCAAGGTGCTCCGAGTCGGCGACGGCCGCGCGCGTGACGCCAGCGCCCAGCAGCTTCGCCGCGAGTTCGGCGCGCTCGTCTTCAAGGAGGGCGAGTCCGTCTCCGAGTTCGGCATCCGCATCACGTCGCTCGCCGTGAACCTCCGCACCCTCGGCGACAACATCTCGGACGCCGAGGTGGTAAAGAAGCTCCTGCAGGTGGTCCCTGAACGCTTGTCCCAGGCCGCCGTCTCCCTCGAGATGTTCCTCGATCTGAACACGGTCTCGATCGAGGACGTCATCGGCCGACTGCGAGTGTTCGAGGAACGCGGCAAGCCGAAGGAGATCATGGATGGCATGGGGCGTTTGATGCTCTGTGAAGAAGACTGGGAGGCCCGACGCAAGGCGCGCCGTGAGCAGGAGAGCTCTGGCGGCAGCTCCGGCCCCAGCAACCGCGGGAAGCGCCGAGGGCGCGGGCGCGGTCGTGGCGGCGGCGCAGGATCTTCGTCGCGTGATGGGCGCGATGGCCAGAACGTCGGTGCCGGGAACGCCGGTGGTGGGAAGCCACCGCCCGGCACTCTTTGCCACAACTGCGGCAAGGGTGGCCATTGGGCCAAGGATTGCCGCGGGAAGAAGAAGGGCGCGGCACATGTCGCGCAAGCGGAAGAGGAAGAAGGGGCACTCATGTACATCGCCGCGGACACTGAGGTATGCGCGTCGCCGGACTTGTGCTCTCATCCCACGTCGCCACCACAGGCTGTTCCGCAGGCTCGCGTCCACCTCGTCGAACGAAAGGTTCTGCTCCATCTCAATGAGGAGGAGCAGGAGGTTGTGGGGCCTCGGCGCTGGGTGCTCGACACTGGCGCGACGAACCACATGACGGGGTCGCGTTCTGTCTTCGCCGAGCTGAACACCAACGTCGCCAGGACTGTCAAGTTCGGTGACGGTTCAGTTGTCGCCATCGAAGGAAAAGGCACCGTGCTGTTCGCCCTGAAGAACGGAGAACACCGGCGTCTCGACGGCGTCTACTTCATCCCGAGGCTCACCACCAACATCATCAGCCTCGGGCAGATGGATGAGGATGGCCTCAAGGTGGACATCGAGTCCGGCTTCCTGCGCCTCTATGATCTGCAGCGCAGGCTACTTGCCAAGGTGCAGCGATCGGCAAGTCGGCTCTACTACCTCGACATGAATGTCGTGGCGCCAGTCTGCCTCACTGCCAGAGCCGGTGACGTCGCTTGGCGCTGGCATGAGAGGTATGGGCATCTCAATTTCCAGGCGCTGAGGAAGCTGGGACGCGACGAACTCGTGCGCGGGCTGCCGGTGGTTGATCACGTTGATCAGGTCTGTGAGGACTGCGTGCTGGCCAAGCAAAAGCGCACGTCGTTCCCGCAGACCGCGAAGTTCAGAGCTGAGGAGCAGCTTGAACTCGTCCATGGTGATCTGTGCGGGCCGATCAAGCCGCACACACTAGCCGGGAATGCCTATTTCCTGCTGCTGGTGGATGACATGAGCCGCTACATGTGGCTCACGCTTCTGCGCACTAAGGCGGACGCACCAGCGGCCATCATGGAGTTCCAAGCCCGTACCGAGCGTGAGACGGGCAAGAAACTCAAGGTCCTGCGAACTGACAATGGAGGCGAGTTTACCTCGGTCGAGTTCGCTTCTTACTGTGCAGGTGAGGGAGTCCAGCGCCACCTCTCGGCTCCTTACTCGCCGCACCAGAACGGCGTCGTAGAGCGCCGCAATCAGATGATTGCAGGCACGGCGCGGAGCATCCTGCGCGCACGTGGCGTGCCCGGACGTTTCTGGGGGGAGGCGGTCCACACTGCCGTGTATCTCCTTAACCGGGCACCGACGGCGGCGCTCGAAGGCAAGACCCCGTACCAGGCGTGGTACGGGAAGAAACCTCCAGTGCATTTTCTGAAGGTGTTCGGATGTGTCGCGTACATCAAGCGGCTGCGCCCACACGTCGCCAAGCTAGAAGACCGCGGCCAGAAGGTCGTCTTCATCGGCTACCAAAGCGGGTCCAAAGCGTATCGCTTCTACGACCCCGCGACGGAGCGCGTCCACGTCTCGAGAGACGCGGTCTTCGACGAGAGCACGCGCTGGGACTGGGGGAGTACATCTTCTGGATCCGATTCCGAGCCCTTCACCATCGAGGAGGAATACGAGCTTCCACTCCGAGCTGCTGGAACACCGTCGCCCAGCACGACGCGGGAAGCGTCCACGACGTCGTCCGCCACGCCGGAGTCACCCGCGGCCGTGGCGTTACCAGCATCTCCTGCGCCGGCTGGCACATCATCGCCGCGAACTCCGATCGTTCCCACGGGGACGCAGGCCGAGTTTGTCACTCCACTCAGCGACGACCCCAACCTCGACGCAGATGATGACGAGGACATGGTGCACCGGTACCGCAGGCTGGACAACATCATCGGCTCTGGAGCCGTTCCAGGCCTGGCGGACCGTGATAGAGTGGAGGCCGAGCTGCACTCGGTCAGTGTGGAGGAGCCACGGTCGGTGAAGGAGGCCGGAGGCGATCCAAACTGGATTGCCGCGATGGAGGAGGAGATGAACTCCATTCGGGAGAACGGGACCTGGTCCCTGGTGGAACTCCCGCGTGGCCACCGTGCCATTGGCCTCAAGTGGGTCTATAAGGTGAAGCGCGACGAGAACGGGAACGTGGCCAAATACAAGGCACGCCTCGTCGCCAAGGGTTATGTGCAGCGCCCTAGTATCGACTTTGAAGAAGTCTTCGCTCCTGTGGCTCGGTTGGAGTCGGTGCGACTGCTCCTCGCCATAGCAGCGCACTACGGCTGGGGCGTCCACCACATGGACGTCAAATCGGCATTCTTGAATGGTGATCTCTAGGAAGAGGTTTACGTTCAGCAACCGCCGGGGTTCGCCGAAGGCACGCACCAGCACAAGGTACTGCGCCTGCACAAGGCGCTGTATGGACTCCGGCAGGCGCCACGAGCGTGGAATCAGAAGCTCGACGCCTCGCTGTTGGCGCACGGCTTCACTCGCTGCATCAACGAGCACGGGATGTACACCCGTGGAGGAGGAGCTGCACGCCTGATCGTAGGCGTGTACGTGGATGATCTAATCATCACAGGTGGCAACGCTGGAGCGGTGAACAAGTTCAAAGCTGAGATGATGAACACGTTCCGTATGAGTGACCTCGGACTCCTCTCATACTACCTCGGTCTGGAGGTGACGCAGGGTGCGGGCGGCATCACCCTTCGGCAAGGAGCCTACGCCACTAAAATTCTTGAGAAGGCGGGGCTGGGCGCTTGCAAGCCGAGCGCCACTCCCATGGAGATGAAGCTCAAGCTGTTGAAGGAAGGAACGACACCGAGTGTTGACGCTACTGACTACCGCAGCCTCATCGGGAGCCTCAGGTACCTGTGCAACTCTAGACCTGACTTGGCCTACGCAGTTGGGTACTTGAGTCGATTCATGGAAGCACCTCGGGAGGAGCATCTTGCTGCCGTCAAGAGGGTGCTCCGCTATGTGGCAGGGACAGTACATTGGGGCTTGCACTACTGTCCCGGAAGAAGAACAGAAGGAGTCCCCAAGCTGGTTGGCTACTCTGACAGCGATCTCGCCGGAGACGTCAATGATCGGAAGAGCACTAGCGGGCTCATCTTCTTCCTTGCAGGTGGACCGGTTGCCTGGCAATCGGCCAAGCAGAAAGTGGTCGCGTTGTCCTCATGTGAGGCGGAATACATTGCGGCCGCCGGAGCTGCGTGTGAAGCAGTTTGGCTAGCACGCTTGATGGCTGAGCTCGTCGGAGGAGCTGTCTTTGCGCCGAAGCTCAAGGTAGACAACAAGTCTGCCATCTCCCTGATGAAGAACCCGGTGCATCATGACCGGAGTAAGCACATCGACGTGAAATTTCACTTCATCCGGGAATGCTATGAAAAGAAGCTGATCGACGTCGAATTTGTTGGCACTGAACTGCAGCTGGGAGACATTCTCACGAAAGCTCTTGGGCGTGTTCGGTTTCAGGAACTTCGTGGCGAGATCGGCATGAAGAATTTAGTCTAGCAGCTCTAGGGCTTAGGAGGAGAATGTTTTGAATAAGCCCTGAGCATCCTTTTTTTAGCAAGTAGGAAATTGATTAGCCGGCTGTGCTAAGAATGGCATGCCCCAGATTGTTGGGATGGCAACAATTGCGCACGAGCATGCTGTGATTGTATCAGCATTTTGTATCCATATTTAGCTTGTAATTTTGCTTTATATAGAAATGAAACATCAAGAGAAAAGCTGTCGCTTGCAGCACCAAAACATTTGCGTCCTCTGTGTTCGCGTGTGTCCACCCTCTCCCGATCGGAATTCTGTCAAGCTTGCGGTAGACGGCGACGAACTTGGCCTTGAAGGCACGGAAGGCGACCTTGTCCACCTCGGTGTCGCACAGATCCTCGTCCGCCTCCTCCAGCCGCTTCGCATGTTCCAGCATCTCCCGATTGCCCCGCTCCCTCGCCTCCAGCTCCTTGGACCCTTCCAGCCCAAATACCAGTTCCAGAGGCTTGGACGGCAACTGCTCCCGCTGCCGCTTGTCGTCTGACCCTAGAGGCAGAGGGCCGGCACAGGGGACCAAAACGCCGGCACGAACGGCAACTTACTCAGGGCCTCAGGGGTGTTTGGTTGACTCTTACCACTAAATTTAGACCTATTTAGTCTTATTCAGTTATTTTTATCCAAATACTACGATTAAATGGACTAAAAAGTGCATTAGCTAATTAGTCACCTAAGTGTTGCTAAAGGGACTAAAGCTCACTTTTTAGTCAGGCTGTCTCACATTTTAGTCACTTTGCAGCCAAACACTCTGACTAAAAGGGACTAAAAGGCCTCTTTTAGTCTATTTTAGTTTATCAAACTAAACAGAGGATGACTAAACTCTAGGAGCTAGTTTAGGTGACTTTAGGAGGTGTGAAACAAACACGCCTACCAAAGTAACCTTCACGGGCTGCCGTGGGATCCTCCTCCATCGCCCAGGCTTCCTCTGCCTCCCTGCTGTCGCCGACATGGCACCAGGCGACGACCCGCTCCCTCAGAATCCTTCTGAGCCTAAGGCCGGCGCCGAGCCCGGCGGTGCAGCAACGTTGCCTCCTTCCACGGGATCGTCTATGGTTTGGTCTTCCATATCTAGGTCGGGCTGATCGATCTACCAGAGCTAGAGGCGGGGGCGCCCCTCGGCGTCGCGGAGATGGTGGGAAGCACGGCGGAGGTGCGGTGAGCGAGGGCGGCGACGATCTGGGAGATAGCTGAGGCATGATGGGCCTTTTCTTTCTCAATGAGACACTGCATTGAATTCGGGTTTACTTGCATATGTACACCACTACTTCCCTACCAAGGGAGACCTGAGAGATTAGCTAGCTGCATTCTATATAACTATGCAAAAAAAAAAGGCATCACTAAGCTTGGACCAGTGTTTGTATTTTAGCCCCTAGGAGCTAACCCAATGCCGTCTGACGGCATGTCATTCAGCCCACTAACTCCAAGCCCAAAGATCTTTTGGCCCATAGTCATTTTCACACTTTTCCTCTCCTCACACAAGCAAAAACCCCGACCGGACCACACGCGCCGCCGCCGCGCCGCCGTTAAGCCTCCTCCACATGCCCGCCGACAAGCGCACGGAGGCCCTTCCACAACCATAGGCTGCCGCCGCGCTCCCCCGCCATGAGACCCTGCCCCACTTCGGATGCCCTTTCGACCACACATCCCCCTCCGCCTCCTGCCTCACCTCCAGCACCGCACTCCCCGCCCACCCAGACCTCCACGTAGACCGCTCTCCTACTCTCCCGCGGCGGCGTTGTCGGCGGCTGGAACAGAGTCCGAGGAGGAGGCGGTTGTGGGTAGGGACGCGCCTCTAGCCCCTCCCCGCGCAGGCGGGCCGGGAGGTGGACAGCCTGGGCGTGGCTGGGCACGGCAGGGGTCGCTCGATGAGAACAGGGCGGAGCTCGAGCGGAAGGCCTCTATCGCCGCACGGTTCAGGCACTGCCATGAGCTTCTGTGGCAGACTAGGTGGCGGGAGATGCGCGACGGGTTGGCCCAGATGGTGGACGAACAAGGTGAGCTCGGTGTGAGTGCTTGACTGCTTGTGTTTGTATATCTAAGTAGTTGTTGCTCTTGCCGGGAACATGAAAGCACAGTTATTCATGAATCCTAGCTGCAATTGCCATGCTCTTCCCTTAATTTTGTCTGAAGGAAACAGTATTTGCCAAGAGTGGGTTGCATTTTTCGTGCTGTTAATTATATTTTGATTAAATCTAGGGTCATCTGTTAATATACTGAAATTCCTATGCTGGTAATCGTATTTGTTTGAAATTTGTGATCATCTGTTACCGAGCTGCAACTTTCATGCTGCTAGAGTGCTAGTTGTATATTTGGTGGAAGTGTGAAGAGACAAACTATGTATCTAGACATAGCATATATCTAGGTGCATAGCAAAAGCTATGTATCTAAAAAAAGCCAAAACGACTTACAATTTGGAATGGAAGTAGTAGTAGTTTTGTCTGCAGAAAGCAAACTCATAGCAGGATCACTAGCCAAATTTTGCAGATTGTCACTTAGTGTATGCATAAATATTCTTTCACATGTCTTGAAAATGGTAGGATTTGTATCTCAATGCATGCAACCACACAAAACATTTAAACGTAACCTTTTCTGCATTCAATTTTACCATATCTTTTGCTGTAGGTTCTGATTCTGCTCCGACTCTATGTGATATTCTGTGGAGTGGATTCAGGGAGTGGGATTCAAGCAGCATTGTGTGGGATGCTCTAGCAAATAGTTATGCTAGAGCTCAGATGAATCATGACGCTCTTTATGTTCTTAGTAAAATGAGCAGCCTAAACATGCAAATCTCAATAACCACCTATGACAGTTTGTTGTACAGTCTAAGAAAGGCAGATGTGGCACTGGAGATTTTTAAAGAGATGGAGTCATGTGGTATTCCCCCCAGTGATTATTCCCATAGCATTCTCATAGATGGCCTCTGCAAGCAAGATAAAATTGGAGAAGCTTTATCTTTCCTTCAAGAGATTAGGAAAGAGGGGAAATTCATACCCTTGGGGATGACCTTTAACACCCTCATGTCTGCATTGTGCAATTGGGGGTTCATTCAGGATGCAAAATCAGTTTTCTGCCTGATGTTGAAGTATGGATTAAATCCGAGCAGGCACACATATTCAACCATTATACATGGTCTATGTAAAATAGGTTCTGTACGTGAAGCATTCAATATTTTTCAGAGTGTGACAGAAGAAGGAATGGAACTTGATATTGTCACTTGCAACAGCCTTATTAATGGCTTTCGCTTGCATGGTCATACAAGAGAAATTCCAAAAATGATTGAGATGATGAGGGGCCTAGGTGTCGAACCCGATATTGTTACTTATACTATACTTATTGCTGGCCACTGTGAAGGTGGTGATGTTGAAGAAGGGATGAAGATAAGAAAGGACATCTTAGGCCAAGGTATGGAGCTGAATATTGTCACATATAGCGTTCTTATCAATGCTCTCTTCAAGAAGGGCCTGTTCTATGAGGTCGAAAACCTACTTGGCGAGATATGCAGTATTGGTCTGGAATTGGATGTCATTGCATATTCCATCCTAATCCATGGGTACTCCAAGCTAGGAGAAATTGGAAGAGCACTTCAAGTCTGGAATCTAATGTGCTGTTCTCAGACGGTAACTCCAACTTCAGTAAACCATGTATCTATTCTTCTAGGCCTTTGCAAGAAAGGATTCCTTGATGAAGCAAGGTCATATTTGGAAACTATAGCTAGTAAATATCAGCCATCCGATGTAGTCCTCTACAATGTAGTTATTGATGGTTATGCAAAAGTGGGTGATATTGGTAATGCCGTTCAGCTGTATGATGCAATTATTATGGCTGGTATGTGCCCAACCATTGTAACATGCAATTCTCTTCTATATGGTTACTGCAAATTTGGGGATCTGCATATGGCAGAGAGCTATTTTACGGCTATTCAGTTAAGTGATCTGCTGCCAACAACAGTTACATACACCACCTTGATGGATGCACTCTCTGAAGCTGGGAAAGTTCATTCCATGCTAAGTCTTTTTAAAGAAATGACTGGAAAAGGTATCAAACCAAATGCAGTAGCTTACAGTGTAGTTATTAAAGGACTTTGTAAGCAGTTCATGTTTCATGATGCCAAGAATGTTCTTGATGATATGTGTAGAGAAGGTTTTGATGCTGATCCAATACCTTACAACACGCTTATACAAGGTTTTTGTGAAACGCAAGACGCCAAAAATGCTTTCGGTGTGTATGAACTAATGGTATTTCGTGGAGTGATGCCCACGCCTGTTACTTATAACTTGCTTGTTAATGTGCTGTGCTCAAAGGGACTAGTTATTCACGCTGAAATGAAACTGGAGTCCTTCAGAAAACAGGGTGCCAAGCTGAGAAAATTTGCATACACAACACTTATCAAAGCTCAATGTGCAAAAGGGATGCCTTACAAGGCTATTATGTGGTTTGGCAAGCTTCTAGATGCAGGGTTTGAGGCATCTATTGAAGACTTCAGTGCAGCAATCAACCGACTATGCAAAAGACAGTTCACCAAAGAAGCTTTGATGCTCGTACCGATCATGCTCTCTGTTGGTGTTTATCCAGATATTCAACTATACCGTGTATTGGGTACAGCTGTACAGAAGAAAAATGAGTTATTCTATTTACCCATATTGCAAGCCCTTGCTATCAAAGCTGGTATTTAGTACTTTGAGCATGTAAGTGAAACTGCCTGGTCACTGTTCTTAACAAGCCACATCACACAGGCTGACTAACCCCTTTTGTATTTTGTATCCATGTTTGTTGCTCTGCAGCTTGCGGTGTTCAGCTGCAATATCTGCCATGTTTGAATAGATGGGCATTTAGGACTGTTGCCCACTGTCAATCGCTGGGTCAGTATGATTGTGCCAAAGCACAAGGTTAGCTAAAGTTTTGACATCCATTTACATCATTACATGATGCGATCAGTATATTTTACCAAGAATGCTAAGATCCTAAGATCATAGTTTGTATTTGGTTTTACCACATGTTCTTGTGCAATTAGCGCCAATGAAAATGTACTTAACTTAAGGTTACCATTTTGGTACTATCCATTATCTTTCAGTTACATGTTTATGATACTGATTCTTATCATGATTTCTGAATTCAGACTTTACTATTACTAGATTTCGCTGGCTTGCGAAACTATTGACCTTGTGCATGTAAAGCAGTGTTCATGCAGGCAAATGCATGCATCAGCTATGAGCTATCCAGCTACACCTGCACACAAGCAAATATTTTGCCTAGTTATATGTGTCATGAAATGACTTGTTTTGTTTGAAAAAAAAAGGAATTGTTACTTTGCTAGTTTGCTTATTCTTTAATCTTTTACCAAGCAAGATGTGCAAACGTGAACTTGTATTTACGGTCCAATGGTGACGCAGAGATGGTGTGGAAACTAACTTGTTTCTTTTGGTAGGTCAAAGATATCTTTTCCTTGGCTGAATTTATCTTTTAGCCCTACTTAACTCTTTTCATGTTTTCATGTGCCGTGGCTTGGTAATGGGCCATCAAGTTCTAAGGGCTGAACTCGAATCCTAACTCGTGGGTTGTTTCTTTTGGATCATGTATGGGCTCTTCAAAGAAAGGGGCTGGATTAGATCAGAATTTATGTTAGAAGGATTGGATTCTCGACGTGGCCTCATGTAGCCGCGTGGATCTTGGATAGGAGGGAAAGGCCATTCGTCTCAGCACCCAGCACATAAGCCCGCCAGCTAGGGTTGAGCAGAGGCTGTGGCACTGTGCATCGCTGTGAAGCAGACTGCTCCTCCATCCTCTCCAATATCCTGCACCATTAGGGGTTCGGGTGACCCTGAGGATGGTGGTTACCTTGAAGATCCCGGTGCCATTGCTTCTTCGCTACTTGGCCTCTCCACCGCCAGCAACCGTCCCAGGTACGTACCATTCCTCCCCCAGTTTTCTCTATAATTGATCCCTCCTATCTCATAGCTACTCGTGATGCCCTGCATGTTTCACAGCTCTCCCAAGCGTTTGCTTCAAGCATGGACTGGGGAACAAATCTAGCTGCCCATTCTTGACGCCTTCCCGTCCAAGGAGGAGCAGGCAGGAACTCCAGCATACAGTGGTCCTTGGCGGCACCTTCGAGCGTCTCCATGACGGCCACCGCTGCCTTCTCAGAGTTTACTTGGATGCAGAGCAAATCAGGAGAGATGATTTAGAATCTCTCGGTTATGTTCTTATGTACTTTCTTAGGGGCAGGTTTGTTTGTTATCAATCTTTTCACCCATCTGTTGTAAACATGTAATGGTTCCACGCATGCTTCTGTGAATGGATGTAACATTTCATTGGTGCTTTTGTCTTTGAACAGCCTACCATGGCAGGAGCTGAAAGCAGGACCAAGATTCAGAAATATGACAAAATCAGAGAGAAATAGATGCTTATTCCTGTGGAGGTGGCTCATAAATTAACTCTCGACAATTCATTTTTTTTATGAGAACTGCAGTAGGCAGACATTCATAAATTCTTTATTATGGGTTAGGTACTCTGCAAATCGTATACATCAGAGTTTATCTCCTACTTTCACTACTGTCGTTCATTGTGGTTTTAAGACAAGCCTGATTATTCTTACCTGAAGAGACTATTCTGTGATCTCTTTATTCAGGAAGGTGTGATTTTAGTGCGCATGTTTATTATTCTTTTTGCATTTTCTACTAGAACATCCTGTAATTGGTATTTCTAATTGTGTTACTTATGCAGGATACCAGTTTGACTATGTGTTTGCTGGACCATTTTGAAGCATCCTCAGGCTGCAACCCGCGGATGAGGGTACGTAGTTGTCCTGTGTTTCTGTTTGATGGACTTATCCCATCTGTTTGCCATTATCTAGGCAAGTGAAAGAACTAGTGGAGGTGCTGGACCTTAAATGGATAAAGGGTGTGTTTGGTTCTGAGAGCCAACTCGCCTGACCTCACCTTGCCCTGCCGGCACAAACAACGAGAGGCTCGCCCAGGTCGGTGAGCCATTGGCTCTCTCCCGAAAGCAAGAGAAATCATTGCTAGCACAGACCCCGAGACAGGCAGGCAAGAAAACCAAACGGCTAGACTCAGCTAGAAATCTCGCTTGGCAAGGCAGCATAGTTTCGGTCCAAGAAACCAAACGTGCCCAAAATTGAGAAGACCCCAGGTTTGTGCTTCTGCTCTTGAAAATTTGTGTAACAAATCTATGATAAAAACCAGACATACGTTTGTGCATGCATGCTCCTTTTTGTGCAGGAGAGGCGTCTGGTAGAAGGAATCCTAGTGGTTCTGTGAATCCGAGTGGCAATTATGCTCAACAACCACATGAGACCATATCTATGTCATTAAAGGAAATTGTAAGTTAAACTTCCCTCCGCCCCTTGTATGATCTATGAACATTCAGTGATGTTGTATCTTTCCTCATGCAGTCCTCTGAATCTCATGAGCTTTCCTTGTGCATGTTGTGTTACTTGTAGCTGTACCTGCACTCTTGCTGTACAGGATAATATGTAGCCGCACTCCTCTATAGAAGTGGTTGAGGACAATATGATAAAAAATAGCAGTTGCTAGAACTATTTGTGTTTTCCTTGATTGATAGCTCATGCCCTGTTTTCCTGGATAAAAGAACTTTGTCAAGGACTGTACAATTCGTTGATGGCAGTATATATGGCCATCGGGCCGGCCCGGCTCGGGCACGGGCCAGGCACGGCCCGCTGGTGTCGGGCCGGCACGGCACGCCGTGCCCCCCGTGCCGTGCCTTACCGGGCCTCGTGCCCCGTTGACAGCCCAAGCACGGCCCCTCGGGCTGAAATTCGGGCCGTGCCGCCCGCACAGCCCGGCCAAAACTTGCGGGCCGTGCCAGCCCACAACCCAAATTGTAGAAAACCGCTCATCAGATTCTTAATCAACAGCACATTCATAATTTTGATAAGTCATTCACAGAATCACAAAAACAACTTAACTATTTAACAACTTAATAGCAAGACTCAAACACAACAAAAGACAGAGATTTAAAGATAGAAATGAGCTGTGTGCAATGGTGCCTCATTAAAAACCTTTTTGGGTAAAACTCACCCTTGTGAGAAACCCCAAAAAGGGAAAAAGAGTGCAGCACAGCTCTTATAATGTTCAAATGTTCACAATACAAATACCAGATACAAGCATTATGTCTCAACTCTCAAGCCTCACAGGTCTCAATCTCAACTCTCTCAAACTGAACTCTCAACTCTCAGCTCTCAGGTAGCAGCAGAAGCAGAAGCAACAGAAGCACTTGCAGATGTGCTAGCAGAAGGAGGCCCAGATCCATCTTCAGGAACATCAAGATACAGATTCTCAAAGGACTCTGCCAGCTCTTGGTTGTCAGCAGAATGTTGAAGTCTTCTATCACCCAGCTCCTAGTCCTTGATGCAAGCAAGCATCTCCACATGTTCAGGCAGAAGTCTTCGGCGCCGCTCCTCAATAATCCTTCCTGTTAAACTGAAACATGATTCTGAAAAGACAGTAGAAACAGGAACAGCCATAATATCTCTTGCCATTATAGAAAGAACAGGATAGGTTAGTTTGTGGTCACGCCACCAGAGAAGCAAATCAAAATCATCCTCATATGCAGTGACATTGTCACTATCCAGATAAGTTGTGAGCTCACAAGCAACAGAGGCAGCAGATTGAGTTGAAGTGGAGACAGAGGCAGGGGGAGGATGACCAACAACAGCTGATGATCCAGGGCCGCCAAAGATCCTTCCCCATGCTTGTATCCTCTTACCTGAGTTGACTGCAGGATGTACAGGCCTTTGAGTATTACCAGCACATTAAACAAACCTCTCAACTTAGCTCTAGGATCAAGAATGAAAGCAATAGAATATAACAGAGGTATATTTTCCCAGTACTTAAGATATTTAAGCTTCATAGGATAGACAACAACCATTAGATTTTGATCTTTTTCATTTTCATGCAAATGATGAGCAATGTCAAGCATATGGTGCAGAATTAGTGGACTAGTTGGATAGTAAACACCAGATAGAACACATGTTGATTCATAAAATAATTCCAGGAACTCCAATATCTTGGCAGCAATGAGCCAATGTCTTGGAGTCAACAATGTGCAGCCAAAATTTGCATTAATGAACACAGAAAAAACCTCCTTGTAAGGTAGCAAGTGTTTAAGCATAAGGTATGTAGCATTCCATCTCACATCTATATCTAAACCAAACTTTCTAGGTCTAACACCCTGAGCATTGCAATAATTCTTAAACATGGCAATTCTGTGATTAGATGAATTTAAGAAGTTAATAGCAGTTCTAAAATCCTCTGTGTAAGTTTTAAATCTCTTTAAACCAGATTTCACAATTAAATTAATGATATGACAAGCACAACGCTGTTGCATAAGATTATATTTACGCTTATTAGGATCTGATGAAGTAGGTGTTGGATCAGAACCTAAATAACATGCAAACATGGGTGTCAAAGTCTCCATTGCCTTAGCATTGGAGGAAGCATTGTCTAGAGTAACAGAATAAATCTTGTCAATCATACCAAATTCCTGAACCATACAAGCAATTTTTTCAGAAATGTTCTCACCAGTGTGCTTCACCTCAATCAACCTGAGGCCAATTACCTTTTTCTGTAGCTCCCAATCTGCACTCACATAATGTCAGAAATGTTCTCACCAGTGTGCTTCACCTCAATCAACCTGAGGCCAATTACCTTTTTCTGTAGCTCCCAATCTGCACTCACATAATGAGCAACTACACTAATGTAGTCCTCCTTAGCATTTCTAGACCATATGTCAGATGTCAAAGCAACAGATGATGCACCAGACAAAACATGATTCTTAAGCATATTACGACGTTCAGTAAATAGAGCACGAAGGTCTCTAGTGGTGGACTGTCTAGACACCCTACGAAACCTAGGGTTATGAGCACGTTGAATGTACTCCTCAAATGCATCTGTATCACCAATACCCAAAGGCAAATCAAGCCTAGCAATCAATCTGCAGAGTTCAGTTCTAGCTACCTCAAGTTTATAATCCCAGTTATGCACAGAACCATCAGGATTGTAAGATAGCCTAGATTGAACCCTGTCACGTTGATCAGTTTTCTGCCTACAAGAGTTCTGGTGCCTCTTCAAGTGACCAGTGCCAGCACTAGATCTAGCAGACAAGGTTGACTTACACATTTTACATTTAGCTTTAGTGCAAATCTGTACTCCATTCATAGTCTCAAATATCTCTTCAAAATCATCCCAAACAGGAGATTTACGCTTACCAACCTTACCATTACCAGCAGCAGCAACAGATGGAACAGAGCTGTTGGAGTTGGAGCCGACCGGGTTCGCAGACGTCGTCGCCCCTTCACCACCGTCGCCGTCTCCGAGATCGACACCGAACAACGCAGCAGCGTCATCACGGATGTCGTCGTCGTTCTCGCCCTCAGGGGCCATGCCAGGCGGAAGCTCGCCATCGTCTTCAGCCATGGCCGCCTCTCCAGCACCGTACCTCAACGGTGCGGGTGTGAAAGGACCTAGGATGCCGCCTAGAGGGGGGTGAATAGGCGTTTCTGAAAATTAACACCTTTAAATGCGGAAACAATTAGAAAGGGGGAGTTTCCAAAATGGAAACTCCAAATCAAGAGTACTACCACCCCTCACAAGTTAGCCACAAAGTAAACAAGGTATAAAGAATATATCTAGAAGCTACAACCCTGCAACACCAAGTTAGAACAGAGAATAAATATTTTCAGTGGAGGCAGGAAATACCGGACGTGTCCGGTATGAATACTGGACGTGTCCGGTATACACGATTTCTGCAGATCAGCCCCGAACTTGCTCCTTTCGATTTCTATCTTCAAACCAAACTGCAGGCACCTAATGGAGATGACAATATACACAGAGAACCTGCAGCACAGCTAGAGCAACACAAATATCAAATGAAATGCGAATTAAGACACGATATTTGTTTTACCGAAGTTCGGACTCGTTCGAGTCCTACTCTCCGTTGAGGGGGCTGCGGGCGACCCAGCGAAGGTCAGCCCTAGAGGGTACCACGAAGGTCACTCTAGCCAGAGTCTTTTCCAACTCCTTTTCCTCCTTCCACTAAATGATTCCGAGGCGGCGGAATCGACCGTTACAAACTTTCTGAAACAACCACAATCTCTCGGTTGCTCTCCGGCGACGCCTAGCCGTCTAGGACCGAAGAGTCCAAGAGTAACAAATGCGAATCACGAGATTGACAATATGCACAAGTGCTCAAGTGGTGGCTTGCTCTCTTTTTCAAATTCTTTCTCAACCCACAAATTGATTTTGCAATTTGGATCACACACTCACTAAGAGAGGGTTTAGGAGAGTTGGCAAGGCTCAAAAACATGTGTCTATCACAGCAGAATCAGCAGCCTCCAAAGGTGGAGGCTTGGGGGTATTTATAGCCCCCTTGAAAAACTAGCCGTTGCAATACCGGACATGTCCGGTATGCATACCGGACACGTCCGGTATGACTCACACTGCGCCAACGGTAACTAAGTTACAGTGAAGTTGTGAGGTGTCGGAACTCCCGAAGAATGCCGGGACTTCCGACCGTCGGAACTCCCGACTCAAGTCAGAACCCCCGACCCTCAGTAATTTTGAAAAACATGTAACTGAGTTAAAGTTAGTGAGGTGTCGGAACTCCCGACACATGTCGGAACTCCCGACCGTCGGAACTCCCGACTTACATCGGAACTCCCGACTCTCACGGCTTTTGAAAACTAGCCGTTGGCCTCTGGTCATCCATACCGGACACGTCCGGTATGAATACCGGACATGTCCGGTATGACCAGGACAGTGAACCCTCCAAGTCAGTTGAAGTGCGACACGTCGGAACTCCCGACCCATGCCAGGACTCCCGACCGTCGGAACTCCCGACCTGCGTCGGAACTCCCGACGAACCAACCCGAGAACAACAGGTATACAGCTGCTGGACAAATACCGGACACGTCCGGTATGAATACCGGACACGTCCGGTATTGCCAGACCAGCAAGTGATCAGTTAGCACTTTTGTCGCTCAAATACTCAAAACTCACATGGGTTGGCTTGAGCACTTATGAAACATTATCTATCAACATGATGCATCCCTCTTAATAGTACGGCATACCTATTAAACTCAAGATAAACGGAAATATGAATTTGTACCACTTGAGTTGTTCTTTTGAATTGATGCCGTCCTTTCCAATCTTCATCAAGTAAGGGTGCTAACATGTTGATGTTGATCTTTTCACTTGAGCATAGCCATCTTGAGCATGTGACTTGATTCCATTCATCAAGTTTGAATAATCCCAGATGTATCAAGTCACTTCCATCAAATACTTCATTATAGATTTTATCCTTCACATAAATATGACCATCTTAGCTTGATTAGTACCTCAACTAAATGCAAGTACTTTCTTCTTCACCCTAGCTAGGTTCTTCGGCCGCCAAGCCGTCGCTTGCCCTTCACCCTTGCTTAGTACCTCGAAGCCTTTCCTTGCTATCTTCACCATCTCAAGCCATCAAGTCACATCTTGTGTTGAATCATCCATTCATATGTATTGTTATCTTTTTCATTTTAATTTTGCAAGCTTCAAATATGAGACCATTCCATATGCAATCCCTCATGTCTCATTAACTAATAATCATGAGCTTGCTTTCACATAGTACATAGAAATCCCACAAGAAATAAGCCTTCACATGATTTCCATTTGCATTGTTGTCTTGTGCTTGAACTAGATTGTTTATACAACAATACATCATTTTGGCTTTCATTAAGTACCTGTGAGATAACCTATTACCTGTTCACACTTAGCAAACGGGTTAGTCCTTTAATCATGTTATCATTCAATCATCCAAAACCCACAAAAGGGCTAGATGCACTTTCAATCTCCTCCTTTTTGGTGATTGATGACAACTTGATTAAAGCTTACAAAATGATATAAGCATTTAAACTTTTGGATTCAATGATTTATGAGAGGCTCCCCCTTAATATGTGCTTATGATTAGAATCCACAAAATGACCTCAAATGTCAATTGCACATACTAAAACAAATAGGAGACTCCCCCTAGATCATTGCATCCGTGGGGTGCATGTGTGTGTGACAAAGAAGAACCGTGATGCATATGACATGATATATCATACAAGAATAAATATAAAGGCATCACATCAAATATTTTCATTCTAGCATGCATAGTCCTTATGAAAATAAATATGACACATGTAATTCACACATAGCACTCATTACAAATTTTCTCAAGTCCAGAAACCACTGATATATATAGATAAAGATCATGTCTCAAGAGATACATAGATAAAGCATAAGTAAGTCTCATCTCTCTCATGATACAATCTATCTCAAATCCAAGATACATCAATGAAGCTCAGAAACAAACTACAGCCTGCAGTACATATCTTCAGGTACAAAGATAAGCAAATGAAACTATCCTGAAGCTTTAATCAGTCTCTCTCCCCCTTTGTCATCTATCACCACAGAGGTCCAACAATGACATACTAAGGACAAAGGGGCTACAAGCTGTCACGGAAAGCTGAGATCACTCATCATCATCATCATCTCGACCAGCATCCTCATCATCTGAGCGTGCAACACTGGCTGGACGAGAACCACCCACACCAGACGCGTCATAGCCACCAGACCCGTAGAAGCCACCACCACCTGTCAGGTCACTCCACCAATCTGTAGCATAATCGTCTGCAGTGCTGGGACGTGGCTGAGAGTGAGTAGGCACACGAGCCTGAAGTGGTAGAGTGTCAGGGTGCTCAGGTGCCTGCTGCTGCTGCTGTCGCTGTATGAACTCAACATACTCTCTATCATATCTAGCCTGCTGCTGCTCCTCAGTCTCAGGCTCACTAGCTGCCTCATCTGATAGAGGAGACCTAGGAGGATCAAGCTCAAGATTAGAAGCAATTTGCTTCAAAGTCCGAGTGTCCTTCCTCCTAGCCTCCCTCTCCTTCTGCTGCCTGGTCTGGATGTCACGGCACATCCCAAATATGGAGCTGAAAAGCCTGCGGAAAGGCGAAGGAGGACTGCCACGGCGTGAAGTAGAACGTGAAGGAGCACGCGGTGAAGGTGAAGCTCCTGCTGGTGCACCACTCCCAGGTGCATCTTCCTCTGGTGCTGCTGCTGCTCCTCCTGGTCCCGCTGGAGGTAACCCGGTCTCAGGCAGATCTGCAATAATCTTCAGGGCCTTGTGAATCTTATCATACTCAAATGTGTGCCCTGTCACCTGCTCAATCATATGCATGATATAAGGAGCAAAACCACAGCCCTTAAGGGGCCTCTCTCCAACACTCCTGATCTCGGACCAAATAAAGTCAAACACGCTGAAGGGCCGAGCATCAGGTGCCATCCTGTGGAGTAGGTTCCTGGAGTAATCAGCAATGGTGCCCTTGTCTCCACCCTTGCAGTCAATAGTCTTCCTGAACATCCTGTCCAGGTACCTGTAGGTAGGGTGAAGACCTAGAACCTTCCCCACAGCTCCTCTCTGACCACCAGGAGGATACATATATGCGAGCTGCTCAGGAGGTAACACCTGCTCGGTGTGGATCCTGTCCCTCTGGAGATCATCCTCAGAGAAGCCAAGCTGGGCGGCAAAAACATCATAGTCAACACTGTACCACTGGCCCTCAAGCATCCAGTGCATCCGCCTCTCATCCTCCTCAACGAACAGAGTAGCATAGAACTGAGCTACTACCTCTGTGTTCCAGTCATGCTGGAACTCCATGATCTCATAAACTCCTGTGCTCTGGCAGATGGCAATAGCATGATCAACTGAGGCCTTCTGCAACTCTCTAATATATTGCCAGTCAATCCACTGAGACCTGGCAATTACTGGGTTCCTGGTAAGAATCACACTGGAGTAGAAGTCCAAGTGAAAGGCGGTCTGGAAGCGGTGATCGTACTGAACCTTAGGTAAGTTTCTCGGATCAACCCTTCGCTCATCTCTAGCCTTCCTGGTCATACCCTTTCCCCTGTAGTCAACTCTGGAAACATAGGAGGGCACATTGGGCAGACGTGTCTCAAGAAGACCATAATGCATCCCCTGACCAGGCTGGTGCTGAACTGGAGGAACGGACTCCTCCTCCTCAATCTCCTGCTCCTCATCTGAGCTGTCACCATCTGATCCTCTGTCAGTGCTCTTTCTCTTTCTTTCATCTCTAGACTCCACTCTAAACTCATCAGTGTCTGTGTCAGAAGAAGAGCTCCCGGACCCCTCTGCATACTGAGCTGTTGCACTAGAGGCAGCCCTGGTGGACCTCCTGCTGGTTGGCTGAAATCCAGGATGCATATCCTGTCTCGCCTTCTTGTACTTCTCAAGTGCTGGATCATGCCTGTGCTTGGACCTCGGCTGCTGTCGTCCACTCATGGCTGCTG
This sequence comes from Miscanthus floridulus, assembly GCF_019320115.1. Taxonomy (NCBI): domain Eukaryota; kingdom Viridiplantae; phylum Streptophyta; class Magnoliopsida; order Poales; family Poaceae; genus Miscanthus; species Miscanthus floridulus. The sequence continues at coordinate 60,171,513 of NC_089580.1, read as the reverse complement.
TCCTGTATCCAAATATTTCCAAATAATTTTAGATACATGCCCATAGCTTATTCTTGAATTGTAGTTAGACATAGATTCTTTTATCCAAGGTTTTACAATCACCTCGACACACCGTTGTCACAAGGTTTGCAAAACATAGATACAAAAGAAACTAAGCCTAACAAACCATTCAGATAGGATTGAGTCAGAGAACAGCAGGGAGTCTGCTCTGCTGGGCCATACCGGACACGTCCGGTAGCATACCGGACACGTCCGGTATGGGCGACCAGCAACCCTAACCGGGGTTTCTCGATTCAAACCACCACGGATCAATTCCAAACTTTGGGCATTGCTTCTATATCACCAATGTAGCATATTGACCGAAGGAATTTTAAAATCTTGCATTGACCATGTAGATCGGACGAGGTCCGTGATTAGGGTACCTTGAGAGGAGAGAAGACAGAGTGATGTGAAATCCAAATCCACGGGCCTTCAATTCTTGATCCAAGTCTTCTCCAATGCAATCTCCCTCTCTCTCTTTTCCTTGATGAGATCCTTGGTCGCCCTAGGGGAGAAGAAGGGCGTCGGCTGGTTGGTTTGGAGGAGGCAAGTCTGTTTGGGCCGAAGGGGTAAGCTCTGTTTTTATAATCCCGCTCATACCGGACACGTCCGGTAGCATACCGGACACGTCCGGTATACGTGGGCTGGCCCAAATAATTCCAAAATGTTTTCTCACTCTTCCAAACCCTTTCTCTGTTGTTGCTCAGTCCAAAAAGGTGTATGATCTTGATCCAAACCGAGTACTATCACTTTTCTTATCAAATGCCATCAATTTATTTTCTCTTTTCCAAATAAATGGCATAAACAATAATTCGCTTGCTTGAGAGAGATAAAGTGAGACAAAGTAGATTGTGGACTTAAGAGAGCCATGTCATGTGTGATTAGCCAATCAAACAATCAAGGAGAGCTATAATCATCACATGGCAAGGCTAGGTCACAAAGACCAAGATTCAAATAGTTTTTCAAATTCACACTTCCTACTCATGCTAGTTAGGGATTTTTGAAAAACATCTCTCCTATGTCACACAAATGCACATTCTAACATATACAGGGCCTTAGATGCACTTACAATGTATGTATGTAAACACATACCTTTGCCTTGAGCCCGCAAGAATATCACTAAGAAGACAAGCAGCATGATGATCTTTATGTTGACCTCAATTGCCAAATAATCATGCTAGATACATTTTCATCCAAAGAACTACAAAGAATGCTAGATAAATTTGTTAGTCCACAATGGTGCAAAATGGAAATTTAGCTCCCCCTAAATAAGTGCTTCACGTATTTTGAATGACTTTTAACAAGCACTTTTATTCTAATAAGAAATTTGAGAGCCAATTTTTCATTTTGACCATAAACCAAATAAGATTGCCATAGTTAAAAGTGAGTTTAAGCGATGCTCACAATCCACTTAGATTTGATAAAACACAAGCTTCTGAGTAAGTTAGGGATATATAAAAAATATATGGATCGAATACTCACTTGGAATACAATTAGTGTTCTGGTCCATGCAATACCGGACATGTCCGGTAGTATACCGGACACGTCCGGAATACACAGAACAGAAACACTGACTTCTGTCCCTGTCCATACCGGACACGTCCGATAGTAATGCCGGACACGTCCGATAGGTGAAAGACAGAACCAATTAAGTTGCTGCTTGTGATTCTTCGTTTTAACTGTAATATTTATTTATTGTATACTTGCATCTCAACAAATAAATTACTCTACTAGAGAGCTAATAAAAGCATCATATGGCAAACATGATGAATCTCAAGTGAAATTAATTAGCCACTTTCATTATTTCACAAATGTACTTATTTGTGAACTATAGAACATGAAATGAACAAGATGGCTATCCTAAAAGGTTTAGGTACGTGTTACCAATGGTGAGGATGAAATATATGAGATGTTCATCGTATTATCTTCGGGTCAACCATATAAGGGATTAAGATAAGAATTGGTTGATAGATTGAGTGAATATAGTCAAATTGCTTGCTCAACCACCCCGAGGTGTTCATCTCATCACCAAGTACCTACATCATTAACCTAAGCACACTTTGGTACCCAACTCTTGTTGGGTCCTTTTGAGTTAGTCAATAAGTGCTTAGGCACCCAAATAGCTTTAGCATTAGTTTGTGGTGAACACATCACCTTACTAGTGCTAACTCCATTTGTGGTCTTCCTAAGCATATCATTATAAACAAATGTGTTTGCCTTAGGAGTTTTACCATTTGGGCGTTCATAGCTTAGATGCCCCTTTCTTCTACAAGCATAACATATGCGGCCTTTGTGTGCTCTATGCTTGATTTGCTTGTATGGACATCTATCAACCTTGTGGCCCATCTCATTGCACCCATAGCATCTTCTAGTTGCAACTTGGGCTTTCTTTCTTGCTTCTTTGTACATTGGGCATTTCTTGGTAGAAGCCTTTTGATTGGCGGCTTCAACTTTGTTGGCCCAACTCTTGTGTGGACACATAGCCCACTCATGTCCATACAATCCACAACCATAGCACATCCTTTTTCTATGTTTCTTGCTCTTGGTTGTGTTGGCCTTGCTTGAGATGTGATTCTTTTGTTGGGCTTTGGAGGAAGCAAGGTTTGAACCCTTCTCAAGCTTCTTCACCATGTTATCACGGTTATCTTGAGAAGGTTGTGCTTTCTCCTTACCCTTCAATCGAATTACATCTTTCTTTAATCTTTGCACTTCTTCTTTGAGCTCTATGTTTTCTATAATATTTAGCTCAATCGAAGATTGGCTTGCTTGAGTAGCACATTCATTAGTACAAGAAATATTTAATTGAGATGGTGTACTAGTGAGCGGATGTGTGAGAGGTTGAGAGAATTTTACCGATGTAATCACAACCTCATGAGCCACCTCAAGCATGATGCTTGATTCTACTACTTCCTCATGAGAGCACTTTAGATGATCATAATTTGCTTGTAGCTCATTATACTTGCTTGATAGTTCATCTAGCCTTGCCTTGAGCTCAAAGTTTTCCTTCTCTAGTTGTGAAACACTAGAAGAGGAGTTAGTAACTAAAGCATGCTCAATTGATAATTTTTCATACCTCTCATTAATTGCCTTTAGCTCTTGCAATTTGGAGATGAGAAACTTTTCTTGATTTTGAAGCGATTGCTCTTGCTTCTCAATCTCTTCTTCAAGCTCATCATTCTTTTCAACTATCTTCATGATGATGAACTTATCTTTATGGTTGAGATGATCAAGGTTGTAGTTGTCTTCAACTTCAACATCACTCTTATCTTGATCATCTACTTGTGCTTTCTCCTTTTCTTGATCTTTCTTGTTATTCTTCTTCTTGCTTTTCTTGGCCATGAGACACAAGTGATGAGTATCATGAGATACTGAGGTTGACTCATCACTTGGTCGCCATCGGGCTTGAGCATCGCTGCAAACAGCTGCTTGCTGGTCTGCTGCCTCGGCCATACCGGACACGTCCGGTATGTGCAGGCAGACAGCACGTCATGTGCTGCTTACACCTCTTGCTCCGGCTCGGTACTCTTGAGGTCTTGTGAGGCTTCTTCGCTGTATGAAGATACAATGGACACACTTTCCATTGACTCGATCTCAAGTGCATCATCACATTTGGATTTTCCATATAAATCAAAAAGTCTAGTCCAAATGAGATGAGCACTCTCCGGAGGTGGTTGTCCATTGAATATTGCCTCATCTTGAACCTCTACACTTAATGTACTTAAAATGACATTAATAGCTTGAGCATTGAGTTGCACGCATATCTCTTCCTCTTTTGACAAATTTTTGTAGTTGCTCCAATCAACTATAGAAAGAGGTATGCTTGCATCCACAATATGCTCAACAAGAGGACTAATATCTCTAAAAGCATTGAGTACATTAATTGACCAAGGTAGAAAGTTTGAACCATCATTTTGGAGAAGCACCGGCTCCAACTCGACAGGCGTCGACATCCTTTTCTCACGGCGGTGAAGCTTTAGGTGAGAACCAAGCTCTGATACCAATTGAAAGGACCTAGGACGCCGCCTAGAGGGGGGTGAATAGGCGTTTCTGAAAATTAACACCTTTAAATGCGGAAACAATTAGAAAGGGGGAGTTTCTAAAATGGAAACTCCAAATCAAGAGTACTACCACCCCTCACAAGTTAGCCACAAAGTAAACAAGGTATAAAGAATATATCTAGAAGCTACAACCCTGCAACACCAAGTTAGAACAGCGAATAAATATTTTCAGTGGAGGCAGGAAATACCGGACGTGTCCGGTATGAATACCGGACGTGTCCGGTATACACGATTTCTGCAGATCAACCCCGAACTTGCTCCTTTCGATTTCTATCTTCAAACCAAACTGTAGGCACCTAATGGAGATGACAATATACACAGAGAACCTGCAGCACAGCTAGAGCAACACAAATATCAAATGAAATGCGAATTAAGACACGATATTTGTTTTACCGAAGTTCGGACTCGTTCGAGTCCTACTCTCCGTTGAGGGGGCTGCGGGCGACCCAGCGAAGGTCAGCCCTAGAGGGTACCACGAAGGTCACTCTAGCCGGAGTCTTTTCCAACTCCTTTTCCTCCTTCCACTAAATGATTCCGAGGCGGCGGAATCGACCGTTACAAACTTTCCGAAACAACCACAATCTCTCGGTTGCTCTCCGGCGACGCCTAGCCGTCTAGGACCGAAGAGTCCAAGAGTAACAAATGCGAATCACGAGATTGACAATATGCACAAGTGCTCAAGTGGTGGCTTGCTCTCTTTTTCAAATTCTTTCTCAACCCACAAATTGATTTTGCAATTTGGATCACACACTCACTAAGAGAGGGTTTAGGAGAGTTGGCAAGGCTCAAAAACGTGTGTCTATCACAGCAGAATCAGCAGCCTCCAAAGGTGGAGGCTTGGGGGTATTTATAGCCCCCTTGAAAAACTAGCCGTTTTATAGCCGTTGCAATACCGGACATGTCCGGTATGCATACCGGACACGTCCGGTATGACTCACACTGCGCCAACGGTAACTAAGTTACAGTGAAGTTGTGAGGTGTCGGAACTCCCGAAGAATGCCGGGACTTCTTCCGACCGTCGGAACTCCCGACCCTCAGTAATTTTGAAAAACATGTAACTGAGTTAAAGTTAGTGAGGTGTCGGAACTCCCGACACATGTCGGAATTCCCGACTTACGTCGGAACTCCCGACTCTCACGGCTTTTGAAAACTAGCCGTTGGCCTTTGGTCATCCATACCGGACACATCCGGTATGAATACCGGACATGTTCGGTATGACCAGGACAGTGAACCCTCCAAGTCAGTTGAAGTGCGACACGTCGGAACTCCCGACCCATGCCAGGACTCCCGACCGTCGGAACTCCCGACCTGCGTCGGAACTCCCGACGAACCAACCCGAGAACAACAGGTATACAGCTGCTGGACAAATACCGGACACGTCCGATATGAATACCGGACACGTCCGGTATGAATACCGGACACGTCCGGTATTGCCAGACCAGCAAGTGATCAGTTAGCACTTTTGTCGCTCAAATACTCAAAACTCACATGGGTTGGCTTGAGCACTTATGAAACATTATCTATCAACATGATGCATCCCTCTTAATAGTACGGCATACCTATTAAACTCAAGATAAACGGAAATATGAATTTGTACCACTTGAGTTGTTCTTTTGAATTGATGCCGTCCTTTCCAATCTTCATCAAGTAAGGGTGCTAACATGTTGATGTTGATCTTTTCACTTGAGCATAGCCATCTTGAGCATGTGACTTGATTCCATTCATCAAGTTTGAATAATCCCAGATGTATCAAGTCACTTCCATCAAATACTTCATTATAGATTTTATCCTTCACATAAATATGACCATCTTAGCTTGATTAGTACCTCAACTAAATGCAAGTACTTTCTTCTTCACCCTAGCTAGGTTCTTCGGCCACCAAGCCGTCGCTTGCCCTTCACCCTTGCTTAGTACCTCGAAGCCTTTCCTTGCTATCTTCACCATCTCAAGCCATCAAGTCACATCTTGTGTTGAATCATCCATTCATATGTATTGTTATCTTTTTCATTTTAATTTTGCAAGCTTCAAATATGAGACCATTCCATATGCAATCCCTCATGTCTCATTAACTAATAATCATGAGCTTGCTTTCACATAGTACATAGAAATCCCACAAGAAATAAGCCTTCACATGATTTCCATTTGCATTGTTGTCTTGTGCTTGAACTAGATTGTTTATACAACAATACATTATTTTGGCTTTCATTAAGTACCTGTGAGATAACCTATTACCTGTTCACACTTAGCAAACGGGTTAGTCCTTTAATCATGTTGTCATTCAATCATCCAAAACCCACAAAAGGGCTAGATGCACTTTCAGGGTGGCCGCCTTGCTCCTCGCTCTATGCCGCAGCTAGAGCTTGAAGCATCGGCTACCGACCTGCGAAGGAGGAAGGAATAGATCAGTTAGAGATCTCATCAAAAAAAGAAGAAAGATGGGGATTAGGGTTAGCCGGTTAGGGTTAGGGTTAGGTGCTTACCTTCGCAACCGGAGCCCGGTGCCGGAGAAGAAGACGACGACGGCCCCGCGGACAGAGAAGACGACACAAGGTCAGCAAGGACGGCGAGCGGCGGAGGAGGGACAAACGGGGTCAACAAACTCACATAATCACCGAGATCTAGATGGGAGAAAGGTAGATGGAGAAGGGAGAGGTAGAGAGGGTGAGGAGCACGCCGGCAGCGGCGGTTCGAGGTCACCGGAGTCGGGGTCGACGACGACACAGTGGATACGGTCATACGGCGAGGCGAGAGTGCGAGCGGCGGCTGCGGCGCAGTGGACTGGAGAGTGGAGAGCAGGAGAGGAGAAGAGTCAATCGAGTGATTTAGGTTTAGGGTTTGTGAGGGGCGCGGGCGTCGGCTGCCTGCCTGCCTCGCGCTTATATGGCAGGGGGAGGCCGGGAGGCCAAAGCGCCGTTGGCCGCTGGGCCGCTAGCAGGCCGCGCGGGAGCCGGGAGCTGCTGTCGGGCCGACCTCGGACCGACGGCTTATTACCGTGCCGGGCCGTGCCAGCCCGCGGGCTTGCGCAACGGCCCAGGCACGGCCTGTAGCTGCGTGCCAGGCCAGCCCGGGCCCAGAGACCCTTGTGCCGGGCCGGACTCGTGTCGGGTCAAATTAGCGGGCCGTGGGCCGGGCTACCGGGCCTCGGGCTGCATGGCCAAGTATAGATGGCAGCTGCCTGAACTTCTATCATAGAGCAGTTCCATTTTCTAGCATCGATTTGTGTTTTTGCACCAACACCTGTGTGTTATGTGTGGCAGATTAGTTTTAGCTCCTTTTTGCTCTATAAATTTGTAATAGGTAGCAACTCTTCACGTTATAGTGTTATACACAACCCTTTAATCAGCTGGTGATTGCTTCCAATTTTGTGCACAATGCTCTTGTTGAGGACCAAACCTCCTAATCAGAGTCATAATACAGCCGAAGGTGCTATTTTCATATTCATCGACAGTGGTTTACATACAAGTGTCTAGTGAGTACATTTGCTGATGTGTTTGTTCAAGGGTTTTGTGGGCTTTATATAAACTTTGTTGGAAGCCATGTGAGGACTCCATTGATTGATCGTTAATCCCTTCGGGTTTTTTTTTTACGATTATACAGTACAACGCAGACACTCACAACCCACGCACACTCTCCCCTTCGAATACACGCATGTAAACCCTACCCCTATGCATCTTCGAAGATTGGGCCGGCAATTCTCGAGATTGACGAAATCATCAAAGGCACCTCGCTGTAGACGGGAACGCCGTCTACCACTGAAAGCACGACGTTGTTAAATCCTGAAAAAATTGCTTTCACGGGGAGTTAAACCTAGAACTTGAGGTGCTATAGGCTCTTGTAATCACTAGGCTACAGGTCCTTTCGCAATCGCTAATCTCTTTGTTGCTGCAGTGCAATGTGTTAAAAGAAAATCGTTGTTCCTCGGTTCAATCCCCGGCAAAAAGAAGAAACATGACAAGAGCTGTTGACTGTGTTGAGATCCCTAATTAAGTTGTTCTCATCGGTTCATTCCATGAGGTCTTGTGATGTATATTTGTAATAGTTGATGAACTCCGTATTTGTGGACTTCCTAATGATTAGGAAAAAAAAATATAATTGTTCTCGTGTACTTGTAGTTTTTTTGTGCAGCCGTACACTATTCCACACGGTTGAATTTGTGCGGCTGCTTAATTCACGTGCGAGAGCCCACGGATTCAGGTACACATGTGGCTTGCTTGCTTGTCTGGTGGGCCGAATTTTTTATATTTTAGCTTTTTTTTAAGTTTCTCACAAATAAACTCCTGGCGGAAAGAATTCAGAAAATAAATCCTTAGCTCGGCGTCATTGGTGCTGGCGTCGAGCCGAGACGTGTTAGCTCGGTGCCAGCATCAATGGCGCCGAGCTAAGGGTTCATTTTTTAAATTCTTTCCGTCAAGAGTCTATTTGTGAAAAAACTTTTAAAAAAAAACTAAAATATAAAAAATTCGGTCCGGTGGGCAACGCTTGCTCTGATAGCCCTGTTCCTAGAGTAGGATCAGCCTGTGGGCTCAAAAAGGATCAGAGGCGTATTAAGGATGGTGTAACTTTAAGGGCCAGAATCGGATTGAGCTGAATGAAATCAGTAGGGGTTGGGCTCAGTCCCAAATAACCGATAGGATTGGAGTGGGGTTGGGGTCGGATCCTGGCCCATTATCAGGTAACTGGCTTATCTTTTAGATATATATAACCACACAATTTTTGTAATGTCTAACTAACATCAGACCTATGATTGTTTTGTACGATATAAAGCTCTTACTGATAGGAATGATGTTCTGTATATCCTGGTGCACCATCAAGTATTCAAGGAGGATTACTAGTAATAGCAGTAGCAATTAAAGAATGGGAAATGAAGTGCCGGCCCATATGCCATTTGATATCTTTCTGTTTTGCTCCTATTCAAGAGTCAGAATGTATGTCTGCTTTCGATGAGCAGAGTTTAGGAGTCCTTTATCTGAGTGTTTGTTTAGTTCGCGAATTTTAGAAATTTGGCTACCGTAGCACTTTCGTTTTTATTTGGTAATTATTGTTCAATTATGGACTAATTAGGCTCAAAACGTTCGTCTCGCAATTTTCAACCAAACTGTGCAATTAGTTTTTTTTTTCGTCTACATTTAATGCTCCATGTACGTATCGCAAGATTCGATGTGATGGCTACTATAGCACTTTTTGGGAAAGTTTTTGAGAGCTAAACAAGCGGTGAGAAGAAATGTGTTCTCTTCTTCATAAACCCATTAATGAGACAGGCTGGCAGATGGCGCTAAGAATTTAATCTGAGCCATCAGCATCTACAACCACCACTTTGACGTCGGTGGCTGGAGCTTGCAATGAAGAAAGATAGCACAACGTAGTGGGGTGCAGTCTGCAGTGAGGCTGTGGAAACAATACATCGACACCAGAAGCTCACCAGAGGTACGGTTCTATGAACTAATTTGTGGCTCATAGAATCACCGGCTCAAGCGAGTGAACCACTCATCACATCAGTCTTGTCGAGCACCCGCTAGTGTTGTCGAGCACCCACTAGTCATGTCAACCACAAACGAGCGTTGTCCGTCCCCATACACTATGGCTGAAGCTAGAAGAAGAAGAGAGAACACAGCAAGATGTAGGCACATACAAGGTGTAGTAACTAGATAACATACAGGGCTGACTCTGCGCCGACCACTGTACGTGCCGCACACAATACAAGAAGAAGGTGAGCCGTGCGACGCCTGCACCTGCAGCGGCTACAGTATCACAGCAGGGGGCCTTTCGACGCCGTCTTTCCTTGTTGTATTCACACAAGGTAGCAGTAGATTATCTAACAATCTTCCTTTAATCCTACTGCTAACCTTTGTACCTCCTCCATGCCGATCATCTCCTTCAGCTTCGTGAGTCGAAGACATCCGAGCGGCTTGGTGAGGACGTCCGTGAGTTACCGACCAGTTTCGACGAACTCGATAATGATCTGCCCTCCATCGACACAGTCCATGAGGAAGTGGAACTTCACGTCGATGTGTTTACTTCGGTCGTGCAGAACCGAATTCTTCGCGAGGGCGATGGCAGGCTTGTTGTCCACTATCAGTGCTGGTGGGTGAGCTTCCACGCCGGTCAGCTCGCCCAGCAGCCGGCATAGCCACACAACTTGGCACGCAGTTGTGGCCGCCGCTACGTACTCTGCCTTGCACGTAGATAGCGCCACCACCTTTTGTTTTAGCGACAGCTACGAAATTGGGGCCGACCCGAGGAAGACGAGCACGCCAGAGGTGCTCCGTCGTCCGTCGATGTCCCCCGCCATGTCTGCATCGCTGAACACAGTGAGCTGCAGCCTACTTCCGTCGGTCTTTGTGAAGATGATCCCTTGATCCACCGCCCCCTTGACGTAGCGTAGTAGCCGCTTCACCACAGCCCAGTGATCCTCTCTGGGATCCTCCATGAAGCGACTGGCGTAGCCCATGGTGAACGCAATGTCCGGCCTCGTGTGGACTAGGTAGCGCAGATCGCCAACGATGCTCCGGTAGAGTGTTGCATCCACCTTCGCCGTGGTGCTGGCCTTCGTCAGCTTTAGTCGCTCCTCCATTGGAGTCACACATGGCTTGCACTCAGCCATGCCGCTCCTCTCCAACAGCATGGAGGCATACGTGCTATGACCGAGCGTGAGTTCCTCCTTCCCCTGTCTCACCTCGATGCCGAAGTAGTAGGAGAGTGCGCCGAGATCGCTCATTCAAAAATGAGCCGCCATCTCGCGCTTGAAGCTATTGATGTCCTCCGTGCGCGCGCCGATGACGATCAGGTCGTCCACATACACGCCGACGATAAGCTCCTCCTTCCCCCGTCATCACGTGTAGAGCACGTGCTCGGTTGCGCACCTTTGAAATCCAAGCTCGCCTAGCGTGGCGTCAAGCTTGGCGTTCCATGCTCGAGGAGCCTGCCACAGCCCGTAGAGTGCATTGCGCAGTCAGAGCACCCTGTGCTCCTCTCCCTTGACGGTGAAACCTGGAGGTTGCCTGACGAAGACCGTCTCCGCCAGTTCGCCGTTGACGAGGGCCAATTAACGTCCAAGTGATGGACGCGCTAGTTCTTTGCTGCTGCCAAAGCAAGTAGCAAACGGACCGACTCCATGCGTGCTACTAGCGCAAAGACCTCCTTGAAGTCTATGCCCTCGCGCTGAACAAAGCCTCGAGCGATGAGGCATGCCTTGTGCTTGACAATGGCGTCGAGCTCGTCTCGCTTGAACTTGTACACCCACTTCAGGCTAATCGGACGACATCCTAGAGGTGGATCGGTGAGCTACCAAGTCTTATTTTCCTCGATCGCCTTCATCTCCTCCAGCATCGCCCGTCGCCAGTTTCCATCGCGCTCGGCTAGCGTGAACGTGGGTGGTTCTTCTGCACTGACGAGTAGCAGCTCTACGTCATTGAGCAGCCTGCCCGCCAGACCTGAGGGGCCTGTGCTGCCGACGATGTCATCTAGCCTACGGAACTGCACCTCCTCACCTTCGTGGAAGGCATCCATGAACTCAGTGATGTCACTTGGAGGTGAGGCGAACTCAATCGACGTCGATGGAGTTCCTTGTTCCGCCGGAGTGCTTGGCACAGCACCTGGAGTGCTCGGCACCCTGGTTGCAGTGCTCGGCACTACTTCTGGACAACTCGTCATAACTCCTGCAGTGTTCGACCACATTGTACGAGTACCTAGCCTCAGTCTTGGAGTGGTCGACACCACTGCAAGACGTCTTGGCTCCACCATGAGAGTGCTCGACACCCGTCCTGGAGTGGTCACCACCACTGCAGAACCTCCTGGCACAACTCCTGGTGACTCGGCATCCCTCTAGGAGTGCTCAACACTCCTCCCGGAGTGCTTGTCACCTCTTCCCCAGTGTCTCCACCACCGTGGATGACCAAGTGCTCGACAACGAAGGTGCTAGTAAAGCCACCAGCTTCCCCCGTGCTCAGACTGCTCTAGTCCCAAATTGCCTCCTTGTCGAACATGACGTCGCATGAGACAAGCACCTTGTCTCCGCGTGGGTCGTAGAGCCAGTACGCCTTGATACCCTCCACGTAGCCTAGGAACACCATCGGTGTGCTCCTGTCCTCCAGCTTGGTGAGGTTCAGCTTTGTCTTCCTAACATGGCCGACGTAGCCGAATGTTCGGAGGAAGGACACACTTGGCTTGCGCCCATACCAAGCTTTGAACGGCGTCTTGCCCGTCAGGGCCTTGGTCAGAGCACGGTTAAGGATGAACACCGCTGTGGTCACCGCCTCTCCCTAGAACCTTACCGGCATGCCTTTGGCCTTCATCATGAATCGGGCCATGCCGACCACCATCTGGTTCCATCGCTCCACCATGCCATTCTATTGTGGCGAGTACGGCGTGGTGTGGTGTTGCCCCACACCCTAATCCGCGCAGTACGCAGCCAACTCCACCGAAGTGAATTCACCGCCGCGATCAGTCCTCAGCACGTGGAGCCTCTTGCCGCTCTCTGCCTCCACGCGCGTCTTGAACTTCTTGATTGCCGCCGCCGCTTCATCCTTGCTCGTCAGGAGTTGCAGCCACATGTAGCGACTGCAATCGTCCACGAGCAGGAGGAAGTACTGTCGACCACCGTTTGTCGCCGTAAACGAGCTTGAGAGCGTCCTTCGCGCGATACTTGGCCACCTTTGGAAAAGGTAGCCTTCTCTCCTTCCCGGCTAGGCAGCTGTCACACAACTCGCCTCCATGCTTGATGTGGGGTAGCCCTCGGACCATCTTCTCCAGCCGACCAAGCCCATCAAAGCTGAGATGTCCGAACCGGGCATGCCACATCCATGGTTCCTCGGAGTGCCTTGCCGCCAGGCACATTGGCTGCTCTACCTTTAGGTCAAGTAGGTACAACCGGTTCAAGGACCTCTTCACTTTGGCAAGAAGTCATTGCTCCCGGTCCCTGATCCTCAGGAGTTCGTCCTTGATTAGTACCTCGCTATCGCGCTCATCTAGCTGACCAATGCTGATGATGCTGGAACATAGCTACGGGATGTAGTATACATCCGTTAGCGCGCGGTGCTCTCCGTTTTGGCATCTGAAGATAATGGTGCCGCGCCCTTGGATAGTCACCCTTGAGCCATCACCAAACTTCACCGTACTGGTAACATCGCCGTCGAGCTCGAAGAAGGATGCCTTGGAGCCCGTCATGTGGTTACTGGCACCAGAGTCCATATACCACCGCTGCTCCTGGTCGGCGCCCACATGTCCGAAGTAGATTTGGGCGCTTGGTTCATCGAGGTTGATAGTCTTCAGGACCTTCCTAGGTCCTTCCACCATCATCGCCTCTTCCCTCTCCTCGGCCTCGATGTCGTGCAGTGCATAGAACGTCGCCATTAGAATAGTGGCTTCATCCTCATCATTGGCTTGCGCCAGGTGAGCCTGAGCCTTCTTCTCCTGCTTGCAATTTGGGCACTTCCATGCCCAATGGCCCATCTTCCAGCAACGCCGACAGGCGTTGGGGTCGACCTGCTTCTTCTCTAAAGAAGCCTTGCCGCGGCGCTTGCCATCGCCATCGCGGCTGGAGGAGGCTGCCTTCCTAGAGTTTCTCCGAGCATCCCACTCCTATTCCGTCAGCAGGAGTTTCCCCCTATCCTTCGTTCCTGTCGCCTGCTCTAGGCGCTCGTCCACCGTCCACAGATGGCCTGTCACATCCTCAATGGTGAGGGTAGACAAGTCCAGCATCGTCTCTATAGAGAGAGCGATTTGGATGTACTTTTGCTGGCATGTAGTGGAGGTACTTGGAGATCGCCTCCTCTTCGTCGATGGTGACGCCATAGCTCTTCAGCTTGCTGATGAGTGTCTGCAGGCGGAGGGAGAAGTCCTCCACCGTTTCACCATCCTTGAACTTGAGGTTGGCGTACTTCTGCTTTAAAAGCTGGGCCGTCGCCTTCCTTGCGCGGTCGGAACCGACGCGCATCGCCGCAATAGCCTCCCACGCTTCCTTAGCTGAGCTCTTCGCTCCCAACGGCTCCCTGTACTCCGCCGGTACAACAGCGAGGATAGCCTCCAACGCTGACATGTCATCTTCTTCATTGCCGGTGCCCTATCAACAACATTCCAGAGTCGTTGGGCTCTAAGCTTGACCTTCATGGTCAACGACCACTCTCCATAGTTGGTGTGAGTCAGCGTCGGCCAACTGGTGCCGTTGACCTCCCGCACAGTGCAAACAACGACCTCCGGTCGTGGCTGGACAGCCACAGCAGTGCCACTGTTGTCGCCCATCTTCGAACCGCCCGTCATCGCCAGCGGTTAGTCTGGCGACGGCGCTTGTACGGCTCTGATACCACTTGTTGGCCCACAGGATAACCGGCTCAGGCGAGTGAACCACTCACTAGTGTTACCGAGCACCCGCTAGTGTTGCCGAGCACCCACTAGCCGTGCCGACCACGAACGAACGTTGTTCGTCCCCACACACTATGGCTGAAGTTAGAAGAAGAAGGAAAAACAGAGCAAGCACACACAATACAAGACACCGGCGTTGGCCAAAGCCCTGTCTGTGAGATGACAAATCTAAACTCTCTTTATTGAGTTGACGTGGTAGTCTGTTTATGTAACTCTATCCAGCTAGTCCTAGTACAGCGCACATGATGTAACAGTAACTAGATAACATACAGGGTTGACTCTACGTCGGCCAGCAGCTACAGTATCATAGCAGAGAGCCTTTCGACGCTGCCTTTCCTTGTTGTGTTCACGTAAGGTAGTAGTAAATTATCTAACACTATTGCAACCCATTTCAACACACTGCAGGACGCGAAATGTGTTCCAGCTTTCAAACTTGCCAGCAGGTGCCAACCAGCGACATGCCAAACCGGCTCAATTTCGGTCACGCAACGACAATCGTTGTGATTCAGTGATCACTGTGTGGGCATCATTGCTGAAAACCAAGTTGATCTGGGGGAATCCATGAAGCAGATCACGTACTTGTTGGATGTGGTCGAGGACAAAGGACATGGCTACTACTCCTAGGCGCCTAGGCCGGCCTCCCCACGGAGGGGCATATGGGCAGGGTGGCCCCCGATCGAGATCTATCGTCCAAGTCCGAGAGATCTCATCACCAAGCTAGCATCATGTCCGGAGATCTGCGTGAGCATCTGGCGCATGGCCGAAAGCCAAAACTTCAGGGCCGGGCAGGTCGGTGGTTGTCGACTAGCTCTGAACAATCGCCCTCCTTTCTCTTCCGTTTGCTCTCGTCGTTTTCAGTCTTTTACTGAGCGAGATTCTTGTGTTTCCCTCGTTATCTATGTGTAAATTGCATACTCGGTTGGTTGTTTGTGATGTATAGTTGTGTTAGTGATGAGATCGTGACTGCAGGTCAGAGAGAAATAGCACATGTAGTGCAGAACAGACAGCTGCTGAATGCTGAGCTGCCTGGCATTCTGTTCTGAAGCATTGAGAATGCATTTTATTTTCAATGAATCTACATATTCCATGCGAGTAAATGTAGAATTCGGTACACGTTGTTGTGGGTCTTTAGCCTTTGCGTAGTTTGTCTTTTTCGCGTGGAAGAACCAATTCAATGAGTTGTTTTGTTACCCATCAGGCCATCACCCTCAGTCTGTCAGTCACATTTCCAACCACATCTGCAGTCACCGGCAGGATTTCGAAGCTATAGATATGCTAACGATAGGCATGGAATGGCGCCAAAACGTCCAGGCGATGCCCAAAAAGCTCGAGGAAGTCTTGCTAGAGGACAGGCTCCCAAAGTTGGTTTTGGTGATGTTGGGGAGGGACATGGCCACGGTTATACGAAAAAAATGTAGGCTAGGCTACCTGGTAATTTTCCAGGTCAAAATTAGACATGGCCATTTCCGTCGGCTACCTCATACCCTATTCGTGATCCATACTCCCTCCGTCCTAATTTATCTATCGTTTTCGGTGTCCGTGCCACGACTTTGACTCAATTTGTATAAAATATGTGCAACATTTGTGTCTCCAAATAAATTTGTTAAAAAACTAGATTCAAAGATCTTTCTAATGATACTAATTATGTATCATAAATAATAATATTTTTTAATATATATTTTGTTAAAGTTGTTTCTCGGGAAGCGAGAACGACAGATATTCTGGGACGGAGGAAGTACGACGCCAAGCTTTTCGTAGACAGGGGCAGCAGCAGATCGATGGCGTCCACAGAGTTCTTCTCTGCTGCTCACCTCTGAAGCTCTGACTCGGCCGGATTCTGGCGTCCGTCTTGGCAGGGGGTCGAGCCGTCGAGCAGAATGATGCGCCAGGTGCTGAGCCCGCATGACGGTGTCCCGACCGCCGTGCGCTCACGCCCCAGGGCAAGGAGACACGACGTACGTGCTGACTCATCTTGGTGCCATGCCCGGCCGTCCAGGCTGCACGGTGTGGTCGCAGAATGTTTGGTTTCAGCCCAGACACACTGAAAGGATCAAGATGCCCAAGAGGGGGGTGAATTGGGCTAATTCTAAATTCTCTTGCAATAATCAAATCCTACGGATAGCCCAATTAACCCCTTGTGCCTAGAAAAGTGTTTCTATCGAATTAACGCACAGAAGACTTGCAACCTATGTTCCAAACTTACTCTAGCATAGCAATTCTATGAATATAAAGACAAGTATTGAATTGCTCAAAGTAAATACTCAAAGTAAATGCTCAAAGTAAATGGAGAGAGGAACGCGGCGATATTTTGCCGAGGTATCGGAGAGTCGCCACTCTCCACTAGTCCTCGTTGGAGCACCCGCGTAAGGGTGTAGCTCCCCCTTGATCCGCGCAAGGATCAAGTGCTCTCTACGGGTTGATTCTTCGACACTCCGTCACGGCGAATCACCCAAAGCCGCTCACAACTTGAGTTGGGTCACCCACAAGCTCCACCGGGTGATCACCAAGCTCCCAATCACCACCAAGCCATCTAGGTGATGGCGATCACCAAGAGTAACAAGCACGAACTCTCACTTGACCACGTGAAGCCTAATGAGAAGATGGATGCACACTTGTCTACTCTTGATTCACTAATGAGGTTTCACTCTTGGATTCTCAAATCACAAACACCTCACTAGGACCTTGCTCTTCTTGGCACTCACAAACGTGTTTCTCAGCTGTTGGAATGAGCAAAAGTAACTCCACACACGAGTGGAGCTTCTATTTATAAGGCAGCCTGAAAAACGAACCGTTATGAGCTTCTACGGGATGACCGGACGCTCCGATTGTTTTGACCGGACGTTCCGGTCAGTTCAACCCGCGCAACAGTTTTCAAGTGATGACCGGACGCTGTCAGGGTCCGGTCAGTACTGACCGGACGCGTCCGGTCGCTCTTGGATGCTTACTGTAATCGATCGGACGCTGGATACTCAGGGTCCGATCACTACTGACCGGACGCGTCCGGTCACACTTTCTCAAGTCTGGACCCTTACTGGAGTCGACCGGACGCTGGCCCTCAGCGTCCGATCATATTGACCTTCCAGCGTCCGGTCACACCAGACTTGTTCTCCTCGGTCAAATGAACTGACCGGACCTTGCGGCCAGCGTCCGGTCGCACTGGAGCCAGCGTCCGGTCAGTATTTGACCCTCCATTCACTTCCAACTCTCGATCATTTGTGAATGAAGTTTGCTCCAAAGGATCTTAGGCATTCATAGGAGCTATCTAGAGCTAGTTTTAATAAGTGTGCACCACACCTAACTCACTAGACTCAACTAGGTCAAGCTACCTGTCCATACCCCCCTTAATAGTATGGCCAAAGGAAAAACAAAGTCCTAAACTACTCTAAGTGTCTTTCCTTAACCTTGTCGTCCATCCTTTGAAAACCGAAACGATTTTCATCGTAGGGGCATGACAACCTCGATTGCCCAATCGATCTCCATTACCATGACCTAACTTTATTTGCCTCTACAAAACACACGTTAGTCATAGTAATCTTGTATTGTCATTAATCACCGAAATCCAACTAGGGGCCTAGATGCTTTTAATCTCCCCCTTTTTGGTGATTGATGACAATACTACCTCGAGTATGTTAATGAGTGAAGTTTTTGACGGGCTTAGTTCATATAAGCTTTTGTCGGTAAGAACAAAAGTGTTAGTCAAGCTTATATGACCCAAGCCAACACAATGTACTCAAAGAATATGAATTAAGCATGAGTACGAGTAACAAAGCTCATTTGCTTCAAAGAATAAACGCGGAAGCAAAGGCAAATGAGCATAACACAAGTGATATGACATTTAAATGATGCAAAGTAGAAATCACACATGTCATTATCACAATCACGTAGATAGCACTATCACATATATATAATAGTATGCATGAAAGTAAACACACGAATGCATAAGTAATAGTGTATCACACAAATAAAACTCCAAATGTATATAATAAGCTAATACTATATAACTAGCTCCCCCTAAATGATGCTCCCCCTGAGTCTACATACTCGAACCCTCTCCCCCTTTGGCGTCAAACACCAAAACCTAGGGGTCGGTCGGCGAGGCTGCAGCGGACGAGCCGGGCACTGAAGAACATGGGGCAAACTGGAACTGGGCACCATCATCATCTGACCCTGAGCTCTGAACTAACTGACCCTCTGTGGCAGAAAGTGTCGCTGAAGCGGTCTGGGTCTGAGCTGGGGCTAGTGCTGCCTGTGAAGCTGCTAGTATGTCTGTCGTAGGATCTGACGAGGCGATAGATGAGGGGAGCCTCTGAGTAGTCACAGCGACTGGGGCTGCTGTAGATGGACCAGCGGTATGCATGTGAGGTGGAGTAGGCATGTCAGTCAACTCGCTGAAGGATGCTCCAAGACTCCTGGAGACTGATGTGATAGGCACAAATAGCGAGGAAGACTGCTCTGGTGTGAAGCCCGTCTGAAGTGGAGTGAACTGCGGGGCTACCACAGGTGAGGCTAACCACTAGGACACATGTACAAGAGGTGAAGCAAACTAAGCTGGAGGCCGTCCCTGACTCTAGAGCCCACTGGGCTGTACCGCTGGAGTCGTCGAAGTGGTGGCATGCGGAGCAAGCTGGGGTGAAAGCTATGGCTGTGGGGCCCCAAGAGCTGTCACTACATGCTGCATGAAACCCATAAGCTGCTGCTGCAAGAGTATCTGCTGCTGATGCATATGCTGCTGCTGCTGCATGGCCTGCTGCTGCCTCTGGAACTCATCCTGTCGAGTCTGAAACTAGGCAAAAGTAGCAGCTGTCTCCTGTGCCTGTCTATCCTGTGTCTGCTGCATCCGCTCAAGAATAGCAATGAGAGCGGGGTCTGTCTACGGAGCAGGTGGAGCAGAACTAGAGCTATCGGCCTCTGTATCGTGTCTGCGTGGAGGCATCTGAGGAATAGGTAGGTAGTCATCGTCAGAGCTATCACTATACTCGCTCACCTCCTGCTGTGCCTCTAGCTCCTCCTCCTTAGTGGCTGCAATCCCTCTGATGATCTCATCCTACTGAGCTATGGACTATGGAACGTCGGGACGACGGCTAGGCTGTCTGGGTGCCTGAGGAGTGGTGTGTCTGATCCTCTATGACAGGTTGTAAGCTGGGAACTCTATGGTGGCACCTGTATACTCATCCATCATACCAGGGGGCTTATCAAGCACTACTCTACGGATGAGGAACGTGATCCAGTGAGCATAGGGAAGCTGCCTGTGACCCTTGAATCCCTCAGCTATAGTATCCTCCATCTCTAAAAGAAGGAGGTCCCAGATATCAAATACTGTCTGCTGCATCAGGGCATTAAAAAGCCAGAGCTGTAAGCGAGTTAGGCCCTCTCTATATCCCAACCTGGGAAGCAGTGTCCTCCTGATAATGGCCTCTAGCACTCTCGCTGTAGGAGTCAAGTCGCTGGGGTTCCTGCTTGACCCCTCTCCAAAGGGCTCCTTGAAGCAATGGCGCACTAAATCTGTAGGGGGCACCAACCCTCCATGAGGACGCCTGGGAGGCTCCTGCTGTCCATAACACACCTCATGCATCTTGACAGGCTGCTCCTGTAGCCTCAGTATCTCTCTAGCCCTACCACTCATCACTCTGTAGTCTTTGCCTCTGAAAGCAAAGTGAATGAATTGGTGATGTGGATCGATGAAGAGTGAAGCATAAAACTGACGAACCCAAGATGGTACATATATCCCTATCCGTCCAATCAAATCTGTCAATCCTGGCAAATATGATAAGTAAGGCTGAATGTGCTCTCCGGCTGCTACCACAATAGACTCTATCCAACAGACTCTCTGAGATCTGAACACTGCCCCACTGTTGAGATAAGCATTGTAGAAATCTTCCTGTAGTGGCGTGTAGAAACCCTCAGCTGCTCTCTCATCCCTCCTCGGAGGAAACCAAACCTCAAACTCAACAAAACGTAGCTGCTGAACCTACCTGGCTGTAGCGGCTCTCAAGTCGAGGTGTACCACTAGAGGTGGACCCTATGGTCTAGGTGGAGGACGTGATCCCCTCTGCTGTGTCGGCGGCCTCGGCGAGACTGGTACACGAGTCCGTCGAGAGCAGCGAAGCTGGGGTGCCGGCTCTGTCTCCTCGGCCTCCTAAGTCTGCTGTGCCTGCTCGCCCTCCTGAGTCTACTGAACTAGCACCTGCTCTACTGACGGGCCTTCCTTAATGGCAACCCGTCATCCTACAAACATGGCAGTCCCAGCTGGACTACCGTGACGATGCTCAACCTCCTCAATCGCAGCTCTGACTACTGGTGAAACCGGCTGATCTGCAATGACAACTCCGCTGCAGGCACCACCTCTCTCGACAAGCTCTGCGGCCTCTGCAACAGCTGCTGCTCTCGCTGTCTCTGCGTCGGGGTACTTCCGCTTCTTGGATGTCACCTGCTTGGTTGACTTGCCCTTAGATCTGGCTGGCTGGCGAGGCGAGGGCCTCTGATCATCATCACCTGGGCCACCACCAACGTTCTTGGTACGAGCCATCTAAACTGACAAGATGATGAACTGCCGCTGATGAAAATCAACTGTCAAACTGCCGCTTTCGAGGCTTTGGCCTCGATCCTTACTCACGAGCTTGGCTCTGAGTTGACTGCCAACTGCCAGAAGAACCACAACGGAACTGACTCGCTGCACGATAGAATAGATGGATATACAAATAAATACCATATGTCTAATAGATGCGAAACCCTAATAGAGAAAGCAATGTAGATGCGAACTTGAATCGAATGGCTTTCTACCTGACGATCAGCGATCCGAGAAAAGATAAGATGTCGCACGGGGAACCTCGGAACCGGCTAGGGTTAGGTCAAAAGCCCTGAATGCAATGGGGAATCAGTGCATTGTAATTTGATCTAGGTCACAATTGATCAGATCAAGATTGGAAACAAAATCTTGCCTTACCAATCAAGGAGGTGGTAGGGCTAGGTCACATGGCATGAGATGACCAGCGAGGCTGGCGCAAGGAGCAATGGCACGGGGCACGGTCGCTGGTTAGCGCAGACAGGGGAGAGCACGGGGAAGGCGCGGTGCTTCGGCTCAGTGGCGCGGTGAGGTACGGCGGCGCGCGGCTAGCGAGGGGGCTGAGCGCAGTGGCGTGCATGGCTGGGGCACGGAGCACGGCTGTGGGCTAGGCTACGGCGGCGAGTTGGCATGCTGGAAGGCGGCGTTGGCGGGGGTTAGCAGCGGCAGCGACCTGGCGGCGGCAAGGGTTCGGGCACGATTTGGCGGTGCGAGTTAGGTCAAGGAGAAAGAGATCAAAGGCGCGATTATATGAGGGTCCCGAACATGACAGAGAAGGAAACGGAGAAGAGACTTAAGCCGCGCGAGATCTACTGACCGGACGCTCTGGTGGTAGCGACCGGACGCTACCACCCAGCGTCCAGTCGATTCCAGAGAGGTCCAATTCCTCTAGAATCGGGACCGGACGCGTCCGGTGGTCCATGACCAGATGCAGGCAGGGTCCGGTCAGTACAACTTGTCCTTCCTTCGATCGACCGGACGCTGGATCTCCTCCTGATCGGATGCACAGACGCAGCGTCCAATCACTCCATCGGTAGCAGTTCACCTCCTGTGAACTAACCGGACGCTGGACAGCAGCGTCCGGTGCAGTGTCCGGTGCACCTTTTCCAGCAAATCTTCAAACTTCCTTCTCGCTGCCTGTTCCCAATCAAGTCCCAACTCGAATAAGATCCAAATAAACACCAATTGGGACTGATGTGAGTGACCTCTCTCAAACCCTCGTATTTCTCAAAATATTTTGCCTTAGGCTATAATTCTTTTTAAGAAAATAGGCAACAAGAGGGCAAATGGAACAAAACGACAAAACAACATTCATGCATATGCAATACTTGTAAGTAAATCTAGTTGCTTGTCAAGTTTGATCCAAGGTTAAGCTTCTTCACATGCTTTTTGGCGGTTATCTTAACCATGTTAGACAAGCCCTATATGCATTGCCACAAATTAAGCATGTTGTATATTACAATGAATGCAAGGGACAACACAAGCTCAATTTTTAGTGAAGTTACTAAAATCAAGTACATTGAGCTCATTCCGCAATCTACAAAATGTAGCCTCATCTAGCGGTTTAGTGAAGATATCCGCTAATTGATCTTCGGATCTTACACCTTCTAGTGATATATCATTTTTAGCCACATGATCTCTTAGAAAGTGATGGCGGATATCTATATGCTTGGTGCAAGAGTGTTGAACGGATTATTTGCAAGTTTTACCACACTTTCATTGTCGCACAAAAGAGGTACTTTCTCTAGAACTACTCCATAATCTAGCAAAGTTTGTTTCATGTATAATATTTGTGCACAACAAGCACCCGCGGCAATGTATTCCACTTCGGTGGTGGATAAAGCCACACTATTTTGTTTCTTGGAGGACCAAGACACAAGTGATCTACCAAGCAAGTGGCACCCTCCAGATGTGCTCTATCTATCAACTTTGCATCCGGCGTAATCCGAATCGGAATAGCCAATTAATTCAAATAAAGCTCCTTTGGGATACCAAAGGCCAATGCTTGGTGTGTGTGCTTAAGATACCTAAGGATTCTTTTTACGGCAATTAAATAAGTTTTCTTAGGACTAGCTTGAAATCTAGCACACATACACACACTAAACATGATGTCGGGCCTAGATGCGGTTAAATATAACAAGCTACCAATCATAGAATGGTAGAGAGTTTGATCAACCGGGTTACCTCCCTCATCTAGGTCGAGATGTCCATTGGTAGGCATTGGTGTCTTGATTGGCTTACATTCATCCATCTTGAATCTCTTGAGAAGATCTTTTGTGTATTTCTCTTGAGAGATGAAGATGCCTTCTTCCATTTGCTTGACTTGAAAACCAAGAAAGAATGTAAGCTCACCAATCATTGACATCTCGAACTCCTTCGACATCAATTCACCAAATTCTTTGCATGAGTCTTCATTTGATGATCCAAAGATGATATCATCAACATATACTTGACAAATGAAGATATGCCCATCAAGCTTCTTGGTGAATAGTGTAATGTCAACCTTCCCAATGGTGAAGCCCTTCTCAATGAGGAAGTCCCAAAGGCGCTCATACCAAGCTCTTGGGGCTTGCTTAAGCCCATATAGTGCCTTGGACAACCTATAAACATGATTAGGATATCTAGGGTCTTCAAATCCGGGAGGTTGATCAACATAGACTAGTTCATTAATAAAGCCATTTAAAAATGCACTTTTCACATCCATTTGATAGAGATTTATTTCATGATGTGATGCATATGCAAGTAGGATACGAATGGCTTCTAATCTTGCAACCAGTGCAAAGGTCTCTCCAAAATCCAAGCCTTCAACTTGAGAGAACCCCTTTGCAACTAGTCTTACCTTGTTCCTCACAACATCACCTTGATCATCTTGCTTGTTGCGGAACACCCACTTTGTTCCAATGACTCTTGCACCTTTTGGTCGCTCTTCAAGAGTCCAAACTTCATTGTGAGTGAAGTTGTTCAACTCTTCATGCATGGCATTGATCCAATCCGGGTCCTTAAGAGCTTCTTCTACCTTGGTAGGCTCATAGCAAGAGATAAAAGAGTGATGAGCAATAAATAAAGTAAGTTTTTGAGATCGAGTCATTACACCCTTTGATGGACTCCCTATGGTGAGATCTTGTGGATGATCTTGTAGGAGAGGTGTATTCCTTCTATTGACCACTTGAGGAGGAGGTTGTGGAGCATCAACATCTTGTGCTTGTACCACCATTTGCTCATGGGAGATATGAGTATCTTCATTTTCCACTCTCCCATCTTTTTCACCATCTTGTGGTACATTTGATGAAGGTTGGTTAATGACTTGTACATCATCTTCATCATCTTTTGGCTTGATGTCTCCCACTGGAATATTCTTCATAGCCTCCCTCAATGGTTCATCACCTACATCATTAAGATTCTCATGTGCTCCTTGGGAGCCGTTAGATTCATCAAATTCCACATCATATGTTTCTTCAACCAAGCCAGTGGCATGGTTAAATACTCTATATGCTTTGGACTTCAATGAGTAACCAACAAGAAAACCTATATCACAATGTCTTTGAAACTTCCCTAAGTGTTGCCGCTTCTTGTAGATATAGCACTTGCAACCAAACACCCTAAAGAAGGAGACATCCGGCTTCTTCCCATTGAGCAACTCATACGGTGTCTTGACAAGGAACTTTTGAAGAAATAGGCGGTTGGATACATAACATGCGGTGTTGATTGCTTCCACCCATAGAGCTTCGGGGGTGTTGTACTCATCTAGCATTGTCCTTGCAAGAGTGATCAAAGTCCGGTTCTTCCTCTCAACTACACCATTTTGTTGAGGAGTATAGGTTGCGAAGACTTTATGTTTGATTTCAACTTCATCACAATAAGCTTATATGTTTGTGTTGTCAAACTCTTTGCCATTGTCACTTCTTATCTTCTTGAGCTTCACTTCAAATTCATTTTGAGCTCTCTTGGCAAACTTCTTGAAACAAGATGCAACTTCGGATTTGTTATGAAGGAAGAACACCCATGTATACCTTGAATAGTCATCCACAATCACAAGACAATAGAGATTTCCTCCCAAACTCTTGTATGTTGTTGGTCCAAATAAATCCATATGTAGGAGTTCTAGCACTCTTGTGGTTGACATAAAAGCTTTAGTTGGATGAGTGTTTGCAACTTGCTTGCCGGCTTGACATGCACTACAAAGCTTGTCCTTCTCAAACTTCACATCCTTCAACCCTCTCACCAAATCATTCTTCATAAGCTTCTTGAGTGAGCTCATCCCAACATGAGCAAGTCTTCTATGCCATAGCCACTCAAGTGTTGTTTTGGTGAATAGGCAAGTCTTCAAGTTTACATCTTTGGAGGTGAAGTCAACTAGATATAAGTTGTTGTATCTAAATCCATTGAATATCACTTGATTGTCATTTACCTTGGATACAACAACCTCCTTCTCGGTGAATAAGCATTAAAAGTCAAGATCACATAATTGCCCAACGGATAGCAAGTTGAAGCTTAATGAAGCAACATAGAGTACATTGGAGATGGAATGATCATTTGATATTGCCACTTTGCCCAATCCTTTAACCTTGCCCTTTGAATTATCTCCAAATGTTATTTTCTCTTATCCATCTACCTCTTCATCTAGTGAGGTGAACATATGAGGATCACCGGTCATATGTTGAGTGCAACCACTATCAATAACCCAATGACTTCCACCGGTCTTGTAGTTCACCTACACACAAGAGATTCAAGCTTTAGGGATCCAAACTTGTTGAGGGCCCTTCATCTTCTCAACAAGTGACTTAGCCACCCAAATCTTCTTAGGCCTACTCTTATTGGGGGGTCCTAAGAACATGACTTTCATCTTTCCACTAGAATCTTTTCTAAGCATGTAGTGAGCACTGAAAGCAAATGGTCTAGCATGCTTGGGCAAGGGTTGTGGTGGTGGAGTTTGACACTCATGAGCAAAGTGGCCTTCTTGTCCACACTCAAAACATCTCTTTGGCTTTAGCTTTGGCTTTGATTGATGGTGTTGAGCTTGAGCCTTCTTCTTCTCTACACTTGCCATATATCCAATGCCACTTCTATCCATCTTCATGATGGTATTCATGAGTAGCTCACTTTGGAGATGCTTGCCTCTAGCAAACTTGCTCAATCCCACCTTGAGATGCTCTTTCTCCATCTTGAGCTTCTTATTCTCTTCCTTGAGAATATCATTGTTCTTCTCTTCCTTGAGTTTCTTGTTTTCTTCTTTGAGCTTCTCATTCTCAAGGATCAACTCTTTGTCGTGATCAAGAGTTTCTAGCACAATGGTGTTGTGACTTTTCATCTCTTCAAGATCTTTTATGAGCTTCTCATTATCACTCTTGAGCTTGACATACTCATCATAGTCATTGCACTCAACCACTTGCTTGCCTTTGCTACTAGATCCATGCTCAATGCTCTCATCAATTAAATCATCACATGATGTAGCTATATCAATCTTGACAACATGGTTAGTAGCATCATGTGGCTCATTTGGTAGAAATTCTTGAGCAATAACAAGAGTATCATGATTAATCTTAAGAGTAGTGTATTCATCTTTTAGCTTGTTGTGACTAGTGATAAGCTCATTGTGCACCCACTCAAGTTTATCATGTTTATCTTTAAGCTCTTTCTTAGAAGATTTGAGCTCCTTGAGTTTGGATGATATAGAATCATTTGTTTCTTTGAGCTCATCATTAGCCTTTTCTAATGTATCACACTTAGCTAAGAGTGAATCATTTTTAGCATCAAGTTTTTCATTTGTAGTTCTACTCTTTCTAATGATCTTAGTGTATTTTCTTAGTATTTTGACAAGATCATCATATGTAGGTGAATCATCATCGCTATCGCTATCATCATCACTAGCTTGCTCATCATCACTACTATCATCACTCTTAGTTACCTTGCATTCACCCTTGGCCATAAGGCATAGGTGTGTAGAGGATGATGGCGATGGTGGCAGTGAGGATGCAAGATCAATAGCAATGGTGGCCACCTTCTCATTGTCACTCTCATCATCGGATGATCCACTTGATGAATCAATGTCTGTGAGCCAATCACCGACAATGTAGGCCTTGCCACTCTTCTTCTTCTTGTAGAAGTCCCTCTTTTTGCCATCTCTCTTCTTGTATGGCTTGTTCTTTTTCTTTTCATCTTCATCGCTTGAATCATCTTTCTTGCCCTTGTTCTTGAACTTGTCTTTCTTGGGCTTTGTGCATTGATGAGCTAGGTGGCCAAGTTCGCCACAATTGTAGCAATCCATCTCGGAGATTGGCTTTCTTCTTGAGCTAGTGAAGAACTTCTTCTTCTTGCCGTCAAACTTGATGCCACTCTTGTTTAGCTTCTTTAGCATCTTGGCGGTCTTCTTCACCATGAGAGCAAGGCTTTCTTCATCATCTTCATCACTTGAGCTCTCATACTCAAGTCTTGCTTTGCCCTTATCTTGGCTAGCTTTGAATGCTAAGTTCTTCTCTTTCTTCTTTGTAGAGGATGAGCCATCTTGTGGGGTGATGTGCATGTACATCTCATGAGCATTAATCTTTCCCAAGATTTGTGTCGGTGTAGCGGTGGAAAGATCACCTTGATGTAGCACGGTCACAATGTGCCCATATTTGTCAATGGGGAGGACACTCAAAATCTTTCTCACAACGTCGGATGGCGACATTTGAGTAAGTCCAAGCCCATTGACTTCCTCTACAAGAACATTCAAATGTGAATACATCTCATTAGCACTTTCTTTGAGAAACATCTCAAAAGAATTTAGCTTTTTAATTACAAGATGATAGCATTCCTCACGCTCACTCTTGGTTCCCTCATGGAGCGCACAAACGTCCGGCCATAGTGCATGGGCGTCTTTGTGGTTCCTTACACGATTGAACACATCTTTGCAAAGGCCTCTAAAGATGGTGTTGCGAGCCTTTGCATTCCATTTTTCATAGTTCACTTCATCGCCTTGAAGTTGTGCGGCATTCTTAGGTGTTGGGAACCCTTGAGAGGCGGCTCTAAGAATTCCAACGTCTAGAGCTTCTAGGTATGCCTCCATGTGAACTTTCCAATATGGAAAATCATCTCCCTCAAAGATAGGAGGAGGTCCATCCCCGTGAGACATCTTGCTCTAAGCGATTAAGCTTAAAAACGTGAGCACGAGGCTCTGATACCAATTGAAAGGATCAAGATGCCTAAGAGGGGGGGGGGGGGGTAAATTGGGCTAATTCTAAATTCTCTTGCAATAATCAAATCCTACGGATAGCCCAATTAACCCCTTGTGCCTAGAAAAGTGTTTCTATCGAATTAACGCACAGAAGACTTGCAACCTATGTTCCAAACTTACTCTAGCATAGCAATTCTACGAATGTAAAGACAAGTATTGAATTGCTCAAAGTAAATACTCAAAGTAAATGCTCAAAGTAAATGGAGAGAGGAACGTGGTGATGTTTTGCTAAGGTATCGGAGAGTCGCCACTCTCCACTAGTCCTCATTGGAGCACCCGCGCAAGGGTGTAGCTCCCCCTTGATCTGCGCAAGGATCAAGTGCTCTCTACGGGTTGATTCTTCGACACTCCGTCACGGCGAATCACCCAAAGCCGCTCACAACTTGAGTTGGGTCACCCACAAGCTCCGCCGGGTGATCACCAAGCTCCCAATCACCACCAAGCCGTCTAGGTGATGGCGATCACCAAGAGTAACAAGCATGAACTCTCACTTGACCACGTGAAGCCTAATGAGAAGATGGATGCACACTTGTCTACTCTTGATTCACTAATGAGGTTTCACTCTTGGATTCTCAAATCACAAACACCTCACTAGGACCTTGCTCTTTTTGGCACTCACAAACGTGTTTCTCAGCTGTTGGAATGAGCAAAAGTAACTCCACACACGAGTGGAGCTTCTATTTATAAGGCAGCCTAAAAAACGAACCGTTATGAGCTTCTGCGGGATGACTGGACGCTCCGATCATTTTGACCGGACGCTCCGGTCAGTTCAACCCACGCAACAGTTTTCAAGTGATGATCGGACGCTCTCAGGGTCTGGTCAGTACTGACCAGACGCGTCCGGTCGCTCTTGGATGCTTACTGTAATCGACCGGACGCTGGATACTCAGGGTCCAGTCACTACTGACCAGACGCGTTCGGTCACACTTTCTCAAGTCTGGACCCTTACTGGAGTCGACCGGACTCAGCGTCCGGTCATATTGACCTTCCAGCGTCCGGTCACACCAGACTTGTTCTCCTCGGTCAAATGAACTGACCGGACCCTGCGGCCAGCGTCTGGTCACACCGGAGCCAGCGTCCGGTCAGTATTTGACCCTCCATTCACTTCCAACTCTCGATCATTTGTGAATGAAGTTTGCTCCAAAGGATCTTAGGCATTCATAGGAGCTACCTAGAGCTAGTTTTAACAAGTGTGCACCACACCTAACTCACTAGACTCAACTAGGTCAAGCTACCCGTCCATACCCCCCTTAATAGTACGGCCAAAGGAAAAACAAAGTCCTAAACTACTCTAAGTGTCTTTCCTTAACCTTGTCGTCCATCCTTTGAAAACTGAAACGATTTCCATCATAGGGGCATGACAACCTCGATTGCCCAATCGATCTCCATTACCATGACCTAACTTTATTTGCCTCTGCAAAACACATGTTAGTCATAGTAATCTTGTATTGTCATTAATCACCGAAATCCAACTAGGGGCCTAGATGCTTTCACACACAAACTGTCTGGCACATGCATGGACCCTCGGCAATGGACGCCTAGGGCTGTTGAGATCAACAGAAACAAGCACTGGACATTAAAGGAGCTCTTTGGAGAGGCTCCATCCAACAAAACAGGCAGTGGACAGCATAGCAGCTGGGCATCCATGGGCCTGGGCGCGAGAAAGTTTGGGGCTCTGGGCACTGTTCTGACTGTACTTTACACGCAAATGGTAAATTTCAAGAGTGAGGAAAAGCACTACTCCTAGACTTTGCCTTGTTAGATTGATCTCCACAAGTTGGCCCAATGACTAATTGAACCCTTGATCCGCGTCCTGATCGGGGTTGCCTAGCCATTCTCCTGGCTGATGGGTCTTGTTGGGCAGCGCTATAAAGAGGAAGGTGTGGGCCGGGGCGCAATAGATGAGGTTTCACCATAGCCGCCAACACCCTACCATGTCCTAACCCTAGTCCAATCGTGAGGGTGCGCTGTGAGCGACGGGAAGCTCCACCGCTGCCTCTAGACCGCGCCTGCACTCATGTCTTCTTTGAGACCCTAGCAGGCACGTCAAGCTACTGCTACTTCCTCGCTGGCGCCATGGCCATGACTTCCCTTTGGTGAGGTATATCAGCAAGTCTCATTTATGTAAGTTGAGTTTTACCCGCTAGATCTACACCTAAAGGTTCTAGAATTTCATCAATGGCATTAGAGCCAGGTTGGTGTGCGGATCTATTTTGGGTAGTCTAACTTTTAGCATTTAGAAGGAGATGAATCGGAACGAACAAATCCAGTCGAGTTAAACCCTAACCCTAGAAGAAGAGAAAGGAAAGGAAGGGGGTTATCCTACCTGGGAACCGTCCACACCGTCACCACCGCCGGACATCGCCTCGACGCCGCGCGGGAAGTCACCCCGAGCCGCCGCGGGCGCGAGGACTCACCGCCGTGCGGTCTCCGCCTCGGACTCAGGCCAACGGCACCGCCCGAGGGCCGCTCGATGGCTCAGGCCAGCGCGCGCGCCGGTGAGGGGCCCAGTGGCGGTGCCGCTTTCCCACCGTCGTAGCGCGGGAAGATCACCCAAGCCTCCACCGAGCCGCGCGCCTCAGGACGCCGTCGCTAGACCACTCGGCGGCAGCGTGCTCACCCTACGGTCGGCGCGTGCACCGACGAGGGGACCGGCGGCGGCACCATCATCTCCGACCATCATAGTTTTTAGAGAGAAGGGAGAAAGAGAGCAGCGCGGCGAAGAGAGAGAGGCAGAAGAAGAGAATGAGCTCTACGGTTCGGGGCAGCAGCGGACGACACCTGTTTTTGTTCTTCTGATCTGGACGGATAGTCGTCGATCGTGATGAACGGCTATGAATGCAAGGGCTACATTTGGCCCAGGTGGGTTGGAAGAATCCTGGCATAGGCCCAGGTTGCGGTCTTGGACGCAGGGGAGCGCAGCGCGAGCAGCCGCCGCGGGCCGTATTTGCAATGCTGGGCCACGACAAAGGGTGGCAGCGCACTGGGCCGCGCGCGCGAGCGGACTAGCGGATGGGCCATTGGGCCAATTTTCGCTTATAGCGCAGAACTGTAGCAAAGCTTTGGTTTTATATTTTTAGAAGCAAATTTTTTTGATGATTTTGTCTAGTTTAAATCTCTATCAAAATTTGAACCAACGGGATAATTTTCAGAGAGTAGATGAGTACAGTAAATGCCACTAAAAAGTAGATAAAGAATTTTTTTTTCATTTTTCCGCTGCAAAGTTTAATGTTTATTGTCTTCTAATTAAATTCGAACCAACGAGAGAATTTAATTTGAAGAGCAGTTATATTTATTCATTAAATTATGATTATGTTTATCCTCTAATTAAATTAGAACCAACGGGATAATTTAAATTAGAGGAGTAGTCCGATTTGTTTATGTTAAATTATGGTATTATTATTTTCTGATCAACGTGATGATAACAATATTATAATAAGTTTAAGGTTGAAGTTTAAATCGCTGATAAATTTTACACCAACATGGTCAATTTTTTAGAGAGTAGATATAGACCAAGAAATGCTCCTAAACTAATAGAATGTATTTTATTATCGTGTTTCGCTGCAATGATGTTGATTATCTTCTAATTAAATTCGAATCAATGGGAGAATTTAATTTTAAAGAGTAGTTATATGTCTTTCAAGTTAATTTATGAGTTTTATGCAATAATTCTATTTTCTGTCCAACGGTGATGTAGAATTGATGCAGAAGCATCTTGTAAGTTATATTTTTTAACCGACGAGATTACTCGGCTGCATGCCAACGGGCTGCAATGCTAGGGTATGTCAATGAAAAGGCTTGAGTCAAGCTAGTTCAGGACAATTTTTTGTTAGTTTACTAATTTTCTGATTAAATTAGAACCAACGGAAAGATTTAATTAGAAAATGAAGTATAAGTAAATGTTTTAGTCATTATGACTAAATTTTTTGTTATGGTAATTTATATATATATTTGTCCCGCATGGGGAGAAGTTTGGCATAGTACTTATGCTAGTCAATCCTGCATGGTGGGAGAAGTTTTGTGATGACTCATATGTTTTTTTATCCCGCATAGTGAGAGAAGTTTGGATAGCTCTTATGCTATCTTAGTATTGACAATGGCACAATACAAATGCACTGTCATTGTCAATACTAACCAAAAGATAAGAAAAGATGCAAGTGTGACTTACAAAAGTAATGCTAATAAAAGACCTCGTTGAGTTCTTGAAGTGAAGTAAGAAAAGTGTACTCCTATACGGATCAAGAAATAACTCTATTTGCACGACATAATCATGTGAATGAAGTAAGTCATAAGTGTCTCCTCGTTCACATGTTTTTCTGAATAGTTCTCGAAATTATAGCAGTAAAGTTTATGCCATATTTCGAGGGAGAGAATAGTAAGATCAATTAAGAAAGATATTGTTCATTAAGAGTGAGATAAAGATTAATTAAGATAAATATGATCATCGAAGGAGTACAACGGTCATAATAACGATACCCCTAGGCAGAGAAATAGCTAAATTTTTAAACCTTTTACAGTTCTGATAGGAAGATAGCATAGTCAACCAGAATCCATACTGGACGAGTTTTAAAGATGTTAAGGTGATGCTTCAAGCACCATATGAGGTTTTAACAGATTAAACTCAAACAAGAAATTTAAAGATACACTATCTTTATAGAAGATGGGATGATCTGGGGGAGCATGGCATGTAGAGACCTATGACTTTAAGAGAAGCGGGACTGCGTGGCCACTTCATTGATTCAAAGAACAACGAATTTCTCAATACCTGTTGATGTTGTATGACTTACACAACACCTATTGTTTGCTCTTCGAAGAAGATGCATAATGTAAACAAGGATCTTGTAATACAGGAGCCTGCAGAATCAATTGCCTCTTGGCATTGAAGAGCAACAATAGCCCCATATGAAAGTGCAAGTAGCCGAGACCCTAGAAGGTCTCAAAATGTTAGTAAACCAGTTTTTTTCTTATGACTATAAAGTTTATGTTAGTAAAGAAATTCAAATAGATGGTGATCCCACCTCATTTAAAGAAGCCATGAGAAGCGTTTACTCGTTTGAATGGCAAGAAGCTATGC
The DNA here is from genome assembly GCF_019320115.1 of Miscanthus floridulus. Lineage (NCBI taxonomy): Eukaryota > Viridiplantae > Streptophyta > Magnoliopsida > Poales > Poaceae > Miscanthus > Miscanthus floridulus. The sequence continues at coordinate 60,138,211 of NC_089580.1, read as the reverse complement.
AAGTTGAAATAAATTCGATGAATACCGATGATGTTTGGGACTTAAAAGAAATTCCTAATGGAGCAAAAACAGTAGGCTGTGAAAAGGGTCTACAAGACAAAATATGACTCCAAAGGGAATGTGTAAAGATATAAAGCATAACTTGTAGCAAAAGGCTTTACGCAAAGAGAATGAATAGATTACGATAAGAATTTTCTCTCCAGTCTCATGCAATAATTCTTTTAGTATCATAATGGTGTTATTGGCACATTATGATTTAGAGTTACATCAGATGGATGTAAAGATGACATTCCTCAACGGAGATTTATATAAAAACGTTTACATGGCACAACCCAAAGGTTTTGTCGTGAAAGAAAAAGAACGTATAGGATGCCGCCTGTAGAAATCTATTTATGGGTTAAAACAAGTCTCTAGACGGTAGTATTTGAAGTTGATGAAACGATAAGAAAGTTTGGGCTTAAAAAAATGAGAAGGACAATACCGTTTATGCGAAGTTCAAGAATGGAAATTCTTTTTCCACATCCTGTGTATAGATGACATCATACTCACTAGTAGTAATGATAATCTGTCATTGGAGAAGAAGAAGTCTTTGTCCTCAAGTTTCAATGTGAATGATCTTGGTGAAGCCTCATTGGTTCTAGGAATTGAAATTCACCGAGATAGATAAAAAGGGGTATTAGGACTTAAAAAAGATAGATGAAAAGGCATACTTAGAAAAGATTCTAAAGAAATAAAGTATGCATGCGAGTAAACCTACGCCTGCTCCTATAGTCAAGGATAATAGATTTGGAAACTTTCAGTGTTCCAGGAATCGATATGAGATCGATCAAATGAACATGGTTACATATACTTCAACTGTTGGAAGCTTAATGAATGTACAAGTAAGAACTTACCTGACGTATCTTACGTATCCGGGATATTTTGGTAGAAGTCCAGTCCAGTTATAGATCACTAGAATGGAGTTAAGAACGTCTTGCAATTTTTTCAAAGTATCATAGGCCTCATGTTGAGTAAGAAAGAACACGTACTCTCAAATAGTTGTGGTACAAATGTTAAGTTTTGGTTAGATGTGTAGTGAAATTCATAGTAGTTGCTAGCACTTGTAGTTAGAGTATTATTGTGAAAAAGCTTCAATGAAACAGTTGTGGTGTCATCAATTATGCATACCATAATATAGCCTGTCACGAGGCCTCAGGAACAGATAAAAGTGGTTAAGGGAATATATACCCAGATTTAACAATGGTAGTCAACAACAATAACCATTTAAAGTAGTTAACTCCTAAGACAACAGGTCAAGTGTGCTGCCAAATATATTGACATTAAGTTATATATTATAAAGGAGAAAATCCAGAATCGTTTTAAAAGCATTGAGCATATAAGTACCAAACAAGTACTTACAGATTCGCTTACTAAAGTCTAACCACCCAGTGCGTTCAGAGAACACATAGTCGATATGGGTTTACGGGAAAGCCTATGATTTCTAGATACTAAAGGCCTAGTTGAGAATCTGTTTCAAAGCAGAGAAGTGCATTGTACTTGTTTAATCTAATGGTAACTGACCGTGACGATGAGGCACGCTCTATACACTGATCTGCGATGGAATGAGAAAAAGATAAAGTAAGTTAAGTTTAAGACATAAGGCGAGATTAAGGGGAGAATGTTAGATTGATCTCCACCAGCTGGCCCAACGGCCATTTGGGCCCTTGATCCGCACCCTGATCGGGGGTGCCGAGCCGTTCGCATGCCTGATGAGCCCCCGTCGCGCAGCGCTATAAAAATGAAGGTGGGGACCGGGGCGCAACAGAAGAGGTTCACCGCAGCCGCTAGCGCCCAACCATGTTCTAACCCTAGTCCGATCGTGAGGATGCGCTCTAAGCGACGAGAAGCTTCACCGCCTTCACTGCTGCCTCCAGACCGTGCCTGCATTCCTGTCTTCTTTGAGACCCTAGCGATTACGTCAAGCTATCGCTACTTCCTCGCCGGCGCCATGGCCGCGACTTCCCTTTGATGAGGTATAACAGCAAGTCTCCTTTATCTAAGTTGGGTTTTACCCGCTAGATCTGCACCTAGAGGTCTAGAATTTCATCATGCATGTCAAGCTTGCATGGGCACTACTGTAGGAAACGGGTCACTTTCGACTCCACCCGAGCGCTCTAGCTCCCGCCCACACCATTCCCGTTGGCCGTTGGGTCGGCGCCGGCGCCGGCGCGGCCGCGGCCGCGTGCGGTGGGGGCTGAGTTGGACCGCCGGTTCAGTGAGTGCCTAGCTAAGCGCTGCTAAGCTAGACGGCCCTTTGCGTGCGTGGCTGCCTACTCGCTACTCGGTCTACTCGATCGCCCGCTCGAGTGACCGACGGGTTCGTGTCCGAAATGATGCCGCGGGGAGAGCGAGCAGGTGGAGCCGGCCGGCACCGGCAGGCAGCGCTGGACGCTTGGCGTTCCTGTCGCCGGGCTGCCGGGCGGGCGGGGTCGATCGGTCGACCTGCCTCTGCCTGGCCCCGTCCCGTCGCGGCTGTTCCCGGCTCGGCCTGCCCCCCTTATCTGCTCTGTCTCGCACCCCTGGCCTGGCCGGCTGGCCTGCACGCGGCCACGCGCTCGAGTGTGTGGCCAGGCCAGCCAGCCGGCCACTGCTTTCTGTCGATCGTCGTCGTTGCCGTGCGGCTTGCTTTTGGTTGGCCCCCGTGATTCAGTACCTGATCAGTGCCGTGCCAGAAGATCGGTAACGCTAGCTGGGTGCGGTAACAGAGTGGCACTACTACGGATCGGAGTTACTGTACGTACGCTCCTGCAGCTAGTAGTGTGGAGTGCACAAAAGGGTAGATGTTCAGAATTCTCCCTTCTTTTCCTGACGAACACGTTTTATCAGTGGGCGACACACAAAACACAGGCTGAGAGCAAAAATGATACGGATGCTTTGCTAAGGTTGGTGACAAGAAGAGTGTTTGACAAAGATGCTACCAACTCCTATTCTCCTGGCATGCATATGTACTAATGCGCTAGTGGCGCAACGACGCACGGAAGGCCTCCCTCGCACCGCGGCGCGTGCGTACGTGGAGACCACAGACGAACGCCGAACGCGCGCGCGCGGCCAGTGCCCGGCGGCGATCGGGGCCAGGCAGGCCAGAGCTGCACGGCGTCGTTCGTGTGATCCACGCGCGCGGTTGGGTCAGCCCAGCCCTCCTCCACTTTAGCCTGGGGGAGAGAAGGCCGGGGGTGCAAGGCCAAGGCGACGTCGCTGTTTGACTCCTATCCGCTGCTAAAATGCTGAGGACGACGGGACTGGACGATGTCTCGCTGTCGTACGTGCCGTGCTTCGCTCCCGTCGTCGGCGCACTGACCCCGGCCCGGACTGGGATAAGGATCAACGCAGCAGGCATGATCCGTATGCGCGCTCTCCTGAATACTCTCTCTGTCTCTCTCCACGCGCGTGTTCCACTTCCACCGCGACTCGTGTTCATTCATGTCTTCCGGTCTCGCGTCGCCGTCGCCGTCGCCGTCGGGGCTTTGGGGTCAGCGCGCGGGCGCTTTAGCTTTTCACCGTGCGCCCCCCAACTCATCGTGTCGTCTTGATGCGGTTTATGTTGGCGCGCACGTTTCTGTCCCGGGTAGGTTTGGGATGGAACAACTCGCCAGGTTAGCAACTATAGTAGGAGCGTGCACGCATGCAGTGGGGTCTCCATTTCGCAGCACCAACGACCTCTACTTGCATTGCCTTGCACCTACACGTAGATGCCAATTCATTGGGATGCATTGAATTGAACTCGGATTTTGAACGCAAAAACATTACATTCAGTCCTAGCCCTCAACATTGAAGAAGATTTGTTTCACATGCTCTTCCATTGCCCTTTTGCCATGGTATGTTGGCTCAGCCTGAACATTATTCTGCCTAATTCTGATGACATTTCATCAGGAGGTCTAACTTTTTTCATTAAAATCATTGTTACAATGTGTTGGGCTGTTTGGATTATGCAAAATGACATCATCTTCAGGAATTCAGCACCTTGGTTCAGAGATGCAAAGGGGTTTTCAGAAAAGAATTTGCTCATCTAGTTATTCTAAGAGCAAATGCACGTTCTCATCCACATATAGATCAATGGCCAGAAGACTTTATGTAATTCTTGCTATTTTCTTTCTCTCTTCTTATGTATCTTTATCGTACTTTTGTATTGCGCTGGTATTTTTATTTATTAATAAAATTCCTGGAGGGGCTCCACCCCTCCTGTTTCATTAAAAAAACATTCAGTGCTAGCCCAAAAATGGCATGGTCTTCCACGTGCTTTATTTGGTGACCACTATTTTTGTTAGTATAACATAACTACTCCAGATTCTAGAAGAGGTGTTATACGGTGATGTTATCCTTTAGGTGACCTGAGTTTTGAATGGAGTTGAAAAACTCACGTGGAGTAATTTGATTGCGCTAGCCAATATTTGAACTCAATATCTTTTAATATTTTGATGCCATATTGAATGGCATACGCCGACTTATTCAATCGAATATGTCAAACTGAGTGAGTGAGTATTCCCTTATACTTTAACAGCTTGGAAGAGATCTCATTTGTCAATCAATATATTCTCCCTCCATTCTAAATTATAAGTTATTTCAACTTTCTTAAAGGGTGAAAACTTCTCAAGTTTAACTAGATTTATATAATAGAATAGTAAAATTTACGATACCAACTAAATATCATTACATTCTTCATTAATTATATTTTTATATTATACCTATTTAATATTATAAATCTTTATAACCCTCTCTATAATTTTAGTTAAACTTAAAATATTTTAACTCTCTAAGAAAGTTAAAATAACTTATAATTTGAAAGAAATGAAGTACACAGTAGCAGTTCGATTTGAGTATATCGGTCATCCTAAAAACAGCTATTTTATTCGAAGCTAACAGGGGTCTTTCACTTCTAGTTTTTTCGGTAATGTTACAAACAGGACGTTCCACGTCAGTGACTCCCTCCGGACGGACGTGTGACGTGACGTGCACCACAACTTTGCCTTCTTTTATTCCCTGCTCATTTCCATGTCTTTTAATCTCATCCACTCATTGCTTTCTTATCTACTCCCACTATGTTAATGTTCTTCTCTGGTCTGTTTTCCTTTCTCTACGTACTCTGCTTTGTTTCCCCTAAGCGACACAGCCAGATCCTCAGGCCTAGCTGCTTGTGAAGACGAGGAGGTACCTAGAGGTTGCTCGCATAAGCCTAGAGATGTCCCTTGCGGTGGAAGGCGTATGCGAGGTGGAAACGTGCCACCCGCGCCGCGCCCATCCGTCCTCTGCGTCACCGCCGCCTGTGCCGCCCCCACCCGGCCCCCTGTACTACACCGGCGAGCTCCGCGCCGGCGGTGAGCACACCTGTGACCTCCACGCGCCAACCACCCACCCTCTGCGCACACCGCGTGCTCGTGCTGCCCCCACACCCGCCCTCTGTGCGCCGGCGCCCAGCTCAAGCATTGTCGGCGAGCTCTGCGTCGCCGGCGAACACACCGATGACCTCTGCGCCGATGAGCCGCCATTTGTAAAGCGGTAAGGAGATGTTTGCACTGAAAGAGCATGTTGCAAACGTATATTACGAGCGTTTCAGGTGTTTCAGAGGTACTCCCTCCATCCAGAAAAGAATATAATTATGGGATCCATGATGGTCAGAGTAGCTCAAGTTTGACCAAGTTTATAGCAAATAGTATTAAAACTTATGTCTCCAAATAAATTTATTATGAAAATATATTCTATGACTAATCTAATGATACTAATTTTGCATCAGGAATGTTAGTATTTTTTACATAATTTTGGTCAAAGTTCAAACTAATTGACTTCTTGGGAAGCGAGAATTGCATTTTTTGTAGACGGAGGGAGTATGTTGTAAATGTTTTATATCGACGTTGCAAAAATAGATTAAGATGTTGCATACGTTGCAATGGTTGTACACGTATGTTGTAAAGGTCTATTACCAATGTTTCATCTGTGTTTTTGAACGTATGCTGCAAGTGTGTTTATCTGGATGTTGCACATGTTTCACACATATGTTGCATGTGTTTTATCTGGATGTTTTGTACGTTTGCAAAGATTTTCAAGTGTTTTCAAGTGTTTCAGAAACATATTGCAAGTGTGTGTTTAAATTATTTCAGTTGTTTCAAACATATGTTGTAGTGGCTACACACATATGTTGCAAGCATATGTTCTAAATGTTTCATCTGTTTTAGACGTATGTTGCGGCAAGTCCTCTATGTTGAAAGTGTTTCATGAGGCACAGGCGGTCCCTCGGGCGTAGGTTGTCCCCACGGGGCTAGCGAGCGCAAGAGGGGCACAACAAGGCGAGCAGCAGGGCACAAACAAGCAGCAGCAGGCGCGGCCAAGCAACAACAGGGCGCGGTGAGCAGCAGTGCGGGCATGCATGCTCCAATGTGCGTCCGTGAACGGGGACAACTAGAGGGAGCGTGTGGGAGACAGCCACCCGACGTGGGACCCATCACAAAGGTAGGGGCGCTAGAGTGTTGCCGTTTTCTACCAATCCATTTTGGCCGCTTGAAAGGTCCTAATGGCTAGAGGGGGGTGAATAGCCTATTAAAAAATTTTACAACAACACTTAGCAAACCGGCTAGATAAATATGAGGCGAAGCGAGTGATGCGCTAGCCTACTAAAAATGCAAGCCACCTACCACAATTCTAGTTTCTATAGTCTCTATCCACACAATGGTTATGTTACTACACTAAGTTAGTGTGCTCTCAAAGGCTAACTAAATAGCCACACTAACCAAATTAACAAGCTCTCACGATTAGCTACACTAAAGAGTTCACTTGCTTGCCAGTAAGGTAGTACTCGTTGTGGCGATTCACTCACTTGGAGGTTCATGCGCTAATTGACATCACACGCCAAACCCTTAATAGGGTGCCGCACAACCAACACAAGATGAGGATCACACAAGCCACGAGCAATCCAATAGAGTATATTTTGGCTCTCCGCCGAAGAAAGGTCAAGAACCCCTCACAATAACCATGATCGGAGCCGGAGACAAGCACCTTCCTCCGCTCGATGATCCTCGCTGCTCCAAACCGTCTAGGTGCGCGGCAACCACCAAGAGTAACAAGCGAATCCCGCAGCGAAACATGAACACCAAGTGCCTCTAGATGCAATCACTCAAGCAATACACTTGGATTCTTTCCCAATCTCACAAAGATAAAGAATTAATGATGGAGATGAGTGGGATGACTTTTGCTAAGCTCATAAGGTTGCTATGTCAATGCAAATGGCCAAGAGAGTGAGCTTGAGCTGGCCAAACGATATTTATAAACACCCCAAAACAATAGAGTCATTACCTCTATTATTGGGCTATCTGCGCACGTCCGGTCGTTCCACGAGAACCACGTGTTCCCTTCAAATGAATTAGCCGTTGGCGCCGCAACGGCTCTCTCTGTCACACTCTTACACAATCGATCGGGTGCGATGCTAGAGACCGAACGGACACAGGCGAAGCAGCGCTAGGTCGAGTCCAGAGAGCTCCCTGCGTCCGCTCCTTCCTGGCTCAATTCCCGCGCACCACGTCACCACGACCTGACGTAGCCCCTGCGTGTCCGATCGCGTCGTCGCTCCATTGTAGCAAAAGGTGACCGGACGCGCCGATCACAACCGAGCCAGCGTCCGATCAACCCGGCCACTATGCCCGCGCCTGGCCAGAATACCAGACACGTCCGGTCCCAATGCCGGATATGTCCGGTCACATCTTTAGCACTTGCCCGAGCTGGTGTAACATACCGAACGCGTCCGGTCCCAATTCCGGACGCGTCCGGTCATCTTGTGACCAGCACGACTAACTCTTTTTCAATTCCAACTCCTTCAGCCTTGCTCAAATGTGCCAACCATCAAGTATATCACCTTGTGCACATGTGTTAGCATATTTTCATAAATATTTTCAAGGGTGTTAGCACTACACTAGATCATAAATGCATATGCAATGAGTTAGAGCATCTAGTAGCACTTTGATAACCGTATTTCGATACGAGTTTCACATCTCTTAATAGTACGGCTATCAATCCTAAATGTGATCACACTCAATAAGTGTCTTGATCACCAAAACAAAATGACCCTATGAATTTCACCTTTGCCTTGAGTTTATTTTGTTTTTCTCTTTCTTCTTTTCCAAGTCCGAGTATCATGATCATCACCATGCCATCACCATCATCATGCCATCACCATCATCATGATCCTCATATGCTCCATCACTTGGAATGTGCTACCTATCTCATTGATCACATAGATAAACTAGGTTAGCACTAAGGGTTTTATCAATTCACCAAAACCAAACTAGAGTTTTCACCGCTGGTGGGCCCAGCTGCAGCCGAGGGAGGTGCGCTCCGCTAACTGTTCGACCGCACGTCCGCGAGTCTGCAGGGGCGAGTGCGCCGCGTGGGCCACACGGGCGAGCACGCGCTGGACTGAGCGGCGGGCGTGTTGTTGGTGTCCAGACGTGTGCTTCTGTCCGAACATCTGGGCGCTAGTAAAGGAAGAAAAACAGGTTCAACAAAGGGGTCTTCCACTTTCCTTCAATACACGTTCGCTACAACACGTCCCTTCTTGCTCTGCATAGCTTGGAGCTAACTCCTCTACCCACACGCATCCACCTGTCTTCGAAGGCTCTCCTAACAATACTACGTGCTACACCATCGTCTGTTCCCTTCCGCTCTCTACGACTCTACTATACCAACAAATTAATTTTGCACTCCAACACAACTCCCCAATGTATCATCTACCTCCCCAACCAATAGCACCCTACACAGTGTCTAAGAGCAATTCTAGGTGCTTCATATAATTAACTTGCTAAATCAAAAAAGGTTAGCGAGTTAACAAAATAACTAGCAACCTTATTAATTTATTTTCCTTCTCCAATACTTTGCTATATTAGCTTTCTAAACGATTTTGAGTTGGAAGCCCTGAACTATTTCTAACCAACCAAACCTATTTTAATAGTTTCTTTGACTTTTACCGTTTCTCACCTGAAACACTTTATTTTCTTAATTTACTTATGCATCCAATGTACTATAATATCCCGAGGAAAACATCGGATGGAGAGTGGATGCGGAGTTCTCTCGACTGCAAAAACTTACGAATTGGAGAAGATATTAGAAATTTCTTTATTTTAAAGGAGCTATTTTACTAAACTGTTGTAGCAGACTTTTTTTTCTTTTTAATAAAAATAAAAAATACGGGGTTGTTTTACAAAACTCCCGAAGATGCTCTAAATTTGGTCTTCTCAAGCCTCAACCAACTAGCCTATACGAAGAGACTCCTTTTCTAAATCCCGACAACTGAGATTCAACACATCGAACTCAACTGTAGTATTGAAAGCTTTTGATTGAGGAATAGGTGTGAAATTTATGAAATTTTAAAAGTGTCTTTCAAGACAAAAATTTCATGTGCCTTAAGTGCCCCAAACTAAATATTTTTAAAATTACTTGTTTTCAGAATTTTGGCCAAGTACCAGGGAAATATACATGGTTTCACTAAACATGTTTTTCTCCTATGCAACAATTTTTCTCCCTGGAGTAAAATGATTTATGTTCCTACCAATAAAAAAAGTTGTTCCACAGAGGAAAGGAACAAAAAAAAAATCTTGTTTAAAGGGAAATATAATCATTTCGTAGCGAACATGTGGTGTGAACATATGTTGCGAACCATCTCACAAATAATCTTGTTTAAAGGGAAATATAGTGGTTTCGTAGCAAGGGTAATAGCTTTCTCCTGGACATCACTTCTTTGATCAATTAAACTGGAGACGTCGTTTTCTTAACCTATCCGATTTCATGGTGGCTCAAAAGTGAGCTAGATTTTTGTGTTGGCACCTTTTCAAAGTTATGCCATAGTTTTAGGGGTGGAATGTGAATGCGAATGTCACATGATTTCCAATTAGAAAAGGTACAACTGTTCTCAGCTGTCGGAGTCAACAAAATTTTACAGTTCTGCTACATGATGCCCTGTTGAAAAAAAGTCCCTCATACATCTGAATTTTATGAGCATGTTATAAGAAAGGATTCAGATGTTTTAGAGAAGTTTGACACCTAGATTAAAGGTGTTGCAGGAATCGGGTGAAATATTCCTTCCCCGCACCAATTCTACTAAGAAATTACATCGAAATAGTGATTGTAACTCTAGTACAAGTCAAGTGTAGAATTATAGATCCAACATAAGTTGGCGCCCGTAACTAAAGCCGTAGTGTGGGAGATATTTAATTTATTTTACCAGAACTTAATCTATTTCCTTCCATGCACGATATATATTTAGGAAGAAGAAAGGGAAAGAAAAAAGAAAACAAAAAAAATAGGGAGATAGGATTTCAACCCGGTACAAAGTAAATAAACAAATAATCCCAAAAAAATTATCTTATCCTTCGCTATTCTGTGTACTATTTATTACTCATCTCTGGCTGGGAAGAGGCTAGAGTTTATAGAAGTCAATAATACGGCCGTAACGGCCTAACATACATATGTGCATTTTGTAGCAGTAATGGCCTAGCATCCATACTGTAACGAGCTCATTCGAACTGGCAGTACACCATATCATCACAAGGAAAACAAATTAATCATCATCATCATCTTAGAGAAAGTAAAGACAAAAGGGACGAAATAAAAGGTTTCACAGGGAGAAAGGGAGGGAAGGGGGCTTGGTTGGAGATTCTTGCATTGAGCCCTATGATTTTCTCAATATTATAGTGCCGAGCACACTAGCTAGGGGGCCGAATCATTCCCGGCAGGTGCAGATGTTGGGAACGGCAAGGAGCTCGGAGCTCCATTGGCTGCTGTCCCAAACTGACAAGAAGGCGGCTACTAGGTAGCTGATTATTCTTTCAGTCAGGGTAGCTAGTTGGTGTCCCTGTGTCTGCGTCGTGCTGTGTGACTCCCAGCGGGCGCACCAATTCAGACTGAGAGGCACCTTGTGCAGGGTGTGTCTCATCATCTCATATACGTACAGTACTAGTTGCAGAAAAGTCGAGCCCAATTGTCATCGTAGTCCGTTGAAAATTCCAATTGCCTCTAGGGGAGAGCGACAAGGGATAAAAAGAAATGGCAGCATGCATGCAAAAGTCCTGGCAACCGACTGGTTCTAGTAATTCCATCTCTCCCTGGCCGCGAGCAAGCCAGGTGTGAGGTGTGCCGTGTGTGACCGGAAGAAGGCCTACTGCAGGAACGAACGTGCGCATAATTGCCGCTCGGGGCAACGTGCAAGTTTCTTTCCATTCCACTATTCCACCAAAGGGAAGCTGCACGCACGCCTGCTCGCAGACGTATGCCCATGGCTATCGATGGAGGAAACGTACAGGACGCTAGACGAGGACGTCGATCAGGACAGGGGGTGCCGCGACCTGCGAGTGGAATGGGGCGAGGCTCATCCTGCACGCAGCATTACCCAAAAGGCGCGTGTCCCCTATCCCCGGGGCACCAGGGGGGCAGCCGGCGCATAGAATAAGACTGCTCCTAGCTACTTAGGCGGCTAATGCTAATGCTAATGCTAATGCAGTGCAGCACCACCCATAGTAGTGTCATCGATCGCGTGCCGCCTTCGTTCTCTTCTCTCCCTCCGACCCCTCCCTCCTCGCTAGCTCCTTTGGTTGGCTATGCGTGGGCGCCACGGGCCATGGATGGGGGTGCCTGATGAATGTGTGTGTTACTGACCAGCCGGCGACCGCTGTTGTCCTCCACGATCATTGGACGGTCGACGGTTTCTCCGTCATGTTCTCACTCACCACGCCAGCGCCCTTTCCGCAGATGGCTGTCTCCCTCTACTCTCTCCGGTCATCAGTAGCGTAATATTGCATGCATGATTTGTACTACACACTACTAGCTGGTATACATCGGTTGTTTTCTCAGACGAACACGCACAGTAAGTAGACATGGACTAGTGGTAACTGCAAGATTAGAGGCCAAGCTACCTGCGTTTGGCGCCTTGTGGCATGCGATGCGACGCGAGCTCGTCTCGTCGCGGCAGTGGCAGTGGCACAAGCGCACAGCCAGTGTACTAAAACTTGTTGTCTACTACGGGTAGATGGAATCATTGGAAACTGGTCGGTGTACGACGACACTGTCGGTGGCCGTTGCATGCTCTGTCGCTCTAATAGGCATGCAATGAAGTAACAGTAGGGCTAAGAGCGGTGTCGGGACCCGCCGGTCAAACGTCAGTCAAATCCTGGTGTCAGGGCGTGCAGCGGCGTGTCGCGATATTCTTATCCCAGGGTCCATCACCGCCCTGCCCGAACACTAAGCACAAAAATAATGCGGTTTCTGATGGTTTCATCGTCATTAGCACCGGAAACCGTGAGCAAAGCCTCAGCTTCCCGCAGGTGGTGGGTGGAACATTGAAGCAACATGTCTGTCTCTCATCAGAAAAGGTACCGCGTTTTTTACTACGATGCGTGAGCCTGGCGCAACAGAGGCCACCGTCGCAGTGGCGTCGTCCATCCACTCCGTCGATTTGGGAGCGAATGGGCGATCCATCAGAAATTCAGAAGGGTATCCTACATGGATGGTTAAAGCGAAGCGAAGCTGCCAAAGGCAACCACGGCGGCTTTTTCCGGTGTATCTGATCCTTCCTGCCCGGTTGTGTTTAATTGTTTATTAGCTCCAACTGATTGGATAATTAGATCATTTTTTTCTCGAAAGGCGGCAAAAAGCTTTTGCCAGATTTTTATTAGATGATAGAAAGGAAAAAAAGAGTGTTACAACGTTTTTACAACCTCAACATCAGACTCAACTCTACTAAAGGCATACGGACCAAACCACTCTACTGAGGAAAGAAAATAAAACCAGTAGAACTCTTAAAGAGAAAGGGAACCGAGGAAAAAAATGCTACTGATGAGCTTCTGCGTTTGGTCTCATGGCCAATCCGAATTGATCGATCTCCTCCATAAGAATGCCACCTCCCTTGGCTGCAAGCTTTTGTTTTGAAAAGTTCTTATATTTCTCTCTTTTCCATATGTTCCACAAAAAATAGATCATGAGGCCATCAAAGTTTCTCCTGTGAAGTTTATCTATCCGCAGCCTGCATCTGCGCCAGTAACCATGGAGCGACCCATTGTCTCCCATTGTGTCGATTGCTGAGAGCACAAACCAAGTTTTTAAGATGGACTATACTTGTTTTGAGAAGGGACAGCCCTTGCACAAATGCGTGGGGTTTTCTGGATCAACTCCGCATAGTTTGCATATAGGGTCATTTGGCCAATTTCTCTTTATCAAATTGTTCGCCATGAGGATATTCTTATGTAGCAACGTCCACGCAAAAAATCTATATTTTGGCTCAGCCCTAGCCTTCCATATCGGCATGATCCATAGCTTGTTGTATGATCCTTCAAATTGAATGCGGTATGCACTCTTGGATGTATACTCTCCATCTGCCATCCAGCGCCATATTATGTTGTCCTCCCTACTAGCGTCAAGCTGGACTTGTTATATAGCTTCCCATAGTCGAACGTATTCCTGAATTTCGGCAGTTGACAGGATTAGGGTGATATGAGAAATCCACTTATTGAAATGTATTGCCTTTTGCACCGTGACATTCTTCCTCTTGGCTTTCTTGAATAAGGTTGGCGCAAAGCTCTTAGGCGCCATTCCTTGCACCCACGATGAAGTCCAGAATTTGGTCGTTTTGCCATCGCTGATTGTTACTGTCGGTGTTTTGGACCGGCGGGCCCTCAACCAATTAGTGAAAATGTACTGCGTGTCCCTAGTCCCGGATGGTGATGCAAAGAGACACATGGTTTATACTGGTTCAGGCGATAGATGCCCTACGTCCAGTCTGTGAGATCGATCTTGTATTCCTTGCACCGAGGTGCCTGTAGTAGGGGGTTACAAGTAGGGCGAGAGAGGGAGCTGGCCCCAGGTCTCTGCGTGGAGCGGTGTGGATTGCTTGAGATGTTGATCTCAGGCAGTGGAGGAGTGTGCGGATTACAGAGTGTTGAGCGTGTGTTCGTCTGAGCGTCTATGCGTGAGTTCGTGAACCCGTGAGCTCGCGTGCTTGTCTGTCTACCTATATGTGTCTCGTGAGTGTTTGTCTGTGTTTTTCCCTGTCTGTCTGCGCGTGTCTAGAAACGGCCCCGGTCTCTCCCTTTTATAGTTGAAGGGGGGACAGGGGTGATACATGTGTTCGCTACGCGGCGTCCTGTGAGCGGAGGTGGCATTTCTGAGCCCTGTAGCTTGTCACTGTGGCGGCATGGTCGACAGAGCGGTCTTTGTCCTTGATGCACTGAAGCAACGCGTCGGTCACACCCGATCCTGTGCGACGTGGAAGCTCCAGTGATAGCTTGACGCAGGGCATGGCAGACGTCATGCCGGTCGCTGTGTGTTGACAGTGTAAAGAGCCGAGGCTCAGTTGGTGCCGGGGCCGAGCCATCGTGGGGGCTCGGCGGGTGCGAATTCCAAGGCTGCCGAGACCCTGAAGTGGATTGCCGAGGCTCGGAGGGAGCAGTTGGTCCTGTACACTGATTTCGAGGCTACAGTGACCTAGACTTGACTCCCCACGCCACGTTGTTCTTGGAGCAGGGGTTGGGTAGCACAGTGCAGTGCGGGCGTCAGTCGTGGGCACAGTACCAAACACAGCGGCCGGTAACCCCTGCCCCATCCTGTCCCGGACGACATGGTGTTGATGTGACTCCCATTTCGTCAGTCGTTCTGCTGTGTCGAGCCGTCGTCCGGCTGACGTCGCGGGAGTGGTTGGTCGCATTAGTTGGACGTGACGTTCTGTCAGGGAAGTCGGTCGAGGCGGAGGCGATGGGGTTGTTGCCGAGCCGGCCTCGAGCGAGGCGGAGAATCAGTACCCCGTCCGAGGCCTCGAGCGAGACGGAGAATCAGTACCCCGTCCGAGGCCTCGAGCGAGACAGAGAATCGGTACCCCATCTGAGGCCTTTCGTGCGAGGCCTCGAGCGAGGCGGAGAATCGGTAGCCTCGGACAACGTGGGGGTTAGCCAGTAGTTATCTCTCGGCTTTGATTTTGACAGGGTCTAAGCGATTTTTTTGGTTTTTGCTTAGGGGACCCCTTTTTATGGTACCCGATAGTTACTATCGTCGATGCTGTGAAGAGGTCCCTGTCCCGGCAATCACACGGTAGTTCTAATTTGTTCCATGCCCTTTCCTTTTGGTGCCATTAGAACCATAGCCAACGTAGGCGAAGCGCTCGTGCGAAATATTTCAAATCTAGAATTCCTAGCCCTCCCTTACTCTTGGGACGACATGATGTAGTCCAGTTGACGATTGAATGTCCTCCATAGACCTTGTCGGGTGTCTCTCCCCTCCAAACAAAGCTTCTTCTCATTCGATCAATCCTTTTATAAGCCATTTGAGTTCGGGGAACACCGTCATGTGGTAGATTGGTTTAAAGGAGAGCACCGCTTTTACCAACGTCTCTCTCCCAACTGAAGATAAGAATCTCCCCTTCCACCCTGGCAATCTTGCATCAATTTTATCCAAAAGGGGTTGCACATCTATTTTCCTCAGTTTCCGCACATGGAGAGGGAGGCCGAGGTATTTGCCAGGGAAGTTGCAAACTTTGCCAGGGAAGTTTTGAAGTAATTGCACGATTATGTTGGTGTCTAATCTGATCGAGTAGATTTCTGTTTTGGAGATGTTGATTTTGAGTCCAGAGCATTCTCCAAAGAAACTAAGGATTCTATGTAAATGATCGATTTCCAGGTTACTGGGGGATGCAAAAATTGCCGCATCATCCGCATATAGTGCACACCGAAGGTTCGCTGCCCTTGGTAAAACTGGATTCAGAATGCCCCTATTCGCAGTGACCTCGATGATGCGCTGTAATGGGTCAATAGCTAAGATGAATAGCAGTGGTGAAAGGGGTCCCCCTGCCTGAGCCCCCTCTCATGTCTTATCTCCTTCGTCGGCTGACCATTGATCAGAATTCTTGAGGTTGCCGAGCCAAGTAAAGTCATGATCCAATCTCTCCATTTTGTGCTAAACCCCAAGTTTTCAAGTACCTCTAGCAGGAAGCTCCATCCAATGGAATCGAATGCTTTGGATATGTCTAATTTTATGAATAGGGTCGGCTTCCTTCTCTTATGTAGTAGTTGGATCACCCGTTGTGCATAGATAAAATTATCATGGATGCACCTCTTCTTTATGAATGCATTCTGAGCGTTAGACACAAGGTCATTCATGTGAGGCGCCAGTCTGTTTGCGAGTAATTTCATAATGATTTTCACAAAGCTGTTGATTAGACTTACAGGTCTGTAGTCTGATAACGCGGCTGCATCCTGGGTTTTAGGCAACAGAACAATGTTTGCAGTGTTGATCAGGTGTAGTTTCGATGTTTGGTTATTGAAAAAACTCATGATCGCCTGTATCACATCGTCTTTGATGACTGACCAACATTTCTTGTAGAAGCATCCTATAAATCCATCAGGACCGGGCGCCTTTTCAGATGGCATATCTTTGATTACAGCCTCAATTTCTTGCGAGGTGAAGGGTGCGTCGAGATCCTCCAGATCATGGTGTTCATAGCCTAACTCCTCCCGATTAATTGCTCTGGTTCTTATACTGGGAGAGTCCATCAGGTTTGACAAATGATTGAAAGCCAGAGCCGATTTGTTTTCCCGCGAGATGACGTGTCCCGAGTCTCCATTCAGGGTGGCAATGAATGATTTCTTTTTCCTCATGTTTGGATGCTGTTGGAAGAAACGCGTGTTGGTGTCTCCCTTCCGAATCCAAGTTAGCCTTGAGTGTTGGCGAGCTCGTGATTTCTGTATAGCTGCGATCCCCATGGATTTTGTTTTGAGATACTTCTTGAACTCCCATTCTTCCTGTGTGAGAGATCTCTCTTCTTGTGCCTTTTCCAAGTTTGCTAGGGTTAGAGTTAGAATGGCCCAACTCAATTTCCAACCACCGAGGGATTTTCGCCGCCAATTCTTTAGAGCTTTGGCTGTATGTAGCATTTTGACATGGAGCCGAAGGATGGCGTCTTGAGTGTTCACCGGTTTGATCCATGATTCTTTAATGGTATCCAGGAAACCTGGTCTATGCGCCCAGTGAGACTCAAATCTAAAACCTCCGTAAAAATCCAGGCTAACATCCCCTTGTAAAAATAAGGCGCTATGGTCCGAGCCAAGCGAGGCCACCGCTCGGAGGTCGGTTCTTGGAAACAATTCAAGCCAATCCACGAATGCAAAGAAATGGTCAATTCTTGTCATTATTGGAGATTGCTGATCGTTGCACCAGGTATACTTCCTCCCCCTTAGATCAATCCTAGCGAGTTCTAGATCGCCTACTGTTGATCTGAATCTGTTGATCATTGGCAGGTTAAGACGTGCGTTGTTTTTCTCTTGCGCATTTAGGATTAAGTTGAAGTCTCCAGCTCCAGCCAGCCTGGTAGGCAAAGTGTGCGCAAATCTGTGATCTTCCGGAGAAACAAAAGTTTATCCGAATCACTGTGTGGTCCGTAGACCCCGGTTATGGTCCAAGTCTTATTTTCTGCTAGCATAGTTATCGTTGCCGATACTGTGTGGGCGGTGAGGTGTGGTTGGCTTATGTTGAAAAAGATAATTAGATCATGTGATGAACAAAAGTTTCTTGGTGATGAACAAAAGTTTCTTTTTTCTTGTTAATAAACAAAACGTCATGGGATGAGTCGATCGTAATAAGGAAGGAGAAAAGTTCAGTTCCGCTTTTCTGATGCTGTGATCTCAGTCTTCCTTTTTGTCTCAAAATAAAATAAAGGAACTACTCCAAGGATTAGTAGAAGAAATGACACTCCGTCGTAGAGAGGTCCTCGCCTGGGAAAATGCGTCTCTCGCGCGGGGGGCGGGGGTCACCGTGCCAGCGGCTGCCCGAGCCGAACTGGGGCCAGTTGCTGGCAGCCAGCCACCGGCGGCAAGCGTGCGGCGCGGCGCTCCGGCCGAACGAACTGTACCGTGGCTCTATCAAAACGGGCTTCGGGGCTAGTATATGAAAAAGGCAACATGCACAGGCGTAAACAGTAAACGGGTGTGGTAATCGACCTGGCCGCAGGCCGCGCGGGAGTTCCCGCTGACAGATTCCCGTCGACCACGACACGCGAACATCACACATGTGCACGGGCAAGCACAGCCCCAACACACCACTCCGACCTCACACGCATCTCGATCGGCATCTGTCCAGCGCTGGCTGGCTCCAATCCATCACGCACGTATGGGCGAGCGAGGAGATGGACAGATGCCGATGCCGTGCCGCCCGGCGAGGCGAGGCGGTACATCCAGGACGACGCCGCACACACACACGGCCCCGGACCGGCCGGCCGCCGACCAGCCAACGGGCCGCACCACGCGCGTCCAAAAAGAGTCGCAGAGGCGGCGTACTCGCTGCCGTACCGGCCCCCTGGCCCCGGGGCGCGGACTCGAACGCGCCAGCACGCACGGAACCCCACTCCGCCCCGTTCCCGACTTCCCGTCACCGCGCGGCGCCCGCGGCCCGCCCATCCTCCCGTGCCGGCACCGGCAGTTCCGCGCACGCGCACGCGCGCTCGCGGGCGCGGGTTCTCTCGCTCCAGGCCCCTCTGGCTACGTTTACGTACGGCATGGCCAGGAGTGCGGGCGCGCGTCGGCCCGAGTGCCGCGCCGGCGCGGGCAGATGGCCTCGCACGCGGGCGTTCCGCGTGTGTGTGTGCGTGCGTGCTTTGTGTGTCCCGTGGCGGCGCGCAGCTCCTCCTGCGCGGGGGAATGGCTCGCTAGTCGCTCCTCCCATGCCGATGGAGCGCGCATGGGTGCCTGTCGTGGGCTCGTGCCGGAGAGCATGTTTGTTCGGGCTTTGTTCATGATGTCGTGGGTTAAACCCGTTCCGGCGTTCCGTTCTGCTCTCAGAGGCAGCAACGACAACGAAGAAGTCCTTTTAATCCCGACCATGTTAGGACACGACAATCTATTTTGTCTGACTTTTTTCAGTTTAATTGAGAAAATGTAATTATCATTTCGGGACACAGTGAGTATTGTGCTTTGTACAAGAAATCATTTTCATCCTTCCCCTCTTTTTTTGACGGTTATATTAAAATAGAGTGCTCTCTGTTAAGTCAATGTATACCTTTCTTGTCAATAATGGGGTCAAGGTGTCGTAGGAAATTTGGCATATGAAAGTGCCACTAAAAAAGTAAGATTTTCTTATGGTATTTAAAAAAAGGAGGACATTCAAACTAGAGATAACTTAGCAAAAAGGAAGTGAAATGGTAGTAAATTTTGTTGCTTCTGTAGCAAACATGAAACTTTCATACATCTCTTTTTTTATTGTCATTATGCCAAATTTCTTTGGTGTGCCATCTATATTGTTTTGGGTTCCCCCCACCCACCAATGTCGAACACTTGTCTGGTACTAGGTCAAAGTGGGGGAGGACGAGAACAAAATATTCTATTATTGACAGGGGATGCGACTGTGGAGTTGGGTTATTTGGCTCACAAGAAATGACCGTGTGTTTAACAATTGCCAATCGAAAATATTTTTGCATGTATTGTTCAGGGGGACACATTGGCACCGGTTCTGGGATCTGCCATAGAGCGCACTGAGGAACTCAAGAACCACCTAGTATACTCTTGCCAGCTACTAGAAGCAAGGTCGATGGAGTTCTTCACCTCCCATGGATGGCCTTTTATTTTTCGTATTGGATATTAATGTTAAACACATTGTATGGAGTGAGTCAAACTTTGTACTCCCTCCGTCCCAAATTATAGATATTCCAAGAATCTTGGAGAGTCAAAGCATCTCAAGTTTGACCAAATTTATATGACAAAGTAATAATATTTATGATGCCAACTAAGTATCATTAGATTCTTGATCAATTATATTTTTATAGTGTACCTATTTGATATCATAAATCTTTATAATTCTTTCTACAATTTTGGTCAAACTTAAGATGTTTTTACTCTCTAAGATTCTTGGAATGATTTATAATTCGGAATGGAGGGAGTAATAATTTTGGACTCATGCCTCTTCTTTAAAGAGCTATGAATCCGAATTTTATCCATTATCTAAAAAAATCTCTCTCCTCTTTTTATCACAACGTTACATAATTATTTTACTTACTTCGCACTCTTATTAATGTCATAAAACTATCTTAGAGGGTCATTGGTATGGCTCTAGGAGAGCTCCAGCTCTACAAGAGTTGTACAAAATGATAGCATAGAAAATAGCTTTCACAGCGAAGTTTTAAGGGGCGAGAGTCGTTTTACACTGGGAAGAAGGAACTAGGATTTGTAACTTTTTAAAAACACAAAGCTAAATGTATGTTTGGAGAAGTTAGAGTTCTGTCCAAATAGACCCTTTAGGTCATGATTGGTAGGCTGCCTTCTGATGGTACTAGGCTGACACGTGCAGCTTCGTGGTGATTGGTTGCCAAGACGAGCACCAAGGTTTGGTTGGCGGCATACAATACGCCCTGCTCAGCCTGGCTATGAGGAAACGAAAATTGTTGTGGTTTCTTCTGGCCTGTCTCGTGGGGGCGCAAGTGCACACGTGTCGTGGGTCGTGCGAGAGAGCGATAGCATCTACGAGGCAGAAAGCAAGCAACCAAATAAATTATTTTACTATATATAGGTGTATATAAAAAATTATGTATCTATAAAAACAGAAACATCTTGTAATTTAGAATAGATGGAATATGTATCAAAAACCCGAATGAATTATAATTTTAAAAAAATTGAAACAGCGGTAATAGTAATCACCAATATGAACTTCTTGCATGGGTTTCGTTCCACTGCGTCTCGGATTTTTGGGAGGAGGCGGCGGCTTGGCAGCAGGCCAGCAGCATATGCGGTGTGTGCGGAGGTTATCAGGGGAGAAAGAGGATAAGATCGTGATGGGAACGGGTGGAGCGCGTTTCCGTATTGAAAGCTTGGGGACCATAGACGATTTATCTATTTTGACCTACTTGTTGCTAAGCTTCCGCTCACATGTTATATATCATCATTATATATAGCCGAATTTCTATGCCAACGGAGCTTGGTGAAAAAAATCTAATATAAATAGAAATAAAAAAATTCGGTAATCTACGAGTAACACATTATCATGCATATCAGTTTGGTGAAACTATGAGCACGCTGACATTTGTCAATTTAGATCCATGCCCGCACATGCAAAACTATAAATCGATAGATACATAAGGGAACAACCACTATGGGGAAGAGTATAGTCTCTCTCTCTCTTTTGCCGAATTATGTAATATGAATGCAAAAAAAGTTTATAAATAGACTCATGCACTCATTTCTACAAAAATAGGATTTCCTGTCTGGCACTGAAGAAAGTAGTCTTTCTTCTACCGTACATTTCCTTCCCTTAAGTGGCCACAAAAATGTCCTATATGCCCATCTCTATATCAGAACTATGTGTTGTCAAATAAGCAAAGCATGAATGTTTGTGGTATCAAATAAGAAAGCATGAATGCCATAGTTCTGAAATAAGAAAGAGATCAGTTCTGGTTTCAAAGATGGTTTTGATTATATTTATTTTGAAAAAAATAATAAAATAAGTAAATCGTTATAATTCATAAATATTTCTTTTTAGTTCAAAAATATGAAATTGATATCTATCTCTTCAAGACCAACCGCTTTAGTTTTGGTAATTTCTTCATTCGTGTTTATTTGAACAATTTAAAATTTTTGAATTTTAAAATATAAGAACTTTAAATAGAATTTTAGGAGCATAAATTATTTTAAATAAAACAGTTGTGAGACCCAGCCCATTGGGCCAGTTGGGCTGGACTTTAATTCGGGGGCACTGCAGCTATGGAAAACACTGTAGCGACGGAAGTTAGTAACATCCTGGAAACTGAAGGATAGCTGGACCAAGTTAAAAACCTGGACCTGAGAGGCTGTTAACTCCGGATTGATCTTTTTACGCGAAGCGAGGACGAAAGCGCAAGAGAGTTAATTAGCAGGTGTGGTTCATTCAACGTGTAGAGTGGGCCTTAGCCGTCTTCTCGGGTCGGGACGTTACAAATGGTATCAGAGCCAACTCTCACGGTTTCACGGACGTATGGCTCGGGAGCTCGAACAGGTTGCGCATGGCTCAGCAAGAGCATGGCACTTAGGCCGGGGAGCTGGGAATACGGATATGGCCTAGAGAGTCGATCATGGACATTTGTTCTGCTAGGGTAGCTTGGTTCAGCATTCGACGAGGACGTCGAATCCTTTGAGGGTGAGTGGATGTGAGACCCAGCCTATTGGGCCAGTTAGGACAAACTGAATTCGGGCTACTGTAGCTGCGGAAAACACCGTAGCTACGAAGTTTAGTACCATACTAGAAGCTGGAGGAGAGCTGAGAGCCAAGTTAAAAGTTAGTACCATAGTAGAAGCTGGATGAGAGCTGAGAGCCAAGTTAAAAGTCTGGACTTGGGAGGTTGTTAACTCCGAATCGATCTTTTTGCGCGAAGCGATGACGAAAGCGCAAGAGAGTTAATTAGTAGGTGTGGTTCATTCAATGTATAGAGTGGGCCTTAATCGTCTTTCTGGGTCGGGGCGTTACAATCGTCATTGTCGACAAAAGATGCTCGGCAGTCCACCGAAGGGTATCCCACGATGGTAGATTTGTCGGTGGGGATGCGCGTAATCAGGAACCGGATGGTGACACAAGGCGCAGAGACAGCGATTTAGACAGGTTCGGGCCGTCTGATCGACGTAATACCCTACGTCCTGTGTCTTTGGTGTATTGTATTGAATACATGATGTCGAGTAGAGGACCCCTGCCTCTCCTTATATACTCTGGAGAGGCAGTGTTACAAGTAAAGTATCCTATTTGGTACTATACAATGTCTTGCGGTACACGCCGAGCAGCGCCGTGCACGCCTTGATCTTGTGGGCCGGGCCACCTCCGATGGTGCGGCCCATGTCTTGGGAGCCATACCCCCACAGTTAGTTCTTGAGCCTGATAGTAGGTGACATAGTCACGTAGTGCCAGGATCATAAAGTAGAAGACCAGCCGAGCAGGCAGCCAGTCCTCGAGGCGTAGCCTCGAGATAAGAACAAGCACATTCACCGCAAGGTGAAGTGTGCCCACTTAGTCCCCGAGTCTGTTGGAAGATGAAGAATGAATCTTGTAGCAGGGTCAAAGAAGTCTGAAAGCTTGCCGACGTTGTCTGATATGCGCGTATCAAGACCCTAGACGTGCTACCCAAGATCAGCACCCTAATCCGAATAGCATGGAGCAACTTGATAGCACACCGACGAGACGTAGCAAGATCCGAGCAGCAAGGGAGTCCCCGGCGTCGCTGGCGATGTCCGAGCGCCGAGGAGCGAGGAGTCCCCAGCGTCGCTGGCGATGACCGAGCACCGAGGAGCGAGGAGTCCCCGGCGTCATTGGCGATAACCGAGCACCAAGGAGCGACGAGTTCCTGGCGTCGCTGGCGATGTCCGAGCACTGAGGAGCGAGGAGTCCCCGGTATCGCTGGTGATGACCGAGCACCGAGGAGCGAGGAGTTCCCGGCGTCGCTGGCGATGATAGAACACTGAGGAGCGAGGAGTCCCCTGTGTCGCTGGCAACGACCGAGGAGCGAGCAGTCCCCGGCGTCGCTGGCGATGACCGAGCATCGAGGAGCGAGGAGTTCCCGGCGTCGCTGGCGATGTCCGAGCACCGAGGAGCGAGGAGTCCCCGGCGTCGCTGGCGATGACCGAGCACCGAGGAGTCCCCGGCGTCGCTGGCGATGACCGAACACCGAGGAGCGAGGAGTCCCCGGTGTCGCTGGTGAAGTCTAAGCACCGAGGAGCGAGGAGTCCCCGGTGTTGTTGGCGATGATCGAGCACCGAGGAGCGTGGAGTCCCCGGCGTCGCTAGCGATGTCCGAGCACCGAGGAGCGAGGAGTTCCCGGCGTCGCTGGCGATGACCGAGCACCGAGGAGCGAGGAGTCCCTAGCATAGGCGGCGATGTCCGAGCACCGAGGAGCGTGGAGTCCCCGGCGTCACTAGCGATGTCCGAGCACCGAGGAGCGAGGAGTCCCCGGTGTCGCTGGCGATGACCGAGCACCAAGGAGCGAGGAGTCCCCGGTGTCGCTGGCGATGACCGAGCACCGAGGAGCGAGGAGTCCCCAGCGTAGGCGGCGAGGTCCGAGCACCGACGTAGCTAACGACGTCCGTGCGGTGAAGTGTGCCCACTTAGTCCTCGAGCACGAAGAATCCGAGCACTGAGGAGTAACCAACGTAGCTAGCGATGAAGCACGAGCGGCGAACAGTCTGGTCAACTAGTCAGCGGTGAAGTGAACATTAAGTAGAAACGACCGGCGAATAGTCCGATCAACTGGTCGGCGACGGAGTCCATGAACCAAGTAGTCCGACCAGTTGATCGGTGGAGAAACCCGAGCACCAGGTGATCCGATCACCTAGACGATGACCCTGCAATACAAACATGTAGAACGGGTAGTACATGATGTAAAAATAAATGAACTCTAGAGAAAAATCAGCAATGGTGATGAAACGTCGTATGCAGTTCGACGATCAGTTGGCATGAAAATATATTTATGTTTAATATAAACTGCCCGAACAGTTAGTGTGTAGCTGAGTCTCCAGCCCTAGCTAGCCCATAGTCCATAACGTCAAGCGCGGAGCCCATGCACGTGTAGGTGGAACAGGCGTGACCAAGGAGCCGCTGCCGACCACCCATAACGCAGAGCGCGGAGCCCGTAGCACGTGTAGGGAGGAGCTAGAGAAAGGGTCGTCTCTGGAGGCATCCGAGCATCAACGCGGCTGTTCGAGGGTTCGGAAAATCGTTTGGAGAGCAAACATAGAGAAAACAGCTCGGAGAAATATTATGGCGATATACGAAGATTGGAGAATATTTAGAAAAATATTAAAGCGTGACTTAGCTTTAGACAGAATGTCTGGTCAACGGCGTATAGTGTTATCTGGTCGGCGACGTGGGCAACTCACTTGCAGCTCAGCGGCGACGAGGGATGTCAGTGAGGGCCACCGAGTAATGACGACGAGACAACGACGAGGGACGTCGGTGAAAGATGTCGGCGAAGGCTGCCGAGCGGTGACGACGAGTCGATGGTGAGAGACATCGGCGAAAGATGTCGACGAAGGCCGTCGAGCGGTGACGACGAGTCAACGGCGAGGGACGTTGGCGAAAGATGTCGGCGAAGGCCGTCGAGTGGTGACGACGAGTCAACAGCGAGGGACGTCGGCGAAGGCCGTCAAGCGGTGACAACGAGTCGATGGCGAGGGACGTCGGTGAAGGGCGTCGAGCGGTGATGATGAGTCGACGGCGAGGGACGTCGGTGAAGGATGTCAGCAAAGGCCGCCGAGCGGTGACGACGAGTCGACGGTGAGGGACGTCAATGAAGGATGTCGGCGAAGGCCGTCGAGCGGTGACGACGAGTCGACGGTGAGGGACGTCGGCGAAAGATGTCGACGAAGGCCGCCGAGCGGAGATGATGAGTCGATGGCGAGGGACATTGGCGAAAGATGTCGGCGAGGGCTGTCGGCGAAGGCCGCCGAGGGCAGCGGCGGCGAGTCGTCGACGAGGGCTGATGAGGACAGCGGCGGTGAGTGGTCGGCGAAGGCTGACGAGAGCAGCAATGGCGAGGGACGTCGGCGAAGGATGTCGGCGAGGGCCATCGGCAAAGGCCGCCGAGCGGTGAGGACGAGTCGACGGCGAGGGATGTCGGCGAAGGATGTCGGCGAAGGCCACCGAGCGGTGATGACAAGTCGACGGCGAGAGACGTCGGCGAAGGATGTCAGCGAAGGCTATCGAGCCGTGACGACGAGTCGACGGCGAGGGACGTCAGCGAAGGATGTCGGCGAAGGCTGTCGGCAAAGGCCGTCGAGCGGTGAGGACGAGTCGACGGCGAGGGACATCGATGAAGGATGTCGGCAAAGGCCACCGAGCGGTGATGACGAGTCGATGGCAAGGGACGTCGGCGAAGGCCGCCGAGCGGTGATGACGAGTCGACGGCGAGGGACATCGATGAATGATGTCGGCGAAGGCTGTCGAGCGGTGACGACGAGTCGACGGTGAGGGACGTCGGTGAAGGCCGTCGAGTGGTGACGACGAGTCGATGGCGAGGGACGTCGGCGAAGGATGTCGGCGAAGGCCACTGAGCGATGACGATGAGTCGACGGCGAGAGACGTCAGCGAAGGATGTCGGCGAAGGCCGCCAAGCGGTGACGACGAGTCGACGGCGAGGGACGTTGGCGAAAGATGTCGATGAAGGCCGCCGAGCGGTGACGACGAATCGACGGCGAGGGACGTCGGCGAAAGATGTCGGCGAGGGCTGTCGGCGAGGGCCGCCGAGGGCAGCGGCGGTGAGTCGTCGACGAGGGCTGATGAGGGCAGCGGCGATGAGTGGTCGGCGAGGGCTGACGAGAGCAGCAATGGTGAGTCGTCGACGAGGGCTGACGAGAGCATTGGTGGCGAGTCGTCGATGAGGGCCAACCAGAGCAGTGGCGGCTAGTTGTTGGTGAAGACGACCTTGGAGGTGGTTCCGAGATCAGATCTGCTATCGCAGGGGCTGGTGTAGCAGCGATGAATCGTCGTCATGGACCGGGATGGATCTCCACGAGATTGACGATGAGAACGCGTTGTTGATTTGAGATCCATCTGGCTCGCCATGGATCAAGCGCACACCCCTACCTGGCGCGCCAACTGTCGACAAAAGATGCTCGGTAGTCCACCGAGGGGTATCCCACGATGGTAGATTTGTCGGTGGGGATGCGCGTAATCAGGAACCGGATGGTGACACACAGCGCAGAGACAGCGATTTAGACAGGTTCGGGCCGTCTGATCAACGTAATACCCTACGTCCTGTGTCTTTAGTGTATTATATTGAATACATGATGTCGAGTAGAGGACCCCTGCCTCTCCTTATATACTCTGGAGAGGCAGGGTTACAAGTAAAGTATCCTATTTGGTACTATACAATGTCTTGCGGTGCACGCCAAGCAGCGCCGTGCACGCCTTGATCTTGTGGGCCGGGCCACCTCCGATGGTGCGGCCCATGTCTTGGGGGCCATACCCCCACAGTCATCAACTATAAAGTTGTAACTCGATTAGATATGGCCGAAACTTCTGTTCTTTTCCGCCCACGGACTCGATAGCATCATGCTAGTGTGCTACGTGGTTTTTGGCCCTAAAAGTTTATAGCCACAATAATAATTTGAACCAAAGTAGGTATCTATCAGATTCATTGGTGAATTATCATTTTACCAGTTTTACTAGGCGTGCTATCTCCCATCTGGAGTTCCACTTCGTATTGGATAGGTACTTCTTTAATTTCATTATAAATCTTCCTTTTCTCTCATTTGATTTTCTTATAAGTGGTTTTGTTTCTTTGTATGATTGTATTGATGACTTATTTTAATACTCTTGTAATAAGAGTAATAATAATTAAAGAAGACTATGTATCGTTCATAATTGCTAGGCGTAAAGATTTTGATGAAAAAAATATCATCAAACAACTTCTTTAATTGATTATCCAAATATTGTCATCTTCTATTACAAACTTCTCATTAGCGAAAATATATAAAAAAGATATAAATAACTCTCCAAACGATAATTTAGAGAACGAGATTTAGAAAAACTCTTAAAGATGCTCTTATCTCACACCGCTCGCTAATTTATACTCCGTATGTTATATATGGAACATACCAGCAGTCAAAACAGCACCTCAACCAAATTAAGACAGGAGCTATCAAGTACTAAGTATGTCAGCGCACGATCTGCCCCATGATTATGCTTTTTCCTAACAAATTATATAGTATCAGCAAAGATAACCAAGCACGCATTTTGCCTTGGCCGCAAATTACACTGGCAAAACCCGATAAGGTGAGTCAGCCGTCAATAACCAATCCAACCAGCTGCCCGTCCGTTTCACTGTAAAGCCAGCCATCACTACGTGAAAAACGATTTTTAGCAATTGCTCGAATTTTTTATAGGGGTGGCTGGTGATGGAGCCACCCCTACAGTGCTGTACTCGGGTGCCTAGACACCAGCCGTCTCTATAAATGGAACAGCAGGGGCGGCTGGTGATACGAGCCGCCCCTACAAATAGGTTTGATTTGTAGGAGCGGCTCACTCACCAGCCGCCCCCGACGTTGCTATTTGTAGGGACGGCTGGTGATTGAGCCGTCCCTTCAAATGCCCCCATATAAATAGCTCTGATTTGTAGGAGCGGCTCAATCACTAGCCGCCCCTACAAATGACCCACATATAAAACAACAACAGCACCTTTTTTGTCCTTGGATCACTCACTCCAACCCGTGAAAGAAAGGTGAGGAGGCATTGGCACCTCCTAAAAATTGCTCTACTAGGGGGAAGGCTTTAGTCTCAAAACCTTTGATAGAGAAGTTGTAGAAGATAAGAAAATACTATTTCACACTTTTTTTTGAAGTTTTAATAGTTGGTTAGTGAGTAATTAGAGTTTTGTTTTTCTCTCTCTTCTATGGTGCTTGAGCTACTTATGAAGCAAATTAGACCCAAGTTTTAAATATACTATGATAAATTAGGGAGGAAAACAAGATCATACCCTTATTTGGTCCATGTTTCTTGATTTTAGTGAACAATTAGTTAGTTTTATGGATATTTCATGTGTATGTGGATCTAGATCTAGGGTTTGGTTTTTTTATTAATTTTGTTTTTGTAAATTTATGTTTGATGAAATTGGACTAGGGTTTGTATGAAAGATATTGGGTAAAGTATAATTGTTGCTAATTATTGTCTTTAAAATTGTTTATTGTAATCAATAAATATGTATTTTAATTATTTATGGATAAATGGGTCATTAATTAATTTTCCTCTACCATGGTGTGTTTGTAGGCTTCATGTAATTATATTAGATTTATATTCATATATATCTGAAGTATATATAATTATTCTCAAGTAATTATTAATTTGATTTATTTTTATATATATCTGAATAAGTAGTCCTTTAATGTTTGTTTTGTTGTTGTTGTAAAAGATGGAGTACATGAACTCTTGGATGTATGGTTCGTTAAGGTTCAAGGCAGGTTTTCGTGAAGATGTGGATAAATTCATTAAAGCCGCAAATAAGCATGCAACGACATTGAAAGAGAATAAGGATATAATTATTTGCCCCTGTAAAGATTGCAAGAACCGTATGACATGGACAGATGTGACTATCATCAGATCACATTTGATTATGCAAGAATTTGTTGAGGACTACACAGTGTGGATTTATCATGGTGAAACGGTTATTGTTAACGACGAGGATGAGGAGGAATACGACGACGAAACCATAGAATCATTGTCCCAATATTCAGTAGAGCTTGATGCACGAATGGATTTCAAGTTTGACAATAAACAAGGTGGTGATGCTGGTGGTTGGGATGGTAATGACGAAGGTGGTGCCAATAATGATGGTAGAGCACGTGTCGGGGATGAAGATGATTTGGAGGACATGATTCGAGACATTGGACCAGAGATTTTACTAAATACCCTGAAAGGTCTAGAAAATTTGAAAAAAGTGACAAAAGCATCAAAGGAAACTGTGTATAGTGTTAAAAAGGATTGTCCGATATATTGGACATTGCTATGTTTTGTGCTTGAGCTGCTCATCTTGAAGGCTAAGTATGGTTGGTCAGACTGTAGTTTCAATGATCTATTGCATCTCCTGCCATGGATGCTGCCACAACTAAACTTAGTTCCTATCAACACATACCAAGCGAAGAAGGTCATAAGTTCATTGACAATGGAGGTTGAAAAAATCCATGCATGTCCCAACCACTGTATACTTTTCCGTGGTGAAACGTTCAAGTCACTGGATAAATATCCCCGGTGTGGGGCCAGCCAGTACAAGAACAATGACCTTTACGGTGGGGACGAAGCCTTCATGGGGAACAATGACCTTTACGGTGGGGACGAAGTCACTGGATATATGTTTGTATATGTACTTGTAACGTTCACTTTTGAATTCTAACAAGTTGTATTTGCTAAAATAATACGAACAGGGCATTTAGGTTCTATGTCACTTATCATCACGGAAGGCATGATCCAGTAGGGAAGGAAAAACTGGCTATAAAAATATTATGTGCGGTAAGTGTAACTTACTTCTTCAGTACTCCAATACATGACTGTTAAAAGCATTACTTAATATTTTCGTATGTAAAACACACAGTGCCCCAAGTAGAAGCCTGGGAGTATACATTGTGGATACTATATATGTTCTATGATGAGTAACACCGGTGCCTACAGGAGACACCCCTTAAGGGTAAGTTTGAACCTCTTCACCCGTAGTATAAAAACTTCGTACATGATACGAAATACTAAACCGAAACTTATTCTCTTGTAGTAGAGAGAAGAGAAAGGAATGAAAAGAGACCCATACAAGGATGACCAACTCTTAGAGCTCGTCGGCGACCTTTGCAACTTCATATTGGACTAGATTGTACACGTCAAAGGCGCCTACCATGACCGAGAGTCTGAGTTAGGTATAAATCCTCAGTACCAACACCTTCGTGAGACTGAGAGGCTAACTCTAGGGCGTTGATAACAATGTGTATGGAATTTATATATTTAATGTTGGATTGTATATATTCTTGTGAATTGAACTTATAATTGTAGTTTATATAATACTCTTGTGCTTGTAGTCGTGATTGTGGGGCATTCGGCAACGCGAACGCGGTTCGGAACGTTGGTCATGGGGCGTTCGGCAACGTGAACGCGGTTCGGAACGTTGGTCGCTGGGCGTTTGGCAACACGAACGCGGTTCGGAACGTCGGTCGCGGGACGTTCGGCAACGCGATTTTGAATTGTAAATTTGAATTTTTTTTACGGAAAAAACGTATTATAGGGGCGGTTCTAAATTGAACCGCCCCTACAAACAGGTATTTGTAGGGGCGGCTGGTACTACAGTCATTCCTATAAATCGATTTGTAAGAACGGCCTGAAAACTGCCCCTACAAATATATAATTTATAGAGATAGTTCAATAGAAACGATTGATCAAACCACCTCTAAAAGGGTTACCAGCCACACCTAAAGATCCATTACCGCATCCATCCGGCCGGCAGCTAGCGTCGCTCGCGGGCCCTTGTGCCGGATGCTGGAGGGCTTTTTCCCTTTCCTTTCCTTTCGTTTCCTCCATGACCATGTGGATGCATTTCTTTCTCCACTCGTACAACACACACTCCTGTCCTGCTGCTACCACCACCACCCGACCCGGACCCCGAGCGTTTTCTCTCTCCTCTCCCCCGCGCTTTTATATAAGCCATGGGTGGCGCACTCGGTACCGGGCATCAGCTGGTCAGCACACCAAGAAGAAAGCCCATCCATCTTCTCTTTGTAGTGCGCGCTGCTCGCTTGCACTAGCTAGCTAGCCAGCGGCACAGCCACAGTGCACCACCTCTCGCCGCCGCAGCAACGGGAGCGAGAAGCTAGGAAGCACAGCCGCCGCAAGAGATAGACGACGACAGCACCAAGTGAGAAAGAAAGAAAGAGAGAGAGAGGCAGCTAGCCATGACGATGAGGCAGTCGAGGTTCAAGAGGATCTGCGTCTTCTGCGGCAGCAGCCAGGGGAAGAAGCGGAGCTACCATGACGCCGCCATTGAGCTCGGCAACGAGCTGGTAACGAACGCTCGCGCCTCGCCTCGCCTCGCCCTGTCTGTCACTCACACACCCACTGCACGCCCCACTTCGCTCTCTGCAGGTTCTGTCGCCTGCTAATCGCCTCCTTGCAGTTGCAGGCTTGCAGCTAGTATGCATGACTTTACCATCCATGCATGCATCTTTCATGTCTCAAAAAACAAAAAGAACTCTCCACCATCTCTCGTGCCGTAGCGCGCGCGCACACACACTTGCACAGTAAAGTCGTATGCAAAGTTCGTCTGCAGTAGTAGCAGCAATACAGTAAGCTAACCATAACCACCAACCAAAGCGAACCGGCTTTAGTTACTTTGGGCAGACAGATGAGATCCCTAGCTTGTCTTTCTTCCACTTCCGTCAGCCCGTCCCCGTACGCCATGCGCAGGGCGCGTCTCCAGCTTTTGTTGAGAGCTGAACTGGACCCCAACCAAGGCACACGGGAGGAGTACTCTGCTTTCTGGGTGCCGCTAGCTCACGTTCCTCCATCCTCAGCCCTGTGGCCTGGGGGTCCCTGCACGGCTGCACCCACTGCACCCTGCCTCATCCGGCTGCCGGCCTGCAATCAAAGTGAAAACTCACGAGTACTGGTAGTAATCGGTGGCTTTTATCTGTGTGCGCTCTGCAGGTGGCCCGGAGCGTCGACCTGGTGTACGGCGGCGGCAGCATCGGGCTGATGGGGCTCGTCTCCCAGGCCGTCTACGACGGCGGCCGGCACGTCATCGGGTAAGCAAGCTGCAAGCAGTCACCGTCGCCTCATCCCCAGAAGAATGTTTTGTGTGGTGTGTGTGTGGCTTGCCTTTGCCTGTTCCCGTGCTGATCGCTTCTTTTTGTCATGTTGCTGTCCACGCGCAGGGTCATTCCCAAGACGCTCATGACACCAGAGGTATGTCTGCCTGCCTGCCTGCCTGCCGTCCCCCTGCCCTGCATACGACGCCTAGCACTCCCACTACACACCACTCACTACCTATTCGATCGGTTGCATGTCAGTGTCACATAAAAAGCTGCTTAACAAGGAGAAAAGAAGCAAAAAAAAAAAAAAAAAACTCGTCAAATCTGATGCCTCTCTGCCGGGCCGGGCCGGGCCCTCCCAATAATAATCATGAGCACGCACGCGCTCACGTTGGCGACTTGTTTTTAGCATTCCGAGTGCGTGTAGGGCGTCGTAGAAGTGGTTATGAAATGGGGCTTGGGAGTTTGGGCTCTGCTGCTGGAGTCCCGGGGGACATGGCACTTGACGCATAAAAAAAAATCGGACTTATGACCAGCAGCAGGCCGCGATCGAGAGAGCCGGTCATGCTTTTGGCACGAATCCCAGATCTTGGCGTGAGGATAAACTAGTGAGCTAGGAAAAGCGCCGCTTTAATTAGGGGGGCTGAGGAATTCCTTTCCTTTCCCCCAAAAGTCCTGCGGTGGCATCATCCGTCCCCAGCTGCCTGGTCGTCCCGCCGGGGAAATGGTCGTAGGCATGTTCGGCTGATAAGTCAACCGAACCTGTTTTCCTAATAAGTTCCAGCGAACAAGCCATGTACTACTAGTGCTGCTTTATTTAGGCTGCTAAGTGTTCGGCTGAGTAAGAAGCCGGTTTGTTCGGCTTGTTTTTCAGCAGAGATAGTGTTTTTCTCACAATAAATCAACATAAACAGTATTTTTCAGCAAGAACTGTATTTTTTCCCTACCAGCCGAACACTGCCTTGTATTCCCAGCAGGGTCTGAACAAGCTTTATTTAGCGGCCTGGCCTCCCAGTTTCAGAAACGGACACTGAAATATTTTGAGATTTTTTTTTTTTTACTTCTGCTCAACTGTCATGTCTCTCTACAGAATTCTACTAGTACTCGCATGTCATATATAATTATTAAACCATTGGTCCAGACTGCAGTGGGCATTCATTCATAATTCATTCTCATGTTTGTCGCCTACTAAGTACTAGCTTGCTGTGGTCCTCTTCCTGGTTACTCACCGACCTTTTTACCATGTCCAAAGGGGGTGAAGTTCCAGGGCCGGTTTCTGTTCTGATCCCTCCAAGCAAATACTTCCATGCTTCTCATTACCCAAACGTAAACGCAGCGCTGCAGCAGCATTCGCGGTGGTCGGGTCGTATCGTATCTGAATTCTGAACTTGCCAGGAGGTAAATTGCATTGCGTGTGTTTCTTCGCATGCAGATCAGTGGCGAGACAGTCGGGGAGGTGCGCCCGGTGGCCGACATGCACCAGAGGAAGGCAGAGATGGCGCGGCAATCCGACGCATTCATCGCCCTGCCTGGTAATAAGCCACGGTCCATCATCCATGCAGCAGCACTGCGTTTTTACTGTTTTATGGAGTATTACAAGTACCACCGGTAGTAGATGTAGATGGATGGATCTCTCTAATGTGTACCAGTAGCACAGTGACTCGTGCCTCTTCATCTGGCGTGCATATATAGTGGCACGCAGCGCTTCACATGCATCATGCATGTACAGTGCGTAGGCACGTAGCGTAATAGCGTGGCCAATCATGGACGCAGAGCTGAGACACGTTGTTCACCCGGAGCTAGCATGAGTACAGCACAGAGCACTCCTACGTAGTATGTAGTCTTGGTAGACTGGCGTGTAAAGCTGAGTGAGACGCATGGACTGTTCCATTCGAACTTGAAGACAGAGCTGAGCTGAGCCCATCGAGATGGGTTCGTTGCATGCATGCAGGAGGGTATGGGACGCTGGAGGAGCTGCTCGAGGTCATCACGTGGGCGCAGCTGGGCATCCACCACAAGCCGGTAATTGCCTAGCTAGGCGCATGCATGTGCCGTTCATTCTGTGCTGCTGCTGCTGCTGCTACTAGCTAGCTAGCTAGCTAGCTCCTGCATGCACATGCAGCACACCGAGAGGTTTTGGTTTGCTCTGACGAACGACCGCGCTACGTACCTTCTTCTCCTGTGATGCATGCAGGTTGGGCTGCTGAACGTGGACGGCTACTACAACTCGCTGCTGACCTTCATCGACAAGGCCGTGGAGGAGGGCTTCATCAACCCCAGCGCCAGCCGCATCATCGTCCTCGCGCCCACCGCGCAGGAGCTCATGGACAAGCTCGAGGTTTGTGCATGGATCGATGACCAAAACTTGCTCCCAAATTCAGTTCATCATCCGTTGCTAATGTACGTCATGCATCTTGTGCAAATGCGATCGATGTGCAGGAGTACGAGCCCTACCACGACAGGGTGGCGTCCACGCTCAACTGGGAGATGGGCCACCAGCTGGGCTACTGACACTACTACTGCCACCCACGCAAAGAGCCGCCAGAGCCAGCGCGGCAGCGCCTGAAGCAGGCAGGCAGGCGATTGGGACATTTGATCGATCGGGGAATTAAGGATTGGGAAATGCTAGCCGTCAGATTGGGATTTTTCTTTTTGTTTTTAACTTGATGGAGCAGATCGGTTTGGAGCGCCGAAGGAAGATAAAAAAGGGTTTGGCTGGGGTAGTAGCTAGGAGGAGTACGTACGTATGTGCTGGTTTTGTATATGATGCCTTGTGTTTTGCTTCCACTGAGGATCGATGATGGTTTGCACTTTGCAGTGTTGTTTGTAGTAGCAGTAAAAAGAAACTTAACCGGTTCCAACCCCCCCCCCCCCCCCCCCCCCCCCTCCCTGCTGTAGTACGTTCTAGTAATTGTATTAGCAGCCAGTACCTGCCTATGTATGTTAGCTTCAAGATGCTGAATTCGATTGAATACAGCAAGTCAACTCAGCAAGTGTGTAATACAATTCAGCAGATCTTTTGGATCGAAATCCCCCCCTCTCTCTTTTGCAGACTTTTTCTGAGTTTCTGTTGCTCTAATCTTGCACTGTAATTAGTGTTGTGTTCCTCCCATAAACCAAAAAAGACAATCGACGTTGCCATACATGTGCCGACCACGGTTCTGAATAGCGCTATGCAGTCAGTTTTTGAATTTGTTACGAAACCGCTAATCCTGAAAAGAACTATAGTTGTCGTTGCCACTTTCCAGGAGTAGGAGTACTAGTTGTTTACTTTTTTTCAGCCTCATCTGAACAGCTGCCGCTGCGGCTGCACAGCTTCACCTGTAGCTGATGCTGTGCAGCGGGAGCTGCTGCAGCCGCGGCTTCAAGCAAAGGCGAATTGCGTCAGGTGCCGAGGTGCACACGAGCCCGCAGCGAACTGGATCGGAAGCCCATACAAGAAGAATTACCGAGCCGAGCCGGGAAGGGGGCACTTGGACCTGGGCCGGGCCGGGTCGACCGAGCGGAGCGAGATGCTTCGCCCCCTTCTGGAACCTTCTCCCCTCCTCCCCAACCAAACCGGCCCAGCACGAAACGCACCAATCGCGTACCTCCCCTCCCCCTCCCCCTCCCCCTCCCCTTTGCCCTCGGCGTCTCTCGCTCCGGCAGCTGCGCGACGGCTTGGCTTGGATCGCATCCTCGTCGGAGCTACCATGGTCAGCCATCCTCCTCTCTCCCCCTCCCCCGCTCAATCTCCGTGCCGTGCTTCCTATGCACGCGACGGCGGTAGAAAACCACCCTGGCTTTGTTCTCAATCTCCTGTTCCAGCGTTCGCCTCGTTGGGTTGAGAGGAGATGCGATCCCTAGTTGCTTTGCTCCTGTTGGGGATAGGCTACCGTTCGCGAGATTTAGGGTCCGTTGGGTCGCGGATTGCTTGCTGACCGTTCGAATTGCTGGCGTTCTTGGCGTGATGTGGGCGGGCGCGCTGTGGTCGGCAGCGCGATGGGACGAAATGGGATTTTCGGTACATTTCTGGGTAGACGAATATAAGCTGCTACTATCTTTGCATGGTCTTACGCGCTCACGCTGTAGGGTATGACAGTTTTGAATTCGACAACATGTAAAGAAACAGAATACGATTTTACATTAGCAATCGCCTCAAGGAAACAAAGAAATTTGGGACACCTAAATAAGCTAAAAATTTGCACCATAAGGTTGGAGCAAACTTTTCGCGTGCTACTGTGAAATTAAATTGCCGAGACCTGTGTCCTTGTGCTTTGTGGTTTTTAGCCCTAAAAGGTTATGGCCGCAATAATATTTTGAACCAAAATAGATCTATCATATTCGATGGCAACTTCTCGTTTTCATGGGTTTCCAAGGTGTACTTTCTCCCGTCTGGTCCGTTTTGTGTTGGATAGGTTGTTGAGTTGTACCCATACCCTCTGAAAGAAGATTTGGACATATTTAAATGTTTGATTTACACATTTACATTTGGATGCTCATTTATGTACTTCTTTTTTTTATTTCTCAGGCTGGGAAGCTTATTGCAAATCTAATTGTCATGGGCTCTACGATTATAGGAAGAGCTATGCTTCAGGCATATCGTAAAGCACTTGATAGTAAGTTCTGATGCCATGAGCTTCTTCATGACCCACGTGTAGTCTCTGCCAGCTGCCTGTTCCTTTTATAGATAAAAATGATAGGTGGTAGAAGGCGTCCATCAATTTTGCAATCAAAGGTTACTTAACTGGTACATTGATTGATGGGGAAATTGGTAATTCTGTTTTTACTACATGTGGCATGATGGATCGGTTCCATAACAATGAATGATAGACAAAGTTATTGTCATAACTTACTGGACCTTTTGGGTTCTCATCTAATCATCTTGGCACAATCCAGAATGGATAGGTCTCTCTATTTCTCTTGGCTTGGAGCCATTTTTTAATCATTGTTTTGTTTACCAATAGATCTCTGGCCCTGATAAGTTTTCGGTAGCTTAGTCTGTTAGTTGCCAAATTTTTTCTACTGATATGCCAAGTATGTTTATGCTTCAGCATGTAGCCAAGCCTGTCAGACATACTTGAACTGCCAACACTTATGCTCAGAGTTGGGTTATGCCTGGTACGCCAGATATATGGATACAATGAGGCTTGCCTTGATATCGAACTTATGTATTGCTTTCACTTACATTGGATCAAATTGAAGTATATCTATCCAAAGAAAAAATGAATTTCATGAGAGCTTTGTTTCCTCGACTTAAAGAAATCCCTAGAATGAAGTACACCATGTCCTCTGCATTCTGATTTATGATGACAAAAAAGAATTTCATGAGAGCTTTGTTTCCTCGACTTAAAGAAATCACCAGAATGAGTCAATTTAAATGCTATAAAATTTTAGTATGTACTGCTTAAAAATAATCCTTTGATTCCTCCAGGTTTTGTTTGTGTACATAAAGAATTGGGAAACTGAATTTAGGAAATTCTGCATTTCTTTGTTGTATATTGAATGCTCTCTCCCCTCTGGACAAATGTCAGTTCATTGGCTTAGAAATGTGCAGACAATTTATTCAGTAAACGAGGTGGTTTCTAGAAAAAAGAATATATGGAAGATACAATATATAAGGACCATAGTTGCAAACTTGCAATGTTCCCTGGTGGAGGAACGTGGTATGCTACTTGTGACTGTGAGAGGTTTACAAGGCAGGGTCGAAAATGACCCCACATATATATAATTAAACATATATGTAGCCATGAGGGCCCATTGTCAAGTTCTCCCTAGGGCCTTTGAAAACATAGAACCGGCCCTGGTCGAGAGTCGCTGCATTCAACCCCGTTGTTGTCCTGATTAGTATGATCAGGACTTCATCTGCTTTATTAAATGATTTAGTTCATTAGCTTTTGGTGAACGAAATACTGTGTGCTTCATGTAGTGAGAGGGGGGGGGGGGGGGGGGGGTTGTAAAACTATCTTTTGGTTCAAACAGGCAAACTGTTTTATGGTTGCTGCTTCCTACACATTATTTGCTAAATATTACCAATCTGCTAATCATCGAGTGGACCACAGAATTTGCAACATTTCATGTACATCTTATAGATGAAAACTTAACATAACGTATGAAGTACCTTTCATTGTCATCTTAGTATCGCACTGATGCTTTGATTGCTTTCCAGTCACTGTGAGTCAACAATAGACAGATAGTACCTTCTGAATGATATTTTTGCTATTCGTTTAATTTTCCAGGAAAGAGTGACATTTAATTGCTATTTGCACCTCCTTATTTTGTTACCTCCTACCTCTGCCAGATGCAAATAAAACTGGTGTGGCCCATGAGGCAATAAACAATATTCGTAGAGCGAGCAAAACAATGACCGAACAAGAAGCGAGGCAGATACTGGGTGTCTCGGAGAATTCAACGTGGGAAGAGATTGTACAGGTCTGCTACTTCCCTTTTGTTTCATTTCGCATTCTTGACTTGTTATTATTCGGACGCACACTTCTCACATCAATGTGAACAACTATGTGTTATGCAGCGATACGATAACTTGTTTGAAAGAAACGCCAAATCTGGGAGCTTTTACCTCCAATCGAAGGTTCACCGGGCCAAGGAGTGCCTAGAAACAGTGTACCAAAAAAACAAACAAGATGAGCCTCCCAATTGAAATCCCGCCCCTTAACTGCTCCTGATATTCTTTTTCCCCTCATAAGAGAACTGTACATACCGATGTTGTATCAGTAGTATGCAATGTGGAACCAATAAGCTTTGTGTGCAGCGACTGCAAACCTACCTGTATAGTAAGACTGATCTGTAAGGTCTCGCTGGACTGTGGCCCGGTGGCACCTACAACTTTGTTATTTTGTCATATGATGATTGTACGAAACCATATTCTTGTACTGTGTTATTCTTGGTGCCATCTGCATTGGTGTGAAACGAACAAAGTTCCGTATTGTTTACTTTTGAATTTTTGATTGAGGGTATCGCTGGATGGAGACATTGGAGGCATGTAGGTTCGGCTTGCGTGTTGTAAACATTTCTGTCGTTTAGCATTGACAGACGTTGTAGGTTAGGTTCGAGCATACTGCATACAAATTTGCATCGGTCTACGCTTGACCTTGCTGTTAGGCTGCCAAACGGGCATTTTGTCGTTTATGAACAACTAATGATATTCTGCCCGTCAATCAGGCGAAGAATTCTGCATGATTCCAAAGTGTTTGGTCCTGGTCCCAATATCCAGCTGATGAATAACGTATTTGCTTCCAACTTCTTGTAGACGAATATTTGCTTGCAACTTGCGCTGTTACATTTCATTCTACGAGATTTGGCAGCAGGTTCAAAATCATTTTTGATCTAGCCTAGGCTTGTCATTCCTCAGCGGGCGCTCGCTGGCCACTGCCTCCCTCTCAGCGATCAAAGGCTTCGCCCTCTTTGATCGCTCAGATTCCAGAGGTTGGGCGAGTTTTGAGAAGCCTGAGAGCAAGGTCAATAATAGAGAAGTGCTTGACTATAAGTGAGTTATGAAGTTATATGTCTTCATTCTCTTTTATATTTCTTCGCACATATATCTCTATTAGGACCCATTACTGCATATGCTTCCGTGTCTAGCTCGGTGCTTGCATAAGAACCGAGCTCTCTTCTCTCTCCTTCCTTCTCTCTTTCATATCAGCTAAAATATTAATTAGCTTGTACTTGCTCTGATAGTTGGGTGTGTCTACTGTCTCCGCTTTGGATCACCAATCGTGTTTCTGTTCCAGTTTTGCGGTTCAGAAAAATTCAGTATCAGTCGTTTTCATGAAAACTTCGTCCATCGATCGATGTTACGAAGTACGAACAGAAGACTTGTACAGATTCCAGTAGTAGTCTACTCCTTTTTCATCTGACGTGATCGCCGGAACGGAACCCGTCGTGGTCGTGCATGGCGCTTGTCAGGATGCAATTGGTGCCTTGGTGGGCTGCATAGTGCAAGGTTGGATCGCAGCGTGCGCGTACGTGATGCTGCTGAAACAGCGGCTTGCCGGCTTCTAACCAAACAGCAGTTGGGGTGAGCCAGTCGATGTGTCGAAGTGGCACGATACCTGTACGTTTATATATACCCAAAAGGAAAAAGAAAAAAAAAAAGGTACGTGTTCCGGGGCTCTGTTTTGTCGAGTTGCTGTGTGGATGTCCTGTTCGTTTGGCATGATACGGTATTTTTTTCTCATAATAAAATAGTATTAGTCGGTGACTAACATTATAATGCTAGTAGTTAACCTAGGATCGAATGAAATCGTGGTCTCGTGGGTGGGACACCACACCTCGACACGGCGAGGAGAAGGTGAAGGTGATGCGGCGCGACGCGACGCGATCATGCGACCGACGGTGGGCGTTTGAGCCGTTCGCCACCTACCCTCCCTCCCTCCATTCGCCGGATGAGACTTCCTCCGCCTCACGCATCTCCTCCACCACCTCCCCTCCTCGGCTCCTCCCTCCTCCAATCCAATTCACAAAACACACGGGCGGGGCCGGCCATCAATTGCCCAAACCCGCGGCCCCCTCCTCGGAGTGAGACGAGGAACGGCTCGCCTCTCTGTCTCTCTCCCGCTCTCCTTCCTCGCCCGAAGATCCGATCCAACGAGGAGTCGCCGGACGGGAAGAACCGCGCATATATTAGATAGATAAATAAAGGATCCTCCCGACCGGAGGCGCAAGAGGTGCGTACGATGCCATCCCCCTCCTCTCCGTTCCCCCATGTTTTTTCCCCGCTTCCGGATCGCTTGCTGGTTTACTTCTGTCTGCTCGTCCCAATCATCATCATTCGTCGATACGATACATGCCCGTTTGTTTATTTTGGTTGATTGAATCGCTCGTCGAGAACCAGGATTCTGTTCCTCCTCTCGCGGAATCTGGATTCTGTTGATGGGGGGACATGTCATGTGTTCGAGTTGTCTACCTAGAAATTTTCGGAACATCTTGGTCGCCTCGTTCCACCTCCTTGACCCTATCTCGGATTGGACATGGCCTGTGGCCGCTACCGTCCGATGATGCCTTCAGTTACTGGGGCTTGTTTTGATGATCGACGCGCACAAGCTCCGCTCGTTTCAAGAATACATTGCCATTTATTTACATAGAGACAAATATTTATGAGAAGGTGCATGTGCATTTTTGTGCGTCATGCTACTGGAGCGTGCGTATGGCTTTGGGCATTATCTGGGTGCATCTGTTCTGCATATTGCAGAGCAAGTGGTGTATAGAGTTAACAACCCGGAGGTTGGTGGCCAAAATGCATAACGTGTGTGTTCCCTCCATAATCCGTATGAACTACTATGAAGTAGGTCAAGTTGGTACTGGTATTAGTTACAGAATAATCTTGGTTAAACCAACTTAGACAGACAAGGAGGGTGCGTGGTCGTCATTAGTTATGCACTGCAAATCAATAAACGATCGTAAATTTTCAACCAAAATAGTATTTTTCTCTCACACAAACCAGCCAGCGGTACTTACTCACGAACCAGCTCAGTCAAACGAACAGGCTGAATAGCAGTAGCAAACTTTCTGGATAGACAGGCAATGGGTGTGCAGCTAAAACAACCGGGGTATTCTGCTCACATAAGCGTGCCTCGTCACTGTTGCCAAGCTGGTAGTCAAACCAACGAAGGGGATCAGGATCAGCACAGGCCCTGCCTGCCCTAGTGTCTAGTTCGACGTGGCAGCGCTGCACTGGCCTGAGGAGTCCCTTGTTCGGCCCTGCGCCATCCTCGCCTCGCTCATCGCGTGCGTGGCGGGGGCGGCGCCTAATTCCGGGCAGACGTCGCCGTCGGTGATGGAGATTGGAAAGAAAAATGTCTCCTGTCCTCACCGCCCTGCTTTGTCTGCGTTCCTTGTGAACAGCACTCTCTGTTCGTCCGTTGATTCAGGGCCCCAAAATTTTTTTTGCGCACATCAAATCTTGCGACATATGCATGGAGTACTAAATGTAGACGAAAAAAACTAATTGCATAGTTAGATGAGAAATCACGAGACGAAACTTTCGAACCTAATTAATCTATAATTAGACACTAATTGCCAAATAAAAACGAAACTACTACAGTAACCAAAATCAAAAAAAAAATCGGATCTAAACACGCCCTCAATGCGTGAATTTCGCGGAAATGGTCCAGAGTCTGCAAATGGTACTGCTGCCGTGCCTCGTGTTCTCGCCCTGAAATGGCCAAGGCCTAGGCCCTAGGATCACTGCCGCTGCGCTGGAGTACACTGCACAGGGATCTGGGGCAGATGGAAGTTTCTCTGACACCGTGCACATCGACCGCGGGCTCCACCTCGTGCACGC
Organism: Miscanthus floridulus; assembly: GCF_019320115.1. Lineage (NCBI taxonomy): Eukaryota > Viridiplantae > Streptophyta > Magnoliopsida > Poales > Poaceae > Miscanthus > Miscanthus floridulus. The sequence goes on along the minus strand of NC_089580.1, from coordinate 60,095,671 downwards.
ACGCAGTAGCCGGCCGCAGCACCGAAGCTCTACGCATCCACACCCGGATCCCGCCGGTTTCCATGCCGGGCAGCTGTTGACCTGCCGCTTCTTGGTAGGGTCTAAATATGTGCTCGTTTTTTTCCATGAGAAACAACTTTGACATAATATATATATATATATATATATATATATATAGGGAGAGGCTATTCAGCAGCCGGCTACAAAATAAGTTATTCTGTAGCCACCTCTATTTACCATAATTTTATATACTAATTTACCATAATGTCAATACATATTTACGATAGTTGGGTTACTATAACACATGGGAATATTTACCATAACGTTATAGTAAACCACTTAGTAAGGAGTTACTGTAAATCTCGTAAATTAACATAGTAATTATCGTAACTCAAAGTGGCTACAGAATAAGTTATTCTGCAGCCAGCTATAGGATAGTAGTTTTATATATATATATATATATATATATATATATATATATATATATATATATATATATATATATATATAATATTAATATTAATATTTATGGTATATAATTAATATTATTAAATAGATATTTGGATTTAGTTTTTTAATATATTTATTTAGAGATATAATTGTTACACGTATTTTTTATAAATCGAGTCAAACTTTTTGGCATAGAAATCAAGGGCGACAGAAATCAAGAGCGACAGTTAATTAGGACAGAGAGAGTACGTGCCTTAATTATCATCCCGAGATCTTCGAGAAATGCTTTCCAGCACCGACTAATCAATGGATTGTAGTACTCCAGTACTGCTAATTTCCAAGTTTCCAGAACATATTAATCTTTTTACCATGTCGCCTTGTGCCAGCCGATTTACATTGGTGACTGAGTGACCGTAGTTTTTTTTTTTTTCTTTCTGCCTAATCGGACGTATTATACATCGCCATCTTTCTTCCTAGTTGTATTGGTGTGTGCCACTGCCACACTGCAATACTGACAGGTGTGCTGGTGACTAACCACCTAATGAAATATAGACATACAGAATGGTCTCAAATTGTCACAAAGACACTCCAGGTGGCTACCTACTTGAACCTGCTTTCTTCCAATTGTATCCTTGCCACTAAGCACCAAATCAATGATTTGGCCCAGGTCACTCTGCTTTTTGTTGGACGGTAGTACGTAGCACTCACACATGTGTTCAGACTTCAGGCCACCAAATGCAAGTTCATGGCCGATGGATTCTTGCAGCAATGCACTAACAGTCTCGCTGTGGGAATGGGATGCACACGACTAAACATCGGTTCAAATCAAATGTTTTCTTTTTTATCTACACTGACACAAGTGCAGATCATGCCACGTGAACACGGTACCTTTTCCACTCCCTTGCCTCGGGATTTGCTGCCGGTCCGTCTGACGCGGCAATGTCAACGCTATGGAGCGAGCTCATCACGTGCGGGCGGGCGTGTGTATCCAGTATCCTGATTCCTAACGAGAAAAGAGACATTGAGATTCACAGCCTGCACGTCTAGGGATTCGCCCACAGCAATCGTTGTTCTTGTTCATTCATGGCTTCGTCTGCACCAGCAGGAGGGAAGTCACGGGCCGTCGGCGGGGAGGAGATGTCGGACGGCGCGGGCTCCCGGACGGGCGTCGCTGGCGCGCTCGGCCTCTCGGTCACCTCGTCGGTGGCCATCGTCATCTGCAACAAGTACCTCATCAGCACTCTCGGCTTCTTCTTCGGTCAGTATGTGCACGTGTTTCAGAGGTTTCAGAACTTAACGATACCCCCTAAGGCAAAGTTTTGGCCAAAGTTTCTGATTTTTTGTTGCTGCTGGCGTTTTGGGGTCGAATGCAGCGACGACGCTGACGAGCTGGCACCTCATGGTGACCTTCTTCACTCTGTACGTTGCCCAGCGGCTGCACTTCTTTGAGCCAAAGCCAATTGACGCGCGGACCGTCATCTCCTTCGGCCTGCTCAATGGCATCTCCATTGGCCTCCTCAACCTCTGCCTCGGATTCAACTCTGTTGGCTTCTACCAGGCAAGCATACACTGACTAATACGCTACTATTTGCTGACCAGTAGTATTATGTTCTTGCCTCTGAATTTGCCATTGTTTCTTGAAACAGATGACCAAGCTGGCCATCATACCCTTCACCGTAGTCTTGGAAACCATCTTTCTGAACAAGAAGTTCAGGTCATTCCCAAAATTCTGGCCACTTTCTGCTTAATGTGTAATTTGAGCTGCTCTTGTTCCATGTCGTGAGAAAATGACTTCTCATACTCAACGAGCTTGAACCTTTCAGTCAGACCATCAAGGCCTCCCTCATGGTCCTGCTCCTGGGAGTCGGCATCGCATCGGTCACTGATCTCCAGCTCAATCTCCTCGGCTCCATCATTGCCGTGCTCACCATAGCTGCGACATGCGTCGGACAGATTGTATCCTTGTGCTTGCTGTTCTGACATGAACCAGTTCAGCAGCCAAGCGAGCTGCTGGATCTTACAGTCTTTCATGCACCCTGCATACACTGCATCCACATGCTGGCTTGTCATCCTTAACCTTGTGTTGAACAAAGCTGACCAACCAAATCCAGAGGAGGCTGAAGGTTTCCTCGACGCAGCTGCTGTACCAGTCGTCGCCGTACCAGTCCGCGGTGCTGCTCGTCACTGGGCCGTTCGTGGACAAGCTCCTCACCAAGCGTGACGTCTTCGCTTTCAGCTACACCACCCAAGTCGTGGTAAGTACCTTGGCACAATAGATCTCGGTTCACCGGACCGATAGATTAGACATCTGCAGCGTTTTCAACTGTAACAGTGCTGGCGCGCGTGTGCAGGCGTTCATCCTGCTGTCTTGCTCGATCGCGGTGTGCGTCAACTTCAGCACGTTCCTGGTGATCGGCACGACGTCGCCCGTGACGTACCAGGTGCTGGGCCACCTCAAGACGTGCCTGGTGCTCTCCTTCGGCTACATCATCCTCAAGGACCCCTTCAGCGCCCGCAACGTGGTAGGCATCCTCATCGCCATCTTCGGCATGGGCCTCTACTCCTACTACTCCGTCATCGAGAGCAGGAAGAAGACCGAGGCCGCCAGCTCGCTGCCGGTCGCCGCACAGGTAACTAATAAGCGCATTCATCACCCACTTCATTCGTCTGAAACTGTGAAATTCGGGAGGCCAGAGGCGATAACGACGACATGGATATACGTTGTTGCAGATGAGCGAGAAGGACTCGGCACCACTCCTCGGCGCCAAGAGCTCGCCACGGACAGAGAACAAGGGCGAGGAGACCTTCGACTACATGCCGAGGACGGCGAAGAGCGCGTTCACCGGCCGGTGAGCCTGTAGCTTGTACGAAGTACGCACTTACCTTTCTAGAGTGGTGGTAGACGACGAACAACACGGCAAAACGGGAATGTGCTAGTGAAAGATGTAACGGAGGCAAGTGGCATTCCAATTATCATTTTGCGTTTTCTCCTCCGGGGTGGTGATGGGTTGCTAGAGCCTAGATGACAGAATGTGTTGTTTCTCGAGCTTGAAATAGCAGATTGGATTGGTGATAGTACAAGACGTCCTGTAAGGTTTGCATCAGTTTTAAAGGAAGTTGTCAGGTCTCCTTTTTTTTTTCCGTTGTCCTAATACTGATGGTATGATAGGGTACCATAGTTGGATTGGCTGGAAAATATCAGTTTACCAAGGCTTTACCGTGTTTTTTTACTAAAACAAAAAAATACCGTATCTGTAAAGGTAGAAAAATATAAAACGATAATTGTAGCAGTATTTACCGTTTCCCACTGTACAAGTGTGTCATCGTATTTCTACCATAAAATATTGAGATAATCGCCTTGTTTTGCAGCGCTACTTTAGCGGTACTCTTTAGCGAACGAACAGTGTTTTCCTATCACAACAAATCAGTATAAGCTAAATTTCAGCGAAACGAACAGGGCCAATATACCATTTTTCTTTAGAGAAAAAAGAGACTCTCTCCCTCTAGCTCCAAGAACCTAGGCCTAGGCTAGCAGGCCAGCAACATTACTCTCAACCTGGCTTTTCTACACACCGTACACCTTGTAAGCCCAGCCTAGGCCCAAGTTGCCAAGTGCCACATGCCCGAACTCTAGTTGTGCCACTGTCCGCTTGCACTCTAGTCAAAGCCTAAATTGAGCGGAGGCTATGTGTCATGACATGGTTAAAGTAATGTCTATGTTTTAATCGCAGGGCCATATATTGGGCAGCGCAAGTGGCGCAACCACACCGGGCCCCCAAAATTAGGAGCCCCTAATCAGTAGTTAGTCATTAAGCCTAATTAGTTTAAGCTCAGTTAGCCTAAGTGGCAGTTGTTTTTTTTTAATTACTTGACGCAGCTCACAAGAATCACCGTGCAAGCATTTACCGATCACCTATATGACTATCATATGTTTCAACTCTCGAGTCGCTCACCATGACTAGATTGCCTTTCATGCGACAATTTAATGCATCCGGCATTACCATCGACCGTCACTCAGCGGGCACTGCACTGCATACGCCACCATGACATTTAACCAGACAACAAGGCAACACTTGCCACGACAAGTTCCTTCTAGCTACAACCAGTCGGCCATCAAGTCCTTTCCACTGCTTGTTAATTTTACTTTTCTTCTCAAACGACATGCATGCCTTCTCAATTCTTTATTCTCATCAATTAATAATAGTGTGCGCTCTTGCCTAGTGGTTTAATGAATGCTTGAGAAAGTTATTAAATGCATATTATTGTTTTTATTACTGAAAATTGTAACCTATCATATAGTGGAATCTAATTTAGTTATTTTATTTATCTACATATAGGGGCCTTTATTTTGTGTATCGCTCTAGCTAGGGCCACAAAATCGTAGGGGTCTGTTTAGTCGTTAGTTCATTTGTATGAGATGGAGTAGGTCATATACTTGCATGGCTAGTATCATGTTCTAAGAGTTGACGTGTTTATCGTTCTTGAAGTATCGTTTTGTTGATTCTAATCGTTATCGATGTACTTTCGATCTTACAGTGTCGATATTACTAAAATATGGACCCCATTCTTGTTTTCGAGGATATCGTATCGTTTTTGTTTTCGATAGAGAATCGTGAAACTGAGAGTGATGAAGTTATTCTTAGGATTGTTTCGGATCGACCATAGTGTGGATCGCATTGACCGGAAATTTGGATTCGAGCATAACTCACCAAACGCCAAGGAAAAAAGCATGAGTGAGCTAAGCATATGAACAAATGTAGGCCCGGCCCAGCATCATTGCAGCAGCCCCGGGCTGTTCTTTCGCATTGAAACTTTTGGGGACAGGGCCCAGACTTGCGGACTAAATTCAGGCCCCGTTTAGTTCCAAAAATTTTTGGCTTTTGGCTACTGTAGCACTTTCGTTTTTATTTGGTAAAAATTGTCCAATTATGGACTATTTAGGCTTAAAAGATTCGTCTCACGATTTCTCGGCTAACTGTGTAATTAGTTTTTTTTTCGTCTACATTTAGTACTCCATGCATGTGTCGCAAGATTTGATGTGACGGAGAATCTTGAAAATTTTTGGTTTTTGGCTTGGAACTAAACGGGCCCTCAGTCTCTTTTCCCCACCAAGAGCAAGAGCACAAGATATAAGCATACAGCAGAAGCAGCTCCAAAACAAGGGGGGGAAAAAGAATAGACCAGAGTGTTACTGAAGCTTCCTTGCGTGGTAAGTGGTCTAACTCATCAACCTATACCTACCTACTTATAGGTTTATTATACAGGCTGTCTAAAAAAATTAACATATACTTAAGTTGGTAGATTAGCCCCTGCTTGCCCCCCACACAATGGCTTAAAACTATCGACATGGATGAAGAGCATCAATTCCAGCCCTGTACCTAGTGGCTAGTGGGTGGAACACATCTCAGGGGCCGAGCTGCCGGCCGGTGATCGAGCATCATATTCATATCCGCGTTCACTATCTCCGCTACTACTAGCCTGTGACTCGTTGTAAATGATCGTAAATTTTTAGTTAAAATAATATTTTTTTTCTCACATAAATCAGTCAGCAATATTTCTTCACGAATCAGCCAAACGAACAGGCTGTTAATCAGTGAAGACTGAAGAGTCCCAGACCTCCGATTAGGGTCACAGCAGAAAAGGCGCGTGCTATGTAGCATAGGCCTGTTTAGATCATTGAAATTAGTTGCTAGTATAACTAAAGTTTAGTGAGTAAAATTTAGGCGCTAAAATTTAGTCTTATACTGTTTAGATATATGCGAACTATTATAAGAGACTAACAACTAGTTGAACTAAACTAAAATCTAGTACACCTTTTAGTCCATCCGTTTAGATAGCATAAGAGTAAATGTTTATAGTGATTACTCCCTCTATCATAAAATAGTGTTAGATCTTGTTTTTCGAGAAATCAAAATTTTATTTAACTCTATTTATAAAAATATTATCAATATTTGTATTAATATATGTTTGTCCTAAAAAAATTATTATTGATACACTTTTCCTATTTAGCTAGACTTAAAAGAGGTTGTTTAGTTCACTCATCTTAATAACCACTAGCAAACTTTAGCCAGTTAGTTGGGTTTCTTGTGGTAGAACCAACACGCTCACCAAAGAAGTTCTCGACATGACATAGATGTTTGTATTTTTTTATTCATTTTATGATTTATGATATTGTTTTTTTAGTGGTAGACGCAAGATGTCTGCATTATCTTCGTAAATCTTAAGGTCCCGTTTGAATACATAGGAATTTTACGAATCCAGATAAAAGAAATCTCAGAATCCTAGAATCGCTTTCAAATATCATAGGATTTTAGAGGATTCTAACACACTGGCACAGAATCCAAGAAATACTAGAGATTATGTTTATACAGAATCTGGATTTTAGAATCATCCAAACATGGCTTAAGTCACAAGAAAAACCTAAACAATCACTAAGACTCGTCGTCGTATATTCAATTAACGTTGGAGAGGAATCAACGTGGGAGGGGACAAGGAGCCGCAGGAGCTCGTGCCAGCCACAAAGCCAGCTCCGGTCCAATCACATGTGGCATGGCTGTGCACATAGATAAAGATGCTGCATGCATATATGCATATATACAGTCTAGTCTAGGTGACCCTAGGTCACCAATCCACCAAAGCCCTTGTTTAGTTGGCAAAATTTGGAATTTGGGGCGACTGTAGCACCTTCGTTTTTATTTGGTAAATAGTGTCCAAACATTGACTAATTAGGCTTAAAATGTTCGTTCCGCAATTTCCCACCAAACTGTGTAATTAGTTTTTCTTTTCGTTTACATTTAATGTTCCATGCATGGGCCGCAAACATTCAATGTGACAGGTACTATAGCAACTTTTTGGACTTTGGGGTCCAACTAAACAAGGCGAAAGTTAAGTTACCAAAGTCCAATTTCATAAATTATATCTCTGTCTTTATGCATGTTTTGCCCAATTTCCAATCACTAGCTTAAACCTCTATATGCAAGACCAAACTCTAGGCTACACAACCCCAACACCTCACCCAAACACTCCTAGATGATCACCTAACGCCCCTAGGAAACATCACCCACAAACACTATAACAAACCCCAAGAACAACACAACCTACGTAGGTTCTGTCAACGTTCTCACGGATTGTCCGGAGGAACGCCGGGTTGTCCGCGGAATCACTTAGAGCCAAAACAACTGTTCTCCTGAACTATCTGATGTTTTGTTGGACTACTCGAAAGAACATTGGATTGTCCATGGGAACACCGTGACTCAACTCCGAAAACCCTCCCCTTGGGGAATGCACTTGCGGACTCCAGGAGCACATCAGACTGTTCGAAAAAATAATCATGAATATTTTAAGCTGCAATAAGCTACAAGTTACATTCTAGGCATGACCACCTTACCCTATTTCTAGATACCCCTCCAGGTTCCTAAAAGAAGTCGTTTTGGACAGCGAAACGGTCTCCATTTTATGAAAGTATTTTTCAAGACAAATATATTCATATGATTTTCACATCTCCAAACTCAACAACTTAAAAATTATTCATGATTTTTATATTTCCAATGTTTGATCGAAACCCAGTCCAAAATGACTTCTTTTAGGAACGTCGAGGGACTACCTCTTACTACAACACCAATCTACACGGCAGTAGTTTAGGGGAAGAGTATCTTATCTTATACCATATAATCTGTACTCTCTTAGTTCGGAAGTAAATATATATATCGCTTCTTAAGGAGTTAATCTTTTTAAGCTTGACTACATATATAGAAAATAGTATCAACATTTATATATTCAAATAAATTTATTATAAAAATATATTTCATGATCAATAATCTAATACTTATTATGCATCGCAAATATTAATATTTTTCATAAGTATTTGGTTAACTTAAAAAGTTTGACTACTAAGTACTCGAACTATAGGTACTCCATTCGTCCCAAAAAGAATGTCATTCTCATTTTTCAAAAAGTCAAACATTTTTTTAACTTTGACCAATTAAATTTATAATAATACTAATATTTGTAATGCATAATTGGTATCATTAATGATTGGATATATTTTCATAATAAATTGATTTAGTGATATAGTTATTGTTAATATTTTTTATAAAGCTAATCAAACTTAAGAAAGTTTAACCATCTCATAACATCATTCTTTTTTACAGAGCGATTACATTTTTTTATACAGAGGGAGTATCTGGTCTAGTAGGATCGGTAAGCTACGTCGCTTTCTCCGATGAGACGTCGACAAGTCACCTGCTGTCTGGTGACCGGTGAGTGCTGACTGCGGTTAGCTTTGGAATAAGGCCACGTTTAGTTTTGGCCGGATTCGGCGCCGCCGAAAACACATGACACTAAAATGGCATTATAGCATTTTGTTTGTACTTGGTAATAATTGTTTAATCGTTGATTAATTAGGTTCAAAACGTTTGTCTCGCAAAGTACAACTAAAATATGCAATTAATTTTTGATTTCGTCAACATTTAGTACTACATGCATGTACCGTAAGTTTAATGTGACGGAAAATCTTTTTTTTTTTGCATAGTGCCAAATTCAGAAATTTAGGGAACTAAACATGGCCTAAATAACTTTGAGCATCTGCCCGTCTCTTTCCGTGCGCGCACACACTACGCACGCCATAAACAAATTTTTTTTCTTTACCTTTTCTCTGATGAGTCCGGTTATGTGTTTGTTCTGCATCAAAGTTTGTTTCAACCCCTTGTCAAAAAAAAAGTTTGTTTCAACCCCAGTAGTTTACAGTATCATTCTGGTCTGAAGTACGTACACCGCATCGGAGCAACAGACAGTGCGCACGATCAAGCGTCGTGTTTGCATGAGCCGTAAGAACAAAATTTTATGGGTCACGGAGAATGGCTTAGACCTTTCTTGCCGTAACCCGTAATGAAAACAAAAAAAAACAATTTTTTTTTTTTGGAAAAGGAAGACTTGAGAGTGCCGACTTTTTGAAACTTTTAACGGGGTTAACATTAACTGGGTCACCAGGTAACCAAGTCCGTAGAGCCGCCCTTCAAGTCAAGACGCGCGCCCTTGAAGCTAGGCTAAGCAGAGGAAGAAAATGCAGCCAAAGCAGGAAGAAGTCGTGTGACGAAAAAACAGCAGAATTTTATAGAGAAATACAGCCATTCAGGTGTCAACTATATATATGCGAGCACACGCCACCTGATTCATCATATGTCGCGCACGACGGCACGACGGCGCGCCCTTGAAGCTAAAAGCTATAAGCGCAGAGGAAGAAAATGCAGCCAAATCAGGAAGAAGTCGTGCGACGAAAAAACTGAGGAATTAGACATTCAGCCATTCAGGTGTCAACTATGCGAGCACACGCCACCTGATTCGTATGTCACGCACGACGGCACGAGAAAAAAAGGGTCTATTGAAGATGGCTACATGAGCTTCACCTTCCACGTGCGAGGCAGTTTGCATCCTGCCATCGATCGTAAACACCGAAACCAAAAGCTGAGCAGTACTCATCAGGATCAGGGGCTTGTTAGGGACGACGCAAGAGCTCCATTCTCTCGGCAGGTTTGTTTGTTAGTCAATTTGTAATCTTCGGCCTGTTCGTTTCTTTGAAATTTAGTTTATGTTAATGCTTATACTAAAATACTGTGAGAAAAAAACACTACTGATCCACTGAGAAGTACTGCTGAAGTAGTGCAGCAGAACACGGCTGAATCGTAGCCCGGGTCAAACCATCTCATGACTGATGACTTGCACGGGCTCTAGCCTAAATTAATTAAGTCCGCGCGAGAAGGCCTTTTCTCCTGATTAACATGGTGCGCGAGCTCTACGGCTCCACCTTTTAATCAGCCTGTTCGTTTGGCTATGGCTTGTTGTAAACGATAATAAATTTTCAGTCGAAACAATATTTTCTCTCACATAAACCAATCAACAGTACTTTTTTACAAATCAGCAATAATACGAACCAGTCAAACGAACGGGTACCTTTTCTCCCAGAGGAGACAGGACTCTGTCTCACGGACACCCAATCAGTAGTGTACTAGCATTTCATTGTGCAAATATTAATATAATAATAGGACTCTCTAATCTTAATTAACAGCGGCCTGCAGTCCAGCTATGGTGGTCTGATTAATTGATGACGACGGACGCAAAAGACAGTGATATGATGATCTCGGCAACGTGCCTAACACTGTCTCCAACAAGAAACTTACATGGACATCTAAATTTAAAATAGAAAGCAAGAGACTTAAAATCAGCCTTCAACAGAGTATCTATACAGGAAACTTATTTTAGGAGGCACAACCCAAATATGGGTATCCTCTCTCTTAGAAACTCATTTGCAGAAAAGATTATCTTTTTGGTCTTATTATTGGAGAAGATGGCGAATATGTATTGAACCTTTTTGCCTATAGCGCTACCCAAAAAACGAATGGATCTTGTATTTTAGATGTTGTTGTTGGAGATAGCCTAATGGTCTCCTGGGGGCTAGCTAGGACATAGAGAAAGCGACTCTTGAGAAGTGGAGTAAACGGAGAGAAAGAATTAGGGCCCGTTTTATCATTAGCACTAAAAATTACAGCTAAAAATATTACTAGTGGATCGAAGCAGGCCTGCTAATAAATCTAGTAATTATTAGTTAGAGAGCTTTTAACTATATATTAGTTCTATTAGCAGATTTAGAGTTGCTAATAGTTCATATGTACTTTTAGTTTACCATCCAATCATCTATTAGCAGGTGCGGATCTTCGTTAATTAGCTAACTAAAAATTAGACGCTATTAGCTACGGAGTTTTTTTTTGTGTGTGTAGCTACGGAGTACTTAGGTAGCTAATTTTTAGTGTCAATGAATCCAAGATTTTAAGGAAAGATTATGGGCACACAATAGCATGCCTGCATGTCGGGGTGCCGGTCAGGCTCCAACTCGGACGCGCGCACGCTGATGATTCATTTGAGGCTGCCGAACACGTCTCGCACATGCCTTTACGTCGTGCAGGAATTTTCAAGGGCGATGTTACGGCTCGTTTGGGCGGATTCCATGAGATCTTTCCTAATCTCCTAAAAGAATAAAGTGTGGATAATTTTTTGTACGATATTTCAACGTGAGTCCATCGCCCTGCCTGCTACGTTCCCCTACAGCCTCGCTTCAACATCCGTCACCTGCGACAAAAGGAAAGCGTTCCGTGATTCAGCCACGATCCCGCGATTTATCCGCCCGCCTTCGCATCGGAGCACCCCAATCGTCGCCCTTACGCAACTGGCCGCGCCGACGCCCCCGTGCCCGCCCGGAGCTGGCTGCGCTGCCACCCGCGCCCGCCCATAGGTGGCCGTGCCGACGCCGCCCGCGCCAGCCCACAGGTGGCCGCGGTGCCGCCGCACGTGCCCACCCTCTCCGGTTCGCCTCCGCGACGAGCTCCACCCCTCTAGGCACCCCGCGCTCCATCCCTCCCTGCAGCGCGCCCTGTAGCGCGGCTCCTCCCTCCCCGCAGTGACGCAGCATCCTTCATCCCCGCGGTGCGCCCCATCCGCTTCCGCCCCGTCCACCTCGTCGGAAGCCGGCGACCATGGATCCACAGCGCGAGGTCAAGCTTCTCTCGGATCTGGGTCGCTGGAGTGTCACCACTAGGTACCTGAATCCCCTCACTGCTTTGTCCTCCCTCCTATGTCTCCATCTCCATCTCCATCTTTCCTGGATGTTTTGTGACTGAACCTGAGGGTTAACCATAGAAAACCGAGGCTGCAAATTTCTGATTTCGTCTATATTCTATATACCTCGTAACTAGCTTGCAACGCTTGTGATACGACTAGCAAAGTAGCAGCATACTGCTTTGTCAAAGATGTTGTTTAATGAATGAGAAGCTCATCCAAATACCCCTCCTTAAAAAGTGTCAGCATTTGTATATTGTGCAATTGAAACATCCTATGACTTTTTCAACATATGACTAGTGCTTGGAATGAATAAAGCACCTGATGAGGGTAGAAGTTGCTGTTCCTGAAGCTTTGGTCGGGTATTTATGATCTTATCTGTTACAAAGGAGTTTGTGATTATTTGTTCTAACCACGACGCCGCATCCCGTTGAGCGAAACTAGAGGAAGCACATCCTGCTCGCAGAAGAGGAAGCAACAAGAACTATAGGAAGCAGGTGGAGGAGGCCTCGCACATCCTGCACCATCGCTCGCTGCTGCCACCAGGTGTGCCAACCCCTTCCTGCTGCCATTTATTTTGTTACTTGTCTCCTTCAATCACATGCCTTATAGTTTTTACACTCTGCACAAGCAAAATTGCCTTACTGATATGAAACATTAGGCATAAGTAATTGACAAATTATACAACTAAAAATATTGTTGTGTCCACCAAGGATGCTTTCACCAAGTACTCCTTTGACGTATAAGAAATAGCAGTATAGCATAACCACCGTGCAACGAACTTGACATGAAAGACCCTACACTATCATTTCTTTGCAATAGTTGGCCTCAACAATCACAAAGCAGAAGCCTAATGTCAGTGTTTAAATGACAGGAAAGTACATGGATACTAAAAGGAAAAACTATTATTCCTTATCTGGTGCCTTTGAATATTTAAAAGGTTATTTACAATCAATAAGTTTAGCAATCGGAGCATCATCCATACTCTTCTATCAAAAAGGAACAAGAGTATTTCGAGATGGACCTACTATCCAAAGCAAATCTCAACTAAATGCATAGACACAATTGCATCCTGAAAAAAATATAAAGATAATAGGTTATTGAGTTATAGCTATTATGCTGAAGAGGCTAGGTGATTATACATGTTTTTAGCAAAATCTACTACCAGCTCTCATATATTTTTATATGAAATAAACTAATGAAGGTGACATACTTGCAACTTTGAAAGTCTAGACTAAATGTTTAGGCACACAGTTGCATCATGATAAATGATCAAGAGAACTCACCTAAATAAACAATTAGCTCAGCAGTGCAGACAAAACCTGGGCATCTAGACAGACCCCATGCTACTTCACGCAGATTGGACACAAAGCTCATGACAATGTGTCAATATTACACAGGCTGATATGCACTTTATGCTTTTCACATTTTCCATGTGGCAAGGGAAAGTGGATAGAAAAGATGTGTATAAATGAGTTTGTGAAGAAGAACATATTGTATCATATGTAGGAGAGAGGTCATAACATTAACGAGTCTTTTTGTGACATGGAAAATACACGTCTTCATCAGGGTTAGTGTTCTTGCATCCCATAGCTAGGCATGAAAAAGCTGTGATCTCTGTTCTAGGACAACCAGAGGATGAGTGGAGCTGTGCAATAGTCATGAGTGGATAAATATTTAAATTTGAACTTTATTTGATTTCTTGTTTTTTTTGCCAACATGAAACCCATCTCAGTAGAGAGATGTACTCTAATTAACTCACATACAATTACTTGGAGAAAAAAATATTGTGGACTGCAATGACGTATTCTTACCATCATAGCTAATAATAGGGATTTTGTTTGTACAAATTTGTGCAATTTAATTTGGTTTTGGTTGATGATCCGTGTTCAGAATTATGCACACGACAATAGTCATTGAACAAGTTCTCAGCTTCAGTTAGCAAAAAGGGATAGTCAATGCTAGTCATTCAACTCTTGTTTGATTTGGTTCAATGTTCAGACATTCACATTATTGCACCTTTGGAGAATTTTGCTTCGTATCCTGGTTATTCCTTCTGCATTTTGTAATGTCAGTGGCAACAACAATCTGAAAGCCAAAAATACTTTCTAAATATACAGGGCATTAATTTTAATAGTTTCCGAAAAATCGTTTAAGGGGTGCAATATGAGAAGCTATAGAGTTTCTGAGTTTAGCTATATACAGTACAGAGAGTGCTTGGTTAAGCGGTCACTGTTCCGATTTCTTTTTCTTTCTCTAGAGCAGATAAGCCAATTGTGTGTGTGTGTGTGTGTGTGTGAATTGCAGGTTACAGAGAACAAGATCGTGGATATGTTTAGTTCAGCAGGGTTTGTCTGGATGTGTCGATTCCACATAAGGCTGGTGTGGGGTATGTATGAAGAAAAAAGCGCCACAGATTGATAAACAGGTTACCAAGTTTACAATGATTTTGCATTGTAGCTGTTTTCTTCATCTCTATCATCTAACCCTACTGTTTTTGTATGGAAATATCAAATCGTATGTGTCCGTCTCCTGTATATTTTTTCATTGTTACCCAAATCCATCACTAAACTTAGCTCATTCGTGTCACTAGGTATGGTTGGTTGGACTGGGCTCTTGCGTTATGTCATTTAGGCTTCGAAACAAAGTCCTGCTCTCTCAATGTATGGATGACTAATTGCTAGCTATTTGAAGAATCAATTTTCATGTCCGAGTTTTACTTAGTCGTTGTTTTAGGAACTCTCATGCCCTTATCTGATTCTTCTCTATTTAGTGCAAATCGCTGACATTACTGCGTCTCAATTGTAGTTAAGCTAGCTGACATATCTAATTTTGATACAACGCTCTGGAAATTAATTAAGGACGACCTCAATGTCACCGATTTGTAAGTATTTATAAATTGGCTATCCAGATCTGGTAAACCCGCTCCCTCGCCGAGATCTCTGCGTTCCTTCTCTCCTTCTCGCGGATCGCTCGCCGTGGAGCCGGGATCCCTTCTGTCCGCGTGGATCCCTGGTCTCGTCCCATGGTGTCGGTTCACTAATGTGTTCCTTAGATCCCAAATCTTTCTCGGCGGCTACTGCAGTGCGTGCTGAAGATTCCATTACCATGTATAAGATGTTATGTTCGTGGATAATCAGAGAAGGCACCTGAAACTATATTAAGAAGCAACATGTAGAGTTATTTTGTATATCTGACTGTATAGTTACGAAGTATCAATTTATTTCTAGAAAAAAAGGTTTCATTAACATTGCCATTAAGTGTATGTTCCAATCAAACCACACTCATAGATGACATCATGACTATTTTCTATTGTATTTGCAGGAACAACATTCTTTTTTTTGTGATTTGCAGGAACAACATTCATTACCCAATATGGAAGCTTGGACATAGCAGCGGCAAAGCCACCAAAACCAGCACTCTGTCCATGACATTTCTGTAAGTTCCATTGGACAAATATTTTATAGATAATAATATGTTAGATAGAAGTTAACCCTTTTCTCCAAAATCAAACTGTCATGTTTAGATCGCTTAATGGACAACCACTTCATGTCCCCACTGGCTATCCTTGGTGGCACACTGCCACTGCACCAAGAATTTACTTGTAGTGCCCCTGCTCTTAGCTTAGGAATGAATGGGGCTTCCTGAAGAATTTACTTTTATGTGCATTGTCCAGTCAAAAAACACCACCACCTCCACGACTTGCCCTGCTATCGCTGGCTCGCTGCTTCGCGCCGTTGCTGCTCCACGCCGTCGGGCGCCAATCGCTAGGCGGAAACGAGCGCCCAATAGGTATGCCACCCCTTCTCTTCGCTGTGAACTAACTTTGATCCCGTTCAAAGATTATCAGTCGTTCATGTGCACACCAAATGTCCTTTATTGGATGCGTGCCTACAGTTGTGTGTGCTTTGATATGCTTTGCAGATTATGTTTATTGGGATCTGATCCAATTACAAGTGTTCTCCATTTTAGCGTCCAATCACGGCCTCCATCTGGTCATCGATCACGGCGGACTCTCGGATTGCTCACGCTGTCAACATCTTCCTCGCCATGGTCTTCACTCGGAAGGAGCTCTTGGATGACGCTGCACCCGACCTCCGCGGCGCCCAGGTAGAGTTGTAGAGATGGCACTTTTTTATTATCTAGAGATGACTGCTCAGTTTGCCGAAATTTGAACTTTGCTTCTTCAATGGTGCTTCTGAGCATATAGATAGGTGAGGACATTTCTTCTTTGGGTTCTAATATTATATAGATATGCAAGCCGTAGTCGGCTCTTCTTTGATCGTAACAATAAGAAGTTTGAAATATTATTGTTTCTTGTTTTCATCAAGTTTGAAATAATAATTTAATCTGAATTTTGAATATAAATATGAAATGTGAATATAATTCTTGCAGGAATAAAGTCGACACAATTTTGCGTAAGCTGCAGAGATGTGAAGAAGGTTGACTGAAGATTGCAAGAATATGACTGTGCAGAGGTAATGTTCTGCGATTAACTAATTATCACATGCTGTTTATAAAGATTAATGTTACAGAGTTGAGAGTTTCATTACTATTTTCTTTCTGCTTGCCCACTGTCTGAATGTATACATGTCTGATGTATCTGCACTATGTTCTCCATGAGCTTGCATCTTCTCCACTAACATCTTCCTATTGTACAACATTTTTTTGAGCTTTTTGCAAGTGTTCTATTCATGTTATATTCAACTAAGATGCATGTAAGTATAAACATTTTTTTTCTTGAACCAAAGTATAAACATTAATTATTTAGCATGATTTTATATTGGCTTCTTTATAAGAAAAAAACAATGATAAACCATAAATATTGGATAAAATTAAGAGTACTCAATTTGTTCTAAATTTTTAGTCATAGATCATGCTTGCACATTTACATTACAGTTGATGAATTAGTACATGTCTTGAGTTGTTCAAGATAAACAGAAGAACATCAGCTACTTAAAAGCATATAAGATAAATAAAGAAAGCTCATCCATCAGTTACTAAACGATATGGTCAGGTAGGGAAAACTCAGAGTTATTTTCCCCTGTGCTTACCTGTTTCTAAATCCACTATGAAGTAGCAGATAAGTTTGATGAGGTTCAGGTGCTTAGGTTTTTTTCAGATATGTCAGCTTTCTTTTGGCAGTAAGTCACCGAACTTATGTTTTACTGACGGTCAGGACACAAAGCTAGAAGTTGCTTACTTGTCACGCAAATTGTGAAGGTTAATGACCATTTTTTATGATGTGAACAAGAATATAATAGATAATCGAGAATATCAAATTGACATGTTCTAATTTATTTCTGAATGAAAACGCAAAGTGGGTAGCTGTGCACTATCTCAGTTATACCATTCCAGTGATTATGAATTCACCTTTATGAACTTCTGAGTCATAGTTTATCCCTGAACGATATTAGAATACAATAGTTTGGCTACATGTGATTTAGTTGGCTTGAATCTGAAGAAAAAAGTTCAGATCTGCATGTGTTTTGAATCTTTATTATAGACATGTAATATTGATGTTTCAAACATCACGATTGCAACCTTCTATACTGTAATGGCTGACGTGTTGAAGATGGGTGATTCAGTGTAGGTACAATGGTGTGTCAAATGAAGGTGAGCAGTACCCTATCTGCAGTTAACACAACATGCAAACCGTTGCATCATTTCAATGATTTGGTTTGGAACAATATGAATACGATAATGAGTTAACGTTGTACCCTGTCTCCAACTAATATGCCATGCAAATCGTTGCATCAGAAAAAAGACGCTAACTATATTGATGTTTCCTGGCTGCCTTGGTAGCTTAACAGTAAGCATTTGTATATGCTTATCTCTTTTGTTTCTAACCATCTTAGTTTCACCGTACCTCTTGGTTTGCTGATCAAAGTGCCTTTCTTTGATGCAGTAATGATGGGAACAGAGTGCATCATGGCAACACTTAGCAGTGCCGGTCATAGCGGATGGTGGCGATGATGATCCCTTTCTTCCAGCGGGTAACATACATAAATGTAGATGAAAGCATCTAGGCCCCTAGTTGGGTTTCGGTTATTAATAACAATACGTGATTACTATGACTAACATGTGTTTTGCAGAGGCAATTATGTTAGGTCACGGTAATGGAGATCGTTTGGGCTATCATGATGGTCATGCCCCTACGATGGAAATTGTTTTGGTTTTCAAAGGATGGATGACAAGGTTAAGGATGGACTAGTTCTAAGTGTCGATTGGAGTTGGAGTGACACTTAGAGTAGTTTAGGACTTTGTTTTTCCTTTGGTCGTACTATTAAGGGGGGTACGGAAGGGTAGCTTGACCTAGGTGAGTCTAGTGGGTTAGGTGTGGTGCACACTTGCTTAAACTAGCGCTAGGTAGCTCTAAAATAGCCCTTAGATCCAATGGAGCAAACTTCATTCACATATGATCGAGAGTTGGAAGTGAATGGAGGGTCAAATACTGACCGGACGTTGGCTTCGGTGTGACCAGACGCTGGCTTAGAGTCCGGTCAGTTCATTTGATTAAGGTGAAGTTGTCTGGAAGTGACCGGATGCTGAGAAGTGAAGTGACCGGACGCTGAAGGCCAGCGTTCGATCGACATCAGTAAGGTTCCAGTGAGGATAAATTGCAACCGGACGCGTCCGGTCAGTGCTGACCGAATGCTGGCCAGCGTCCGATCACACTATAAACACTGGGTTTCGGGGTGAACTGACCGGCGCGTCCGGTCAACATGACCGGAGCATCCGGTCACCCCGCAAAGGCACATAACGGTTTGTTTTTCAGCCCATGTTATAAATACCACCTCCATTCGTGTGTGGGGGTACTTTTGCTCATTCCAATAGCTGAGAAACACGTTTGAGAGTGCCAAGAAGAGTAAGGTCCTAGTGAGGTGATTGAGATTTGAGAATCCCAACGAGAGCCCTCATTAGTGAGATCAAGAGTAGCAAAGTGTGCATCCACCCTTATCATTAGGCTTGTCATGGTCAAGTGAGAGTTCGTGCTTGTTACTCTTGGTGATCGCCATCACCTAGACGGCTTGGTGATGATTGGGAGTTTGGTGATCATCCGACGGAGCTTGTGGGTGACCCAACTCAAGTTATGAGCGGTTGTGGGTGATTCACCGTGATGGAGTGTCAAAGAATCAACCCATAGAGAGCACTTAATCTTTGCGCGGATCAAGGGGGAGCTACACCCTTGCGCGGGTGCTCCAACAAGGACTAGTGGGGAGTGGCAACTCTCTGATACCTCGGCAAAACATCACCGCGTTCCTTTTTCTCTCTTTACTTTAAGCATTTACTTTGAGCAATTCAATACTTGTCTTTTACATTCCTAGAATTGCCATGCTAGAGTAGGATTGGAACTTAGGGTGCTAAACTTTTGTACGTTAGATCAATAGAAATACTTTCTAGGCACAAGGGGTTAATTGGGCTAACCATAGGATTTGATTATTGCAAAGAAATTTGTAATTAGCCCAATTCACCCCTCCTCTTGGCCATCTTGATCCTTTCAATTGGTATCAGAGCCTCATGCTCACATATTTAGGCTTAACCTACTAGAGCAAGATGTCTCACGGGGATGGACCTCCTCATATCTTTGAGGGAGATGATTTTCCTTATTGGAAAATTCGCATGGAGGCGTATCTAGAAGCTCTAGATGTTGGTATTCTTAGAGCCGCCTCAAATGGCTTCCCAAAACCTCAGGATGCTACTCACCTACAAGGCGATGAGGTGAACTATGAGAAGTAGAATGCAAAGGCTCGAAACACCATCTTTAGAGGCCTTTGCAAAGATATGTTCAATCAGGTGAGGAACCACAAAGACGCCCATGCACTATGGTCGGACGTTTGTGTGCTCCATGAGGGAACTAAGAGTGAGTGTGAGGAACGCTATCATCTTGTCATGAAAAAGCTCAACTCTTTTGAAATGCTTCCTAAAGAATGTGCTAATGAGATGTATTCACGTTTGAATGTTCTTATAGAGGAAGTCAATGGGCTTGGACTCACTCAAATGCAACCATCCGATGTTGTAAGAAAGATTTTGAGTGTCCTCCCCATTGATAAATATGGGTATATTGTGACCATGCTTCATCAAGGTGATCTTTCCACCGCTACACCGACACAAATCTTGAGAAAGATCAATGCTCATGAGATGTACATACACATCACGCCACAAGATGGCTCATCCTCTACCAAGAAGAAAGATAAGGACTTAGCATTCAAAGCTAGCCAAGAGAAGGGTAAAGCAAGACTTGAGTATGAGAGCTCAAGTAATGATGAAAGTCTTGCTCTCATGGTGAAGAAGACCGCCAAGATGCTAAAGAAGCTCAACAAGAGTGGTATCAAGTTTGATGGCAAGAAGAAGTTCTTCACTAGCTCTAGAAGGAAGCCAATCTCCGAGATGGATTGCTTCAATTATGGAGAACTTGGTCATCTAGCACACCAATGCACTAAGCCCAAGAAAGATAAGTTCAAGAACAAATACAAGGGCCAGAAAGATGACTCAAGTAATGAAGAAGAAGAAGAGTGGAAAGGCATACATTGTTAGTGATTGGCTCACGGACATTGATTCATCTAGTGCCTCATCCGATGATGATAGTGACAACGAGAAGGTGGCCGCAATTGTTATCGACTCTTCATCATCTTCATCTCCACCACCGCCATCATCCACTACACACCTATGCCTTATGGCCAAGGGTGACCGCAAGGTATCTAACAATGATGATAGTAGTGATGATGAGCATGCTAGTGATGATGATAGCGATAGTGATGATGATGAATATGAATCACCTTCTTATGATGATCTTGCTAGATTACTAAAACAATACACTAAGATCATTATAAAAACTAGAGCAAAAAATGAAAAGCTAGAAGCTAAAAATGATTCTCTTTTAGCCAAATGTGATATAGCGGAAAAAGCTAGTGTAGAGCTTAAAAAAGCAAATGATGCTATATCATCCAAACTCAAGGAGCTCAAATCTTCTAAGAAAGAGCTTAAAGAAAAACATGATAAACTTGAGAGGACACATAATGAGCTCATCACTAGCCACAACAAGCTAAGAGAAGAATATACTACTCTTAAGGTTAATCATGATAATCTTGTTATTACTCAAGAATTCTTATCTAATGAGCCACATGATGCTACTAACGATGTTGTTAAGATTGATATAGCTACATCATGTGATGACTTGATTATTGAGAGCATTGAGCAAAGTTCTAGTAGCAAGGGCAAGCAAGTGGTTGAAGCCGATGATTATGATGAGTTTGTCAAGCTCAAGAATGACAATGAAAAGCTCAAGAAAGATCTTGAAGAACTCAAAACCACCAAGTCTATTGTGCTAGAAACTATTGTTCATGATGATGGGTTGATCCTTGAGAATGAGAAGCTCAAAGATGAGAACAAGAAGCTCAAGGAAGAGAAAAATAATGATGCTCTTAAGGAAGAAAACAAGAAGCTCAAGTTGAAGAAAGAGCATCTTAAGATTGGATTGAGCAAGTTCACTAGAGGCAAGCATCTTCAAAGTGAGCTACTAATGAACACCGTCATGAAGATGGATAGAAGTGGCATTGGGTACTTGGCAAACCAAGAGAAGAAGGCTCAAGCTCAACAACAACATAAGTCCAAGCCAAAGCCAAAGAGATGTTTTGAGTGTGGACAAGAAGGCCACTTTGCTCATGAGTGCCAAACTCCACCACCACAACCCTTGGCCAAGCATGCTAGACCTTTTGCTTTTAATGCTCACTACATGCTTAGAAAGGATTCTAGTGGAAAGATGAAAGTCATGTTCTTAGGTCCTCCCAACAAGAATAGGCCTAAAAAAATTTGGGTTGCAAAGTCACTTGTTGAGAAGGTGAAGGTCCCTCAACAAGTTTGGGTTCCTAAAGCTTTATCTCTTGTGTGTATGTGAACTACAAGACCAGTAGAAGTCATTGGGTTATTGATAGTGGTTGCACACAACATATGACCGGTGATCCTCGTATGTTCACCTCACTAGATGAAGAAGTAGATGGATAAGAAAGAATCACATTTGGAGATAACTCAAATGGCAAGGTCAAAGGATTGGGCAAAGTGGCTATATCAAATGATCATTCTATCTCTAATGTGCTATATGTTGCTTCATTGAGTTTCAACTTGCTATCCGTTGGACAATTATGTGATCTTAACTTCCAATGCTTGTTTACCAAGAAGGAGGTTGTTGTATCCAAGAAGGATGATGATCATGTGATATTCAAAGGATTTAGATACAACAATCTATATCTAGTAGACTTCACCTCTGAAGATGCAAACTTGAAGACATGCCTATTCACCAAAACAACACTTGGGTGGCTATGGCATAGAAGACTTGCTCATGTTGGGATGAGCTCACTCAAGAAGCTAATGAAGAATGATTTGGTGAGAGGGTTGAAGGATGTGAAGTTTGAGAAGGACAAGCTTTGTAGTGCATGTCAAGCCGGCAAGCAAGTTGCAAATACCCATCCAACAAAAGCTTTCACGTCAACCGCAAGAGTGCTAGAACTCCTTTATATGGATTTATTTGGACCAACAACATACAAAAGTTTGGGAGGAAATCTTTATTGTCTTATGATTGTTGATGACTATTCAAGGTATACATGGGTATTCTTTCTTTATGACAAATCCAAAGTTGCATCTTGTTTCAAGAAGTTTGCCAAGAGAGCACAAAATGAATTTGAAGTGAAGCTTAAGAAGATAAGAAGTGACAATGGGAAGGAATTTGATAACACAAACATAGAAGCCTATTATGATGAAGTTAGGATCAAGCATGAGGTCTTCGCAACATATACTCCTCAACAAAATGGTGTAGTTGAGAGGAAGAACCGGACATTGATCACTCTTGCAAGAACAATGTTTGATAAGTACAACACATCCAAAGCTCTATGGGCGGAAGCTATCAACACCGCATGCTATGCTTCAAACCGCCTATTCCTTCAAAAGTTCTTTGGCAAGACACCTTATGAGTTGCTCAATGGAAAGAAGCTAGACATCTCCTTCTTTAGGGTGTTTGGTTGTAAATACTACATCTACAAGAAGCGACAACACCTAGAGAAGTTTCAAAGATGTTGTGATATTAGTTTTCTTATTGCTTATAGAGCATTTAGAGCATATAGAGCATTTAATCATGCCACCGGCTTGGGTGAAGAAACATATGGTGTGGAATTTGATGAATCTAACGGCTCCTAAAGAGCACATGAGAATCTTGATGATGTAGGTGATGAACCATTGAGGGAGGCTATGAAGAACATTCTGGTTGGAGACATCAAGCCTAAAGATGATGTACAAGTGATTGATCCACCTTCTTCATCAAGTGTGCCACAAGATGGTGATAAAGATGGGAGAGTAGAAAATAAAGACACTCATGTCTCCCATGATCAAATGATGGTACAAGTACAAGATGTTGATGCTCCACAACCTCCTCCTCAAGTGGTCAATAGAAGAAATACCCCTCTAGTACAAGATCATCCACAAGATCTCATCATAGGGAGTCTATCAAAGGGTGTAATGACTCGCTCATAAAAACTTGCTTCCTTTATCGCTCATCACTCTTTTGTCTCTTGCTTTGAGCCTACTAAGGTAGAAGAAGCTCTTCAAAATCCAGATTGGATAAATGCAATGCATGAAGAGTTGAACAACTTCACCCGCAATAAAGTTTGGACTCTTGAAGAGTGGCCCAAAGGTGCAAGAGTCATTGGAACAAAGTGGGTGTTCTGAAACAAGCAAGATGATCAAGGCATTGTTGTGAGGAACAAGGCAAGACTAGTAGCAAAGGGGTTCTCCCAAGTTGAAGGTTTGAATTTTGGAGAGACCTTTGCACCGATTGCAAGATTAGAAGCCATCCATATCCTCCTTGCATATGCATCATATCATAAAATAAAATTTTATCAAATGGATATGAAAAGTGCATTTTAAATGGCTTTATTAATGAACTAGTCTATGTTGATCAACCTCCTGAGTTTGAAGACCCTAGATATCCTAATCATGTTTATAGGTTGTCCAAGGCTTTATATGGGCTTAAGCAAGCCCCAAGAGCTTGGTATGAGCGCCTTTGGGACTTCCTCATTGAGAAGGGCTTCACCATTGGGAATGTCGACACCACACTATTCACCAAGAAGCTTGATGGGCATATCTTCATTTGTCAAGTGTATGTTGATGATATCATCTTTGGATCATCAAATGAAGATTCTTGCAAAGAGTTTGGTGAATTAATGTCGAAGGAGTTCGATATGTCAATGATTGGAGAGCTTACATTCTTTCTTGGTTTTCAAGTCAAGCAAATGAGAGAAGGGATTTTCATCTCTCAAGAGAAATATACAAATAATCTTCTCAAGAGATTTAAGATGGATGAATGTAAGCCAATTAAGACACCAATGCCAACTAATGAACATCTTAACCTAGACGAGGGAGGTAACCCGGTTGATCAAACTCTCTACCGCTCTTTGATTGGTAGCTTGTTATATTTGACCGCATTTAGGCCCGACATCATGTTTAGTGTGTGTATGTGTGCTAGATTTCAAGCTAATCCTAAGGAAACTCATTTGATTGCCGTTAAAAGAATCTTTAGGTATCTTAAGCACACACTAAGCATTGGTCTTTGGTATCTCAAAGGAGCTATATTTGAGTTAGTTGGCTATTCCGATTCAGATTATGCCGGTTGCAAAGTTGATAGAAAAAGCACATCCGGAGGGTGCTATTTACTTGGTAGATCACTTGTGTCTTGGTCCTCCAAGAAGCAAAATAGTGTGGCTTTGTCCACCATCGAAGCGAAATACATTGCCGCGGGTGCTTGTTGTGTACAAATACTTTACATGAAACAAACCTTGCTAGACTATGGTGTAGTTCTAGAAAAAGTACCTCTTTTGTGCGACAATGAAAGTGCGGTAAAACTTGCAAATAATCTGGTTCAACACTCTCGCACCAAGCACATAGATGTCCGTCATCACTTTCTTAGAGATCATGTTGCTAAAAATGATATATCACTAGAAGTGTAAGGACCGAGGATTAATTGGTAGATATTTTCACTAAACCGCTAGATGAGACAACTTTTGTAGATTGCAGAATGAGCTCAATGTGCTTGATTTTAGTAACTTCACAAAAAAATGAGCTTGTGTTGTCCCTTGCCTTGCATTGTAATATACAACATGTTTAATATTTTGTAATGCATATAGGGCTTGTCTAACATGGTTAAGATAACTGTCAAAAAGCGTGTGAAGAAGCTTAACCTTGGATCAAACTTGACAAGCAACTAGATTTATTTTCAAGTATTGCATTGCATATGCATGATTGTTGTTTGTCGTTTGTCTTCAAATTGCCCTCTTATTGCCTATTTTCTTAAAAAGAATTATAGCCTAAGGCAAAATATTTTAAAAACTTGAGGGTTTAAGAGAGGTCACTCACATCAGTCCCAATTGGTGTTTATTTGGATCTTATTCAAGTTGGGACTTGATTAAGAACAGGCAGCACGAAGGACTTTGAAGATTCACTGGAAAAGGAGAGACCAGATGCTGCACCGGACTCTAGAGTCCAGCGTCGAGTCAGTTCACAGGAGGTGAACTCACTGCAAAGGAGTGACTGGACTCTACGTTTTAGCGTCCGGTCAGTTGGAGGTCCAACGTCTGGTCAAGCGTGAAGGCGTCAAGGCAAGGTGACCGGAGTCTGGCTATGTCCGATCGGTGTCCACCGGACACGTCCGGTCACAATTCCAGAGGATTTGGACCTCTCTAGAATCGACCAGACGCTGGGTGGCAGCGTCCGGTTGCTACCACCGGAGTGTCCGGTCAGTAGAAAGCGTGCGGTTTCAGAACTTTTTTCCCATTTCCTATTCTGATCTACTGGGGGCCACTACTTAATCGCTGGTGTTTCGATCTTAGTCGCATCCGTCGTCATCGCCTTGAGCTCACCTCTGCCCTAGCTGCCGTAGCTATGACTTCCTGTGCCCATGCTCGCACGCCACCCGTAGCTCCCCACGCCGCCATGCTAGTCTCCCTATGCCTTCACTGCTCGAGGCACCATGCCCTGCTCGCACCAAGCCGCCGCGCCACCGTTCCCATGCACCACCGCAACTCCACCCTACCTCCATGCCTTGTGCCACCGCAGAGCCAGCCACCGAGCGCCATAACCCTAGCTCACGCCAATGCCTCCCCTGCCACTTTTCTCCACACGATAGTGCCCTCATTGCATCCTCCATCGCCAATCCTTGCCGCCATAACCCTAGCTCACGCTAGTGCCTCCCTTGCCACTTTTCTCCACGCGATAGTGCCCTCATTGCATCCTCCATCACCAATCCTCGCCGCATTGCAACCCTAATCTATCACTGACCCGGTGGTTCCCCGCGTGTCGCTTCTCTTCTCTTCTCGGATTGTTGGTTCGTCAGGTAGCAAGCCCATGTTTAAATTTCATACCTAATTGCTTGCTTTCTTAGGGTTTCGTATCTCTAGATGCATAATTAAAACTATTTGTATATCCTATCTATTCTATCATGCAGCGAGTCAGTGTTGTTGAGGTCTCAATGGCAGTTGTTAGTTAACTCGGGGCCAAGCTCGTGAGTACGGATCGAGGCCAAGCCTCAGAAGTGACAGTCGGTAGTTGTCTCTTGTCAGCGGCAGTTGTTCTCTTCATATCCAATCAATGGTTCACATCAAGAATGTTGGGGGTAGTCTAGGTGATGAGGATCCAAGGCATTCACCTCGCTTGCCTGTAGATCCTAAAGGCAAGGCGACGAAGAAGACTGCAACAAAGAAGCGCAAGTACCCAGATGCAGAGACAGCTAGAGCAGCTGTAGTTGCAGAGGCTGCAGAGCATGCCGAGAGAGGAGGTGCTCGCAGTGGAGTCTGGATTGCAGATTAGCTTTCACTAGAAGCAAGGGCTACACTTGAGCGGGTTGAGCGCCTTCATGGTGGTCCACCTAGGACTCTCATGATTGGAGGACGGTGTGTTGCCATCGATGAGGATTAGCCTCAGGGGGAGTCATAGCAGTAGGCACCATTAGCAGAGCAGACTCAGGAGGGACATTAGGCCAAGGAGACCGAGCAGGCACCTCAGCCATAGCTTCGCCGCTCTGGTCGTACCCATGCTCTAGTCACGCCGAGGGTGGATACATAGCAGAGGGGTTCTTGTCCACCGCCCAGACCATAGGGTCCACCTCCTGTGACACACTTGGACTTGGGGGCCGCCACGGCCAAGCAGGTGCAGCAGCTCAGGTTTGTGGAGTTTGAGCAGTGGTTCCCGCTGAGGAGGGATGACAGAGCATTAGAGGATTTCTACACACCACTCCAGGTGGATTTCTACAATGCATATCTTAACAGTGGAGTTGTATTCAGACCTTAGAAGGTGTGCCACATTGAGTCTATAGTTGTAGTAGTTGGAGAGCATATTCGCCCCTACCTTACATATCTGCTAGGGCTGACAGACTTGATTGGATGGACATGATTATATGTTCCATCTTGGGTCCATCAATTCTATGCTACTCTATGGATTGACCCACAGCACAGATACATTCACTTTGCATTTGGAGGTAGGGATTATAGGCTAATGAGCACTAGAGTTAGGGAGATACTCAGGCTTTAGAAGCAGCCTGTCAGGTTACATGATGTTTGCTATGGACAAACAGCGCCTCCCAGACGCCCTCATGGCGGTATGGTGCCTGCCATAGATTTGGTTCACCATTGCTTCAAGGAGCCTTTTGGCCAAGGGTCGAGCAGGACTCCCAGTGATCTCACTCCTATAGCTAGAGTGCTGGATGCCATTATGAGGAGGACCTTGATTCTGAGGATGGGGTATCGCGAGGGCTTGACTCGCTTGCAGCTATGGCTTCTCAACTCCTTGATGCAGCAGACCATATTTAACATTTAGGATATCCTTTCAAAGATGGAGGATACTATTGCTGAGGGGTTCAGAGGTCATTGACAGTTGCCCTATGCCCATTGGATCACATTTCTTATTCACAGGGCAGTTATAGTGAGGTCGCCTGAGATGTTAGCTGAGTATAGTGGTGCTACTATAGAGTTCCCTATATACAACCTGACTCAGATGATCCGCCATAGTACACCACAGGCACATGTACTAGAGACTATAGCCCGGTAGGATGCTATTATCAGAGGTATTGCAGCTACTAAGGAGGAGCAACTTGCTCAGCAGGAGGGGATGGTCGAGAGCGACCCCAGTGACAGCTTAGACGAGGACTACCAGGACATTCCTCAGATGCCTACACGTCGATATGATTATGAGGCCGATAGCTCTAGTTTAGCTCCACCTACACAGTAGATAGATCCCCCTCTCCTTGCTATACTTGAGCGGATGAGGCAGGATTAGACACGCCAGGCTCAGGAGACCGCTGCCACTTTTGCATAGGTCCAAACTCGGTAGGACGAATTTCAGCAACAACAGCTAGCTATTCAGCAGCAGATGTAGACTCTACAGCAGCAGTAGCAAGCCATGCATCAGCAACAGATCCTCATGCAGCAACAGCTACTTGGATTTATGCAGCATGTAGTGACAACGATTGGGGCTCCACCGCCACAGCCTTCGCCCCAGCTTGGTCAGCCTACCACCACTTTGATGACTCCAATATTACAGCCTAGTGGGCTTTAGAGTCAGGGACAGCCACTAGCATAGTTTGCTTCACCTACAGAGCAGGTGTCCCAGTATTTTGCTTCACCAGTGATAGCCCCGCAGTCCACACCTCTTCAGACGGGCTTCACATCGGCTGAGACGTCCTCGCTGCTAGTGCTAGAGACTATAGTGTCTAGGAGGCTTGGTGCATCCTTCAGTGAGTTGACAGGGTAGCCTACTCCTCCATATCTACATGTCCCGGGTCCTTCTATCGTTGCACCTATTACCGAGACTACAGAGATGCTCCCTTCATCAGTGGCATCATTAGAGCCAGCTGTTTCAGTCATACCAGCACAACCTATAGCAGCTCATGTTCCTAATCCAACCCAGACTGCTTCAGCATCGCTTCCAGCTATAGAGGGTTAGACTGCTCAGAGCTCAGGGTTAGATGATGATGGTGCCTAGTTCTAGCTTGCTCCTCGTACCTCAGCGTCTGGCTCATTCACTGCAGCCCCACTGACCGACCCTTAGGTTTTGGTGTTTGACGCTAAAGGGGGAGAGGGTTCGAGTATGATAGTCTTAGGGGGAGCGACTATTTAGGGGGAGCTTAGCTTACTTAGTAGCTTATTATCTAGTACATTTGGAGTTTTATGTGTGATACACTTTTATGCATTTGTCGTGTGTTTACTTCTATGCATTAAACTATATCTATGTGATAGTGATATCTACATGATCGTGATATGTGACATGTGTGCTCTCTACTTTGAATCATTTATATGTCATATCACTTGTGCTATGCTCTTTTGCCTTGCTTCCACGTTTTTACTTCGATGCAAATGAGCTTTATTACTTGTACTCATGCTTATTTCATATCTTTTGAGTACATCATGTTGGCTTGGGTCATATAAGCTTGCCTAACACTTTTGTTCTTATTGCCAAAAGCTTATATGAACCAAGTATGTTAAAAACCTCATCTCTTTCACATACTCGAGGTGGTATTGTCATCAATCACCAAAAATGGGGAGATTAAAAGCATCTAGGCCTCTAGTTGGGTTTCGGTGATTAATGATAATACGTGATTACTATGACTAACGTGTGTTTTGCAGAGGTAACTATGTTAGGTCACGGTAATAGAGATCGTTTGGGCTATCATGATGGTCATGCCCCTATGATAAAAATCATTTTGGTTTTCAAAGGATGGACGACAAGGTTAAGGATGGACTAGTTCTAAGTGTCGATTGGAGTTGGAGTGACACTTAGAGTAGTTTAGGACTTTGTTTTTCCTTTGGCCGTACTATTAAGGGGGGCACGAACAGATAGCTTGACCTAGGTGAGTCTAGTGGGTTAGGTGTGGTGCACACTTGCTTAAACTAGCGCTAGGTAGCTCCAAAATAGCTCTTAGATCTAATGGAGCAAACTTCATTCACATATGATCGAGAGTTGGAAGTGAATGGAGGGTCAAATACTGACCGGACGCTGGCTTCAGTGTGACCGGACGCTGGCTCAGAGTCCGGTCAGTTCATTTGATCAAGGTGAAGTCGTCTGGAAGTGACCAGACGCTGAGAAGTGAAGTGTCCGAATGCTGAAGGTCAGCGTCCGGTCGACATCAGTAAGGTTCCAGTGAGGGTAAATTGTGACCGGACGCGTCCGGTCAGTACTGACCAAACGCTGGCCAGCGTCCAGTCACACTGTAAACACTGGGTTTCGGGGTGAACTGACCGGTGCGTCCGGTCAATATGACCGGAGCGTCCGGTCACTCCACAGAGGCACATAACGGTTCATTTTCAGCTCATGTTATAAATACCATCTCCATTCGTGTATAGGGGTACTTTTGCTCATTCCAACAGCTGAGAAACATGTTTAAGAGTGCCAAGAAGAGCAAGGTCCTAGTGAGGTGATTAAGATTTGAGAATCCCAAAGAGAGCCCTCATTAGTGAGATCAAGAGTAGCAAAGTGTGCATCCACCCTTCTCATTAGGCTTGTCATGGTCAAGTGAGAGTTCGTGCTTGTTACTCTTGGTGATCACCATCACCTAGATGGCTTGGTGATGATTGGAAGTTTGGTGATCATCCGGCGGAGCTTGTGGGTGACCCAACTCAAGTTGTGAGCGGTTGTGGGTGATTCACCGTGACGGAGTGTCAAAGAATCAACCCGTAGAGAGCACTTGATCCTTGCGCGGATCAAGGGGGAGCTACACCCTTGCGCGGGTGCTCCAACAAGGACTAGTAGGGAGTGGCGACTCTCTGATACCTTAGCAAAATATCGTCACGTTCCTTCTTCTCTCTTTACTTTAAGCATTTACTTTGAGTAATTCAATACTTGTCTTTTATATTCCTAGAATTGCCATGCTAGAGTAGGATTGGAACTTAGGATGCTAAACTTTTGTGTGTTAGATTAATAGAAATATTTTCTAGGCAAAAGGGGTTAATTGGGCTAACCATAGAATTTGATTATTGCAAAGAAATTTATAATTAGCCCAATTCACCCTCCCTCTTGGGCATCTTGATCCTTTTAGTAGAGAATGGTTAAGATGATTCTTTAATAACATCACATAGATGTATCACCCTTGCAACATGATGTCGGCCCACACGAAGGTGGTCGGACATGTATTTAAGCCTACTAACTTCGTTCCGTTTCAAAGATTATCATGCGTACATGTGCACACCCATGCCCTTTACTACATCTGCGCTTGCAGTTCTGTGTGCGTTGCACTGAATGTTCTGTGCACTGAAAGTTTCCCACTCAAGAAATTTTGCTTACGTGCTGATTTTAGAACTCTGCGTTAGGGGCATGCTGATGATGAAATTGAAGTTACCTTATCATGTGGCAGCGGCCACCAGCAACATCAAAATAGGAGAAGAATGGTTTCCTTATTCTAAGGTTTAATTCGGTTTTCAACCTAATCCAAATCTTTCCTCCACCCCAGTTAGTTGTCGAAGCCATCGCGCGGCGGGAGACCATGACGCGGGTGCCTAGCAATGGTTAGGTGCCGGCATGGGCACGGGCACCAAATGACCCTGGCCCTTGACTCTACCCTGGCGCGAGAACGGCAACCTGGGCCCAGCCTCGGCGCGGCCGCGTAGGCTGCCACCAGCGCCGCGTATGCAAGAAGACCCCAATTAGACACCAAGCACTAATTAAGCATGGTGCTGTTGAAGATATAAATATGTCCGCATTGTTACCATTATTGCTCCAATTTACTAACAGTATTCTGATATCAACTCCATGGTGCCTGCGTTCTGTATTGATATTTTTTGAAAGTGAATTAGATAGCCAGATCAATTTCTAACATATGAAGTGAACTTTTTTACTCGGTATAAGAAGTTGGGTGGACTTCCCTGAGTTTTTGTGCTGGTAATTTAAACCACATTACTATTTCATAAAGATGAAATTAATTGCTAGATCTTGGTTACATCAATTTTTCAATCTACTTCTCTAGATTCATTTCTAAAACAACGGTCTTTTTGGAACGGAGGGAGTACATTTAGTTGTCATGAGTCCAGAGATTGTACGTCATAAGATTTTTATATGTTTTATTCGTGTGACACAGTATCATAGAATTCTTTATATACCCACACGACAAATGTATAATACTATAAATGCATACCTTGATGATTGCAAACATCAATGAGAATTTTAGCCATGCATAAAATTCAATTGTAATATTAACATTCCGAACGTTTTTTTAACAACACAACACGTTCATGCTCAAATTATTCAGGGTATTATTTATTCTCATTGCAACGCGTGGAAAAGTCTATACAGTAGAGTTGGTGAGCATGTGACGCTCTCTGTGATCGTGAAAATTTCACGAACTTTGTTTTTTGATTAAATATCACTTTAACGTCTAATTTAATTTTATAATATTGTTATCTTATCGTGTGATCCGTGTATTTTTATTAAAAAAGTTTAGTTATTCTGTAGCAATGGACACACGGCCTAGTATACGATAAATCTTCAACGATTGATCCGAGTTCTATTGCTATTGCACCGTTGGTTACCGGGTGCGGTGGTGTGCGTAAAGATGGCAACGGGGCGGGTTCGGATCGGGTGGAGTGTCTGGGCACCCAAAACCGAAACCCGAACCTGAAACCTGAATCCGCCCCGAAAATCGATTCGGGTGAAAATCCATCCCCAAAACCGAAACCCGCGGATCCCCGAAACCCGACGGATTAACCGAAACCTGAGGATATTGTACAGAACATGCAAGTAGCAGCTACATTTGTGTCCAGCCATTAACAGAACACACTGTCCAAATATTACAGTCCAAACAATAGTATTACAGTCCAAAGTGGCAAAGTCCAAACAAAAGATATTACACACATATACAGACGTACATGGTACAGAAGTTAGTCCAAAGTGGCAAAGTCCAAACATCCAAACAAATATTACAGTCCAAACATTCATCAATTACAGTCCAAACAAATATTGCAGCGCCACAAAGGTAGAATTGGAGAAGCAACCCAAGTTCAGTACAATTCACATATTACAGTCCAAACAAATAACAGTACACACACTGTCTAGATTATTATAGAGTTCATCATTCATCAATTATGGTGGAGTCATCTTCATCCTGTGAAATAAAAATAGAGAGTAGCTCATTACTTGAATGTTCAACGCATTGTAAATTCACAAATTGAATATACAAGGAAACAACAGCACTACCATTTCTTCATCTTTTTCATCAAGACAAGTCATCAAAGCACCAACAAAAGTAGAGTGAGACCCTGCATTGATGTGATTTTCACAAATTAGTTATATAACTTATATGGAATGAAAACCACATACTTATAGAAACTGCACTTACCTAACATGTCATTATGAGACCATGCTTGCATACACATAAGTGCCTCAATCATTGATGGTGCAAGCCTACTACGATGTGGACTAATTATTCTCCCACTAGTGCTAAAGGCTGACTCGGATGCCACCGTTGTCACAGAAATAGCAAGGACATCACGTGCAATTTTTTGTAATGTTGGGTATTTGAGCCATGCATGTTGCCACCACTGAATGATATCTAACTCTTGTGTCCTAGGCAGCAGTGGCTCTTCCAAGTACAAATCTAACTCTGTTCGCACATAGGTGGAGGTCACAGCTGACTGTTTGGACATGTAATCATCAAAAGTGTCAATCCAATCTTCATCATCCATCTGAGAAGGAGCACTTGGTCTAGTTTGAGCACCATCTGTTGTGGCAACATCCTCCATACAATCTTGGTATTCCAAAACCAGATTGTATAACAAGTCTTTCACTTTGTTGACAGCTTCCATAGCTACACTTTCTGACCCATGAATTTTGAGAAAAAGAGCATTCAACAATTGTAATTTAAACCTAGGATCTAGGACAGCAGCAACAGCCATCAAACCATGCACATCTGACCAATACTTGTTGAATTTCTCTTTCATTTTAATAGACATTTTTTCTACCTTAGGAATTTCACTGCTTTGCCACTTCCTAATTGTTAAAAAAATGTTGCATATTTTGGGGAAGAAAAGGTTGGCTGTGACATATTTAGTTCCTGATAGTAGCTCAGTTACATCATAGAACATCTTTAACCTATCACAAAGCTCTCTAGCAAACTTCCAATCATCTTGAGATGGAACACAAGGAGCACGAGAAGCAAGGCGCTCAAAAACATCTTGGTAAACTAGTGCAGTGCTAAGCATAATATAAGTAGAGTTCCATCTAGTTTTACAATCAAGAGCAATTCTTTTCTCATATTTTTCTTTCATTTGTGCTGCCATTTTCTCAAACTTCTCGTCTTTTAGGAGTGGCCGACTAGTATGCAACACTATCACGCACATTATCAATTCCCTTCTCCATTACACTCATTCCATCTTTCACAATCAAATTTAAAATATGTGCAGCACAATGCATATGAATTAATTTGCCCTTCAACATACAAGAGAGGAGTGGTAACTTGCCTTCCACAGCAGCCTTGTTCTTTGCAAGGTCATCACCATCAGTGCCAATCAAGGTCTTCATGAGGCTATCATTGACACTACAGTTGTCAAGAGTTATAGTGGACAGATTCCTCTCAATATGCCAATCTAGGAGAACTTCATGAAGAACCTCTGCAGTATGTGGTGCCGGAACATAAATAAACCTACAACAATAAGAAAACTTTTTAGCTAATACGAAAACTTTTCTCTGGTGGTTTGCTGTCCACAAAAACACAAAATAATGTGATTTATTATTACCTAATAAGAAAACTTTTAAGCTTCCAATCTTCATCCAGAAAATGGGCAGTAACTGCCATGTAACCTTTTCTCTGGTGGTTTGCTGTCCACAAGTCCATAGTAACAGCAACACGAGCACTCAATTTTTTGATGTAATTCACCATAGATTGCTTCTGCACTTGATACATATATAAGATATCCTTCCTAATTGTGTTTCTAGACACTACCTTGAATGCTGGCTGCAATGCAGCACAAAACTTGCGAAATCCAACATAGTCCACCATGGAAAGAGGAAACTCATGGACAATAATCATTAAAGCAAGTTCTTTCCTAGCGACATCTTGATCAAACACATACTTCTCTAATGTGACAGTGTCATCTTGTGGGTTTGCAGATAATTTAAGAGTAGACTGTGTTAAACCTTTTCTAGTAGCTCTGTCCTGACATACAGCAATGTGATTCTTTAAGTGGGTTGTACCATTTCTTGTCTCCCCACCTAAATGCTTTTTTGCACCATTTACATTTTGCTTTCCATACCCCACTTACATTAATCAAATCAAAATCTTTCCATACTTCAGATCTTAGCTTCCTCTTACTACCAACAGGAACATCATCTTCTACCTCTACCACTAAATTATTACCTAGAGTTGCAGAATCAGTTGCCGGTGCTGCTGAATCGGATGGCGGTGCTGCTGAATTGGCTGTAAGATGTGGACGAGAACCCACAGATTGAGATGCAGCTGCAGCAGCAGCTTGAGATCCACTTGAAGCGCCAGGAGCCGACATTGCTCACTTCCTGACAAATACAAAAGGGAAATTCGTGATGAGCATAGACATAAGATGGGCTAACTTCTCAACAAACTTTTCAATGGCTATTGACAATAAGAAAAGCATAAGAAAGTGGAAATCACTTCAATTTACGGCCATTTGCAGCAATGAGCCAATGAGAGCAGGTTTCAACAGAGCCAATTGCAGCAAATATGGAAAAAAAACTTTTCTGAACAACATATGGAAAAATTGCATATATCCTTTGGTGTTAGCCAATTGCAGCAATGAATTCATTCCATGTATAGAGAGAATTGCAGAAAACAAATTTTCCACAAAACTGCACAAATATATGCCAATTGCAAATAGCGTATAATTGAAGAATTTTACATCTTAGGGTTTCAACAGAGCCTTTAGCATGGCACCCATGAGAAGTACTATGAGCTTAAATACTAGACTTTGTAAAATATACCATCAGTTTGAAACCTGATGCCAGTGAGCAACATCTACGCTGACACCAAGAACAATTGGCATGCACGCCGCCTAGAATGAGACTTACAGAGAGCTCTCAACTATAGGCAGTAATCTGAGAGACTGAGACCGTGTCCATGCAAGTAAGTGCAAGAAAAATCAAAATGTCACATCTCTATAGATCGATTTCATAAGCAATAAGCGCAAGAAGAAGACGGCCGAGGAACCATACCTAAGCGACCGCATACAGCAGCAGGCGTGGCGTCGACTGCGGCCAAGCTCCGGCACACCAGACGCAGCTTCGGATCAGCTCCCCCGCAGCCTCGCTCCAGATCTTGCCCTACCGGCAGCACCACAGATCTGGCGTCGTCCTCACGCCCCGCACCTGTAGACCGCGGCGGCGGCGAGCGCCGCACCGGTAAGCAACCCAGCAGTGAGGAAGCAACGGAGAGGCGGGAAAACGAACGGATGGAAAGCGGCGGCTGAGAGCGAGGAGGGCAAGAGGACGGACGGCTCACCTCTTCTGGTCGGCGGAACGGCAGGAAGACGGAACTCGAGGCTGAACTCGTTGCGCGTGAAGTGTGAGAGTAGGTTGGACTTGCCGACGCCGGAGTCGCCGATCAGGATGCGCCGCCGTACCTGCGTGCGGCCGTGCGGGGAAGGAACGAGCCGTCGACCCGCCGTCGCTCGTCGCCCGTGCGTGGATGCGGCTGTGCGGCTACGGCGCCTGGGTGGATCCGTGGATGCGGATGACTGGATGAGGGCTGAGGGAGTGAGGGACTGAGGGTTGGCCGGTTGGGGGCTGAACGAATCGTCGATTCCACGCTTATATACTTAGGGTTCCTAGGTGGGCTTCTGGTGGACTGAAATTTCCGGAGCCCCGATGGAGCTCCACGGGTCAATTTTAATATCCACCCCAAAACCGTGGTTTTTCGGGTATCCGAACCCGCAAATCCGTAGGTGAAAACCAGGACCCGAAATCCATGGATATCCGCACCGAACCCGATGCCATCTTTTAGGTGTGCGGCGGTGCTAGTGCAAAGACGGCAACACAGTCATCATAAACTAAAGGTGCATGGCTATCTTTTCTTGTCTGGGACGGGATTGGAAAAATACTGTGCGATGCTGTTTCAATTCGATCTCACGATCAAGGAAGGAATCAAAGGGGTAAAACGTGTGTAGATAGATGGAGGTGCCATATGTTGCCAAACATAACGCCCCGTTCGGCCAAACATAACGCCCCGTTCGACTTACCCAGAAGCCGATTTGCTCGATTTCTTTTTTCAGCCGAAATATTGTTTTTCTCTTAAAATAATTAAGTTAGAACAGTATTTTTCAGTCAGTTTTAATCAAAATTCAGCAAGCCGAATAGGCCAACTAGCTTTACATGTCACTAGTACTTTGAAACATCGTAAATGTGTCGGTGGGAATTCTTTTTCCCCTTCCCTCGTACCATACCAGACATGTCAAAAATAAATAGGAGTATCTATCTACTAGACATATATCTACAAAATTTATGTGCGCAAGCTTCAACCTGTCATCAGTGCCACGTCGACTTGGTTCCCGCCATCTGGTCGACTGGTCGTTATCGGACAAAATAGATGAATTGCCATTATTCGGGAAAAAAAGTGATGACTATTCAGAACAGAAAAAAAATCACAGAAGGTGAAGAAGCAAAGGGTTCATTTACCACCTCAAAATAAACCCTTTCCTCAAAACCCAAAATGGTTGGGGAATTCTTGACTCGCCCCAATTTGCCACCGCGTCCTCCACGCCTTCACCAAATCAAATGACCCCCCCCACTCTTTCTCGCATATGTACTCGTCATCATCACCAGAGCCCTCGCCCTATGCGCTCGAACTTACCAGCCGTACCATTTCAGTAAAATCACGGTATTTTTCCCTCGCGACAAATCGGCGTCATCAGCCGTTTTTTCCGGCCAGCGTGCTCGTTTTCCACCGAAAATTCCGAGGCACGCACACAGGTGTAGGCAGAATCCTAATTCCCGACCCTTTCATCACGGTCCGACCCTTTCATCACGGTCTCTCTCTCCTTCATTTCATCGTTTGCGTCATCCTCTTCCTCTCCTCTCTCCTCTCATTGTGAGGAGGAGGGAGAGAGCGCGGAAGCAGAACAAGCCTGTTCGTTTGGATGTGGCTTGTCGTAAACGGTCGTAAATTTTTAATTGGAACAGTATTTTTCTCTCACGTAAACCAGCCAGCAGTACTTCTTCACAAACCAACAACGATACGCTAGCTAACCGGCTGATCCCAACTACCAGGCAAGCCAGCGGAAGTAACAGCTCATCCATCAGAGAGAAACAAAAGAAAAGAAAAGCACGGCAGGGGCCCACCATCGGCGGGACCCAAGCGGGCAGACGGGCCTCCGCCCCGTCCTACTACTCGCTCTGGGGCTGGGCGGGGCCTCTGGCAACCCCTACCTGCCTGCGCTCAATTCAATTCGACTACGGAGAACAAAACAAACAAAAGCGCAGCGCAGGGAGAAGGTGCCCCGCGGCCGCAAGCCAAGCCAATCCCAAGCGAGGCGAGGCGCGCGCGCTGCTGCGGGCTCGTCGTCCTTGGCGAGAGGAGGGGGCCCGTCCCGGGGGGTCGAATTCGGCGGGGGAGCCAGCGCGGTGGGGCGAATGGCTGGCGGGGCGGAGGTAGCGGTCGTGGAGGACACGGCGGCGGTGGGGGCGCCGCCTGCTGCGACGGCGACGCCGCCGCCGCCTGACGTGGCTGCCGCGGCCGGTGGTGGCGGGGAGGAGGGGATGCGGATGGAGGGCTGGCTGTACCTGATCCGATCCAACCGGCTCGGGCTGCAGTACTCGCGCAAGCGCTACTTCGTGCTCGAGGACGCCGCGCTCCGCTGCTTCAAGTCCGCGCCATCCTCCAAGCGCGAGGTAACGCACGCCGCCTCGTCTCCATGTACCGGTGGTTTTCTCCTCTGTGTTGTGCTGGCGGGGGGAATCGCCTTGATTTTTCCTCGCATTTTGGGTTGGTTGGTGGGGATCCTGGGCGTTTGTCCGTTCCGTGAACGCAATCGCTCGATCGGCCCTGACGCTTTCCTCCACCGTCCTGGTGATCTGTTCCGGTGCTGGAATGGAATTGGGATGGTAATTCTGATGAAGAGATGTTGATTTGGGGTTGGTTTCTGGTCGCGAGGCATTTACATATTTACCATTATTATGGATGACATCTTCCCCATGATATGTATTTTTTATATGATGATAAATATGTAAATAGTCGTCTGTTTCGTTACACGGCCGTCGGGTTGTTATAAAGGCATGCTAATTATGTAGGTAGGTGAATTGCATCGCGTGCCTGCCGCTGTTTGTTCCTCCTCTGTTCGGATTATACTCGGGATTAATGGCACTCCGAAAGTAGGAAGCAATTCGATGACCTGACGCGGAATGGCACTAGAACAGTGGTCCCAGACCCAGTTTGGACTGTTTGTAAGCCAAGTCTTGTCCAAGGCTCTTTTATCGGGACAATGGTTGTGATGGGATAAGTCTACGTGGTCTTTGTGGGGGCTGCAGCAGTCTTTGTGAGGCTGCAACAGCATGGTGGTCTTGCTACCCAGCATCCTTGACTGGAGGACGGCAGGGACTGGAGGACTATCTTGACTGGACAACATCATAGGACAACATATTAGAGGCATCTTAGGACAGCATCTTAGAGGACAGCATATTAGCATCTTAGACTAATATCTTGGCATATGCTCGGCTGGTTATCAGCCTATAAATATGTATCCTCAACCCCTCAAGTTGGCATGGCATTTGTATGAGTTGTATGAGAAATAAACTAGAAAATTGTCCCAACTCCTAGTGTCATCCTCTCTCGATGAGAGTAAGAATTCTGCTACTATCAAGAGTGAGAATTCAGCGACTAACAACTGGTATCAGAGCCGTATTATCTTGTAGCCTGAGCATCTCTTGCTCATCTTCTCTCCCAGCCCCACAACAGCCCCAGCTGTTGGCAGCAGCAGCTCCTCCGGCCGCTCCTGTTCACTCCTCTCCCTCTGCGCAAGCATCCCTCTCCCCACGCAGCAGCCCCCCGGTAGCGCGTCATGTCCGCAGGGCAGTCTCAGCGCTCGGTCGCCTCGAGCACGCGGCGTCGGCAGGAGGCCGAACTTGCCGCGGCAGAGGAACGTGAGCGAGCAGCGGTAGAGACCGCTGCAGCGGCGGCAAGGGCGTCGAGGCTGGCAGCGGCGGAGCTGCCAGCAGCAAGAGCGGAGGCGGAAGCAGCGGCGGCGGATGCAGCGCGTGCGGCGGCAGTGGAGGTCGAGGCTCTGCACGGCAGCATCGGTAGCTCCATTTCCGCTGACGACACCGTCGACGCGGACCTCGAGCTGCTAGAGAGGGAGGCAGCGCGAGCGCGGGCGGCACAGTGGGCAGCCGCGCACGCCGACGAGCGTGGCGGTAGCCCAGACAGGCGCGGACGCGCTGGCGGCGCTCCTGGAGGATGCGCGCACGGCGGTGGCGCTCCTGGAGGAGCCGCGCACGCCCACGAGCGCGGCGGCGCTCCTGAAGAAGGCGCGCACGGCGGTGGCGCTCCTGGAGGAGGTGCGCACGGCGACTGTGGCAGACGGGTCGATGGAGAGCGTGGCCTTCACATGCAGCATGGCTCTCTCCCCGGATCGGTACCGTGGTTACCACGGGCTCCAGGCTGTCGTCAAGGACGTTGGCTCCGGCGGTGGGTGGCCTACCCTCACCAAGACCAACTACGTCGAGTGGGCTGCGGTGATGAGGGTAAAGCTCCAGGTGCGGCACATGTGGGAGGCAGTCCGGTACGACGACGTCGACTACGACCTAGATCGACAGGCGCTGGATGCCCTCATCGCTGCAGTCCCGTCCGAGATGCAGTTCTTGCTTACCAACAAGCGGACTGCCAAGGAGGCTTGGGACGCCATCGCTGTGGCATGCATCGGCAGCGACCGCGCCCGCAAGTCCACACTGCAGGCACTTCGCAAGGAGTGGGAGAACCTGGCCTTCAAGCCAGGTGAGGACGTTGATGACTTTGCTCTCCGTCTCAACACTCTGTTGCAGAAGATGGTGCAGTTCGGCGATGACACCTACGGCGAGGAGAGAGCTGTCGAAAAGCTCTTCCGCTGCGTCCCCGAGAAGTACAAGCAGATGGCTCGCTCGATCGAGTCTCTGCTGGATCTCTCCATGATGTCGATCGAGGAGGCGATAGGTCGTCTCAAGGTCGTCGACAGCGATGAGCCACAGGCTCTCTCGGGGCCCATCACCACTGGCGGGAAGCTCCTTCTCACTCGGGAGCAGTGGCTTGCCAGCCAAGGTGACCGGAAGAAAGGGGAGCCTTCTTCCGCGACAGGCGGCCACAAGCATGGCAAGCAGCGCAAGGCGCGCAGAGACGCCTAGGCCGGGGCGCGTGGACATGCCGAGGGTGATGCCCGCGGAGGCGCCCAGGGCGGCGCTGCCGGCAGGCACAAGCCGGCACGAGACGACGCCTGCCGCAACTGCGGCCAGCTTAGCCATTAGGCCAAGGACTGTCGACAGCCACGACGCGGCCAGGCCCACGTCGCACAGGCGGAGGAGGAGCCAGCTCTGTTCATGGCACATGCAAGCATTGAGCTACCTCCAGTGGCACCGGCCGCAGCGGCTCTCCTCCACCTTGACGAGCCAAAAGCACACGCCCTCCTCGGCGACGGCTCCGGCAACGACAAGACTGACGGGTGGTGCCTCGATACCGGCGCCACCCATCACATGACCGGTCGACGGGAGTTCTTCACCGAGCTTGACTCTGGCGTCCGAGGCTCCGTCAAGTTTGGGGATGCCTCCGGCGTGGAGATCAAGGGCGTCGGCTCCGTCATCTTCACCACCGTGTCTGGTGAGCACAGGCTGCTCACCGGAGTCTACTACATCCCCGCGTTGAGGAACTCCATCATCAGCTTGGGACAGCTGGATGAGAACGGTTCGCGCGTGGTGGTTGAGGATGGAGTCATGAGGATTTGGGATCGCCGTCGCCGCCTTCTCGCCAAGGTATCCAGAAGCGCAAATCGACTCTACGTCCTTAACGTGCAGGTGGCACAACCCCTCTGTCTCGCTGCTCGTCGGGATGACGAGGCGTGGCAGTGGCACGAGCGTTTCGGGCACCTTCACTTCGAGGCCCTGAAGCGGCTCAGTGCCACGGAGATGGTGCGAGGCCTGCCGTGCCTCGACCATGTGGAGCAGCTCTGCGACGTCTGCCTGTTGACGAAGCAGAGGCGACTCCCCTTTCCCCAGCGGGCGAGCTTTCGAGCCAAGGAGAGGCTCGAGCTTGTGCACGAGGACTTGTGTGGCCTGGTGACACCGGCCACACCGGGAGGACGACGCTACTTCCTGCTGCTCATCGACGACCTCTCCCGCTACATGTGGGTGATGGTCCTCGGCAGCAAGGGAGAGGCTGCGGACGCCATCAGGCGCTCGCAGGCTGCTGCGGAGGCGGAGTGCGGCCGCAAGCTGCGCGTGCTGCGCAGCGACAACGGCGGCGAATTCACGGCGGCTGAATTCGCGTCGTACTGCGCTGATGAGGGCATTCAGCGCCACTACTCCGCGCCGTACAGCCCACAGCAGAACGGCGTCATCGAGCGGCGCAACCAGACGGTTGTGGGGATGGCTCGGGCCCTTCTCAAGCAGAGGGGGATGCCAGCTGTCTTTTGGGGAGGCGGTGGTGTCGGCCATCTACATCCTCAACCGCTCGCCTACATCCTCAACCGTTCGACGGCAGGACGCCGTACGAGGCTTGGCATGGGCGTAAGCCGGCGGTCTCCCACTTGCGGGTCTTCGGCTGCCTCGCGTTCGTCAAGGAGCTTGGCCACATCAGCAAGCTCGACGACAGGAGCACTCCGGGAGTGTTCATCGGCTACGCGGAGGGCTTGAAGGCCTACCGCATCCTCGACCCGAAGACACAGCATGTGCGCACGGCGTGCGACGTTGTGTTCGACGAAGGGCGAGGATGGGCGTGGGACAAGGCGGTGGACGATGGCTCGGCTCCGACGTACGACGACTTCACTGTCGAGTACGTCCACTTCGAGGGAGCTGGGGGAGTAGGCAGATCTTCTTCGGCGAGCGCGTCTACCCCAGTCCCCGAGCCTCCACCGACTCCGGCTCCTGTTACTCCGACAGCACCACGCTCTCCAGCTAGGACCTTGGCTGCGACGAGTCCTTCGCCGGCTCCACCACAGCTGGCATCGCCACGCACTCTAGCACCGACAGGCACCTCTCTGGGCACGTCTACTCAAACACCAGCTCGTGTCGAGCACAACCCGGTTGAGCTCGCTACTCCGCTCTCTCACGACGAGGAGCGCATCGACGCGTACCACGACGGCGAGCCGTTGCGGTACCGTACGATGGAGAACCTTCTCGGCGACCAGCCGGTTGCCGGGACCGGTGCCTCATGACCTGGAGGCGCAGTTGCACCTTGCGTGTGACGACGGCGAGCCTCGGTCGTTTGCAGAGGCCGAAAGACACGCGGCATGGCGCGCCGCGATGCAGTTGGAGATGGATGCGGTCGAGAAGAACCGCACCTGGGAGCTTGCTGACCTTCCTCGTGGTCACCGCGCAATCACCTTTAAGTGGGTGTACAAGCTGAAGAGGGATGAAGCTAGCGCCATCGTCAAGCACAAGGCTCGCTTGGTGGCACGAGGTTTCGTGCAGTAGGAAGGGGTCGACTTCGACGACGCCTTTGCTCCCGTGGCACGGATGGAGTCCGTGCGACTCCTCCTTGCGCTAGCTGCCCAGGAGGGCTGGCGTGTTCATCACATGGACGTCAAGTCGGCGTTCCTTAACGGCGACTTGAAGGAGGAGGTCTATGTGCACCAGCCGCCGGGATTTACGATCCCCGGCAAGGAGGGCAGGGTGCTCCGCCTGCGCAATGCACTCTATGGCTTGCGGCAGGCACCGAGGGCGTGGAATGCCAAGTTGAATTCCACGCTAAAGGGGATAGGCTTCGAGCAAAGCCCGCACGAGGCGGCCATCTACCGATGGGGCAGTGGAGGAAATGCTCTGCTGGTGGGTGTCTACGTCGACGACTTGGTGATCACCGGCACCAAGGATGCGGAGGTGGCGGCATTCAA
This sequence comes from Miscanthus floridulus, assembly GCF_019320115.1. Taxonomy (NCBI): domain Eukaryota; kingdom Viridiplantae; phylum Streptophyta; class Magnoliopsida; order Poales; family Poaceae; genus Miscanthus; species Miscanthus floridulus. Next base: position 60,051,563 of record NC_089580.1, on the reverse strand, counting down.
GGAAGAGATGAATGCCACCTTCCAGATGAGTGACCTGGGGCCTCTCTCCTTCTACCTGGGAATCGAGGTGCACCAGGATGACTCCGGGATCACGCTTCGACGGACCGTCTACGCCAAGCGCGTCGTTGAGCTAGCTGGGCTCACCGACTGCAACCCAGCTCTCACTCTGATGGAGGAGAGGCTGAAGTTGAGCCGTGACAGCACGACGGAGGAGGTCGACGCTACGCAGTACTGGCGTCTTGTGGGGAGCCTTCGCTACCTCGCCCACACACGGCCGGACTTGGCATTCTCCGTCGGCTATGTTAGTCGGTTCATGCAGCGACCGACGACGGAGCACCAGCAGGCTGTGAAGAGGATCATCCGCTACGTTGCGGGGACTCTCGATCACGGTCTCTACTACCCTAGGTGCCTTGGGGTGGCACACTTCATCGGGTACAGCGACAGCGACCACGCCGGTGACATCGACACCAGCAAGAGCTCGAGCGGGATCCTCTTCTTCCTCGGCAAGTGCATCGTTAGCTGGCAGTCGGTCAAGCAGCAGGTGGTGGCCCTGTCCAGCTGCGAGGCCGAGTACATAGCGGCCTCCACCGCTTCGACTCAGGCGCTCTGGCTCGCTCGACTGCTCGGTGATCTCGGCAGAGACACTAGAGCGGTGGAGCTCAGGGTGGACAGCAAGTCCGCTCTGACCCTGGCAAAGAACCCTGTGTTCCATGAACGCAACAAGCACATCCGGGTGAGGTACCACTTCATCCGAGGCTGTTTGGAGGAAGGGAGCATCAAGGCGAGCTACATCAACACCAAGGACCAGCTTGCGGACCTGCTCACCAAGCCCCTTGGGAGGATCAAGTTCCTTGAGCTCTGCTCCAGGACCGGGATGGTTCAACTTTCTCACAAGACGACGCACAAGACTTAGGGGGAGGGAGGGGAATGATGGGATAAGTCTCTGTGGTCTTTGTGGGGCTGCAGTAGTCTTTGTGGGGCTGCAACAGCATGGTGGTCTTGCTGCCCCGCATCCTTGACTAGAGGACAGCAGGGACTGGAGGACAGCAGCATCTTGACTGGACAGCATCTTAGGACAGCATATTAGAGGCATCTTAGGACAACATCTTAGATGACAGCATATTAGCATCTTGACATATGCTCGGCTGGCTAGCAGCCTATAAATATGTATCCCCAACCTCTCAGGTTGGCATGGCATTTGTATGAGTTGTATGAGAAATAAACTAGAAAATTGTCCCAACTCCTAGTGTCATCCTCTCTCGATGAGAGTAAGAATTCTGCTACTACAAAGAGTGAGAATTCAGCGACTAAGGTTGCTGAGACAACAAGTGTCATGGTTCGTACCTTCACGCAACGTGTTAAGATTTAGGAGGAAAAAAAAAGTGTTGTTCAATTCAATTATCAGAATGTTGAAATCAGGCTCGCTGCTGTGTGGAATCAAACTAATGGTACTTAACATTTGAAGTTGAAAGGTTGCATTCATTGAACTCTATACTGCCTCTGTCTGAGTCTTGAGTGGCTTCCATATAGGGAACACGCATGCTGTCCCTTCTGAAGGATATGGCATCTGTATTACTTTTTTTTTTGGCTCTCCACATACGCGATTGCAGAATCCTGCATTGATTCTCAGTTTGTTACTCAATGTTTAGGCAATTAGGAAGAGAGCAAGGGATTATGATTATTACAGCATGCTGACTTGCCAATATAAACTAGATCACTGGGATAAATGCTGATCGTCTATGTGCTACTCCGAGCTTAAATTGGACTAGGAATATTTGAAGCTATCTATTGGCTACATTCAATTCTTGAATGAAACTTTGGTTTTCCAATTCTATGTCCTTTTGAACCATGACACAGTTTCCTTTTTCTCCGTTTTGGGTGCAGGATCCTGTTAGAAGTGCAATAATTGACTCTTGTATTCGTGTGACAGACAATGGCAGAGAAAGTTTACATAGGAGTGTAAGACCTATTCTTTTTTTGTTATTTTATATAAGGCTTATGCAAACACTATCTTAAGCATTTTCCTCATCTTTTATTTGACAGGACTTTTACCTATTCACACTTTATAATGCTTCCAATCATTATGATCAACTTAAGGTAAGGAGTAATGTTCGACTCCCTTCATTGGACAGCTTGTATTGCTCTGCTTGGTTTGTGATAGTAAGATTTCCCTTTGTCTGTTCACCAATGTTTTCAAGTTGGGTGCGAGAAGTTCAGAAGAAGCAGCTAGGTGGATCAGGTGCTTAATGGAGTCTGCCTTAAAGGTTGGAGTTTTGCTTATTTTATTGTTCCACTTGCTATCATATTGTTCCATAAAACAGTCACATGTTTTCCATTCTGTTAGCAGTCCCCTAGAAAAGATGAGCACATTGTTGCTTGTTCACACAGAAGATGGCAGGCTTTCAGGTACCTGCAGATCACACTTGGTTTTGTAATTTATTCAGCATATGAACTGGAAGCAGTGTTATAAAAAGCTAGTTGAGTTGTGGGATTGCTTAGTTGACGGATCGTTGTAACAGTGACTGCGGGAACATTCATATAATTAAGTTAGTTTTATGTTGCTTTGGCTTGATCAGTTTTTCTTTGGTAGTTGCAGTTCAAAATTTATGCAGATTAAAGTGTAAAGGATGTTATCTGATGGTTGAGATACATTGGTCTTAGGAATCAGGAATATTAATAACATAAGACTTGTTTTGTGTATGCTATAAATTCTTGTTAATGCCTGAAAACAACCGTAAATATGATGTGCCATGCTGTCCCTGTTTCTGCAAGGTAGGGATATGCTATTATGCTGAACACAAATCATTGTAAGGGTGGTGCAATCGCCATGACATCTTTTTGTTTCAATTGATACTTGGAGAAGATGTTTATGATGATTAAAAGGGATGCGATGCAGAGCTATAGTTTTGATTATCCTGATTTGCTTCTTGTTAAACCCTTGTCCAGTTGGAGTGGCTATTGTGGCTCAAGTTGGGTAGAGGTGTGTTATACTCACACTCAAATCCTACAGTTAGTAGCTGCATATAATGTCATGTGGGCCATGCATGGTAACTCTAGATTTTTTTCCCCATGTGAAGGAAGGCTGAATCCAAATGAGTTGCTATGCATCTATAGCTTGTCCCAGGGCAGGGTGCTAATTGAATTTTAGACCTCGGAAATGGATGTAGCACCAAGGGGGTGGTTCCTGAGTCTTAGGGCGTGTTTGGGACTGCGGTGCGGTATCGCAACCGCGGCCTCCAGCCCGTGGCACAGAAAACGTGAGTGGTAGTTCATTCTCACGGTTTCTGTGTCTTGCGCAGTTAAAAGAATCATCGATACCGTGACGCGTTTGGAGGCTTAGTGTTAAGCAAACTCCCAACCCTAATATGTTACACTTGAACATATGTCTTGGTCTGACTGAGTTTGACTGATTGCCTGTAGGATGCTAGCCATTGCAATTATTTGCTCTATGTGATGTTATAAGTATTTTTTGGGTAGAAAGGGCATTATAATTTATATTCATAATTTATGTAATAGTATATGTAGCTTCTCTATTTGTCTAATTGGCTACTATGGCATTGCAGGTTGAGCCGCCGCAATAGCCACATGCACTCAATAGGTAACTTATATAGTTTTCAGTTGAATGAGTAATTTTAGTAAAATAATCAATGTTTGTTGAAGTAACAGATTTCTTGTGCTCTTTAATGCCACACTGTTCTTATTTTCTCTTTGTGTGAAAATTTTATCAGATTGGACTTTATTTTCATCTGCTCATAACGATCCAATGGCATCTGATGTTATTGCACCTTCTCCATGGACAATATTTGGCTGTAAAAATGGTAATGATATAGATTTCTTTGTTTCCATCAATGAAATTTCTGCTAAAATCCAATTTACTTGCTTTAGGTTTACGTTTGTTTACTGAGGCAAACGATGGTGGCTCTCGTGGGAAGGTATATCTTATTCTCAGCAATGCATTGTGCATGCGTATGGATGTATTGTTAAATTCACAATAGTTTGCTTGTTTCCTCAGTATTGGGATGATCATCCGGCTATAATGGCAGTTGGTGTGGTTGATGCGAATTCTGAGGCTGTCTTCCAGACTCTAATGTCCCTTGGCCAATCAAGATCTGAGTAAGACAGTTCCCATGCTCAAGCTTTTGATTTATGAAAAAAAAATTGCAGTACATTTTGTCAATATGCGTAAAAGCATTAGTGTGCATTTCTGGTATTCACATGCCCATAACACAACTTACGCTGGAAGTTGATGATTTGCTGCTTACAGAAAATATGAAAAAAAAAAACTGTATCGAGGTGACTGTTGGATGTATGCAATAGGAATTAAGCTTGCGACTTCACTGAATTCTTCTGCCTTGTGAAAGAAAAAAATGAACTTTCACCTCATCAACTTAAAGCTTCTTTAATGCACCTATTCCGCTGAATTACATTCTAGTTTTATTTCTAAAAAAAAAACTCGACCTGCGGGGGTTTATGACGGCCCCCGGGTTTTTCGTTAAGAAGAAGATCTTCTTACACAGATCGAGAAAACCCCCGAACCCCTGCCCCCATCCTGACGCAGGAGGTGCCGTAACCCTGTGAGAACCGGGCCGGAGCCTTCCACTGCGCTTTGGCACATGGGGACGGGCGAGGGGATTTTTTTAACCTCAGCCTGAAATCCGCTCCCACGGGGAGTCAAACCCAGGACCTGAGGAGTGCCGCTGGGTCACCTAACCATTTGAGCTATGCATGCCCACAGTGTGTCTTTCCTGATTCATATGAGGTATTAAACTCTGTACAACAAGGACAATACTCCCATAGAACACAAGGACTCAAAGTTAACCTTCTGCCATGTTCCACCCGTCCAAACAAGCTAGAGGATTGGAAGTCCTAAAGACCTAAACCAACCACTTGCTTGCCTGCACTAGCTGGTCTGTCTTCTCTGGCTCTCTGTATACTCCTTCCGCGCTTTCCTCTGCCACCACCCAGATAGACAAAATCAAATGTGGAACTGGCATGATCCAAGTCACTTCAGGAGGAGAGGAAATGAGTACATTGCTATAGCTTTTGTTTCTCCAAAACAAAGCTTACGTAATGTATCTAGAGAGGGAATGAGTACATTGCTTTTTACATAGTTTGTCCCTGTTGATACTCACCTAGCTTTCTAAAAGTGGTACCAACAAGCAACAAATAGGTGGCGGCTTAAACAACTTCCTAAACTAGCATCTATTCTAAACCTGAGATTATTAGTGTTACACTCAAACTTGGCATTAACAGTTCATGTGTACTAGCTAAAGTAGAGAAACTCGTCGAGAACCTGTATTTTGTTCTTAATAAAATGCCACCTAGTTCCTCCTGGACTGCTCTAGTTTTTTTAGACTGTTAGTTATATTTCCAATGTGTTTAGTTAACTACCTGCTCTACTGTTCTCTCAGTAATAAACTCAAGGCCAGATGACAATGATTTGCATACGCCTGACTTAAATTTTTTTTTCAACCAAATAATAGCTGAGATAATTTTTTAGATGGGACTTCTGTTTGTGGGAAGGAAAGGTGGTGGAGCATCTTGATGGGCATACAGACATAATCCACAAGAAATTAAGAGGCAACTGGTTACCATGGTCTGGTGCTGGATTGATTATCCTGCTATTTTTATATGCATGATTTGTTATTAAGTTGTAATTGCATTATATTTAGTTTTCAGGGGAATGAGAAAGAGAGATCTATTACTTAGACGATATTGGAGGCGAGAAGATGATGGAACTTACGGTACTATTATTTGACAAAAAGTGATATATATATATATATATATATATATATATATATATATATATATATATATATATATATATTTCACTTGCAGTTATCTAGATTTGACACTAATCTTGAATTTTCAGTAATTCTATACCACTCAGTTTTCCACTACAAATGTCGTCCTGAGAGAGGCTACATCCGTGCATGTCTTAAAAGTAATGTATGCTTTACTTTCAGTCAAAACTTCTGTGGGAACTAAACTTGCTATTGTATTTGCTTACACTTAATTGATATGTGCCTTTTTGAATATTTAGGTGGAGGTTATGTAATATCACCAGTCAATCAAGGAAGACAATCAGTTGTAAAGCACATGCTTGCCATAGATTGGAAATTCTGGAAGTCATATCTGTTTACATCATCTGCCAAATATATCACTATACGTATGCTAGGCAGAGTAGCAGGTATGTCTTGTATTACGTCAATACATCTTTGCCTGATGCAACCATGAAATTTCTCTTTTTGCAAATTTCGATAATACTCTGCGAACTTACATTTTTTCAGCACTACGAGAATTCTTCCGAGCAAAAAATGGTAATTGTGCTTGCATGGAGTTCTCATCTGGTGAGTTGACCAGGGACATGGGACTACCACAAGGTGAAAATCAGCGAATAAATTTGGAAATTCAGCAAGAAAATGAGAACAGAAGACTTGAGGGTCCTACTGAAGGATCAGTGGGTGGTTCTAACAGGCACTTAAGCAGTACCAGTTCCTTTGTTCAACTTAATGATGCGGCAGACGAGTTCTTTGATGTGCCAGATGAATCAGAATATGATCAGAGGGAAGTTATGTTTCCTTCCGATGAGAGCACACATGCTTGGGTGAGTTCATTGTATTTGCATGATCAAAGTTCCATGCTAATAACTTACCATTGTTCTTATTCACAAAGTCAGTTCTTCTACATCACATCTTTTATGGTCATAGTACAGATGTGAGCCTGTGGTACTATTTATCTTCTGGTCATAGTAAAGATGTGTCTGTGTGGTTTATATCAATATGCTGACGACCTATTTTTTCCCCTTGAAAATTCTATGCCATTTAAATTTAGAGACAAATAATGTTGAATGACCCATAAAAAAAAGTTCACTCTGAATATTCAGCTTACATTGAGTGTGCTTGCAGCCCTCTTAGTACATACTATAGCTTCTACATTTTCAACAATTAAAATAAGAGTTGAGCATACTGATGTGTCCATGCTTGAAAAGGTGGAACCTTTTATGTCAGAACAGTGAACTGTGAGCAGCAACTTAATTACAAAGAATGGCATTACTTAACAGGACATACAAAGTTGTAACTATTTTTACATGTCATTTCTAATGTTTTGGCATTTCTTCCGCAGGATCAGCGTCATGCTAAATTGTCCACAGCTGCTGTTTTTGTGAAAAGGTTGCATGATCTTGCAGGTGTGTTACAGTTACTGCCCAATGACCAATGTTTTTTTTTCTTTTGTTCTAGTTTTGATCTTTCCTCTCCTCCTTTTCCTCTATTTTAGTCCAGAAAAGAGGATACGTTGACTTACAGGGAGCTGCAGATGCTGATAATGGGCCATGTTGCTATGGATATACTCTTCCCAAAGATTCGAGCTATACAGTACCTTCTACTTGGGCAATGACAGATCCTACGACATTCTTAATCCGGGGAGAGACTTATTTGCACGATCGTCTAAAGGTTGTTTGATATGCTGCAAAGATCAATTCATGTAATAAATAAATAAATATCTTAGTTTGGTGCAAAACAACCTGAACCTCTTTGGTAGTGGATTACTGTGGGGAAGGGCACCTTACAGGATAATTGTCACTAGCCATGTTATCGCTACTGCTACCTTTTCGAAAAGTAGACTGTAGGGAAACACCGCGGTTCAATATAAATCCTAAATGGTTGGTTGAAGTTACCATAATGATGCTGATACAACTTATGTGTAACTTTGACAGATCAAGGCAAATAGTACCCTGATGCAAATGGTAGGTGCTGATTGGATAAAGTCTGATAAGCGTGAGGATGATCTAGCTGGTCGCCCTGGGGGACTAGTCCAGGTATCTTATGCTAAAGCCAGTAATTTTGTTTCATCAGCAGTAATGAAGATATTTACCAATAGCTTTTATGTAGAAATGCGCAGCACAAGGAGGCACCAATTTCTTCTTCGTTGTAAACATACAGGTGAGATATTTTTGTGGTGTATATATGGGTTGATACTTCATATGTCACATGCTGTATAACGATTTAATTCCTTGCTTATAATCGGATGGATACAGGTTCCTGGTTCAACCACACACAGCTTAGCTTTGTATTATATGATGGATACACCATTAGAAAAGGTCCCTCTGCTTGAAAGATTTGTAAATGGAGATGATGTATTCAGAAATTCAAGGTTCAAGCTCATCCCTTACATCTCAAAGGTTTGTTTTGCACTTTGAGCCTTATTTGATTTGTTTTAAGCTGTACTCAGTAAACTGTCGATGTCTTATGTTTGGAATGTGTGTCCATTTAGGGATCTTGGATTGTTAAACAGAGTGTTGGCAAGAAAGCTTGCTTGATTGGACAAGCATTAGAAATCAATTATTTCCGTGGAAACAACTATTTGGAGGTAAGCTATAAGCATGTCATATATTAGCTTCTCTTGTTGCATTATTATTTATCATCCCAATGCAGCCTTGAAGTGTGCCTTTTTTTTTTGAACCCAATTGAATTGTGCCTTTCGTTCCTACTGGATTTGGAGCCGTTAATTTGACTTGTTATGTTTATATTTCTCCCTGCATAGTATACAACGGCAAAAGTAATGTCTGCTTCAATTTCTTTTACCACTACTATATCTTCTTTTTTGATAAGGACGACAAATATTCTGGAGGTTGCTTTTGACTTGTTACATATCCGTTGGATTTTAACTTACTTTTCTAACAACGTTGCATGTTACGACATAAATATATGTTCTCTATGATCCCAGAAGCTATATTCAGCTCTGAACAGCTTTGCCTGTAATTTTCCAGCTTGGAGTTGATATAGGTTCATCAACAGTGGCACGAGGTGTCGTGAGCCTAGTGCTTGGCTACTTGAACAATCTGGTGATCGAAATGGCCTTCTTGGTACAGGTAACCGATCGTGCATCTAGCTAATTCACAAAACGCCTGTTCACATGAAAATTGCCTTGAGGTTGAGCATACATCCGTAGAGATCACAGAAGATTTATGTTTCTTTCTCACTCTCATAGTACATGCTTTAATTTCATGATTTGCCTCATGCAGGGCAACACATATGAAGAACTCCCAGAATTCCTCCTAGGTACCTGCCGACTGAATTACCTGGATGCCTCCAAGGCAGTATCGATAGACGAATGCTAGAAGGACCCCCAACTGACTTCATTCTTTTTGAGGACAATACATCAAATCAAAAGACCAAAAGGCTGAATCCATTCCTTGCTGCCGACACAATCGGCAACCTGAGATGCTCCTTGTATTGCCCCCGCCAAAAGTGGGGGATCCACTGCAGACGTACATTCTCCTCTCACCGACTGCTCAGGTATTGTGTTGTAATGATGATAACAATCCATGATAAAAGGCCCCCATTCTTTGGCATCTTATCACCACGAAAAAAAACGGAAAGAAAAAAAGTTTATTCTAATACTTGTACCATGGTGTCCCATCTGACCTGAGTGATGTCAGATCGTCGGATCTAACAGTAAGCAAACCATTAACTATGCATTGACCAGGAGAGCAATGGCTGGAATGATTGTATTTGAGAATTCGCGCCCCCACCCCCACCCACACACACACACTGAACTGAAAGGGATCCCAAACCAAAATTGCAGTGATCATGGGTGCTCAGATCGCTTGAACCGAAAGCATCAACAAGGAGTGGAGCTTTGCATCTATCCCTTGGGTCCTCGCCCTTCTACAAGGACAGCATGATAAAACGGTGGTGTCATCGTCGCTGCATCATCGCGCTCGGGCGCACTGTTTTATGCTAGCGGAGCAGCGGTAGCATCAGCTTTTCGAATGTTCATTGTTCGCCACGCTGTGTGGTGCTGGTGCTTCAGTGCTTGGAGCCGCCGATGAGACGGCTGAACGGCCGGACTCGCTTTTGATGTGCCAGTCGCACTTTTGATCCAACGACGTGTCGGTCGCGTGCAATCTTGGTTCTGAGGTTTCGGTCAGCGTGCGAACATGGCACGGGGACGGTGGGACTACTGAACTGGATCGCGCAATGCACGGGCGCGTGCCGGCCCGGCCCTTCACGTGTGTCCGGTGCAGTGCAACGCAATTAGGATACCTCTGCTTGCTCGTATAAATCCAGGTCAGCAAATTGCTGCCATGGAACACCTCTGCTAGCTCATTCAGTTCAGCAAATTTTAATAGATGAGAGAACGACATTTTATATTTCCATGGACTACTAAAATTTTATTCTCATGGGAGACCTGTTTAAGTTGTCATTTTAAAAGGATTGTGAAAAGGAGCTCAATGGAGTTTTTTTTTTGCACTAACCGGAGCCATTCCATCTGCACCATGAGCTAATGAGCACAAGAGCTCTTGGGAAAGCTCACCGGAGTTGAACGGTTAGTTTAATTTAGGTCCTGTTTGGATGATAGAAACATTTCGGATTCTCAGAGAATCGCTGTCAAACACCCAAATAGGTGACAGAAATGTTTTGGATTCCCAGAGAAATGTTACGTTTCTTGTTTTTTACTAGGAATGAGAATCACCCAATTAGGTGTTTTGCAGTGATTCGAGTTCATTTCAAGGAGAATCTGAATCAATAGCCAAACGTTTCATCGATTCTTACCAAATGATTCCTATTTCAACAGAGAAACGTTTCCGGAGAGAATCTAGATCTAAAACGTTTTAGGAGAATCTGGATACCTACAAACGGGCCCTTAACTGTTCAAGTTACTGTTTGAAAGCTCCCATGTGGGAACTCCTGTGTGCACCGAGGCTCTCCGATGCACACTTTTTAGCCTACCAAGTTTCCAACGGCTAGATTTGTTTGTGGATTATAAATAGAGGGTATGGTCGTGCATGGCACATCCCTTGGCCCCCCTTGCTGGATACACACTAGAATTTGAGTTAAGCCTCTACTCACATTGGCTTGCTAGTGATTGCATTCTTTGGCGAGAATGGATTGATCATAGTGCATTTACTTGAGAGATTGCATCGAGTGGTAGTGTGGCACTAGAGATCAAGTTTGTTGTGGGTTTGCTTGTTACTCTTGATGGTTGCCGCGACCTAGGCGGCTTGGAGCAACGGTACTCCGCCGAACCACTCAATTGAAGATTATGAGGTGCTCCGGAGGTGTTTGTGAGGGGCTATTGGGTTCATCCCTGCTGGAGGAGGCAAAAAAAACCACTCTAGTGGAATCAAGGCTGAGAAGCACCTTGTGATCGAACCGACTCAAGATCAAGTGCCCACATCGGAGCCAACCTGTAGGATTGTATGCTTGATAGAGGAGCGATGATCCACGGGCTTGCCTCAATGTGGACGTAGATAATTGGGAAGTTACCGAACCATGGGGATATATCTTTGTCTCATTGTGTGGTATTGATCACTATGAAAGCTCTAGGCTCCTAATTCGGTTTTGGCGATTAATGACGATACAATCATCATGACTAATGTGTGTTTTGTAGAGGCATTATGAGTTAGGTCACAATAATGATTGATTAATGAGCAATAAGTGGTTTTCATGCCCCTATTGATGGATTTCATTTCGGTTTTCAAAGGATGAGTGACAACTGACAAGGTTAAGGACGAATAAGTTCTAAGTCTTATTTGGTGTCTAGAGGCACTTAGTTTAAAATCACGAGGACAAAATCACAAAGTTTAAAAAGTAGGGTCAAAATCGCCATTGCAATCTAGAATAAGGCCAAAAACACCAAATTCCCAATTTTAAATTAAGCTATTCAACCCCCACTCCCTAGCCATTTGAAGGTCCTTTCACCAGTTTTGGTTGTTGGTCCTTTGGACTTGATTAGCAAAGGTCCAATCGGTCATTTGTAGATCATGATAATGATAGTTCACTAGATGCTGGAGGTTGTAGTAGTCACGTTTTCGGCAATGAATGGTAAGTAATGTCAAAACTCTGTGATTGAATAGGGGGGAAACCTAATGTTGCATTGGCGTGTAAATGTGAATACATACTTGTTATATTTTCATTGATTTGGCTAGAGTTATTAGTAACATGTGAAGCCTAATTGTGAACATCAGGATTCATATAAGGTGCTGAATTTGGAAGAGAAACCTCTCCTCTAGAAGTGTGTTGTGAAGGTTGAGAATAACTAACTAGTTAATTAGTATTAGAATAGTCAGTTCTCTCATTCACCAACATGTTTTGTGGTGAAACCACACATTGCAGATTTGTTCATGATGAATTAAAGGAAACGACTTGCTGCATATTAGCAAAGTCATTCACATATAAGGTCTCATAAGAATTGGTTGAACTCAACATTTAGTTTAGCATTGATAATCGTTCATCAACATATGAACCTTTTCCGCTACCGATACACAAGGATATACTACCTATGCATGTTGTATGTTTCTAGTAGCATTAAAACTCAAATAATGCATCATTAACATTAGCTTTTGCTTATAGTGTCCACAACTATAATTTGCATGATAAAGACCATTGCTTGAACATTAGCTAATATTCATTCAAGCAATTAGCTAATGTGCAAGCGAACGCTAGACCAGTTGATCTGGCTATGCGCTTTGCACCCTACCGGACAGAGTTCGAACTCCCTCGGGGGCGGATTTGTTGGCCGGAGGAGGCGCAATTTATCTGCACGTTGAAAAAAATTCCCTCGTCTGCCCCACGCCAAAGCACAGGGCTAAGGCCAGGCCAGTCTCACGGGAGCTGTGGTGCCGTTGTGTATGGGTGGGGCAGAGGTTCGGAGGTTTTCTCGACCTACGTGAGAAGATCTTCTTCTTAAGCACAATGCACGGGGTTGTCTTACCCCACGGGTCAAGTTTTTTTATATTAGCTAATGTTATATGTTTACGGCCATTATGAGCAACACCAATATGATAATTCATGGTTTGTTGTAGTAATATTGTGGTGCAATACCTCGGTACTCCTCCATGATCGATAAAAGGAAGTTGACCTCTTGATTGATTCTTGTTGATCTTCACAGCAATAATGACACTATAGATGATCAACAACGTTGAGATGCTCGTAGAATAGCTAGCATGGAGGCTAAAAATATTTAAATAGTGATTTTGTGTATATTTGATGAACTGGATATCCCCTCATATTTATAGGGTGGGTAGTTTTATCCCATTTAGAGGTCATTTACGACTCGAGATCCACACCAATGGCCAAAACCTATCAGGACTAGGCAACCCGGCTTAGCGGGTTTTGTCAGTAATGCCACAATAAGACAATTTTAATAGTCAACACCATCTTCCTCACGCTACTACAGAAATATTTTTTAGGGGCAGCTCGTAACCCTTTGTAGAGGCGGTTTGGCCAGCCGCCCCTACGAAACCGTCTCTACAAATCATGCATTTGTAGGGGCGGTTCTCAGGCCACCCCTACAAATGCATGCCGCCCCTACAAATTGTAGGGGCGGCTGTAGTACCAGCCGCCCCTATAATACTTGTTTGTAGGGGCGGTTCAGTCTAGAACCGCCCCTACAGTACGTTTTCCCACAAAAAAAAATTTAAAATTTACAATTCAAATTTGACCAGAACACTATTTGTTTCCGCATATTCCATCCAGCGTTCGCGTTGCCGAATGCCCCGCGACCAACGTTCTGAACCGTGTTCGCATTACCGAACGCCCTGCGACCAGCGTTCCGAACCCCTTAGACTACAAGCACAAGAGTATTATATAAACTACAATTACAAGTCCAATTCACAAGAATATATACAATCCATCATTAAATAGACATAATTCACAAGGTAAAACCAATGTCAAATTCCATACACATTGTTATCAACGTCCTAGAGCTAGCCTTTCAGTCTCACGAAGATATTGGTACTGAGGATTTTTACCTAAGTCAGACTCTCGGTCATGGTAGGCACCTTTGACGTGTACAATCTGGTCTAATATGAAGTTGCAAAGGTCGCCGACGAGCTCTAAGAGTTGGTCATCCTTGTATGGGTCTCTTTTCATTTCTTTCTATTCTTTCCACTACAAGAGAACAAGTTTTGGTTTAGTATTTCATAGCATGTATGAAGTTTTTATACTACGGGTGAAGAGGTTCAAACTTACCCTTAAGGGGTGTCTCCTGTAGGCACCAGTGTTACTCATCATAGAACATATATAGTATCCACAATGTACACTCCCAGGCATTTGCTTGAGGCACTGTGTGTTTTGCATATGAAAATGTTAAGTAATGCTTTTGACAGCCATGTAATGGAGTACTGAAGAAGTAAGTTACACTTACCGCACATAGTGTTTTTATAGCCAGCTTTTCCTTCCTTGCTGGATCATGCCTTCCGTGATGGTTAGTGACATAGAACCTAAATGCCCTGTTCGAATTATTTTAGCAAATATAACTTTTTAGTATCCAAAAGTGAACGTTACAAGTATATATACAAACATATAAGCTAATGAGGATTGTCGATATGTATACGTCTTAAGAATCGATATGAAGTCTTTGTATGTCACTGGGTCCCTATCTATTGAATCAAAGACCCATGACATGCTCCTCCCAACATCGATGGCTATACAAATCCAGTGGTTGCTGCATGGATTTAATCATAGAACTAGATAAGCTCTTTTGCATCGAATAAAATATATCGAACAAAGCTTTAAGTATAGAGTTGAACTTACTCGAAGTTGTATGGTAGCCATATAGTAGAGTGCTGTTGGAGAATTTTGAAAGCCAGGGTAATGTATGCCACAACCTTAAGGGACTCTTCCCTTAGTTTTGCCATACGGATGTGCTCTTTCTCCTGAAGAGTCTTTGCAGCAGCTAGCTCTTTGGCATCCAATTTCCACTGTTTAGGGTAATTAAAATTTGTTTGGGCTATAGCTTGAGGGTCTATATATCCGGCTTTCACACTTGGCATTTGTTTGACAATGTGCACTTGCATTCTACAAATCACAGCATGGGTTAGTTATAATAAAATTCAAAGATTACATTCATATCATATCAGTAGTACAAGGACTTTACAGGCACCACGTGCGAATTAGATTCATCTCCATTGCTTCCAGGTGAAAGCATGTCTGCATATCATTGAAGTCAAAGACAATTTTTCCGGCTGGGCTTCCAAATGTGCTGGTGGAGAAGCATGCTTGTATGAGGTCTATGCTCATTGGGAGAACACACAAATACCAATCATAGAACCTTCTCATTCCAAGTGGTAGGCGCTGGATGTCCCGATTTGGTAGGAAGGGCTTGCCTCTTTCATATGTTTTCGAGCAATCCTTTGACCATTTGATGGCATCAACATTTGGATACTGCTTTGTAATTTGGTGGAGTTTGCTAGTGACGGCCTCCTCAGAACCCCGTGATGGGACTTTTTTAACTTGATTCTCAGGCTTGAACTGGTCATGGGAATACCACTTGGACACCGACGAGATGTCTTTTATCGGAACATAAACTGGCCTTATGGTGATTGGATGCTTCTTTCGAAGTTCCCATTCTGGCACGTCCTCATCTTCTTGTGCATCACCTTCTTCAGGAGGCACTCATTGTTTATGTATCGGCTATGCTTGTTGAGAAGACTGTGGCATCTCATCATGCACTTGCTCAGTACGAGCTGAAGAAGGTTGTGGCATCTCATCAGGCACATGCTCGCTAGGAGGCGGGGAAGAATGTGGCATCTTAGGAATGTGGTGGTCATGAAATGGTGAAAATATCTCCCTGACCTCAATAACTCGCTCCAAATTTGGGAGAGGGGGATGCGGCTAAGAAGCAGTCAATATAATGTCCCGTTTGTGCTAGAGGATGAACTATCCCATAACGTCTCCGAGTAACACTAGCCCTTCGGGAGTTGCGTAGTCTATCCTCCACTGCATGAACTCGGGCTTCACAGTGTGCACCTCGACCCTAGTGTAGTCTGGTGGTATCTTATTATTGTGGTGTAAGCCACTAGGAGGATATGCCACACCCGTTGCCACCTCCATCACAGTGTCATGCCGGCCGCTGAGAAACACCAAGGTGCAACTAGTTGGTTACCATATGTGATCGACGGGGTTGTGGCTGCAGTGGAACCTTGGCTACTAGGAACTTTTGGAGGGCTACCAACTAATGTCAGTTCTCCCGGTGGCGTCATTAATATCCATGGCTTCGTAGACAATCCTTTCTCCTCCAACGTTTTTGCAACTAGAGCCTTCACTTGGAGCTCAAGATTAGTCTCCCGGTCTCTGCCATGTTTCTTGTATATGTGCCTGTCCTCTTTGAATCCTTGCTTCTAGGTCATCCTTTTCCCTAGCCCCCTGGTGCGGCCTGTGTGCTCCTTATTTCCCAAGCCAATGCTAACCTTGTTCCTCTCTCTAGAAGGATTGAATGAGCCCTTCTCCTTGTCTTTAGCATATTTTAGTATCCTTGATACTGTCTCTTGGGTCTCTAGCTTATCAAACTTAAGATTACCACTGGATGATTCTATACTCCTCGCATATATCCAATTCCTTGAGTGTACCTTCAAATTTGTCACATCGATATTCCCAATAGCTGTGACCTCTTCGTCCATCTTCCTAAACTGCTCTTCCTTGGCATAGTAGCCATCGGGGTCTAGATGATGGTGGTGTTTGTTCCTCTTCGCCAGCTCTGTGTTATGGGCACTAAGCTCCAATGCCTCTAGTGAAGTCTTTTGAGCCAGAGCTCCTCCCATTGACTAGGAGTTATGTTGCCGAACTCATTAAAGGGAGTTAACCCCTTTTGGATATACTTCTTGTTGAGCCCCGACCTCCAACGTCGGAATGACTCTCCCATCATCCTGAAAGCATTTTTTACCAGTTCGTGCCACTAGTAGAGAATAGACCTTTGATCCAAGGGCCAAATCAGGCTCTAGTCCTGGCATTTTTTGTGCCCGGGACTAGAGAGACCTTTAGTCCTGGTTGGTGGATCCAACCGGGACTAAAGGTCCCTGCCCAATGGCTCCTACGCCAGGTCGTTGTGGCAGGGGACCTTTAGTCCCGGTTGGATACATCAACCGGGACTAAAGGTCGACCTTTACTCCCGGTTGATGGATCCAACCGGGAGTAAATCTCTTGTCCCGGCTGGTGGCGTGGCCCGTGGCTGAAAACATACCTTTAGTCCCGGTCGGGTCCACCAACTAGGACTAAAGGTCCACCCTATATATACCGGCCAGCTTCTTCCTCCCCGAGCCCGCCCGAGAGCTCAGTGTTCTCGCTCTTCCATCCATTCTTCTTCGATTCTCCGTCGATTTCTTCGATTCCTCCGTCGATTCTTCGGTTCTAAAGGTTACCAACTTCAAACTCTCATGTTTCATCATTGTCTTATCTCATTTTGTTCACTATATATAATTATATATATATGGTTCTTTATTATGGTTTTTTTCATTTGTAAGCAATTTGAGCTCAAAATCACTTAAAGTTTGCATATTTACATTAAGGAAGGTTAAAGTAGCTATTAAAAACTAGTATTCACCGTTCATTTGTAGCATGCATAGCACACTTCATTGTTTAGAGATATAGAGAATTTTAGAGTTTTTTTAATTTTATTTGATTATAAAATGAGAAATTTATAGTGTATTAAAAAATGAGTATAGAGAGTAGATGGCAACTGCTTCTGGGTCCTCGGCCTCTCATGGGTTCCCAAAGCGACTTAGGCCGGGCCTCCCACTCATTGCATGCAGCAAGTGTTGTGATGAGACGAAGATTGTGATGGAGTACCGAGTGAAGAAGGAGGGTCCGAACAAGGGTCGCATTTTCTACAAGTGTCCAGATCGCAATGTGAGTTATTTTATCGTATTTAATGACTATGGTTAGTTTATCCCTATTTTCATGATGGTTGTGATTAAAGTTCTAATTTATGTTTTAATTTTAGTGGGATAGCACTGGATGTTCAGGCTTCTACTGGGAGGAAGAATATGTTGAACTCGTGCAAAAATATCTTGCACAACAGGCAGATATGGTGGCTAATGATGCAGTGATCCAGCCAAAGAAGTCCAAAGATGTTGAACAAATGGGAGATCTGTTTGTTTTAGTTGAGATTGGTCGCGAAATCCTTGTTCTACTGAAGTGCATTTTAGCTTTAGTGTTTATAGTGGTAGTTGGGATTGTCTACATTGTAGCGAGGCTTTCTTAAATTTATAGCTTTTGTGGTATGCAAGCGCTACATCATTATCCCTGGGGCGTCTGCTCCACCGCCAGCAGACATTAGGTGCGGACAAAAGTTAACAAAACATTTTTTTGATAATTTTCTATGGGCATGACTAATAATAAGCATTTACTTATATCTCATTATTTTTTGTACTCACAAAGCAGGGCCTCCGCCAACCTAAGTCCAGTTGTTGCTTCTCCCGACCATCATAGTGCTCAGGGCAATGATGACGCCTTCGAAGGCACTGCTGCATCCCCACCATCTCCAACTCCTCTGCCGCCTCCAAGGAAGTCCACAACTCCTCCGCCGAGGTCTCCAACGCCTCCGCCGCCTCCAAAGTCTGCACTGCCTCCAAGGCGGTCTCCAACGCCTCCCCCACCTCCAAGGAAGCCAGCCCCTAAGAGGCCCACCCCGCAAACGAAGCCATTGCCCCGCCCGTCAGCAAAGAAGCAGAAAGCAAGTACTCATCCAGTTCCCCAAAAACTATCTTATGAGAAAAGTGATCAGGAATTAAAGGATGCAGTACAAAAAGATGTGCATGATTTCTTTGAAGGTGTAAAACAGGCACAACGAGCGAGGGACAACCCAGAGAAATCATACTTCTACCTACCTCCGGATCAGCTAAGAAAGAAGGTGGAACAAAAAAATGGGATTCTCTTAAGAGCACCGCGAAACAACCGATATCGGACTATGATCGCTCTCTCACCAAGTCATATGAGGTGGCGCAAAAAAAGAAGACAGTAGGGAAAGGTGTTGCACAACTCGGACAACAATCGCAACAATCAATCCCCCCCCCTTGTCGTTCCTAACGAATATGGTTCAAACTTAAACTTAATGGAGGAGGTAGGCGGCTATGAGTCGTTGCTTCAGTTTTATCACGACACTGGTTTGAACCTTGCCCAAGTGCTCGCTGAAGGACCATCTGCTCCGGAAGTGGATCCTTACAAGAAGTTTGTAGCAGGCCAGAGTCTATACAACCCAGAGAAATTAGATGAACTGGGTACGCAAATGTACCTACTAAACGAGTGGTACATGTCGGCGTCTGCTGCGGGACAAATCTATATTTCTGTCAGAATTAGAAACCACCTTTACTTCCGTGGCAATGACATTATCTATGTCGAGCTTCCAGAATTACACCAACTATGCCACCTGGACTCTCTCGACAAAAGTCTCGTTAGCTGCTATTGTCTGTAAGTGTGATTATTTTCTACTATATTCACAATTTCTTTATTATATATTCACAATATATATTCACTATTTTCATGTATGCAGATATGAGATGACAGAACTTAGAAAGAGAAAGGATAATGATGTTGGGTTCGTTGATCCGTATGTCGTATTCAAACACCCTAACCCCCCGAAGGATTATAAGCCAGAACCTGAGAGAAAACTCATGAATTTCTTAGTGAACCAACGCGACAAGAAGGAGATACTCTTCCCCTACAACTTCAAGTGAGTGTTATTATAAGTAATTAATGTTGATCATATATATGGGACATCAATATTTCCTTACTAGCTAGTTACCTCTCTCTCTCTCTCTCTCACACACACACACACACACACACACACACACACTGGATATTGATGGTCATCGATATGGCCAATAGTAGATTGAAAATCTTAGACTCGTTGAGAAAATCACAAACGGAGTATCAAGACATGATAGATATTATACAAGGGTAATTAATTTAGTTTCTCTATAACAATATATATATATATATAATGGCGCCGATCTCTCAACAATTATTAAAGGTTAAATTATTTTTTTATTTTATTGGGAGCAGGGTTTGGAAAAGGTTAATTGAGGAACAAAAAATGAAACATTGCAAAGAGCCACTGGATGTAATCGCACACAAAGTAAGTACTATAACTACACATTTATATTCAATTAACACCATATGATGATTTCAATTCACCCTAATTGATTTTTTTTCGTAAAAGTGGGTTCTAAGGCAGGAGCAGGGTAACAACTACTGCGGATACTATGTTTGCGAGTTCATCATGGCGTACTCAAAGAGAACTCCTGAAGAGCGTCTCAAAGTACGTATATAAATACTTTTTCCTTCATATTATTTCGATCGTATATTTACAATTTCTTTATTGCTCTCATTTGTATAAGTAATTACATGAGCAATACACATACATATATATATATATATATATATTAATACTTTTTCCTTTAACTTTTATTGAAGACTGAATGGTTAAGGAAAAGAGTCATATGACTTGACCAACTTAAAGCAATTCGAGAGACTATAGCAGGATTTTTCAATGACCAGGTCATCAACCCCAACGGCGAGTTCTACAATGACCCGAACAAAACGTGGAATCCAAATCTGGAGGAGTGAATTCCTAAGGACCTAAACAATTTATATATCAAACATTTTTAATATATATAGAGTATGGTGTACAAAGTAAGGACACGTATATTCGTTTGTTATTTATGTACAAAGTTCGAACGAAAACTTACGCGTGCGAAGTACACATATATATTACTATTATATATTACTATTAGCAGCATACTCGAAAATATATTTTAATATCAAAACTAACTAATCATTAAATGAAAAAAGAAACCAAAAATAGAAACCAGAAAAAGGAAAAAAAGAGAGGGACCTTTAGTCCCGGTTGGTAACACCAACCGAGACTAAAAGTCCTGCCACGTGGCGTTGAACGCCAACCCTGGAGACCCCCCTTTAGTCCCGGTTGGTGTTTCCAACCGGGACTAAAGGTCCCCCTTTAGTCCTGGGCGCCAAGCCGGGACTAAAGGAGGGTACCTTTAGTCCTGGATTGGTGCTCCCGGTTGGGAAACCAGGACTAAAGGGGTTTCCCAACCGGGAGCAAAAACCCTTGCTGCACCAGTGTGCTTACCCTCTAGAAATCTAAAATTGAGCTTCAGCTGCCTATCCCATAGTTCATCCTTTTTGTTCTCTGGTACCTCTTTCCAGTTAGGGATTGCTGGGTTCAATTTATCTCTTACTTGGGCCCCGATCGCATTATAGAAACGTCCTCTTAATTCCTTCGGCTCAAGGATCTCCCCTGCTGGCCCGACCTCCATTATCACATAGCATGCCTTATTTGGATATTGATTTGCTTTTCTATCCCCTCGTTTCCTCTTAGGCTTGGTAGTCGTGGTTGTGTCTTGAGGTTGTGGAGCAGAGGCATCGTGATTCGTCTCTGTGGCTGTTGCATCTGCTCTCCTTTCCTCTACTCTGTCTTGTCCAGCGAGATGTCACAAACGTCGACATCGTCTTTTTCAAGTTTTAGGAGGGACCTATATATACGACTGGTCAAAGTGTTAGCAGAGGTAACACAGCCAAAGCTTTAACAAAATTTACAAGCTAAAGCTTTTTCCCTACCTTCTTGTTCGGGTCAAAATCCTTGTCCAAATCTTCCTCTGTTGGCCTCCTTCTGGCTTCATGTGGGAAAGGATCCTCAGGACTTACATATCCCTCTTCTGAGTCCTCCTCCTCCTCATCATCATCAACTTCTTCGCCTTCAGTAGTCTCTCCTGCTCTTTCTTCTGCTCCCCCTTCCTTCTCGTCACACTGCTCCTGAGTAAGCATCACTTCTAGATCCTTTTCTACCTCGTTATCGAACTGCTCCTGAGTAAGTTGGTCCTCTAGTGCTTGCTCCTCATAGGTTGGCTGCTCATCATGCTCGGGGCATCGGGCTACACTGTCTGGTGTCTGTGACATTATTTCGCGCTTTATTCTAATAGATGTAAGAAAGTGTGCTTTAGGTACGCGAGAAAGTATAAGAAATAAAAAAGGTCTATAAACCAAAGTAGTCCTATAAACCAACAATATATCAAAAAATGAGTAGTAGTAGTAGTAGAGGCCTCAAAAACATGTCAATCATCATCTGATCTTGAACTTGGAGCATCAAGGCATCATAACAGAGAAGAGAGGAGAAGATAATGTAGGGGCGGCTGCTAATGATGCCAAGTTTCTCATAAGTTCTTGATCATCAGCTCATATTCCATATAATGTATGGACTTAGACAATTTCATCATAAGCAAAACAAAGGAGAGGAGAGATTTGGCAAAAAAAAGCAACAACTGCTTAACAAACATAGAGAGAAAAAGGTGTAAAAAAAGCAGCTACTGCTTCCCAAACATAGAGGATAGGAGTTGACTGCTGCCACATGGTTGGAAGACCCCTGCTGATCAAAATCTGGTAACTTAGATGTGGTAAATAATGGATTAGAGTAGAGGAGTAATAGTAGAGGAGTAGAGTAGAGGAGGAGTAGAAAAGTGTAGAGCCAGTAGTTAAGAGCAGCAACCACTTAGATACAGTAGTAGTCATAGATAGAGTAGTAGAAGTGAGCCACTTAGTAGCAACCACTTAGTAGTATAGGGAAGTGAGTAGAGTAGCAGCCAGCAGCTAGGGAAGAGAGTAGAGTAGCAGCCAGCTAGTAGTAGTAGGAGTAGCTAGCAGTAGCAAGTAGAGTAGTAGTAGTTCAGTAGATACCAGATTTTGGAATAAAAAGATACAGTCAGAGCTAGTGTTTGGACATAACACATAAATAAAAAAATTACAAGTAATAAGACAAAAACTTGGAAGCTAAAATAATGATTTATGATGTCACAAAAGGTGATACTACAACAAAAGTTAATATAACATAAGCTAAGGATTTAAGTACATTTATATAAACATGGAGCTACTGTAGAAAGACAGTTGAGAACTGAAACATGGAGCTAAAACTAAAGAGTTGAGAACTGAAACATGGAGCTAAAGCACAAACCAAGATGAGAAATTGATCTGATGAGGTGACGGTGAAACTTAAATTTTGTGGCTTCACCCACTACTGTAGAGCTAGTGGGCAACCACTGCCGCCTGTATTTGGTTAGTTTTATTTATGCATTAAATATATTCATATTCATAGTTTTTAATATATATATCACATAAGATTGCAGAACGTGCTGTATGACGATCGAGTTAGTGGACCGGTCACCGAAGTTTCGATACTAATTGCAATGCAAAGACTAATTCATTTCGCTATGAGCAGATACAGTACAGTACAACACGAGCATGTACGTATACGCATACTGCTGCACTACCCAAAAGAAAACAAATACAACAATATTGAGAAACTGAAACTCTAACAGTTAACTACTATAAAGTAACAATATACCAGCATTGTAGTATTTCATTAGATACCAGAATTAAGAAACACAAGATCAGATTCCATTACTAACAACA